>NC_073377.1:144904781-145504781 GCF_028641065.1 Leucoraja erinaceus
TTTCAGGTCGCCGCCACCAGAACGCCGCCTCAGCCACCGGAGCAAGCACCGTCTCCGCCCCGCACCAGGCCGCCCACACGGGAGCGTCTCAGCCCCGCACATTTGTGTGATAAATGTTTCTGATAATTGTATTTGTTGGCTTCTGATTGAGGCGAGGCAGTCTGCCTGCCATTGCTGGGCATGACCTAACTCAGCTTTTTGAAAAGGATAATATATTTGTGCTTTTCCAGTCCTTCGCAGCTTCATTGAATGATGGGGTGATTGGAATATTGTAGCAAACCCTGCTGCAATTTCAGCTCTGAGCTCCTTCAGCAGCGTAAAATGTGTCCAGGGCATGAATCAGCATTGGGAGACACAGGTTAATCAAGATCAGTCAGCACGAATATATTGAGGAAAGGTCATGTCTGACTAACAACTGAATTTTTCAAAGCAGTCAGGGTTGAATAATCTGGTGCATTTGATGAAATCAAAAACAGAATTCCAAAAAGGCTTTCCCACATGTTAAATGATCAGGAACATAAAGGTTTGTAGGATCTAAAGTGACAAGTTGGATTAAAAATTGGCACAATGAAACACTATGAAGGGTCTTGTTTCATCTGAGTTTTGATGAAGTGAATAAAAAATGGATTTGAATGTGATTAAGAATCTTTTGAATGGTAACAAGAGTTGTTGACAGTAAGGAAGAGTGTTTTAAACTGTGGGAGGATATCAAAGGACTGGTTAGTCAGGGTATAAAAGTATCAAATGGAATTCATTGTGGCGTTGTGTGAGATAATGCTTATGGGGTGAATAAACAAACCATGGGATATATATTACTATGAGAAACAGGTGATTGGCTTGTCTGTCAACTAAATGCTCCTCACCTGCATTTACCTAATGTAGATAGACCTTCACTCAGTCCGCCTGGCCCTACCTGATCTTCCGGTTGCCAAACACTTTAATTCCGCTTCCCATTCCCACACTGACCTTTCTGTCCAAGGCCTCCTCCATTGTCTGAGTGAGGCTAATCGCAAATTGGAGGAACAGCATCTCGTATTTCGCTTGGCCAGCTTACAACCCACTGGTATGAATTTTGATTTCTCTCACTTCATGTAACCCCTGCACCCCCTCTCTCTCCCATCCCTCGCCCACACAAGTTGCACCAGTTTCTCGTTCTCACCCAAGAAACAGCTAACAATGGCCTGCTTCCTTCACCATCGCTATTTTTTTGTATGTCTTTCATTCATTTGTTCTATATCTCTTTACATCAGTGTATATATATCTCGTTTCCCTTTCCTCTGACTAGTCTGAATGGTCGCAACCTGAAACATCATCCATTCCTTCTCTCCAGAGATGCTGCCTGTCCTGCTGAGTTACTCTGGCTTTTTGTGTCTATCTTCGGTT
Source organism: Leucoraja erinaceus (assembly GCF_028641065.1). NCBI lineage: Eukaryota > Metazoa > Chordata > Chondrichthyes > Rajiformes > Rajidae > Leucoraja > Leucoraja erinaceus. The sequence goes on from NC_073377.1 coordinate 144,906,165, forward strand.
TAATCCAGCATCTGCAGTTCCTTCCTACACATTTTGTCTACCTATTGCATACTAGCTCTGGCCCTCCCCCTCCCTTCCCCTTTATATAGGCTTCCTCGCCTCTGCTCTGTCTAGATGAAGGGCTTCAACCCGAAATGTCGACTGCCCATTATCCTCGACAGATGCTGTCTGACTGGCTGAGTTCCTCCAGCTGCTCTCTTTTTTCTCCTTGAAGAAGGGTCTTGACCCGAAACGTCACCCACTCATTCCATCAAGAGATGCTGCCTGTCCCGCTGACTTATTCCAGCATTTTGTGTCCATCTCTATTTTTGACATTGGCTTATGTTTGTGAGAGGAAAGCTGAGGGAAATAAGGCTCATGTTTTATGGCTCTTATTTAATGTGTAAGCTTACTTAATGTTTTGAACAAATTGAAATTAATGACCTTACATAGAAAACATAGAAACATAGAAAATAGGTGCAGGAGTAGGCCATTTGGCCCTTCGAGCCTGCACCGCCATTCAATATGATCATGGCTGATCATCCAACTCAGTATCCTGTACCTGCCTTCAATCCATACCCCCTGATCCCTCTAGCCACAAGGGCCACATCTAACTCCCTCTTAAATATAGCCAATGAACTGTCCTCAACTACCTTCTGTGGCAGAGAATTCCACAATTTCACCACTCTCTGCGTGAAAAATGTTTTTCTCATCTCGGTCCTAAAAGACTTCCCCCTTATCCTTAAACTGTGACCCCTTGTTCTGGACTTCCCCAACATCGGGAACAATCTTCCTGCATATAGCCTGTCCAACCCCTTAAGAATTTTGCACGTTTCTATAAGATCCCCCCCTCAATCTTCTAAATTCTAGCGAGTACAAGCCGAGTCCATCCAGTCTTTCTTCATATGAAAGTCCTGACATCCCAGGAATCAGTTTGGTGAACCTTCTCTGTACTCCCTCTATGGCAAGAATGTATTTCCTCAGATTAGGAGACCAAAACTGTATGCAATACTCCAGGTGTGGTCTCACCAAGACCCTGTACAACTGCAGTAGAATCTCCCTGCTCCTATACTCTAATTACAAAGAAAATAAAAGGCATGTGCAGGTATGAGTTTAGAAATAAAGACTCAAAGTGCAGGAGTAACTCCGCAGATGAGACAGCAACCCTGGAGAACATGTCTAAGTGAGGTTTTGGGTCAGAACCCTTCTTCAGATTGATTTTGTGTGTAGGGTGGGAGCAAGAAAGCTGAAAGCCAGGACAAACGCTGGCGTGTTATAGGTGGATACAGATGAGGGGAAGGTTTGTTAGGCAGATGGATAGGAAAAAAACAGAGATGAAAACACAGATTATGTGAGACAAAAAGATAAAAAAGATGTGAATTGTAAAGCCAGAGGCAGGAATGTAGTTGGAAGGAGAAGGGGAGGGGAAAAATAAGTGCTAGTCAGGTGGAGCAGAGAGTTGGGGAAGGGGAGGAAGTGGGGTGGGGGGGGGGGGGAAGGGGCTGGGAAGGAAAGCTGTGTTGGAAGAATAGAGATGGAATGGTAAGAACTAGGATATCTAGTAAGCCTTGCGATGCTGTTGGCAAGTCTACTTTTGGTTTCACTGATGTACAGGAAGCCACATTGGGAACACCAGAAACAGTAGACGAGGTTAGAAGTGCACATGAACCACTGTCTCCCCATGAAGGACATCTGCGGTCCCAGGATGGAGGCAAGGGCGGAGGTATAGGGACAAGCATTATATCTCCTTCGGTTGCAGTGAATGGTACCTGGGGAGGGGGGTGGTTTGGGTGGGAAGGGATGAGTGAACCAAGGAGTTCTGGAGGGAGCGGGCTCTGCGGAAGGAGAAAAGGGGTGAGTGAGAACCACCTCCTCCCCAGGTACTTTCCCTGCAAACAAAGGAGATGTAACACCTGTCTTTCTACCTCCTCACTCACCTCCATCCAGGGTCCCTCGCAGTCCGCCCAGGTGAGACAGAGCATGCACCTCCTTTAACCTCGTCTACTGCATTCTGCGTTCCCGATGTGGCCTCCTGCATAAGGGTGACCAAGTGTATAATCTGGCGACCGTTTTGCTATTAGTCTGCCAATGCCCACTGGATCTTTCAGATTTTTCAATCTAACCTTTTTAACACCTCCCATTCCCATACTGACCTTTCTGCCCAGGTACTCCTCCACTGCTAGAGTGAGGCCACATACAAACTGGAGGAACAGCACCTCATATTCCACTTGGGATGCCTGCAACAAAATGGTATGAACATTAAATTCTCCAATTTAGGCAATTTACCAAATCTCTACCCCCCCACCTTTCTTCCCAGTACTTCTCTCCTGTGCCCCACCTGGACTCACACCTTCTCCTCCCCTCCCCCTCCCCTTCCACCTACACCCCTTTCTCTAGCTTCACAATTCACAATTCTTCAAACCTTTTGTTTCACACCTTCTGTCCTTTCATCTCTGGCCTTTGTCGCCCCATCTGCCTATCAAAACCCCCCAGATAGACACAAATGTTGGAGGAACTCAACAGGACAGACAGCAATTCTGGAGAGAAGGAATGGGTGACGTTTCAGGTCGAGACCCTTCTTCAGTCTCGACTCGAATCGTCGCCCATTCCTTCTCTCCAGAGATGCTGCCTGTCCCGCTGAGTTACTCTAGTGTTTTTTGTCCATCTTCGGTTTAAACCAGCATCTGCAGTCCCTTCCTCCATCTCAAACTTCCCCCATTACATATATTCACCTACTACCTACCAGGCCTTGTCTTGTCTCTCCGCTCTTCTTTCTTTCAACCAAAAACCCCACCCCACCCTCCTCCCTCCCCTCCCCTCCCCTCTCCCACCCCCCCACAATCAGTCTGAAAGGGGTCCCAATCCAAATTGTCATCTATCCATGTTCTGCAGAGATGTTGCCTGAACAGGCTGAGTTATTTTGTGTCAACTATTAAATTCTTTTGGATTCAGAAGACATCATGAAGTGAAATCCTTTTATTATTGACGATGAAACCTACCTTCACTTATTTTAGTAAAATGAACATAATCTGAACTTTCCCCTGTAAATATAAAAGGAAAAACAACAAATCAGTATTTTTCTGTGTTCTCTGTTTTACCCTGGAGAGTACATCTTCTGGACAGAAAGGCTTCTGGGCACTAATGTCTTTCAGTCCCAATTTCTACTAAATATATATATTCTCAGCTGAAATATACCATTGCAATATAATCTGCTCAATTTCTGCTTAATCAATTTCTGATTTTTTAAATTTTAGTTTAGAGATACAGCGCGGAAACGGGCCCTTCGGCCTACTGAGTCCGCACCGACCAGCGATCCCCGCACAATAACATTATCCTACACACACTAGGGACAATTTACACTTATACCAAGCCAATTAACCTACAAATCTGTATGTCTTTGGCGTGCGGGAAGAAACTGAAGATCTCGGAGAAAACCCACATGGTCATGGGGAGAATGTACAAACTCCGTACAGACAGTACCCATAGTCGGGATTGAACCCGGGTCTCTGGTGCTGTGAGGCATCAACTCTACCACTGCGTGTCATTATATTTTAAAAAATATATTAAAAATGTCAACATTGCATCATGCTTTTTAATTTGCAAGCATTATGTCAGCACCAAGTTTGAGAGGTTATCACACAGGACGTAGCCCCTCAGCTTCCAATAGCGGGAGAACTGTACACTTTCTCCACACTGCAGCTGCACCAAACTTCTATGCTTTCTTGTTCTGGCTACCTCCTGCCTGTGACCATTAACTTGGTCATCTTATTTAATTGTTTAAGAAGGAACTGCAGATGCTGGAAAATCGAAGGTACACAAAAATGCTGGAGAAACTCAGCGGGTACAGCAGCATCTATGGAGTGAAGGAAATAGGCAACGTTTAAGGCTGAACCCCTTCTTCAGACTGATGGGAGGTGGGGGGGGGGAGGAGAAGAAATGAAAAAGGAGGAGGAGGAGCCCGAAGGCTGAGGGGTGGGAGGATAGAGCCAGAGGGCTGAGGAAGGGGAAGAGACAGCAAGGGCTAACAAAATTGGGAGAATTAAATGTTCATGCCTCCAGGATGCAGGCTCCCCAAGCGGAATATGAGGTTCTGTTCCTCCAATTTCCGGTGTTGCTTGCTCTGGCCATGGAGGAGACCCAGGATTGCTCCATTATTTAATTGCTCCACTAAAATTTGTGGTTGCCTTTTTTGAGTGAGATGAGATGAGAAGAAATTTCAGCATTCTGTTACAATTTTTCCCAAACCTTCTCCAGAGGTGCTGTGAATGTTCAGTTATTCAATATATTCATGACTGAGATCAGTGGGTTCTCAGACTGTGAGGGAATTAAAGTATATGATGGATTTGAAGAAGCTCAGTTATGCTTTCATTATTTGGCTCAAAGGGCCGATTGGCCCACGATTACTACTATTTCTTTAGCCCGTATTGTCACACGTAATCAATTTAATCAATTTCAATTTGAGAAGTACATTATAAAAGGACAAAAATTTAATTTAATTGTTAATTTCCTTCAGACACCAAACCCTGCAGCAAGCGATGGATACCTATTAAGTGGGATTAAGTGACAGTGAACCAAGCATTGTGAAAGCTTTACAAAGCAAAAAACCCATTATTGTTATTACAGCATAACAATAGAATGGCTAGATAAGATTATGACAGTGGGCACTGCTTATTTGAACTGATTTGAACTTTAGTGGGACATGGTTAAAATAATTCATTCACAAATATGCCATCTTATTTTATGAAATATCCACTTACACTCAACAAGAACAATTTTTACTACAGTGCATTTTGGAATTGATGCATGATTTGCAGATAATTGAAAAGAGCATTAAAAAGGTAATTAAGATATAAATATATGATATCCATCAACTTTCAGATTATATATATGAATAAAGATTGAAAATAGCAAATGTCACAGCAAGCATTTTAATTTCAAAATTAAACTATTCAGAATAAAATATATATAGTGTACAAAACAAAAACTGACCAAATTCTTCATACATTCGGTGTCTATACATTCAATAGTGTCATACTCAGTAGTGCTCACACCTATCTTTAAATATACCACTCTTGCCATTGATGTGCCCCCTGCCTATATAAGGGGTGTCCCCTCCAAACTCTGTCCCTTAATGTCTAGAATAGAAGGACCCTCAGCATTGGCAAGGGTCATTGCATCCCTCAGCACCTTCCCTTGTAGTCTGGAATGGGCCAACATTCCCAAGAAAGACACGTGTTGGAGGCAGCATTTCTGCAGAAAAATGATGGGTGACTTTTCAGGGTTGGGACCCTTCTTCAGACTCTGAAGAACTGAGTCAGGCTCCCAGAACCCAGTACAACGGTGGTGCAGAGGTACACCTGCTGCCTCACAATGTCACAGACCGGGTTCGATACTAACCTCGGGTGCTGTCAGCATTGAGTTTGCGTGTTCTCCCTGTCACTGCATGGGTTTCCTACCATGTCCCAAAGACATGCGAGTTTGTAGGTTAATTGCCCTCTGTATGTCACTCGTAGTATATCCTCGTGAGAATGGGTTATCAATGGTCGGCATGCACTTGGTGGGCTGAAGGGCCTGATTCCATGCTGTATCTCTAAAGTAAACTAATCTCAGGTGGCAAGCCAGCGCTTTCGAGAGTTTTATTTGAGTCAAGTGAACAGATGGAGTCAGTCAGCAACTCCAGGGTCAGTGGCTGGACCATAAACCCTCGTTTGCCCTCGTCCTAGACCTACATGATACAGGACAGGAAGTCCTTGGATGCTGTGCTGTTTGTGGCCTTCCTGTCATCCAGACCGGCATATAAGGAACTGCAGATCCTCAATGCATCTGTCTGCAAAGGTTTTACCAATCTCTCCTTTTCCTTAAAGCTGTGGATCAATGAGCTCCACCTGCGAGTCTTTTGGAAGAAGAAGTGCATGCCGTCACATCTTGCTCCATGAAGCGGACTCTGGATCGAAAGATGATCTCGGAGGATTCTGAGGTAACGGTTGTGGCTCGCGGGCTCTTCCCCTCTTGGAGGAATTGCTGCAAGTCTGGCTGGAAATGGCACAATCTCCTCTAACACTTGTGCCCTTGTTCTCATTGTCCCATTGTCTGTTTTGGTGACGTCTTCTGCAGTCATTCCCTCTTCATCACCGTTTACCACGCCCCCTCCTGTTCCTTCCCGACTCCCCCTTTCCATCGAATCTCCAACTTGGGGAGCCAGCTGGGGTTTCATATCTGGAGATTTGTAGCTCAAGTTGGTCGAGCCATCTTCATTGCTCCTTCTCTTAGTTTTTGCTGGGTGTCTGTGGGGGGTAGGGCGTGCATCACCATTCCCAAGGGGCTTTGTTGGCAACTTCCCCTATTAGTGCCTGTGCATAGGTGCAAGCTCGTTTAGAACAGGGCCCTGTGGAGGTAGCCTGCTTTCCCACACAGGTTGCAACACTTGGTTTAGTGGCCTTCCTGCTTGCAGTTCTTGCAGATGACCGCTCTGGATTTGGCCGACATGTCTAGGTTTGTCATTGAAAAAGTTGAAAAGAGAAACATAGAAAATAGGCGCAGGATTAAGCCATTTGGCCCTTCGAGCCAGCACCGCTAATCAATATGATCATGGCAGATCATCCAATATCAGTACCCTGATCCTGCTTTCTCCCCATATCCCTTGACTCCATTAGCCCTAAGAGCTAAATCTAACTCTCTCTTGAAGACATACAGAGAATTCTGCCTTCTATGGCAGGGAATTCCACAGATTCACAACTCTCTGGGTGAAAACGTTTTTCATCATCTCCGTCCTAAATGGCCTACCACTTATTCTTAATCTGTGACCCCTGCTTGTGGATTCCCCATCAGGAACATTTTTCCTGCATCTAGCCTGTCGAATTCCTTAAGAAGTGTATATGTTTCTATAAGATCTCCTCTCATCCTTCTAAATTCTAGTGAATACAAGCCAAGTCGATCCATTCTTTCATCATATGTCAGCCTCACCATCCCGGGAATTAACCTGGTGAACATTGGTGTCGCACTTGTGACACACCCAGGGCTGTCATCATACTGCATGTTCCCTCCGACAGTGAATGTCAAGGGGAGGTGGATGATGTCTCCTTTGTTATCCACCTTCAGCTTAATGTAAACCTTGTGTTAGCAGGTCCAGATCCCGAATAGATCCTTAGTGTTCACATAGCATCCCCCTCCCTCGATGTAAAACATCAGGATGATGAGGAATCCATGATTAGCACATGTAGGTTCATAGATAGGTAGAATTTATTTGCCACACAACCAGGGTCAGTGGAATTTGGGTTGTCAGCAGCGATACAATAATAAAGAACACACAACCACAATAAAAATGTAACACAAACATCCACCACAGCATTCATCACTGTGGTGGAAGGCACAAAATTTGGCCAGTCCTCCTTCATTTCCCCCCCGTGGACAGGACCAGAGTCCAGAGTCAGTCCAGGATCGGCTCTTCCTCACCGGAGACCGCGGCTTTAAGTTGGTGTAGGCCGCAGGCCGGCGGTCGAGGTTTAAAGTCTCCGCCGCAGCCAGAAGCACCGTAGACTGCATGGCTGTACCTACAGCAGTGTCGGCAGAGCTTCGTTCCCCTTCTCTGAGAGATTCTGGAGAGCTGCTGCCAACCAGCAGGGTGCTTGAAGGTAACGCTGAAGTATCTGCAAACCGGGAAATCCTGGAGGCAGTAGATATCCTTCGCTTCAAGCTTGCTGGTTTACAGTAGTCCTTTCCCGATGACGAGGTCACTGGTAAAGGGGTTCCCCTCGCAAGGACTCCAGAGTGCGTTCTGAATCCCTTGACCTCCCGAGACACCTTGATAGAGCAGGTTGTAGGTAATTTTTGCTGGCAAGAGTTGTTACTTTGGTCTCCCAGTCAGTATGGATCCAGCTCTGCATCCAGCTGGTTAAGCTCTCAGCAGGCTGCCACCTTCTCACAAAGAGCCTTTGATGTCTTCCTTCACCTGTATCATTTTGCAGATGTCCTCAATCATCCTGGAAGAACTTCCTTTTTGATCACAGTCTCCAAAGAGAAACAGACATTGTCTTAAGGGCCTTGTAAAGGAGCTTAGACATGGTCCTTAGTCCTTCACTAACCGTCTACAGGCCTGTTCAACTTGGGCGTCATTTGCGCGTCATACAGGTGGCACGCGAGGATTTTGAGAATTACAAAATCCTGGGGCACCGCGTGCTACCACGCGTCACTGCCTAAACCACCATGCCTCACCACGCACCATTCGCGCGTAATGCACATCATGCGCGTCATGCGCGTCATGACACGTAAATTATGTCGCCTAAATGACACGCAAATGACGCCCAAGTTGGACAGGCCCCTTAAAGACACTCTCGGTAGAACCTCAAATTACTTCATTACTGGAATTGGTGAAAATGGGGAGAAGACACGAGAATGGGTCTGGGAGGGAGTGATAGATCAGTCATGATTGAATGGCAGACTCGATGGGCCGAATGGCCTAATTCTACCCCTATCACTTATGATCTTATAAACTAATGGTAATATCCACAAGGGAATCTGCTTAAAGATATATCCTCACATTAAAACATTGGGAAATAAATGAAGTCCTTACTCAGCGATTAAAAGTAACACTTGATGGTATCGTCAAGTTAGGTATCTAATCAAAGTTGCACAGCATACCGATGACCAAAACATCGACCGAAGTCTGGAACGTGCCCCGGTAAGCCCGACTCCCCCCACAGGCCTCCCAGGGGACTGCGGTGAAGCCGGGAAGCGAGGTCTGTCTGGTTCGAAGGAGCCTCAGTGGTGGCGGTAATGAGAGCCTCATGTGAGCCTCGGCGGTGACAACGGGAGACTCGGCGGAGACAGCGGGTACCTCGGCGGCAGAGGGAGACTCAGCGGCAATGTGGGCCTTGGCGGCAACGGGAGCCTCGGTGGCGGTGGGGCTTTGCGGTTGATGAGCATGAGGGGGCAAGGGGAAACAATTGGGGACCAGTCGTGGGGGGACTGCGCGAGGGATGGTGGGGGAACAAAGGGGGACCCGGTGTGTGGGAGCGGAGGGGGTGGGCACTCTAGTTTAGAATCCCCTTCCCAGGGGATAAGTCAGCATTTGTTTGTTTGTTCATTTGTTCCGGTGTAGGCGCTGTGCACCCAGTAGCCAGGCTTGACTTTTTCTTTTTGTTTTAACTTTTAGTTTCAGGTTTTTGTGTAGCTTGTTGTGCCTTGTGACTGTCAGCAGGCCAATTTCCCTCCGTGGATGAATAAAGTTTTATCACATCATATCGTATCGTATAGAAAAGCTAGCCCATAAATAAACACCAGACAACAATGGAATTGATATATTCAAAGTATTATTTGTCTAGAATGTTACAAATATTGCTATTGTTAATTTTTTATTGCTATTTTAATTTTTGTATCTAAATCAAATTAATATCTCTCAATCGTTATTATTTTCATGCCATGCATTTTTTAAAGTATAGAATTGCTGGACTTGGCACAAATCACACACTGAAAACATCGCTCTAAAACCAATACTCATTAAAAAAAACCCCCACTAATTTACCCCTCAACTAAATTTCTCTTCCTTCAATTGCAAAGAAAATCAGATTGTTTAAAATGAGCTGATTTTCACCACGTGCATTGACCGATCTTCTTAAAAACCTAGTTGTGTTCATATGTTAGAATCTTTTTTTTTTCAATCATTTAGTGATTTAAAATTCTCACTAGAACATGGGGAAAGTCACTGTTCTCAATTATGAAATAATTAACTTTGAAATTTCCAGCATTCGTTTTAACAAAAAAAAACAATAAAGACTATGCTGTTACTTTAAAACATTTGTGCTTAAAGTTTATTTGTTGGACATCAATTCATTAAAAAAATGGACCTTGTAATTAACTCATAATTATATACATTGAATATTAGTTTCAAGAATTGCACCAACTCCCCAACCTTACTGGTTCTCTCCAAAGGATCAAACGCTAAACTGAAATTTGTTCACAGTTATTTTTTTCCACGAGAAGAAGCTCTACTCAATAACCAAAAGAAGTTCTATAGCCTCATGTTTAACATGTAAACTATAATGTTTTATTATTAATGATTAGTGTTTTATGTGTCATTCTTAATTGTTACTGTTTGTCGTGTTGTTATTCCTTGTATGGCAAATTCCTTGTATGTATACGTACTTGGCCAATAAACTTATAACAACCTTCTCCTTTCTTCTTCTTCCTTCTTCTTCTCTTCTTCTCTTCTTCTCTTCTTCTTCTTCTTCTTCTTCTTCTTCTTCTTCTTCTTCTTCTTCTTCTTCTTCTTCTTCTTCTTCTTCTTCTTCTTCTTCTTCTTCTTCTTCTTCTTTTTCTTCCTCTTTCCCCTTCCCCCCCCTTCCCCTTCCCCTTTTCCCTTCCCCTTCCCCTTCCCCTTCCCCCCTTCCCCTTCCCCTTCCCCTTCCCCCTTCCCCTTCCCCTCCCCTTCCCCCTTCCCCTCCTCCTCCTCCTCCTCCTCCCCCTCCTCCTCCCTCCCCCTCCTCCTCCTCCTCCTCTTCCTCCTCCTCTGCCTCTTCCTCTTCCTCCTCCTCCTCCTCCTTCTCGTCCTCCTCCTCTTCCTCTTCCTCCTCCTCCTCCTCTTCTTCTTCTTCCTCTTCTTCTCTCTTCTTCTTCCTCTTCCTCTTCCTCTTCCTCTTCCTCTTCCTCTTCCTCTTCTTCCTCCTCCTCCTCCTCCTCCTCCCTTGGTTTAATTTGTCAATGCCGACCAAATGTGTGCTGAATATTTGATGCTATCATGTCAGAAATCTTCAGGAAATGTGGACTCTGAAAATGTCTTCCTCTTTAGTGTTATTCAATCAACAGCAAGGGGAACACTTTAGACTTGAGACTCAGTGTGGAAACAGGCCATTCGATCACCACGTACACTTGCACTATCCTACGCACTGGGACAATTTACAATGTGCAGAAGCCAATTAACCTACAAAACAGTTCATCTTTGTAGTGTGGGAGGAAACTGGTGCCCCCTGAGAAAACCCACAAGGACACAGGGAGAACATACAAACTCTGTACAGACAGCATCCGTAGTCAGGATTGAACCTGGGTTTCTGGCGCTGTAAGGCAGCAACTCCACCACCACACCACTGTGCCACCCTGAGAGATAGCAATAGGTTTACAGATTTATGACAACCAAAGTGACCTTTTTTATACAGAAATATTCTGATATTTATTGATGATCTGGTATCTATGAAACTAATCCCTTCAGGTATTTTGGAAGGGCAGCTTTTGGTCTGTTAGTAAGTAGATAGATAGATAGATAGATAGATAGATAGATAGATAGATAGATAGATAGATAGATAGATAGATAGATAGATAGATAGATAGATAGATAGATAGATAGATAGATAGATAGATAGATAGATAGATAGATAGATATAATTTATTGCCACACAACCAGGGTCAGTGGAAATTTGGGTTGTCAGCAGCAGTACAATAATAAAGAACACACAACCACAATAAAACTGTAACACAAACATCCACCACAGCATTCATCACTGTGGTGGAAGGCACAACATTTGGCCAGTTTGCCCCCCGTGGACAGGACCAGAGTCCAAAGTCAGTCCAGGGTCAGCTCTTCCTCACTGGAGACCGCGGCTTTAAGATGGTGTAGGCCGATCGGTCGAGGTTTAAAGTCTCCGCTGCAGCCAGAAGCACCGCAGACCGCAGGGCCGGCGGTAGAAGCTCCGCTCCAGGGGTGATGGTAAGTCCATGCCGGACCTGGGGTAGAGGTTGGCTGCGGGCCGGCAGTGATGGCTTCTTCTTCCCCCGGGTCCCCCACGAGGGATCCCAGGCTGTAGACGCCGCACCAGCTGGAGCTCTGCAGACCGCGACTTCAGGCTGCGGCTTCAGGCTGCCGGCTGCCCCGGGCCAGCGAAACGGAACGCTCCCCGCCAGCGAGTCCCAACGAGGGCTCACCCACTCAACGCCGAGGGTCCACGCTGCGCCTGCCGCTGAAGCCCCGGACGTGATGTTAGGCCACGGGGGAGGCGTGAATAGCTGGAAAAACTCGCCTCTCCGTGGAGGAGGCGACCAAAGCGGTTTCCCCCTTACCCCTCCACACCACCCCCCACACAAAACACACAAAGAAACACAAAATACATACTTTAAAACATACTAAAAAATAAAAAATATATCATCCATTATGCTCCTGGAAAATATTGTTTTTAGTATTATATTTACTCTTAGTCATATAAACTTTATGCTCCAGTTCACAGCGCACACAGCAAAAAATGATCTCAGCTAATAATCTCAATTTAGCCAGCTATGAAAGAAAAAAATCACAATGGCTTATGCTATACTGCCGATTTTTGATACTTTAAGACCTTTATTCAATAGCAGTTCAATTATAGCCCAAGAAGGTTTTATTATTTCTTTGGAAGTGGAAGAGAAATTTCTAGTTACTTGTGAATTATACTCCCTTTCAATTATGCAGTCATCACTTTCACTGAGTGGAAGCAGAGCAAATTGGAAATGTGAATACAAAGGAAGAGTTATTAGGAGAAAAGTAATAAGCAGATGAAACTGTATGTGCCAGGGATGATAATTTAGTATTTACTATACAACAATATTCGAAATTATATAATCTATTCAAGGATTTACAGATATCAACCAAATGCTACCTTAGAGAGTAATTTTAATTCTTCCAGCTCTTCCAGTAATCTATCTTACAATAGCAGCCATTAATTGCTTTTGAACAGGTCCTTTCCACATAAGTGCAGAAAGTGCCCTTTGATAGCACTATCGGCATCTTCATCCTCATTATCTTACTTCCATATCATGCTTTCCAAGCTCAACTTTTTTTTCAGCAAGAGAAAAAAAAAATCTCAATAATGCTTTGTATAAGGGGCATCCTACTGTACAGAAGTGGCACACTGCATTGGATTCAGTTGAAGATATACATAATTTAAGCAAACCAAAATGTCATAGAGGCAATATATTAAATTATCGATATATTAATGGGCTTTCATGCAATCAATATTTTATTTATAAAGTTAAATAAATATGTGAAATGTGAAAAGTTCAAATTGGTTACGTTTTATCATGCAACATTTTTGAGCTAATTCAAATTGAATATTTAGTTATCATGTTTGTAAATTATGAAAATATTGTCGGCCGTCAGAAGGACGTCTATATATGGAGCCTTTCATGACCTAAAGATGTCCAAAATGCTCTGCAGGCAATTAAGTATTTTATTGGATTGCAACCAGCATCATGGATAAAAGCTAGGACCAGAGGACGATGCATTCATTCATATTCAACTTGGGTTGTGACATTACAGAAGATCAATGTTACTCAATTAAACCTTTGCACCATGGCAAAGAATACAATTGAACTGTTGCCCAAAAGGCTTCAGAAGAAGCATATATCTCTTCAGACTGATCAGTCACTCAAAAGTAATTTAACATTTGTGATGGCCCCAGCTTTGAACCATTGTCGCTTGCAGGTACAGAAAAGAGTAATATATTTTGTTTGAATTCAAAATGAATAGAATGCCTCACCTTTGATCAACATGTTGGCTGCAATCCCTCCTGTAGACCTGCAATCCTATCACTCAGTAAAATGACACCATGTCTGATTCAGTTCGTTGAGGATTTTTAAATTTCATGTTGATGAATTATATTTCAGAAGTGAATATTTGAAATTCATTCCTGAGTGGATTTTATTGGAACCAATTCCGTTTCACCACATCACATGAATCCATGGATGGAACCTTCACTCCTTAATATGGTTGATAGGATGTTGTGGATGGTAAAACAAAACCTCACACATTATGTTCTTTGCAATTGTTTTATAGGCATTCCACCAAAATCAGTACCTGCTTGCCTTTATCAAGTGCCAGATATCTGCAACTGGAACACAGTTGATCCAATATCTAACTGTGTGAACACTTATTGTTTCATATTACCACTGACATCCAAAGACAGTTTACTTTAGTTTAGAGATACAGCATGAAAACAGGTCCCACGTAGTCCATACAGACCATACGCCGACCATATGGTAGTATGCCATAGTACCATACTGCCAACTATCTAACCCATACTCTAGTTCTGTGTTTCATACGCTAGTTCCACCCTCCTTATCGGTAATTTGCCCCATATCCTACACATTAGGGGCAATTAACAGAAGCCAATTAACCTACAAACACACACATCTTTGGAAAGTGGGAGGAAACCAGTGGTGACTTCTATCATTGACATCTGCCATTTGCCTGCTGTCCTTTGGAAAAACAGCTCCCGAGAAATGGAGTGTGATGTAAGTTGTCCATGGTCTCATCGTGGACACTTTATAGTCAGAGGCAGCGTTGTGAAGCAGCAGGATATTGATTATGTAATGGATATTTAGTGCAAAGCTCAATCTCTTGCATACTCCAGAGAACAAGTTAATGAAGGCATGGTACTTGGCTTCTGAATGCGCATCTCAGAATCTCAACTATAGAAGCTGAAGAAATGCTAAATCTGAGGTGGGATTGATGGATGGTGAACAACCTCCCATTCATCTTGTTGTTGGAGTTAGGGTGCATTGTTGAAATATGATTTAAAATAGAGTCTCAGCAATGACACACTCTTAAGTGGTACAATCTGTCGTGGAAATGGGTCAGCAGTGGACATTGGTTCGAATCGTAGTTGATATGCCATCATGTAGCTTACCTAGAATGGAGACAAATGTCTAAGGGTAGAAACATTTCAAGAAAAGTTGTTTATAGTTTCACTTGATTTATTAGAGATGGGGTTTTGTACGGTCAAAAACGTCACGATTGAAGGCGATCGCTGTCCTTTGGATATTTGGACAACCTGTGAATTGGAGTGATAGCATCAATGCCATCACTGCAAAATCACATAAATAACAAAACCAGCGTACTTACCCAGGCCAGCTTCCTCAGCAGCGTGGCTCAAACTGCGCTTACATGATGCTGATGGCCATACCGCATCGCTCTGATGCATGAGTTAAGAATGTCAAGAATTCTTATGTCAAGAATGTCAAGAGTGTTTTATTGTCATATGTCCCAGATAGAACAATGAAATTCTTACTTGCAGCAGCACAACAGAATACGTAAACATAGTACTCTGTAAACAACATGATAAATGAGAGTGTGCTCAGTGTGTGATTATACAATGTACACATACTCACAAGTACACATATATATAGAGAGCGGTTTGGCAGGTGGACAAATGTAATTTCATTAACATCTAGGAACCCTTGGTCCAGGGCAAACCAAAATTACTGCAAGTGGGATATCTGGGATGGAACTGAACTTTGAGGCTTTTCAAGAATTCAGGAGAGAATTCAAGAAGATTGATTGATGTGATTATGCTGTTTCAACTCTGTTGGATGCATAGAATTATGTATGCATTTGTAGTTGCAAACTGAGCTTTCATGCTGTGGAAAAACACTAGGAATTTCAGGTAGACACAAGAGGCTACAGATGGAGTTTCATTATCACTTTCCTATCTTATCAGATACAGCACTGGCTGCCTTTGTGTTTCTGACAATAGACAATAGAAAATAGGTGCAGGAGTAGGCCATTCGGCCCTTCGAGCCAGCACCGCCATTCAATGTGGTCCTGGCTCCCTTGTCCATTTTCCTAGTTACATCCTCAAAAAATTCCAGAAGATTAGTCAAGTATGATTTCCCCTTTGTAAATCCATGCTGACTTGGATCGATCCTGTTACTGCTATCCAAATGTGCCGCTATTTCATCTTTTATGATTGACTCCAGCATCTTCCCCACCACCAATGTCACTTATCACATTCCAGCAGCTGTCTCAACTTTCACCTTCCCCTTCCTTGGCTTGACTCCATCTGCATTTTTTTCTTTCTCTGAACCTGAAAAAAGGTCCCGACACAAAACATTGCCTATCCATGTCCTCCAGAGATGTTGCCAGACCTGCTGAGTTTCTCCAGCACTTTCTCTGCATGATTCCATTGTGTGCAGTTCCTTGTGTCTACATCTTCCTTTTGTTTCTTGGCTTTCTTTCCTCTTCAGTCAGCCTCTATCCATCATCAGCCTACCTCTGCCTTCACACTCCTCACCTTACCTTCTCCTAGCAGGCTCTATATGCCCATCGTCCTTCTCACCTCTTCGTTCCATCTATCAGAATATGCACAGCGCATGTCCACCAGATCATGATGTCAATGTTGATCTAACAATGCAGAGATACTTTTGAACATTTTAGTTAATGCCTTCCCTTAAACTTGAACAGCTGAATACATATTCATCAAAACATAGAAAATAGGCGCAGGAGCAGGCCATTCTGCCCTTTGAGCCTGGACCATCATTCAATATGTGATCATGGCTGATCATCCAAAATCAGTACCCCATTCCTGCTTTCTCCCCATGTACCTTGATTCCGTTAGCCCGGAGAGCTATATCTAATTCTCTCTTGAATACATCCAGCAAATTGACCTCCACTGCCTTTTGTGGCAGATAATTCCACAGATTCACAACTTAGCAATATTCCAACATTTTGAGATTTAAAAAATCAAGTCTGCAATTTGTCCCATCATATAAAGCATAAAAAAAAGTTTAATTTGACACCTAATTCACTTTCATATCTTCAGTATTAAAAAAGTTATGGACATTTCCATACTCGGAAATTAGCATCTTGTTCCCTATTGCTTTTCCTTTGTCTTAACTGAAAAGCTGTGATCAAGGACAGTCAAAAGCCCATAACTTTCTTAAAAATTAAGAGCTCAATGAAATTTTCAGTTATTATAGATTGAACCATTCTGAAACAAATATGAAACAATCTTACTTGGATGACCTGAAATTAAGGCATTTAATTAGTTAGTTACCGAATTGTAGCTAATTACAAAATTCAATTACTAGATCTAAACATCTATCAATTTCTTAAGAAAAGGTTAACATTTTTAAATAGCCTAAGTGTCCAAATAACATTCACACAAGAATTCACAATATAACATGATTTTTAAATTTTATTGTCATGAATTTATAGGCCAAATGGAAAGAATTTAGTGTTTAATTCCCGTAAATTAATGGCCATTTTAATCATCTTGTGAGTGGGATTTTACTTCGGAGTCACGTGAGTGACTACGTGAAGAACCCCGCTTACGACGCATGCGTGTCATATCGCTACACGCATTGCGACGAGTCACGCATGGGGGAACGACGTTCCCCAGCGGGAGAATTTGAAAGTCGGTAACAGCAGGTAAGAGACTCTGCGTTCCTTCCACTTACCTTTTACGTGGAGACATGGACCGGATCCATGAAGTGCTGCGGAGTGCGGGCAGCCGGCAGCAGCAGCAACGGCACACCAATTTTCCGGAGAGGAAACACCTGTGCCCGACTTCGCTCCCGCACCGGCAAAATTCACTTCTCGGCCGGGCGGGAAGCGAAGCAAAGATGTCCCGTATGCCAGTCTCAAGCGAGTCTGGCTTGGAGCAGTCGCTAGCGGCCAGCGCCGAGGCTGGAGGACAGAGAGCAACCACGAGGGACCAGTGCTGTAAGTACCGGGGGTACACAGGAGGGCTGGAGAAGCTCAGCGGGTGCAGCGGCATCTATGGAGCGAAGGAAGTGGGGATGTTTCGGTCCGAAAACCCTTCTTCAGACTGTAAGTACCGGGGTTGGTCCGAGGGGTCCCTACGAGCAGCCGGGAGCGGCCAGTGCTGAGGGCATTTGAGCCGGTCTGACCGGCTGCAAACCCAGTGCCGTGAGCACCGGGGTCGGTCCCATCGGTTTAAGATTAAGATTAACAGCCGGTTTGACCGACTGCGGAACTACCGCGAGGGACCAGTGCCGTGAGCACCGGGGTCAGTCCCAGCGGTTTAAGTTTAAGATTAACAGCCGGTTTGACCGACTGCGGAACTACCGTGAGGGACCAGTCCCGTGAACACCGGGGTCGGTCCGAGCGGTTCGAATCTGACCAACAGCGGGAGCGCCCAGAACTGAGGGCATTGGAGCGGGGTTGACCGGCTGCAAACGACCGCGAGGGACCAGTACCGTGAGTACCGGGGTCGGTCCCAGCGGTCTGAGATAAACGAGCAGCCAGGAGCGCTGAGAGCGTTGGAGCCGGTTTGACCGGCTACACAGCAAAAATCCCGACGAATCGGGTACAACCCCACGGACCCCATTGAATTGAGTGGCGGTGCAGGCTCGAGGGGCCGAATGGCCTGCTCCTGCACCTAATTTCTATGTTTCTATGTTGCTATGACCCTTACTATAGGTATGTGGGAAAATGGTGTAGACCTAAAAATAGGGGGTTTTCATAGAATCTGTTTGTTAATCCTTTGGTTAAAGTATTAGATGGGTCCGAGGCGCTGGAAGTGCGGAGACGGCGTGGACCCGCTAGCCCACGCTGGAGGAAGCCGGTACGAGTGGCTGCAGCATGATCAGCAGCCAGCACAGGTGCCTGTGAGTACCGGGACCGTGTGGAGTGGTGGACCTACATACAGGACCGGTGCGGTCAGCGGCGGGGCGAGGAAAACCCGCAAACCAGTGCCCGTGTGTATGGGGGACGGGAACAGCGGAGGAAAAAAGGAGCTCCTTCACAGTGGCAGTCACATGAATGTGGAGACTAGCCACAGTGGGCAGGAGGTAAGCCCCACATGGGTACCCCGTGCAGGGCCCTAGAGATCTCTAACTATAAAAAAGAGTGGGCAGGACCCTGATGGGCCAGACCCTGACCACACAGGATAACATAATCCAGAAGCTGCTGGATGGTGGAGACTGGGATCCAAGGATGGCAGCCAGTATAAATTACATGACTGGCCATCAATTACAACAAATGTTCACAGAGACCATCTCCGAAAAAGGTGGAAGAAAGAAATAAATCAGCACCACCATCTCCGAAAGTGCAAATCACACCAAAACAGGTGGAAGTGGAGGAGCTCCTCCATGGTGGCAGTGCCATGAATGTGGAGGCTAGCCACAGTGGGCAAGAGGTAAGCCCCACAGTACCCCGTGTGGGGCCGCAGAATATCTCTTACTCCTCGGAGGAGAGTGGGCAGGACCAATTTTGGTCAGACCCTGACCAAGGCACAGGTTTACATAACCCTGAAGGAGGGGAGACATCAGCTGTGCCGGATTTAAACCCCGCGCCGGGAAAAATCAAATCCTAGACCGGGCGGGAAGGCAAAGCGCAAAGTACATCACTGTGAAAATGATGTGGAGAAACAGCCTCCGGATAATACTTACTGATACTGGAGTAAGGATGAGCAGCTGCAGGATATAGCGCAGCCAGCAGCGGCCACTTTCGCGGAGCTGGGAAACCGGTACAAGAGGCTGCAGCATGTTCGGCCATCAGCGACAGGTGAACCGGGACTGCGAGGAACGGCACAATTATATGGGGCGGCCGGGAGCGATCAGTGCCCGTAGGCATGGGGACCGGCAGCGGCAAAAACCGCGTGCGACTAGTGCCCGAGAGCACGTAGGCCGGCAGGAGCGGCTGTTGGAGGAACTTCTCCAGAGTGGCAGGCTCCAGGATATGGATGATAGCCACAGTGGCATAGGTGTAAGTCCCTCAGCAAATTACCATAAAGGGCTGCTTGACGTTTCATCCTCCTCGGAAGAGGGTATTGAAGGGCTGCCTGTGTTAGATTCTGAACCAGAGATGGAGCCACATTCCCATATGGAGGACGAGGGAACCAAGTTGCTGGACATGGTGGGGCAATACTTTCAGCAAAAAACAGACTGGCAAAGATCTGGAGGCCAGGATGGCTGCCAGCATTAAGTACATGTCTACACATCACCTGCAAGCCAATACCTTTGCTGAGGTGTTGGCAAGACATTTACCTCCGGGAACATAACAGGACAAGGTATTAAACCGAAAGAAAGTTCTAAAGTCCTATCAGCGGGATATTATCGGCCGCACTATTAGAAATAGACATGACACTAGTTCACCAGGATGCACTGGCCTTATATGCAAACCTGGAACCTCCTAACCACTGATATAGAATGTGGAGGTATTCATTACTTGCTCCTTAGTTCAGCATGTACTGAACTGAACGTCATTCAGACAAGGGAGCAACAAATTGAAGCATTATTAAACTACGTACACACATTATAGATGTTATGGAGACATCCAATAAGAATCACAGAAACTCGTGTACTAAATATCCTTATCATAATCAGAGGTGGTGGCCACTTCTTTTGGTCGTACTTATATTCTTTCAGATGGGAACTTTTGTGTCAGCTTCTGTATTGATCCTAGGGTACTATCTGGCGAGCATCGTACCAAGATGGCTGGCTAGATTACCAATTAGATGTACCCACATATGTGTTAACTACAGGTCATCTGCGGTTCACTGCTAACACAGTTCACATGGCACTGACTTTGCTGGTAAATATGGTACAGCCTTAATGGAAACTGGCAGGGAACAAACTATCCATCAGACTGCTAGTAGATTGGCATAGGGACTGTGTGCCAGCCATATAATATCAGGCATTTTCTAATTACTGAACGCAGTCACGCGTCATTCAAACTTACTGGTTGTTTCTAGCAACATGACTGACGGACCAATAGGCGGAAATTTTTCAGCGGGTCACAGACAGTCCACTCATTCAACAGTACTTGGTATCCTCTAGAAATAGGAAGTACGTTCATAACTATTATCATCACCCACAGATATATGAACAGGCATCTGTTCTGGAATTCCTGGCAAGCCTCCATTACGATGAGAGGCTTTGTCATAGTACCACAATTGCGCCAGGAGTGCTCTGTCTACATACCTGTCGAACGTACAGAGTGGCATTCTGTGGGGACACACACACTGGTAACGGAACTCATTAGGGGCATGTTAAAATTAATCCCCAAGAACTAGGTACATTCATATATGGGATGTGAGTTTTGTACTGACCAAGTTAAAAAACTAGTCTGCAGCTACAGCTCTATCATTACAGAAACTGACTATGTAAACAGTCATGCTGATGGCCTTGGTCACAGCACAAAGAGTCCAGTCACTACAGAAACTACGGCTGGACAACATGATGATTTCATCAGGGAATCAAACCTGTCACATTTATCATAGGGTCAAATGGAACAGACTGGGGTCAGCAGGCCTAAAAACAAAGTACAGAGCCTATGCGACAGATGGTCGTTGCTGTATTATATCTCATTTACTATCATACATGAAGTATGCTAGATCATCAGAGGAAGAAATGTCACGTTTATCAGCTACTAATAGCCACCCAAAACAGTGACAGTCCAGATCATCTCTAAATGGTTAAGCAAGTCCTAACAAAGGCTGGAGTGGACACTAAGGGAAACATTTAAATCTTACTCCATTAGGGCTACTACATTGGCAGCTATAAAGTTGGACGTACCAATGAACAAAACCCTCAGACAGTAGAATGGTCAACAGAGGAAACTATCCAATGACTTTTTAACAAACCAGTTATTAAACCTGGAAGAATTGCAGAAACAATTTTAAGTCTGCATATGTAATTCACTGCACTATAGGGGCAATAATTGGATTTAATATTTTACAGTTGGGTTTCAATATCGTATTATGTTTAATGATGTTAACATCATTTCTCCCCACAACCAAGGCAGTTGTGAAGCATGGACTCGTTCCACGGCATGAGGTCACAGAGCTTTGAAATCTTCACGTAGTCACTCACGTGACTCTGAAGTAAAATAGTAAGATTAAACGAGAACTTACCAGTTTGAAGTTTGATCTGTATTTTATGAGGAGGAACTTTGAGGGAATACGTGCCCTCCGCTCCCACCCTCTTATGATCATATCAAAAACTGGTATCTCTTTCATAATCTTACTATGTTAGGTCAATATAGGATATCTGTGACCTCACACCGCTGCTTTGAAGGATGACACGCATGCGTCATAAGCGGGGTTCTTCACGTATTCCCTCAACGTTCCTCCTCATAAAATACAGATCAAACTTCAAACTGGTAACTTCTCGTTTAATCTTACTATTTTGTGGAACGCGATCGTTTGGAATGTTGCGGTGAATTTAAACCCCATATCTGCAGGAAAGATACTGCTTGTTCGTATGGGTCCTAAGTCACCTTTACGCAATGTGAAATTTTGATTAAAGGCATCCAAAGAAGCACTATTATATGTAAAATAAACGACATTGCTTTACCTGTCCCGTACGTGAAATCCGTCCCCGTTGTCGGTGTTGATGGCTTTAGAAGTTGATTTTTAAATTACTCCTGCTATTAAAATATCCAGTGCAGTTAAATAAAAAATTACTAAAACCGATGTCGGAGCGATTATTCTTCAGCAGCTAAACAGCCTGACAAAAATCGATTTCAACAGGCTGGGAAAGAAACGCATTTTAAAAAAACCCCCCCCCCCCCCCCCCCCCCCCCCCTCTCAAAGGCACCAAAGTCGCGCACACGGGCAGTGACAGAACTGCAGCGCCGCTGAAGGTAAGTTTTGTAACATACCTACAACTCTATGGCTATAAAAGTTTTTCCTCATCTCAGTCCTAAATGGCCCACCCCTTATTCTTAAACTGTGACCCCTGGTCCTGGACTCCCCCAACATGGGGAACATTTTTCCTGCATTTAGCTTTTAGTCCAATCCCTTAAAAATTTGATATGTTTCTATGAGATTCAGCAGCAGGAAGGTAATACATATTTAAAGGAATCAGCAAATGGCTGAGTCAGTTATTAAAGTTTAAAGGGAGTGGTGTCTAGCAGGTGCTGATTGTACTGACATAAAGCCTGCTGCAAAATTAGTTGCTTCCAGATAGGAGGAGAGTATTAAGTATTCCTTTCAGAATACAGCACATCGAGAAGAATGAATGGTGATTATGCTGCTTGAAAAGGAAAAAAAAGTATGTGGGGGAGAAAAACTCAATAAATTATCTTCTCTGCAAGAGAAATTCAGAGCATTTTTCCAGTTTAAACCCAAGTAAGGAAAAATCTATGAGAGCTCTGTACTTCAGCAAAATACAGGGCCATGGTGAGACCACACCTGGAGTGTTTTGTGCAATTTTGGTCTCCTACTTTGAGGAAGAACATTCTTGCTATTGAGGGAGTGCAGCGTAGGTTCACCAGGTTAATTCCTGAGATGGCGAGACTGTCATGTGATGAAAGAATTGAATGACTGGGCTTGTATTCACTGGAATTTAGAAGGATGAGAGGGCATCTTATTGAAACATATAACAGGGCTGCCAACTCTCATGCTTTGAGCGTGAGAATTACACATTTGGACAAATTCTCACAATCTCACGCTGATCACATATTTCTCACGCTCTGTCGTGAGAAATTCTGTGATCAACAAAAAATTCAAAACTCATATAAACTGCATGGGCCGCGGGTGTTGGGGAGCCGGGGCTGAAGCAGTGGTGTGGACAGACGCTGGGAGCCAGGGGTGGCGAATGTTTGCAGGGCTAGCTAGTGTTTTCCGGGCTGGCGAGTCGCACGCTGCAGCTCCGGCCATGGAGTAGCTTCAGTGCAAGAGTCCCGGTCCGTCGGAGGCGTCGGAAGTGTTGCGCCACTGCCGTGTGGCAGTGACTGTGACCGCAGTGACCGAAGCGACAGAGTCTCTGAAAAGGAGGAGGAGAGAGAGAGAGAGGAAGGAGACAGAGAGACAGGGGGGGGTGAGAGAGGGGAGAGAGGGGGTGAGAGGGGAGAGAGGGGGGTGAGAGGAGAGAGAGGGGAAGAGACAGGGGGAGAGAATGGGGAGAGAGAGGAGGAGGAAGAGGGGGGAGAGAGAGGAGAGGAGGGAGAGAGAGGTTGGAGGGAGAGAGAAGAGAGGGGTAGGGTGGAGAGAGAGGAGAGAGAGGGGGGAGAGTGAGGTGGGAGAGGTGGGGAAGAGAGAGAGAGGGGTGAGAGGGAGGGATAGGGAGAGAGTGAGGGGGGAGAGAGAGGTGAACGAGAGGGGGTGAGAGGAAGAGAAAGTGAGGAGAGAGGGAAGAGAGAGGGAAGAGAGAGAGGGGGTGGGAGAGGATAGGGGAGAAGGGGAGAGGGAGGGGGGGAGAGAGAGAGGTGGTAAATGAGAGAGGGGAAGAGGGAGAGAGGGGGGAAAAGAGAAACGGGGGAAAGAGAGTGGGGAGAGAGAGCAAGGGGAGAGTGAGTGAGGTGGGAGTGAGAATTGGGGGAGAGAGGGGTGGGAGAGAGAGGGTGGAGAGGGGAGAGAGTGGGAGGGAGATGGGGGGAGAGAGAGGGGGAGAGTGGGAGAGAGAGAGAGGGGGAGAGAGGGGGAGAGAGAGAGAGAGAGAGATAGAGAGAGAGAGAGAGAGGGGGGGGACAGAGAGGTGAGAGAGAGAAAGGGGGAGAGAGAGTGAGATAGAGAGGGGAGAGAGAGCGTGTGGAAAGAGAGCGAGGGGGGGAGAGAGAGAGAGAGGAGAGGGGGAGAAAGAGAGGGAGGAAGAGCAAGAGGGAGAGAGAGGGAGGGAGAGGGGGGAGAAGAGGAGGGAGAAAGGGGGGGAGAGAGAGAGGGGGAGTGAGAAGAAAGAGAAGGGGAGAGAGAGAGAGGGGGGGAGGGGGGAGAGAGTTAGGGGAAAGATAGGGGAGAGTGAGTTAGGGGAATAAGAGGGGGAGAGAGGGGAGGAGAGGAGGAGGAGAGAGAGAGAGAGAGAGAGGGGGCGAGAGAGAGTGGGGAGAGTGAAGTGGGAGGGAGAGAGGGGGAGAGAGAGAGGGAGGGAGAGGGAGAGGGGAGTGGGGGAGAGAGAGGGGAAGAGAGAGAGGGGGAGAGAGAGGGGAGAGAGAAGAGAGACAGGGGGGAGAGAGGGGAGAGAGGGGGGAGTGAGAGAGGGGGAGAGAGAGAGGGGGAGAGTGAGGGGAGAGAGAGAAGAGTATAGAGAGGCAGGGCTCCCATGCATTGAGCGTGAGAATCATGCATTTCGCCAAATTCTCACGCTGATCACAAATTTCTCACGCTCTGTCATGAGAAATTCTGTGATCAACAAAAATTTTAAAACTCATATCTAGGGCATGGGCCACGGGTGTTGAAAGCAGAAGCAGCGGCGGGTACAGATGAGGTTGGGGAGCGGGGCTGGCGAGTGTTTGCTGGGCTGGCGAGTCGCTCACTGCAGCTCTCGCCATGGAGCAGCCTCAGTGCAAGAGTCCCGGGCCTTTGGAGGCATCGGTAGCGTTGTGCCGCTGCCATGAGTATCTCTGTACCAAATTTGCCCAGGTGACCGGCATGGATCAGGCTGCGGCTCGGTGTATCCTGGAGAGCAACCAGTGGCTGCTGGAAGTAAGTACCAAGCACTGGGTAGAAATGTTGGAAGATAGTGGACTTCAAATGGGGGTGGTTGGTGAAAGCATCTTGCTTGCCTGCTAGATTTTCACTTACTGTAACTGCAGGAAAAATGTTCCCGATGTTGGGGGCGCTCAGAACCATGGGTCACAGTTTAAGAATAAAGGGTAGGCCAGTTAGGACTGAGATGAGGACAAACTTTCTTCACGCAGAGAGTTGTGAATCATGGAATTCTCTGCCACAGAAGGAAGTGCAGGCCAATTCACTGGATGTTTTCAAGAG
This sequence comes from Leucoraja erinaceus, assembly GCF_028641065.1. Classification (NCBI taxonomy): domain Eukaryota; kingdom Metazoa; phylum Chordata; class Chondrichthyes; order Rajiformes; family Rajidae; genus Leucoraja; species Leucoraja erinaceus. Next base: position 144,931,550 of record NC_073377.1, read on the forward strand.
AGAGTTACATTTAGTTCTTGGGGCTAACGAAATCAAGGGATATGGGGAAAAAACGGGAAAGAGGTACTGATTTTAGATGAACAGCCATGATCATATTGAAGGCATTGCTGGCTCGAAGGGCTGAATGGCCTATTCCTGCACCTATTTTCTATGTTTCTATGCTTGAGTATATGACAATAAAACTCGATCACTTGATTTTGAAGCATCCATGCATGGTGGAGGTATAATGTAGTCATAGAGTTATACAATGTGAAAACAGGCCCTTCGGCCCAACTTGTCCACACCCGCAAACATGTCCCAGCTACGCCACCTGCTTTTGGTCCATACCTCCAAACCTGTCCTATCCATGTATGTCAACTGTTTCTGAAATGTTGGGATGGTCCCTGCCTCAACTACCTCCTCTGGCATCTTGTTCCATACACCCACGACCCTTTGTGTGGAAAAGGTTACCCCTTAAAAAGTTACCTCTTAAAAATATTTCATACAAAAACATTGAAGTCATATTTCTACAATGCACTAAAACATGATTTTATTTCAAAGTCACGTGAGTGACTACATGAAGAGCCCGCCAGCCCGCATGCGCGTCTATACGTCGACGCATGGTGCGCAAGTCAGAGCAGTTCGAAACTGCTCTGGCAGGTAGGTCAATTTTATTTCCAGCAGGCCGCTGCACCAGTGGGTTTTGGGCCTGCCATGGAAGCTCCATAAGGAGCTAAAGGAAAAATTTTGCGGCTACCGCCGTTGGAGCTCCAGACAAGTGCAGGCGGCCAAAATTTCGAGGCCGCCATGGGGCTCCTAGGAGCTGGGATGAGATATTGCGGCTGCCGGCATCAGAGCTCCGAACGGGAGCAGGCAGCCAGATTTGTAGGCAGCCGTGGGGCTCCGTAAGGAGCTAGGATTTCATAAATTGTGGCTGCCGGCTTAGCCAGGTCAACAATCACTGCAGGAGGTTTAGCAGCAGCCGGTGAGTTAAAAATAGCCGCGGCCAGGAGCTACCGCTCAGGTAAGCTCAGCTGCCATAACACCGAGCAATGTTAAACATAGTTACTGCTTGCTGAGGGGCTCAGCTATGCTGCAGCAGCATATAGTGTATGCTTTATTTTTGGGCGACTATAAATAGAGTTGGCATTAATAGCGGTTGCCATTTGTGACTATCATAGTAGATAGCATTCAAAGGTCATGGTTAATTCTTTGGCAATGTAACAATATATTTTATCATGCCAAGTAAGTTTATATTAAAAATAATATTTACAAAGGACATTTATTATCACATACGCCAAATGGTGTAGTGAAATTGGACTTGCCATTGCAGTCCAGAGCTCCTGGCTTAGGAAGCCTTTTTTGAGCTGTGTCTATCAGACACCTGTGGGAGCTACACCTGGTGGCGTCATGGTAATTTCCGCTCAATAGAGGGGACTGATGGAGATTCTTTTATAAGAGACTCCAACTATGTGGAAATCAATAGAGCAGTCGAATCTCTGATTTTATGGGGATATGCTTCTTTTAATCATATGAAAGCAATTTGCCTGTGACAACACCTGGCAGGGTTGCAGTATTTCTCCCACACTGTCTAGCGGACTATCGCAAAGAGGTGACTCCGATTATAACGCCGGCTCATCCGAGTCATATGGGGGCCAGAGGCACTCCAGTCCTTCCCTGTAATACTCCGTTGGGGCTCCAGAAGGGAGCAAGGATTCGGAGTCACTAGCAGGTGCAACCTGTCTGGTAAGTATAATGATGATACCAACAGAGCACCGATCTGCACAGCTAGTCCTGGTTCGGCTGCTGGAGGGAGCAGCCTGACAACCCTGAGTCAGGGCAAAGTCAAAGCCATGTCTGTGGGACATGTCCTGTCAGATGATTTGATTTGGGACATCTATAGCAGATGTGATTGGGCGTTTGTCTCAATTAGAAAATCTGATGAATCATATGGTGGCACAAGAAATTACGAAGGCATGTCAGGCAGCAGCTCCTGGTTCAGGGTTGCAATACTCCTCTCACTCAGATGAACGGAGTGATGGAGATGGTGCCAAAGTATATGCACACATGCCTGGGGCAGCTCCTGGTTCAGGGTTGCAAAAGTCCTCCCACTCGGATGAAAGGAGTGATGGAGATGGTGCCAAATATTATGCTCCGTATTACGGAAGCATGCACAGGCAGTACAAGTCATATGCCTGTAGCTACCCCTGGTTCAGGGTTGGACTATGTCTCCCACTCTATGAGAGTGTCAGAGATCAGTATGGAACTTTCTCTGACCATGACTCCAAACATGACTATGTGCCTGAATTCCATGCTTTTTTGCATAATCTGTGAGAATCGCATAAGGAAGAGCTGCTTGCTCTTGCCTCTAAATTTGCTGTTCCCTCCGGGATGGACAAGCCACTACGAGAGGTGTTGACCAGCTGCAGCAGCTATCTAACAGAAATGACAAGTATGACAGACAGGGTCTGAAAATGGAAACTCGCTGATGCACCAAACAAGCAAATCGTCCCGGGGTCAGAGATGCTGGTAAGTAAGATCTCATTATTAACCTCCGTATACTCCGAAATGGAGCAGTCAGTCGGCCCAGGTTTGGGTTTACTGGCAGCATGGGCTGTCTAGTGGGTTTTCACTGTCTCTGGGATAGATCAGGTTGATGTAGAGACATCGGCAAGGTGCCTTGCATAGTGACCTCTGTAACTGCCAAGTAAGAACAGTTTGGTTACCCTGGTTCAGGGTAGACCATCATGGAACTAGCTGGCCATAGGAGTCATAATGACCAGAGAAGCACTGCCTCATCATCTGTGATTGAGATTATTAGACTGCTCAGTAGAATGAAGTAGTTGAAGTCTTCCTCAACATATGGTTTATTTCTCCTCAGTTAGTAGAGTTGCTGGTTCATTGGAATCATCATTGCCATCCTCTCTGGGATAGGTAGTTGCCAGCAGGAATGCAGGTCATATAATGTTTATATGACCTGCAGGTTCATGTTGTGAATCAACAATGTATTTATAATAATCCATAGGCTCTCAATACCGGTATTCCTGATTGAGTAGCGAGTCGAAGAGATTGTGTTGTGCACTCTGGCGACTTAGACATGTGGTTTCAGTCAAAGGACTGTGAGGTAATTCCTGATTCAGCCTTGCATTATACTAATTTCCACTCTGAGGGAAAACACTGAGTATTCGTGGTGACTCTTAGTCAAGAGTTGACTGGGAACTCGTATTCTCACATCAAAGAGAGACTGTGGTTTCAGCTCTAGCCATTAGGTTCTGATTATATGTTATCAGCGAAATCTATGAATAACTAGATAATGCATCTTCTGCGGGTAGAAAAGCCAAAGATTTTCTGTCCGTATGGTCAATAGAGGAACGGGGTTCCGAATGCAATCAGTGACAGCTCATCTGAGGATGAGTGGTCTGGCCAAGGACTAGAGGGGTATATTTCTGATACTTCTCAAGATTACAGAAACATGTTGCAGGCCGAAGCGGGTTAGCATTTGGCTAATCTGATCATGGGTTTACTTACCCAGTTTAAGATGGATGATTGGCTTTCTGCAGTTTAACTGATTCAGAGAATCGATCTTGTAGTTGCATACTCTGCCATATCTATACACTTGAGGCACAGATACTGCTGTTTTGATAACAAAGCTTGTGGTGAAAGCCTATGCTGCCCTACTCAGATTAAAGGGCATTGTGTCATCGAGTTTTAGGTAATATGCAAAATTTGCTGCTGATAAAACTTATGAGTTATCAGTAGATACCTTTTGCGATATTACAAATGAGGCAACATGAATTTTAACAGTGCCAATTTTGCCTATTAATTCACGCCATGGTAAGGCGGCTGAAGCAACTCTTATTTACTCAGTAACAAGTGACGGCTGGGGCAGCCTGTCTTCTCGGGCAGCTAGCTCTGCACGATTGTATGAGAAGCTTGTGAACAACATATGTGAGTTAATTTTAAACGGAAGTAACAGAGGCTTGTGTGGCTTTCAGTTTGAGCCTAGAGAAGCGTTGATGTGATAGCACAATTGACATAGCTTGTGCTGCTTTGTCATTTTTTATAATACCATAAGTGGGATAATAAATGATTGGTTATTCACCTGCTGTTCACTAACGTCATGCAGGGTGTATTTTATTTGACCACTCTAATAGCCTACACTCATTGGAGTGTGCGATGTATATCAGTAAATTATTATGCAAATATTCTTCTACTTTCGCCTAAGGGGAGCAGTATTTTAAGATGATTATGCTTTCAACAACTGATCTCAGCATAAAGAACACAGCCATTGCTCAATTTCTGGCTTGGTCTCTACATCATAACTGACATTAGGGTAGCTTGTTATGGGAATGATCTCATATGCAAAATGAGAAGGATTGTGTACATTTGAAGTTGACAGCATACCCACCAGAGTAGAGATCGGGGATGTCATTAGGTATACAAGTACACTGCGTTTGCTAGTACCTATGAGATGAAAGATAATTTTTTTTTTGTTATTCAATAGTCTGAAGATATTGCTGGTGGCTCATTAGCAGCCAATAAAATGGATTTTCCCTTTCATCTTACAACAAGAGGCTTACATAGTGCGTGTTAATAAATTATAACATTTGGTTGAATATGTCGGGATATTTGCAGATAGAATTCTGCACAGTGTTGCATGAGTTATTGTCTAACTCAACAGTCTATTGAGACTACAGTCCGGTTAAGAACAATGGCCATGTATGCAAGTTAGCATCATGATATTAATAACCCATGTTTTTTCCTACCAATAATGGTTTATCTGTTTAAGTGGTTCACACAGATTGGGTTACTGCATGAAACCACAGAGCTTTGAAGTCTTCACGTAGTCACTCACGCGACTTCGAAATAAAATAGAAAGATTAAATGAGAATTTACCGTTTAAAGTTTGATCTTTATTTTATGAGGGATTATGTGCCCTCCACTACCAACCCTACTTCTCATACAGATCATTCGGTAGTTCAAAGCTCGTTAATCCTTCTATAGTTTAGATCAGCAACTACTCTGTGGTTTCATACAGCCACTCTGAAGATTGACGCACATGCGGGCTGGTGGGCTCTTCATGTAATCCCTCATTTCAACCTCATAAAATAAAGATCAACCTTCAAACGGTAAGTTCTCGTTTAATCTTTCTATTTTAATACATCAAATTTCAAAAAGTCGCTACCCTGGGAGGGGGGATACCCCTCTTCCACACCCTCTCTCCATTAGGTTGCTCCACTCCCTCGCTGGGTACCCCCAATGCCAGTAATCAGTGATCGCGCACCCCTCCCCACTTTCAAAAATACTCCACGGCCCCTGGTTCAGACGGAGAGCAATGCCAGATGTGAGCGGGGAACTGAAGCCAGTTGTCCGTGATGTCTGGATCCCAATGCTCAGTGCTTCATGTTTCTGAGTTGGCTAATGTTATTGATTTGTAATTAGCCTGATTTGTAATTAGTTGACAAAACCTTAATTGTTAAATCTGGAATATCCAGGGGAATGGGATAAGTAGAAACATAGAAACATAGAAATTAGGTGCAGGAGTAGGCCATTCGGCCCTTCGAGCCTGCACCGCCATTCAATATGATCATGGCTGATCATCCAACTCAGTATCCCGTACCTGCCTTCTCTCCATACCCCCTGATCCCCTTAGCCACAAGGGCCACATCTAACTCCCTCTTAAATATAGCCAATGAACTGGCCTCAACTACCCTCTGTGGCAGAGAGTTCCAGAGATTCACCACTCTCTGCGTGAAAAAAAAGTTCTTCTCATCTTGGTTTTAAAGGATTTCCCCCTTATCCTTAAGCTGTGACCCCTTGTCCTGGACTTCCCAAACATCGGGAACAATCTTCCTGCATCTAGCCTGTCCAACCCCTTAAGAATTTTGTAAGTTTCTATAAGATCCCCTCTCAATCTTCTAAATTCTAGAGAGTATAAACCAAGTCTATCCAGTCTTTCTTCATAAGACAGTCCTGACATCCCAGGAATCAGTCTGGTGAACCGTCTCTGCACTCCCTCTATGGCAATAATGTCCTTCCTCAGATTTGGAGACCAAAACTGTATGCAATACTCCAGGTGTGGTCTCACCAAGACCCTGTACAACTGCAGTAGAACCTCTCTGCTCCTATACTCAAATCCTTTTGCAATGAAAGCTAACATACCATTCGCTTTCTTTACTGCCTGCTGCACCTGCATGCCTACCTTCAATGACTGGTGAACCATGACACCCAGGTCTCGCCCCAAGTGTAATATTAAAATGACATGCAATGTGTCTGTCACAACATACAGCCCCGATAACACATTACATCCTTCAGTTAAATATTGGGAAGGTAGTACTATTGTCATTTGCCACTCAACTATTATGTTTGTTTACCTCACTGCCTATTTCTAACCTCCCCCCCCCCCCCCCCAAATTCCTTTGTTCCTTTGACAGGTGAATAGAAATGTCCCCAATCTTGTTTTATTAATTGAACACATAGATGAACAGCCTCAAGGAGTGTAATCAGAAGGAAACTGATTCAGATGCGATGTTTAAGAGGTTGTCCAAAAAAGGGGCATATTTTAAAGGAGTGACAGAGATACTTGCAGGGGAATGTGTGAGGAGGTTATTATTTGTCTTTAGTTTTAGCTTGAACCAGGACATCTGAAGATTCAAAGTTTCATATAGTAATTGTGCTGATACCGACCCCAACCAACCACGTCATGAACATCATCCATTACGGAGGTTTTATTTTTCTGATGCCATTTAAACTTCATTTGGATTTCAATCACTTCAATGTAAAAGTAATTGGGAAAGGGGAGCATTGGAACAAAAATGTACCCTTGGTACATATTAACTGTAATATAATAATGTATGCATGTTGGTAGTTGCAATCGAAACAACGATCTTTTTATCATTGTTGTGTTATGAATACCACAGAAAATATTACGTGCTCTCAAGATCACATTAAATAGAATTTTATTGCTGAAATATATAGTTATTGGACTTTGCATTTTGGAAAAGTCCCAGCTGAGAGGAAGACAGCAAAATACTGAAAATATTGGGGGTGAAAATTACTTCAGGGCAGTTTGTTAGGAAAATGAACGAAATGGTAACAGAATACTTATACAGCTGAGTGAGTATAATTTTATGGATGAGAAATTGTGTTCAACCAATTGATGACTTCTTTGACAAAGTAACTAGCATGTTAGATAACAAGGAATCCAATGGGTGTAGCAAATTTTGTTATTCATAATTTGGTCTGTGAAGTGCCCCATAAAAGACTACCACATTAGATAAGCACCTGTGGACTTGAACGTAATAAGGTTAAGTCAAGGGGGTCAGATATGGGGCTTTATGTGCGGGACAGATATATTGTCAGTGCAGAGGGGCTAGGAACAAGGCCAAGTGTGCATCCAGAGTCAAGGTCTGGAATAGTACTAGGTGTGCAGTCAATGCTGGGACAATGGGAGTGTTCCGCACTGGGAACCTAAGCAGGTAAGCAGCTATGATCAGGGTAGAATAGGGGGCCAGGTGTAAGGCTGGACTCAGGGTCAGGATGAGAGAAGGTCTGCAACTGGAGTCAGGGTCAGGAGTAGTACCAGGTGTGTAGTGAGACCCAGGTTGGTCAATATGGGCCAAGTGTTTGATTATAATCTGATTTCCATACATGAGTATACTAAGATCATTCATGTGCTACACGTGTTGATCAGAGCCTGGGCTCTACTGTAGAATGTAATTAGGAATGTAATTTAGTCTAACCTTATTCATAGCTAATCCAATTTAAAGCATATATATTGCATTCAAGCTAGATGCACAAACATGTTCCCGATGTCGGGGGTCTCCAGAACCAATAGCCACAGTTTAAGAATAAAGGGTAGGCCATTTAGAACTGAGATGAGGAAAAACTTTTTTACCCAGAATGTAGTGAATTTGTGGAATTCTCTGTCTCAGATGGCAGTGGAGGTTGATTCACTGGATGCATTCAAGAGAGAGTTAGATAGAGCTCTTAGGTCTGGCAGAATCAAGGGGTATGGGAAGAAGTCGGGAATGGGGTACTGTTTGTGGATGATCAGCCATGATCACATTGAATGGCGGTGCTGGCTCGAAGGGCCAAATAGCCTACTCCTATTCGCTATGTTTCCATGTTTCAAACATCTGTCACCCATTCCTTCTATCCAGAGATGCTGCCTGTCCCGCTGAGTTACTCCAGCATTATGTGTCTACCTTCATTGTAAACCAGCATCTGCAGTTCCTACACTACGATTTATTAAATTCTACAGTGGATCTGAAGCTTAATGCAACACAATAATCTAATTCCTAAAGGCCATATGTCCACAATTTCACCAAAAGGTTCGCTAATACATCCTTATCAAAGACGGCTGATTATATTGCATCCTCCTGGGTCAGAGGATAGTCAATCCAGACTATATGGAGTATACACCTTCTCCCTGTAACTAAGTGGGTTTCATCCAGGTATTCTAGTTTCCTCCCACATCTGAATGACCTGTTGATTGGTTGGATAATTGGATACTGTAAGTTACCTCTTCTGGAATTAGACAACAGGAGAATTAGAAGGGAGTGGGTGGGCATGTGAGGGAAAATAAGTTACAGCAAAATAGTGAGTAAATGGGACTACTGGGATCATTCTGACGGCCACAATAGATTCATTTCCGATTCACATTATATTCCTCTATTGCCGAACAAACAATTTAAACATGGCCATGAGTAATTGGAGCAGAATTATGCCATTTGGCTCATCAAGTCGATTCTGCCATTCCATCATCGCTGATCCGTATCTCCCTCCTAACCGCATTCTCCTGCCTTCTCCCCATAACCCCTGACACCCGTACTAATCAAGAATCTATCTATCTCTGCATGAAACATATCCAATGGCCTCCACAGCATTCTGTGGCAAATAATTGCACAGATTCACCACGCTCTAACTAATGAAATTCCTCCTCATTTCCTTCCTAAAGGAACTTCCGTTAATTCTGGGCTAGTCTAGTCCTAGTGGAAACATCCTCTCCACATCCACACTATCCAAGCCTTTCACTATTCGAATACACCAAATAGCATATACAGTAAATACTTCTGAGCATCACTCTTATTCCTTTTCATCCTCTTTCTTCCCTTCACTGGCCTAGTGCTCCGATGCAGTTATAACCCAATGTTGCAGGACATCTTGTGAATGGATGCTGACATTGAGTGGAGTAACTGCAATGGGCTTAGATGCATCTCTATAGCTCTGGTTGTAGTAGACCCAGCTTCAAACTAAACCATCAGAGCATCAGCAGAAGCAGTTTAAGCACGCTGGCTGGCAGATAGCAGAAGGGACTTTGGTAGAGTGGGAGAAGGAAGGGAGGAATTACTGTTACCCTGGGAGAGAAGCCACAGCATCCTTCCAACACTGGACCTTCCCAGTGATGTGCTGCAGGATGTATTGTTGTATTATTGTAACTCCTATAAAGGCTGACAACTACATCTATGATGACAGCAGTCTGACTTTCCCAGGCAGCGCATTGAAAGTGGAAGATAAACCCCTCGGCTTCCACCACTTCCATCCATACATTGTACAGTTTCTGCCTGTGCAAAACATGCACAATGGGTCTCCACTGGAAATGTCACCCATTCATTCTCTGCAGACCATAGGGCCATTGTAACCTGCCTCCAAACGCGGCCCCGAGCCACCGGTGTCGGCGAACAGGGGCCGCGACGGTAGGGGGGCTGCCAAAACCCTGCCAGACAGCTGGCCGTATAACCCGCATGGAGTGGGTGCTAGGCTCAGCTCCCACTTGTCCCCGAAGAGAAAGTACCGGAAGGAGGAGAGAGTTGGACTGGTGGATGCTGGACAAGCGGCCGGTGCCTTCAAGGTCAGCTCGCGACAAGCTACGACTTTTTATGGTGTTTTTATGTGTTCTTTTTCATTGTACCGCTGCTGGCAAATTCATTTCACTTGCACTTTATGTGCAAGTGACGAATAAAACTGATTGTTGATTGTTGATTGTTGACAAGCAACGACCCTGTCGGCGAAAACTGAAGACAACTGAAGACAATTCCGTCGGCAGTACCTGTCGGCGGTTGACGTAGGTTGACGTAGGTAGTCGTCAATGGAATTCACCGGTCAGCACCGGAGGCAACCTACATCACCTTGTGGCAACCTACGACAACACCTACGTCAGGAGAAGACAAGCTACACTCATTGGCATCAAGTCAACTGTCGTTGAAAAGTTTTGAACATTTCATAATCCAGCGGCGACCATAAAAACGCTACGACTCTTTGGGCGACATGAGGAGACTACTCACGAACACACATGCGTCACCCCGCCACCATGTGGCGACAGCCTAGTCACCGAGAAGGTTGCCTAAGTGGGACAGGGGCATAAATTTGTGCCAGATACATGGCAATTCTTTGCATACTTTGAGTATTCTGTGCAAAAATAACAAATAATTTTTACTGTACCTAGGTACGTGACAATAAAGCATAATTGAATTGAATTTAAATGCTGTTCTGAAAGCTGATACAGTACATAGACTCTCAGGCATCGTATCATGGTTGGGTTCCCAGGCATGCTAATATGGTAGAATTAGCTATGATAGAACGAGGGTTCGAAGTTGATGCTGGACTCCTCCACATTTATTGCTTTAGCTATCTCCCCCAGTCTCGCAGGTGAAGCAAGCATTTCATTGTTGCTAACCATCAGCTTTCTTTTACTGGTTGCATGAAGGAAGTTGACAACTGACTCCATTGGAGTGGAATTGATGAGTGACCGACCTTCTGGTCAGCTGGCACTTGCTCTTTCTTTTTCCCTTTCCAAAGCTGCAGATCAATTGTACATGAACAACTACTGCAGAACTCCCCCAACTTTGGGCAATGAGAACAAAACCAAGTGGCAATGTGACATTGTCATAATTTCCATCTTATTCTTCCACGTAGATTAACCTCCATCAGAAGTTCCTGACTGTTTAACCAGAAGAAGTTAGAAGGTAGTTACAGTCCATAGAGCAGTACACAGAAAAGTATAAGACAGGAACAGGCCTTTTGGTCCTCAATGTCTGTGCCGAATATGATGGTGCCCAGTTAAACTATTTTCTCTTGCCTGCATGTGACATTAAATGTAGTTGGTGAGGTAAGTGGAAAGGAGTAGGGTTGGGTTAACGTTGGTAGAAAGAATACAGTTACATCATCTGCAATTTGTAGATCAAGATAAATATGGGGGAAGTGGGATGAGAGAAGGAGCATTACTGCCCACACAAGTTTAGTGTCAGCCTTCTATCACTTCAACCTCAATCCAAGTGCCACCTTCAGCATTTGTCTTTCTCGTGATGGCAAGCATTATATATGGGAGATTCATGCAAAAGTACCTGCCCAATGGTCATGAGCTGAAATGGCCTTTGGTTGTAAGCTATTTTTTCGGAAATTGGAGGAACGTGTTAGCGGGGTGACACAGTGGCGTAGCGGTAGAGTTGCTGCCTCACAGCGCCAGAAACCCAGGATTGATCCTGACTACGGGTGCTGTCTGTACGGAGTTTGTACATTCTCCCTGTGACCACATGGGTTTCCTCTGGCTGCTCCAGTCTCCTCCCACACTCCAAAGACGTGCAGATTTGTAAGTACATTGGCTTCGGTAAAAATTGCAAATTATCCCTAGTGTGTAGGACAATGCTAGTGCACGGGGGTGATTGCTGGTTGTACCAGATTCAGTGGGCCGAAGGGCCATTTTCCATGCTGTATTTCTAAAGTCTAAAGTATAGTTGGCCGATGTATTTGGGCAATGTAGGTGTCATCGTTGATTCTCTGAAGTTGATAATTGATTCATAGTTGATTCATGGCATTCTCTGAAAGCTGTGAGATGGGATAGGTGTGCGGCTCATCACTCTTAATATTGCTTCCCTGCTGAATCTTACAAGGAATGAACAATACTTGGTGTGCGTAGTAATTATGTTCATCAGGAGCAACACAGAGATGCCATTCTGCCCCACAGCAGAAATCATACACATAGATTTATTATCTTTAGTGATCCTAATGTCCATTCTAAGAGCTTTTGAATCTATACCCCATAATGATTTTTTCATGTGGGTGCTGAGCCTGGAGCAAAGGTGGGGCGAAGGCAACAGCCCCGGCCTGCTGGGGAGTAGTGGAGAGGCGAGGGCCTGCGGAGTCGTTAGTGGAGGACCGCGGGGGGGGGGGCTCCAAATGTTTCTATATCTCTTGTTTCCCTTTCCCGTGACTGTCAGTCCGAAGAAGGGTCTCGACCGGAAACGTCACCCATTCCTTCGCTCCAACTATGCTGCCTGTCCGTCCCGCTGAGTTACTCCAGCATTTTGTGTCTGTCTTTGGTTGAAACCAGCATCTGCAGTTCCTTCTTACACACTCAATGTCCATTATGTCAGCTTGTCTTCCTTGAAATCATGTCTATGTATGATTTTTTGATCAATGCATTTGTATTTTTGATCAATGCATGTGGGGGAGCGGTGTGAGTGGGAGGGGTTATCACAGTCACACAACAAGTTTTCTGAATGTAATATAGGCAAGCCCCTGTTTGCTCGCTATTTCTTAGGCATTTCAATATGCCATGTTTGCCTTTTGCTCCTCCAGCAAACATTTGCAATAGAAATGTATTGATGCAGCGTCTTTCAATAAATGTCCTATCAGTTCAATGTTGGCACTGCTGTAAATAACATGCAGTCCGTCCGGAACTTGATCGCTGTTTATATGTCCAATTGTTGTTCTTCAATTATCAGAATAAATATGTGTAGAAGCATTGGTTTAACTTTGCTTTGACCTTGAATTTCAGTCAAGTTCCACTTCATTATATGAATAATTTTCACGGAGCTTTTTGTTCGCGACAATTTGTCATCACTGCAGGAGTATATATGGGTCAGAATTTTCAAAGACCAATTTCTGGCACTCTTTGTCAATAATAGATCTTAGATGTTAATCTCCACACTTATAGATAATGTGGATTTGAGCACATACTTTGAGTTCTTTGGACTGATTCCTGCATAGTTCATTTAGGGTGTGACTTAAGGATCTCTTAGATCTTGCAGCATATGGAAAATAAGGCTTGGAACATTTTGCACAGAGCTCTTTATTCCATGTTATAAGATTTTTTGTTTAAAATCTTATTACGTGAATGGATTTGGCTTCATTAGTCCTGACAAAATTATTTAAATTGATACAGATTGGTCCCACAGCCATTTCCCCAAGCCGTTCTGCACCATGGGTCCTAATTTGCTGGAAGGCATACAAGCTGTTCACTCCAGAAATCTATAACTTAAAGCTAGCCTACCATTTTGGTATAATTTTCCTTTTGACTGTTGAATTTGACAATTTCCAGATGCTCTTATAGACAATAGACAATAGATGCAAGAGTAGGCCATTCGGCCCTTCTAGCCAGCACCACCATTCAATGTGATCATGGCTGATAATCCACAATCCGTACCCCGTTCCTGCCTTCTCCCTATATCCCCTGACTCCGCTATCTTTAAGAGCCCTATCAAGCTCTCTCTTGAAAATATCCAGAGAACCAGCCTCCACCTCTGAGGCAGAGAATTCCACAGACTCACAACTTTCTGTGTGAAAAAGTGTTTCCTCATCTCTGTTCAAATGCCTTACCCTTTATTCTTAAACTGTGGCCCCTAGTTCTGGACTCCCAAAACACCTTGGATGTTTTTAGTTTAGCTTAGTTTGGAAATACAGGGCGGAAACAGGCCTTTTGGCCCACCGAGTCGCCGTCAACCAAAAATCCCCACACACTAACACTGCCCTACACACACTTTACACATACACCAAGCCAATTAACCTACAAACCTGTACGTCTTTGTAATGTGGGAGGACTGTGCTTCCCTCCATATGAACTTTGACCATGACAGTCCATTAGTCTGAAGAAGTGTCTTGACCCAAAACGTCACCCATTCCTTCTCGCCAGAGATGCTGCCTGTCCCGCTGAGTTCAGCATTTTGTATCTATCTTTGATTTAAACCAGCATTTGCAGTTCCTTCCTACACAATCGATTGGTAGACATTGTCCATCCGCTTACAAAACCTCTCTTACACATCTCATGACCAGTTTGTAATGGTAATCTATAGTCAATACCTTAGCTATAATGTGTAGGAAAGAACTGCAGATGCTGGTTTAAATCAAAGTTAGACACAAAATACTGGAGTAACTCAGCGGAACAGACAGCATCTCTGGAGAGAAGGAATAGGTGACGTTTTGGGTCGAGACCCTGCTTCAGACTGGTGTCAGAGGAGTGGGAGGTACAGAGATACCTTCGCTGCAATAACTGTTTGATTTACAACCGTTCCATTGTATCTTTAATTTATTCTTCTCAGGCAGAGGATTCCTGCTGGTATTCCCAGGTGCATTTCATGACACCAGGAACCTCTTAGTCTTATTTTGTAATGGGTCCTGAGCACAATTCCTTGCCCTTGGTCTGAAAGCCATTCTCCACCAGAACAATCATCTGGACATTACAGACACCCCTGCCTTTTACTACTGTTTTCCACTGCACTCTTTAATCCATGACTTTTACAGTTGTCAACTGTTGACTTTCATCGGTTCCCCTGACTTAAATTGGGCCAATTATCAGAAGCTCAAACACTCTTGAACACTGTAGCACTATGGCACAGTGTTAGGGAACGGCACAATGGTGCAGCAGTAGGGTTGTTGCCTCACAGCACCAGAGACCTGGGTTTGATCCTGACTACAGACGCTGTCTGTATGGAGTTTGTACATTTCGCCCGTGACCGCGTGAGTTTTCTCCAGGAGCTCCAGTTTCCTCCCACACTCCAAAGACTGGCTAACTGGCTTTGGTAAATTGTTATAAATGTGTAGTATAGAACTAGTCTATGGGGTTATCGCATGGTCGGCGCGGTGGGCCGAGGGCCTCTTTCCACGCTGTATCTCTAAACTAAACTAAACACTGCTCCATAACAATCAAAAATACTGTCCGGTGACTGCACTTTGGAAAATGTGACAATTTTGCTGTGCCTCTACTCCATGCTTACAAGCAGAAACAAGCAGAAACAAGATTAGAAATTAGAAGCACACTTCTCAGCATCTGCATATAATGGTGTCTTGCGCTTCTTGTGCTTCTTGAGCATAATGGTGGAAGGATTGGTGTAAACAGGGCGCGGCGTGAATGCTCTTTCCTTGACCCCAAGCAGAAACTAAAGAGGGCGGATCCAGTACAGAAAGTCATGGACTGTTGGTCAGAGGAAACATATAACATCCTCTGCGTATGCTTCGAATCGGTGAACTGGTCCATAGTCAAGAACGCTGTGAACAACCTAAATGACCATGCCACTGTGTCACAGACTTCAACAGTAAGTGTGTAGAGGAATGCCAAAGAAGACAAGATGACGACTCACCAATTGGAAACCAGGGATGAAATGTGAGATCCACTCCCAGGTGAAGTCCAACTGCAATAAAACCACCCCAAGCAGTGAAATAAATTGATTTACAAGTGAAAATCAGTCATCAAGAGATGCCAATAGAGAATCCCAGACCAAGCTACAGTCCTGAGGCAACGTCACGGACACCCATCGATTGTGGTAAGGCTATAGCCAGGCAGTATCATGGACAACAACATGTCCTTTCCCCAGTGAGCTCAATGCACTCAATGCTCTCATTGAACTGAAGGTCAGTGGAAGGATGTAACCCTCCTTGTTAGCCTCGGGTACATCTGTACCCATAGTCAGTGTAGCAGATGTAAGATCAGCCTTCTTGAGAGTGAATCCACAGAAAGCATTTGGCCCAGATGATAGACCCCGGTTACATCCTTTGGGCCTGCATGGACCAGCTGCCAGGAGTATTCACAGACATCACAGACATCTTCAACAAGAATGTTCTTTCTTGATTAGTACGGGTGTCAGGCATTATGGGGAGAAGGCAGGAGAATGGGGTTGGGAGGGAGAGATAGATCAGCCATGATTGAATGGCAGAGTAGACTTGATAGGCCGAATGGCCTAATTCTGCTCCTATTACCTATGACCCTATGAACCTCTCACTACTCCATTCTGAGGTCCCCACCTGCTGCAAGAGGGCCACTGTTATCCTGGTGCCAAAGAAAAGTAATAGCCCTGTCCCACGGTATGAGTTCATTTCAAGAGCTCTCCCGAGTTAAAAAATAATCAAACTCGTGGTAAGCATGGAGAATGAACATAGTGAGTACGTCGGAGTTCGGGGACATCTCTTAGCGGTAACGGCAGGTACTCGGGAAGACTCGCTAACAGCAGGTAAGCACGGGAAGACTCGTGAAGATTTTTCAACATGATGAAAAATGTCCACTTGAGCCCCCAGTACCGACAAGTGGCCATCACCGTAAATCTCCGAGTTCGAATCAGGGCAAACTTGGAATGAACTCATACCGTGGGACAGGGGTTTAAGGTAGGATGCCTTAAAGACTACCAAACTAGTGGCTCTGACGCTTACCACCATGAAATGTTTCAAAAAATTAGTTGTAGAGCACATTAACTCCAGCCCGCAGACAGCCTTGATCCACGGCAACTGTAGCAACAATCAAAGGGCCACGGCAATCACTCTGGTCCTTGATTCTGGAATACCGAGATGACACCTATATCAGACTCCTATTTCTTCCACCTTCAACACACTAATCCCAGTCAAACTCACCTCCAAACTCCTGTACCTGGGAGTCATCACGCCCCTCTGCTACTTGATCCATTACTTCCTGACCCTTAGATTACCACCAATGAGGATAGGCGACAAAATATCCTCCCAAAACACCAATTCCCAAAGCCAATGGCCCACAGGATTTATTCTCAGCCCTTCACCATACTCCATTAACACACAGAGCTGTACTGCCAAACTGTGCACTTACTGCATTTATAGGTTTGCAGCTGACCACTGCAGTGGAGAGACACAAAAAGCTGGAGTAACTCAGCAGGACAGGCACTCTCTGGAGAGAAGGAATGGGTGATGTTTCGGCTCGAGACCCTTCTTCGGACTGGTTATTGATAAGGGAAACGAGAGATACAGCCAATGATGTAGAGAGATCTTGTTCTTCTTTTCGTCTGCATCTTGTTACAAATGTTGACCTCACTGTCATCGTGGAGACATCATTTGTCACAATAGATGATGGTGGTAGCAGAATTAGCTCAGGATACTTCCAGTTTCCAGCCCCAACGACGTGGACGCTTCTGCTATGGGGCCAGGTAGAGAGATAGAGAACAATGAATGAAAGATATGCAAAACAGTTACAATGATAAAGGAAACAGGCCATTGTTAGCTGTTTGGTGGTTGACAACGAGAAGCCAGTGCGACTTGGGTGGGGGAGGGATAAGAGAGAGAGGGAATGCTAGGGCTACCAGAAGTTAGAGTTGCAGTGGGCTGGATGTCGAACATTGCAAAAACAGAGTACATGAAGGAGGTAGGAGAAGGAGATAGAGAGCTTAGTAACATGGTGTAAAATCAAAACCTCTTCCTCAATGTCAGCAAGATGAAGGAGCTCGTTATTGACTTCACTAAGTGTGGTGGAGAACATGCCCCGATCAATAATCTGTCCTGGTCCAACCACATTGAACCAGAAAAGCACACCGTCTTCTCCACTTCTGCAGGAGACTAAAGGAGTTTGCCATGTCAACAGCAATACAACTCTGCAAATGTATGAATAATGCAATTTTTAAGATTACTTGCAATCACATTTTACTTCGGAGTCACGTGAGTGACTACGTGAAGAACCCGCTTCCAACGCATGCGTGTCATATCGCTACACGCATTGCAACGAGTCACACAGGGGGAACGACGTTCCCCAGCAGGAGAATTTGAAAGTCGGGAACAGCAGGTAAGAGACTCTGCGTTCCTTCCACTTACCTTTTAGGTGGAGACATGGACCGGATCCATGAAGGCTGCGGAAAGCTGGCGGGGAGAACCGCGGAGTGCGGGCAGCCGGCAACAGCAGCAACGGCACACCAATTTTACGGAGAAGAAACACCTGTGCCCGACTTCGCTCCCGCACCGGCAAAATTCACTTCTCGGCCGGGCGGGAAGCGAAGCAAAGACGTCCCGTATGCCAGTCTCAAGCGAGTCTAGCGGCCAGTCTTGAGCAGTCGCTAGCGGCCAGCGCCGAGGCTGCAGGACAGAGAGCAATGAGGGACCAGTGCTGTAAGTACTGGGGGTACACAGGAGGGCTGGAGAACCTCAGCGGGTGCAGCGGCATCTATGGAGCAAAGGAAGTGGGGACGTTTCGGGCCGAAACCCTTCTTCAGACGGTAAGTACCGTGGTTGGTCCGAGGGGTCCCTACGAGCAGCCGGGAGCGGCTAGGGCTGAGGGAACAGCCGGTTTGACCGACTGCGGAACTGCCGCGAGGGACCAGTCCCGTGAACACCGGGGTCGGTCCGAGCGGTTCGAATCTGACACACAGGGGGAACGACATTCCCCAGCAGGAGAATTTGAAAGTCGGGAACAGCAGGTAAGAGACTCTGTGTTCCTTCCACTTACCTTTTAGGTGGAGACATGGACCGGATCCATGAAGGCTGCGGAAAGCTGGCGGGGGAGAACCGCGGAGTGCGGGCAGCCGGCAGGAGCAGCAACGGCACCGATTTCCGGAGAGGAAACACCTGTGCCCGACTTCGCTCCCGCACCGGCAAAATTCACTTCTCGGCTGGGCGGGAAGCGAAGCAAAGACGTCCCGTATGCCAGTCTCAAGCGAGTCTGGCTTGGAGCAGTCGCTAGCGGCCAGCGCCGAGGCTCACAGAACTGAGGACATTGGAGTGGGGTTGACCGGCTGCAAACGACCGCGAGGGACCAGTACCGTGAGTACCGGGGTCAGTCCCAGTGGTCTGAGATAAACAAGCAGCCAGGAGCGCTGAGAGCGTTGGAGCCGGTTTTGACCGGCTACACAGCAAAATCCCGATGAATCGGGTACATCCCCACGAACCCCATTGAATTGAGTGGGGGTGCAGGCTCGAGGGGCTGAATGGCCTGCTCCTGCACCTAATTTCTATGTTTTTCTATGTTACTATGACCCTTACTATAGGTATGTGGGAAAATGGTGTAGACCTAAAAATAGGGTTTTTTTCATAGAATCTGTTTGTTAATCCTTTGGTTAAAGTATTAGATGGGTCCGAGGCGCTGGAAGTGCGGAGACGGCGTGGACCCGCTAGCCCACGCTGGAGGAAGCCGGTACGAGTGGCTGCAGCATGACAGCAGCCAGCACAGGTGCCTGTGAGTACCGGGACCGTGTGGAGAGGTGGACCTACATACAAGACCGGTGCGGTCAGCGGCGGGGCGAGGAAAACCCGCAAACCAGTGCCCGTGTGTACGGGGGACGGGAACAGCGGAGGAAAAAAGGAGCTCCTTCACAGTAGCAGTCACATGAATGTGGAGACTAGCCACAGTGGGCAGGAAGTAAGCCGCACATGGGTACCCCGTGCGGGGCCCTAGAGATCTCTAACTTCTAAAAAAGAGTAGGCAGGACCCTGATGGGCCAGAGCCTGGTAATACAGCGTCCCATGATCCTAAAACAGCAGGTACACTGCTGGACATGGTGGCTGATTACTTTAAGCCAAGACAAACAGGGGCAGACTTGGATCCCAGGATGGCAGTAGTATTAACTATATGTCTGGCCAAAAACTCCAACAAGAAATATTTACAGAGCCAGGGCTGGCCAGACATCTGCCACCTGGCAACTGTGAGGCATTACAGGTGCCCAGTGTAAACCAATGCATTTGGCAGCATATGGGGAGGAACATTAGGAACCAGGATCTCAAGATCCAGAAAACCTTAAAGGGACTGACAGCAGAGATCACAGCATACACCCGCACCCTGGACAAAACAGAGCTAATCAAAGACCATCAAGACGCACTACCTCTGTTTTTGCAATGTGCAATATGTGCTGAACAACATGCGGAAGGCTGCCATTCAGCCAGCACTGGACCCCTAATATGCTACCATTTGCAAACAAAGAACCGCAAATACCTCAACCCTTTTGTTTGGACTAGACTTGACCGCACAAGTCAAAAAACTGGTTGACGAAGCCAAGACACTAGGGCTCATCAAGGCCAGCGCAGAGGCCTATTTTGGAGCACGATACCAGCCACATGCTAGACCAAAAAATGTGGCTCATACTAGTGGCAGTGCCAGAAATCAATATTACCCGCAGCAGCCTTTTTTAGGGTATGGCCAGGCACGGCCACACTGGAAGATGCGGAAGCCTCAACCTCCCACACAACCCCGAACAAGAGATATCAAACCAGAACCCCCCTTTTCAAAAAACCAAGGAAATAACACAACCACCAGTAACCATGGAGGTAGGTGGGTGTGGTTCTTCTGTAAAAAAGGGACCCACAACGGTGGGGGGGGGGAGGTTGCAATACTACAGTTATGAATGGTGTAAAATCACTACAGACTCGTATATTCTAAGCAGTATTCAGGGTTATCTGATAGAATTTACTTATCCCAATAACCCCCCAGTACAACATACACCAGAAAGGCATTTTGTCCTTACAAAAAACGAACAATCTATAGCCCACATGGAGCTACAAAGATTGTACACAAAAGGTGTGATTGAGCATACTATTCATGGAAAATTAGAATTTGTATCAAACATATTTATTAAAAATAAAAAAGATGGGGATTGCAGGATTATCATTGACCTTTCAACCCTAAACACATTTGTTCAATATGTTCATTTTAAGATGGATACTCTTATTACTGCTAAAGAATTAGTGTCAGCTGGGGTTTCTATATGGCAAGCATTGACTTAAAAGATGCATACTATACAGTACCCATCAGAGGGGATCACAGACGGTATTTGAAATTTAACTGGATGGGGGAACTTTGGCAATATAGAGCCTTACCAAATGGGCTAACATCAGCCCCCAGATTATTTACTAAAATTCTGAAACCAGCTTTGGCATTGTTACGTAAACAAAGCCATAGGGTGATGTATTTCCCCCGTTCTGCCTCATCAATCGGGTACTAAGGAAAATTCAACAAGACTCGGCATCTGGGATTCTCATAGTACCCGATTGGCCTACTCAACCGTGGTATTCGGTCATACAGGGGATGGTGTTAGAACCATGTCCCCTTATTGGACATAGCCCGAATTTATTAATTCATCCAGTGACTGGGGGCAGTCATCCATGCCATAAGACTAGGGATTTGTTGATTTGTAGAGTCTGAAAGACCCACTACACGGCATGGGGCTGTCAGACAGGACGATGAATCTCATCTCATCTGCACAAAGACTGTCAACATGGAAGCAGTACCTTGGACACATCAAGAAATGGGGCATATACTGCTTGGACAACAACCTCGACCAAAGGGCCAAGAACATTCCGCCGTATTGGAATTTTTAACAAGCCTCCATTATGATAATCGATTGGGCTACAGTGCCATCAATAGTGCCAGAAGTGCACTCTCCAATTACCTATCACAAGGAACGGAGCGGCACACGGTGGGAACGCACCCCCTGGTAACAAAACTTATGAGGGGCATACTCAATGCAAATCCCCCTAAAACCAGGTACTCCAAAATCTGGGAGGTGGGTGTCGTTCTAAACATGCTGAGGAGCTGGTCGCCCATAACAGCATTGTCACTTCAGAAACTGACCATGAAGATGGTTATGCTCATGACGTTAGTTACCGCACAACGAGTCCAGTCATTAAGCAAACTGAGCCTGGACTCCCTGATCATCTCACCCGAGAAACTGGTGTTTGTCATACAGGATTTAATAAAACAAAACAGACCAGGTTCATCGGGTCAAGTGATTAAATTTATGGCATATCCATATGACGAACGACTGTGTATAGCAAGACACATCCAATTATACATAGAATACACTAAGAGCATTCGAGGTCAGGAAATGGCATTGTTAATCTCTTACAAGAAATCGCACAAAAGGGTCACGACCCAAACTATATCAAGGTGGCTCAAATATGTCCTAAAGATGGCAGGAATAGACACTAATGTTTTAAAATCTCATTCCACCAGGGCTGCAGCAACATCCGCAGCAAAAATTCTAGAGGTACCCACAGACCAAATCCTCAGAATGGCAGGATGGTCATCCGAAAGGACTTTCCAAAGATTTTATAATAAACCAGTTTGGAGCCATCATCGTGTTCGGAAACCATTTTACGTTCAACAATATAATTTGCCCGAAAGGTTACAGGGCTATGATTTTCAATTAATAAATTTATTTTTTCATTATACCACACAACTCTTTGTATAAGTGTGTTTTAAAATTACTAATGATGCTCTCTCCCAATACCCAAGGCAGTTGTGAAGCATGGACTCGTTCCATGGCATGAGGTCACAGAGCTTTGAAATCTTCACGTAGTCACTCACGTGACTCCGATGTAAGATAGTAAGATTAAACGAGAGCTTACCAGTTTGAAGTTTGATCTGTATTTTATGAGGAGGAACGTTGAGGGAATACGTGCCCTCCGCTCCAACCCTCCTATGATCATATCAAAAACTGGTATCTCTTTGATACTATTTTAGGTCATTATAGTTTTCTATGACCTCACACCGCTGCTTTGAAGAATGACACGCATGCGTTGGAAGCGGGTTCTTCACGTATTCCCTCAACGTTCCTCCTCATAAAATACAGATCAAACTTCAAACTGGTAAGTTATCGTTTAATCTTACTATTCTATTGAATAAATCTCTTAAAATTAATTAAAATTGTACTATGACAATACAACAAATGCCACATATCAGGAGAAGGGAAATCTTTGGTCATGGGCATCCTGTTTGGCCATGGGCATCTTACAGGGGGGTCTGCATGAGGATTAGGTCACAAAACCAGGAAATGTAGGGCCAACCATTTCAGGAGAGAGGGAAATGACGATGAAGTGCTCACCTGTAAGTCCAACCTATCCTTCGTCTACTGGACCTCATGGTCCAGGACTTCTCTTTCTTGTGGACCTTGTGTACTCTTCAGCTTAGTCTCTGACCCATGCTGTAGTCCTTCGCTGAAACTCAGCCACATCTTCAGTGGAATTGAGTACAGGATTAAACTATTTTCAGTTCCATAACAATTTCTTGAAATCAGCATGTGAGCTTAATGTGCCTGTTTTTTTGTTTTGTCCAAGCAAGTATGAACAGCACAGTGGCACAGTGGTAGATCTGCTGGCAGATCAGCGCCAGAGGATGGGCTCAATCCTTGTAAATACGCTCTTCTCAAGCTTACCCCCCAGTCTAGTTCAGTCAAAAACCACTGAGTCAAGCACTGGAACAACTAATCTTTATTTTTGGATTGCACAACAAATTCCCCTCTACAATACCTAAACCACCGCGGGTTTGATCCTTGTATCTGCCTGGCCAAGCCCTTCAGCCTCGTGCAAGCAGAAACACTCCAAAAGGTCATGCAGTCCCAAGCCCTCGTCCAGAAGATCGACAAAGGACCATGTGGCGGCTTCCTTTTATAGGTCCCCAAACCTTGAGGGGCAGAACTACATAGGTTGGTCTCTTTACAATCCAATCAAACATATTAATTACATCAGTGCATTATAGACATTTCCCAAAACCAATAACAGAGTCTCCCATGCATTGTTTCAGGAGAAGCTTCTGGAAGAAGCTAACTTAACTTGAATAATGCAACATTTACCCTGGAATCCAAACAAACCTGCCAGGGCTCAACACTTTGGCCAATCAACAAACTGCCTAGCAACATTATTTACAATTATATTGCAGTAATCCAATCAACTCCATGCTTTTACACTTCTTTAGAGGTCCTCTGCAGAAATTTCATTCATTCTGTCAATTGAGGAGATACTCATACATTTCTTATCTGCAACATTGATCTGGGCCTTAGACTTACAGGTACCATTCAATAGCTTGTCTTATTTCTGCAGAGTACATCAGACTTGACCAAAATGACCTAACAATACATGAGTCCTTTACTAAATGTTGGTGCTATTACTGCTCTGTTTTAGCCAGGATTTACATTCCTCCCTTTTATCATATGATGACCATCATTTATGACAACCAGATATACATTGGTGACTGTTACATTATGCCAAACATATTAACAACAAGATGATGATCTATCTTCCCAGAATCTCATCAAACTTCTCGAGTTTTCATGGGCGCGAATCCCCTCTATCTGTGTTGCCAATCCTTCTGTACTTGATCCATAGCAGAACCTATATTTCCAAAGAGAATTTGGGATGAAGTAAGCTATACTCCATACTTTCAATGACGCTTTCCCAAGCATTCCTGTCATCCACTGCCAACAAAAGGCCTCTCTTTGTAAACTGCTCCTATTCTATGATACAATCCTTCCCATACTTTGATCAATGTTAACATGTAGTCAGTTATCTCCGCAGTCACATGGTGATTTCTAATGAAATCTTAATGAAGGTTGTTCATATGAATTTCAACTGCGTTCAGTCCAAATTTCCCCACAGGCGTGACTCTTATTCAAAACAACCTTGGGGAATGCTTCAATTCAGCCAAATTCAGTCTCAGCTTCTAATTTACTATTTTGAGTTTCAGGGTCTGTCTTGTGGTTGATAAGTACAATTCAATTCAATTGCTGTGGAATTCCCAGCTGTTTAATTTCATCAATTAATTTCCATATGTTGTAGACCATTATTTTTAAATCAAGCCAATTAAGAATGCCGAATCTAGGGACAATTTTCTTTACAAAGGACCACGTGGCGGCTGTTCTATCTCCTTCTATCTCCTTGATAATAGTAACCTCTTTACTATCAAGGGTTAGATAAATTTCGATCCACCGGTCAAATACATCGACTCTGACAACAAGTACCCACTCCCCCTGGTACTTCTTCTAACCCAGTCAACTCTTTCTTTTCCAGCAACTCTTCTGTAGGTGGTTAGCCTTGATTTCCTGAAGGGAAGCTTTGTCCTTTGCACTTCCTCATTCCTTATTCTTTTTACGCCATCTCTCACGTTCTCTGGATATTCATTCATGTTCTACAATACCGGACCTCCGCCAATTTCTGTCCTTCCCTTCATGACTGTTACCAATCCTTCCCATCTCTGGCTGTCTGTCTGTCTGGGGGTGAGACACTAAAAGATACCAGATTAATACTCAAATTTCAAATACTTTTAAGCCATATCCCATAAACCATTTCCAAATCTCAAATTTCAAAGCCCTTCCAATACATCACCACACAATTTTAGAGATCTAATTTAGAATTGGTCAGTTTATTCCTAATAGCTAAAATTTAAGCACAAAGTAGGTGTCCCCAAAACACCGAGGAGTGTTCATTCCCAGGTTTCCTTTTTTAATTTTTTTTAACTTGGAGCTTGCCTCAATGGTCTCCAGAGGCTGTCTATATTTCTTTAAATTCCTGAGACGTCGTTCTTCCTTTTTCACTGGTGTCAAATATTATGTTATGTTGGGCACTAGGGTATGTATAAGATATGTAGATCTTCTTTTAAATTTGCAGGAGTAGGAATGCCACAATGAGGAGCAGCCTTCTTTGTCTGTTGGCCTTTCCCAGATGGCTAACGTTGAAGGGACAGGACAGTGTCACTTCTTTCTCTTTGTTTGTTTCTGTCTCTGGGGAGCTAGCTACTTGGATGGAAATGGTGGTTACACATCCTACCTGAGCTGCGTCTTCTGCCCGTTCTTGTGTGTCCACATACTCTTTTACCTTACTCCCCAGATAGTGGCGTGTCATAAGCAGTACTGTCCTGAAGGCACAACAACTCAACAAAAAGTTATTAAACAAGTTTAAAATTGCTCCTATTCCTCACTCCTACACCTCCAGCGCAGTAGATTCCTTTCTTCCTTTCTCTAGTGCCAATCTAAGTTCCTTTGAATGTTTTCTCCGTCTTCTGACACCAGCTACCTTGTGTCTTTCTTGGTTTCTTTATTAATCAATCAGTGGGCTGTTCTTGTTCTCGTTTTGACACAATTAAGGCAGTTTCTTAGAATTACTACCTTTTCTTTATGACTTCCTTTCAGGTATTTGCAAGTGTTTCTAATTTTGAATGGTGGTTACTATTTCCCCTGGACCATCTCAGTGTTATGAGGAGGGTATGTTCTATCTCCTTAGATTTCATTTATGGGTGCTAAGGCAGGGGCCAGGTTACTCCGTCCACACTCTGGATTGGTTGGCAGATCAGGACCACAGAAATGGATTTGTCTACGAGAAATGTGTTTGGTCTCCCGCCCCCTGACCCTCTGGCCAGCGTCCTTTCCTTTGATCTTCAGGGTCCCAAGTATCCCTATAGCCCCTAGGGATCCACCGACTTCTTAGACCTCATGACCCTTTCGTTTGACCCCTTCCTCCTCTTTGTTCTCTCTTGGGGCAAGCTCTGCTCCAATGCCCCGTCTCTCCACAGACATAACATTGATCTGGTCTAACCGTTCTGTAACCTTTCCAGTGGAACTGATGAAAATCAGGCTCTTGTACAGGCATGTCCCTAAGATAATCAGGCCGGATCCAAGCCTCAAACTCTTCTTCCTTTGATTTAACTTTTAATTTCTGTATCAATTCCACTGGTCCCTGGAAGCAATTGGTAAGGGCCGTAAAAACAGCCTTTTCTCTGTCACCTTCTTTTGTTACCCCCCTCACTAAGGCTTCATACATAGGGTACCCTAAAGTTGTTAAGAATTTAGAATATTCTTCTGGGGTGATCAATCACTGCACTGCCTCCCATAAGCTTCGAGAGTCAGAGTATTGTCCATATAGGTTAAGTTTAAAATATTCCTCAAATGAAGTAGATAAATCTTTTCCGTCTGGATTTTGATCCATGGTCGTTGTCGAACTGGGTTTCGCTGGAGTGGGGGCATGTGTAGCCCGGGGATAATCTACACCTACTGCAATATCCAAATCCAAAGTAGGAGTAGGCACCTTCCTAATAGCGAATTGCCAATGGGGAATTCCTTCTGCTTCCATGATATTGGCGATATCAGGATCAGCTATCTTATAGCCCACTATTGTCTCACCCTCATAAATACTGCTTCCTTCATTAAAGGGATCCCTATATCTTGTAAGTCCTTCCTTCACTTCTCCTGCTGTTTATTTAATTTGTTCTGGCACCGGCTTATAAGGAACCTTCCTCCTTGCTCCCTCACTCACTACACTATCCTTTGCCAGTGAAGCAATCGGGGCCAGAGAATCCTTTTCCAATGTCTCTGTTACAGGTTTACATTTAGTGGGTGGTCAAAGATGCTGTTGACTCCACTCGACTGCCCTGTTCACAAGCTGCACAAGGTACCTTAGGACTAGGAATGTGAGAGGGGAATGCTGCGATTCTATACCAAAAAAGTCTGCCCATCTTTTCAAATACTGGGCTTCCTTCCCTTCAAGGTCCACACTAACCACTGCGCTCTTGCTAAATGTAATTGTTGTCGGGGGCCACTTCCCCTTTAAGAGTCAACTCCCCTTTAAGAGTCTCCACTCTTCCCTGCTCGTGCTTTCGATCTTTGATCTTCGATATCTTTCTCTTTCTTTTCAGAAATATCCAGAGAAGGACTAGCTCCCACTTCATGTATAGCATTATTCCCAGCGTTGAAGCTGCCGTCCTCCAATGTGTTAGCCTAACAACTTCTTTAGTCACTTTCCTCTTCGTAAAATACATTCACCATAACTCTATAAATTTGTTTCCTTATTCGCTATTCCCATACTGCTGGATAATTTTCTCTATATACGTTGGCCCTGTCACCGACTTCAGGCCACCCATTGGCCATAATTCACTTCCTAACTCTTTGTTTTACCTTCCCGAAAATTTCCGTAACCTCTCAATTTTCAGAGGGAATTCATCACACATTTGTAATGGGCTTCCAGAAGTGGTCGTTAAATCCTTCTCCAGATTATTCCCCATTGGAGAGAAGGCTGGTACGGGATACTGAGTTGGTTGATCAGCCATGATCATATTGAATGGCGGTGCAGGCTCGAAGGGCCGAATGGCCAACTACTGCACCTATTTTCTATGTTTCTAATAATTTGCTCCTCCCTTTCCGTCTCCAAGGCTACCCAGATCGTTCTTGGACAATAGCCAATGTCTCCAAAGCACTAACAGTCTCTCACCTTTCTCACACAATCGTGCAGCCAACCCTTCTAATCTACTATTCAATCGCTCTATTCAATCACTATTCAATCGCTCACCCAACTCTCTTATCAGTCTCATCTCATTCACAACCACTCATCCAACTTCCAATCTGTAAATAGTTCCAGTAGAATCCTCAGTCTCCCAGATTAAGGTGCTTAATAATTAAATAGCAGCAGTCTCTCCCACTCAAAATAGTTCAATTTAACAAAGACAAATAAACCCAAACCACGCAAGCAAACTATACCCAAGCAAGAAACTATACCACCTTTAATAAGTAAACAGAAACACACTCCAATACAAACTACAAGCATTCATTTATTATCGCAATTAAATCACACTCTATTTTAATTCCTCCTCGTTGTGTGCTCAGTCAACGGAACAATCTGTCCCCCGAAACAATCGATCAGAAGGATACGAACTGCCGATCGAACAAGCACGGATCAGACTACAATCCCAACTAAACCAAATTCTTACACATTCACTTTAATCCACTATTACCCCAGTTTTCCAACACGTAAAACTCTTAATCAATACACAATCAGTACAATATAACAATTGACGATCTTAACACTTTCCAAATGTCTCTTGTATAAAGTATTTATACACAATTCAACTCTGAAAGAAATATGTACACTTAAGATTCACTAAATTCTATCGCAAACAATGCAATACACTATAACCACAACACACTAACAGCAATCTTTAATACACAGTTTCAAAAGCAAATTACAATATTTCAATTCAGCGTCCCGCTGCTATCAACCAGTAAACCTCTCCCTCCGATACAGAAGACTTTCTCATTCCTAGGATACTCTTCGCTGAGGGGTACTAGTTCTTAATTAGCTACTCTTTACCTTCAGGTACTTTTTCCTCACACTAAATGCTTAGACTTAGGGGTACCTTTCCTGTTGGGTTACTATTTACTAAAAATTACTTTCCCTCTCTCAGTTACTCTTCGCTATCAGCTACTAATCAACAATCAGAGGGGGTATGAACTCCAGGTTGCTCAGCCAGGATTCGGAATCGATCTTAAACAAACGATACACACTTCAAAGTTTTTATATAATACACAGAATTCTGACAAATATGTGCACACTTTAAATTGTCCAGTACCTCAATTCTGAATTTAGTGACTTTCAAATTGAAAAATGTAATCTCGCTCTGATCGGACCGATTAGCTTTTTGGTGCGCATCTTGATGTATGCAAATTCCAATTAAAATTTAGTTTGGATTTAGAATTCTCGAATGGATTAGAGTATTCGCAACCAATCTATACTCTAACCACCGGGTGCCCAACACCTTTACGAGGGTCCTCCCCGTCCTTTCAGAGATCTGGATACCTCAAACAGGCATGGACTTTAACAAACGTAGGCTCACTCTGTCAAAAAGGCTTCTTCCTTTCAACCTGCTTGGCACGGGGTGTCAGGGCGTAACCTCTTCACGCTGGCAGTCAATGCCGATTTTTGGAGCGCACTTCCAATCTGCACCCCCAGCAATGACGCAGTGCTTAGCCGCTTAGCACTGTTACACCCAGGTCATCGTGAAATATCTACTCAATTGGATACCGGGCCTCGAATAGGGCCCGTTGAATAGGCCAATTGAATAGGGCCTCGAACCTCTAGTTTTATTTTTTAAGGAATTGTTTTTCTGGTTTTTGCCAGCAGCTGCAGCTACAGATTACGACCAAGTTTTACGGGCCTTTAACCCAGAGGAGAGGGCCTTTAACCCAACTCAGATTTTATGGGCCTTTCACCCAAAGGAGAGGGCCTCTAACCACAAAAGCACTTTTGCCCCCAGTGCTTGCTAGACTATTCTATGATCTCGTTGGGAACCTTTCCCAAGCTCGCGAACGAGCGATCTGCTCCGACTAGCGAGGTGATGAAAACCGATACGAAAACCGCACCGTGGCGCTGATTTCTGCACTCGCGATCAGCAACAGCTCAACACCCTCGATCGCAAACATTTTTTCAGGAGAAGCTTCTGGAAGAAGCTAACTTAACTTGAATAATGCACCATTTACCCTGGAATCTAAACAAACCTGTCAGGGATCAACACTTTGGCCAATCAACAAACAGCAGGATAACTGTCTAGCAACATTATTTACAATATATACACAATGCTTTTGCAGTAATCCAATCAACTCCATGCATTTTACAATTATTTGGAGGTCCTCTGCAGAAATCTCATTCTTTCTGTCAATTGAGTAGATACTCATAAATTTCTTATCTGCTACGTTGATCTGGGCCCTAGCCTTGCTGGCACCATTCAGAAGCTTGTCTTATTTCTGCAGACTTGAACAAAATGGCCTAACAATACACGAGTCCTTTACTAAATTTTGGTGCTATTACTGCCCTGTTTTAGCCAGGATTTACATCCTGACCTCAGGTGCTGGTTGTGTAGAGCATGCATGTTCTCCTTGTAACCGTGTGGGTTTTCTCCAGGTTCTCCGGTTTACTCCAACATCCCAAAGACGAGCAGGTTTGTGGGTTAATTGGCTTCTGTAAATTGCCCTTAGTGTATGTAGGATGTGAAGGGGGATAACACAGAACTAGTGTATGGGTGATTGATGGTCGTCATGTACTCAGTGGGCCAAAGGGTCTGTTTCCACACTGTATCTCACAAACTAAAACTCTAAAGACTATCATCTTGGACCAAAATTGCAGGTTAAAATCGGATTTCAAATAAGCAAAATAGTTAACACATTTCCATTTAATCTAACTCTCACCAAATAATAATGAGGGTTTGGGAGAATAACAGTTATGAAGCAAGACTATCTTGGCTAGGATTGTTTTCTTTTGGAACAATGGGAAAGGAGAGAACGTTTAATTGAAGCGCATAACATTATTTGAAGCCTAGATGGGCAAAACAAGGTGGACGTATTACCCTAGATTGAGAGAACATTCTCTTGGGAGAGGTTGAGTTCATTAGTGGAAGGATATGAGACAAGTTGATTGAAAAGGTTTTCAGTCAGTGTAGGAAAGAACTGCAGGTGTGGGTCTAAATCGAAGGTAGATGCTGGTGTAACTCAGCGGGACGGGCAGCATCTCTCAGCATGGAGAGAAGGAATGAGGGACGTTTCGGGTCGAGTGATTCAGTCTGAAGAAAGGCCTCGACCCGAAACTTCACCCATTCCTTCTCTCCAGAGATGCTGCCCGTCCCGCTGAGTTCCTTCACCCCAAGAGTGGTGGGGGTCTATAGCTGACTATCTGTCTGGGTAGAGGAGACACATTTAAAAATTACCTGGATGAAGATTTTGAAGAAGCATAACGTAAAAAGCTACAGAGCAAGGGCTGGGAAATGGGAGTAAACTTAATAGCTCTACTTTTAGTTGGCATGGATACAATGGGCTTAATAGCCATTTTCTATGCTGTAAATGTCTATGGTTCCTACAATTCACACACAACTGCTCAAGTAGTCTCCAAGCTAATCCGTGTCAAAGATTTGGCATTAGTACTGTAAAGTCTGGAATGCATCTGCAAAAAAACTGAACGTTATGGACCTTACTTTGTCTTGAATGGAGAATGATTTGGCTTTTAGACCTTTATTCCATACTTCCTCAAGGTTGCTCTCATACATTTTATATTGTCGCATCACCTGCTTTGGTATTAGTGAGGATAACATGATTTGCATATTTAACTGACATGATCATTTGTGCTGTTAGGTAAACCCAAGAGGTTTAAACAGAATAGTTTCTTGAAAATTATGATGTGCAATTGACCCAAATACATTCAGTGCAATGCAGAAAACACACAGACCTTATGTTACCTAATTATTATGATGCTTTCTGCCTGCATCCAGTGCTTAGTGTTGCAGTTATTTGTAAGCAAGCATTAGCTTTAGTTTATTTTAGTTTAGTTTAGAGATACAGTGCAGAAACAGGCCTTTCGGCTCACCGCACTGACCAGTGATTCCAGCTCATTTACACAAGCCTACGCACACTTTGGACACACTTTATACAAGTATACAAACCTAAGCCAATTAAATTACTGTATAAACCTGTACATCTTTGGACAGTGGGAGGAAACCAAAGATCTCGGAGAAAACCCATGAGGTCACGGGGAGAACGTACAAATTCTGTACAGCCAGCACCCGTAGGCGTGCTCGAACCTGGGTCTCTGGCACTGCAAACGCTGTAAGGCAGCAACTGTACACCTGCATCACCATTGCAGCATCATATTGTTCGCATCCCTAACATTAGTAGAAGGGCAAATGTTGGAATCTAATACGAAGGAAATATTTACAAGGCATTTAGAAACTAATGATAGGGTTGGATGGATTCAACGTGCATTTAGTTTAGATAGACACAAATAGCTGCAGTAACTCAGTGGGTCAGACAGCATCTGGGAATTCAGATCTCAGCATCTGAAGACGTTTTGGGTTGAGACCCTTCTTCAGACTGGGAGTCAGGGGAAAGGGTAACAAGAGAAAGGGTAACAAGAGATATAGGTGGTGATGTAGAGAGATATAGATATGCAAAAAAGTAACAATGATAATGGGAACAGGCCATTGTTAGCTGTGTGTTCGGTTAAAACAAGCACAGACAATGAGAGTCAACAAGTGGACTTTGAAGCTGGTACGACTTGGGTGGGGGAGGGATGGAGAGAGAGGGAATGCAAGAGTTACTTGAAGTTAGAGAAGTCAATATTCATACCATTGGATTGGAAGCTGCCCAAGCGAAATATGAGATGCTGTTCCTCCAATTTGCCTTTGGCCTCACTCTAACAATGGAGGAGGCCTAGGACAGAAAGGTCAGTGTGGGAATGGGAAGGGGAATTAAACTGTT
Source organism: Leucoraja erinaceus (assembly GCF_028641065.1). NCBI lineage: Eukaryota > Metazoa > Chordata > Chondrichthyes > Rajiformes > Rajidae > Leucoraja > Leucoraja erinaceus. Next base: position 144,964,294 of record NC_073377.1, read on the forward strand.
TGGCAACCGGGAGTTCAGGTAGGTCTAGGCGTACTGAGTGAAGGGGTCCAACAAAACAATCGGCCAGTCTGCATTTGGTCTCGCCGATGTAGAACAGTCCACACCTTGACCAACGGATACAGTAGATGAGGTTGGAGCAGGTGCAAGTGAACCTCTGCCTAACCTGAAAGGACTGTCGGGGTCCCTGGACAGAGTCGAGGGGGGAAGTATAGCAACAGGTGTTGCATTTTCTGCAGTTGCAGGGAAAGATACCTGGGGAGGGGGTGGTTTGGGTGGGAAGGATCAGTTAACCAGGGAGTTGCGGAGGAAACAGTCTCTGCGGAAGGTGGAATGGGATGGAGATGGGTCCATTTCCCTAAAGACTGAGGACATTAGTTTAGTTTAGTTTATTGTCACATGTACCAAGGTACGGTGAAAAGCTTTCGTTGTGTGCTGTCTAGTCAGTGGAAAGACAATACATGATTACAATCGAGCCGTCCATAGTGAACAGATGCAGAATAAAGGGAATAATGTTTAGTGCAAGATAATGTCCAGTGAAGTCCGATTAAAGATAGTCCGAGGGTCTCCAATGAGGTAGATGGTAGCTCAGGCCTGCTCTCAAGTTGTTGATAGGATGGTTCAGTTGCCTGATGACAGCTGGAAAGAAACTGTCCCTGTATCTGGAGGTGTGCGTTTTCACACTTCAATACCTTGCCCGATGTGAGAGGGGAGAAGAGGGAGTGGCCAGGGTGTGTGTCATCCTTGATTATGCTGCTGGTCTTGCCGAGACAGTGTGAGATGTAAATGGAGTCAGTTGACAGGAGGTTGGTTTGTGTGAGGGTCTGGGCTGCGTCCATAATTCTCCACAATTTATTGCGGTCTTGGTTGGAGCTGTTCCCCAACCAAGCCTTGATGCATCCCAACAAAATGCTTTCTATGGTGCATCTGCAGGGATTATTGAGAGTTTTTGGGGACATGCCAAACTTCCTAAGCCTTTGAAGGAAGTAGAGTTGTTGATGTTTTTCAGGGCTCCCGCAACGGTGACTTCTCCCGCCCGAGTTGCGGGGTCGAAGAGCTCCTGGAGCGGGGCGTTACATTACCGCCCCGCGCGGCTTGGAATGCCGTGGGACTCTGCGAGCGCACGCCGTGGGCACCAACACCAAGACCCGGTGTGCGACCTTGCATCACCCGGCGTGGCTTTAATGGCCGCGGGACAATCGCCATCGCCAGCCGGGGGCTTTGACTTTGACTCTGACATGGGGGGGGGGGGGGTGCAGTGGAGAGATAAGTTTTTTTGGCCTTCCATCACAGCGATGTGATGGATGTTTATGTAAATTATGTTGTGTCTTGGGTCTATTTGTTTGTAATGTATGGCAGAAACATCATTTCGTTTGGACCTCAAGGGGTCCAAATGACAAATAAATTGAATTGAATTGAATTGAAGTAGAGTTGTTGATGTGCTTTCTTGGTCGTTGCTTCAATATGCGTGGTCCAGGAGAAATTGTTGATGTTGACTCCTAGGAATTTGAAATTTTCAACCATCTCTACGTCGGCACCATCAATGCAAACTGGGGTATGTGCACCGACCGCTTCACTTCCTGAAGTCGATCACTATCTCCTTTATCTTGCTGACATTGAGAAAAATGTTGTTATCTCAACATCAGGACATGAGATTCTCGATCTCCTTCCTGTGCTCCGTCTCATCCTTATTTGATTTCCTGCCACAATTATGGTGTTGTCAACAAATTTGTAAATTGAATTGTTTTTTTACATGGCTGCACAGTGGTGGGTGTACAAGGAGCAAAGAAGGGGGCTGAGATCGTATCCTTGGTGAGCACCAGTGTGGAGGACGGAAGGAAAGTTGGTTTGCGTGATGGTCTAGGTCTAGACTGTGTCCACAATTCTCTGCAATTTCTTGCAGTCTTGGATGGAGCTGTTCCCAAACCATTAATCGATACATCCCGAAAAAATGCTTTCTGTGGCGCATTTGTAGAATTAGGTGAGAGTTGTAGGTAACATGCCAAACTTCCTAAGCCTTTGAAGGAAGTAGAGGCCTTGGTGTGCTTTCTTGTCCATAGCTTCGATTTGGCTGGTTCAGGACAAGTTCCTTGTGGTATTTACTCCTTGGAACTTGAAGCTTTCAACAATCTCTACTTAGGTGCTGTCAATATATACCAGTGTAGGTACTATAAACATGAAAGGGAAATTTATGAAAAGGTAATCAGATTTAATAAATTCACTTGGGATGTTTGAGTGTAAGACTAAATGAGGACAGATACAAAATGCTGGAGTAACTCAGCGGGTGACACAGCATCTCTGGACAGAAAGAATGGACGACCTTTCTATTTGAGCCCCTTCTTCAGACTGATGTCAGGGGAGTGGGTGGGACAAAGATAGAATGTAGTCGGAGACAGTAAGAATAGTGGGAGAACTGGGAAGGGGAAGAGGATGGAGAGAGAGAAAGCAAGGGCTATCTGAATTTAGAGAAGTCAATGTTCATACCGCTGGGGTGTAAACTACCCAAGCAAAATATGAGGTGCTGTTCCTCCAATTTGTGCTGGGCCTCACTCTGACGTATCTGTTGATATGGCGTAGCTGGATTTTAAGGAGGCCTTTGACATGCTTATTTATTTATCTATTTATTTATCTATTTATTTATTTATTTTTTTATTTTGACATGCTTCCATAAGGGTTTAGCAAACAATGGTTGAGCACATGGAAATAGGATAATATACTAGTGTGGAATGAGGATTGATAAATGGAATAAAGCAGTTATTTTAGGACTGGGAGACTGTGACAAACAGGATACACAGGAAAATGCAGTGAAATCCCATTCATTCAGCATTTAAATCAATGATTTGGATGAGCGGATCAAGTGGAATATATTTGTTTGCTGATGATGCAAAACTCGGTCGCCCTGTGGATCATGAAGAAAATCCGAGGAGGCTTCAGGAGGATCTAGATGGATTAAATAAATATGCGTAGATATGGCAGATGGAATACAAAGTGGAAAATCATGGGGCTATCTACTTTGTAGAAAAAAGATAGAAAGGCTAATATTTTTTAAATAATTTTGGTAACTAGAGCAGGACTTACACAATACATAGTCATAGAGTCATAGAGTGATATAGAGTGGAAACAGGCCCTCCGGCCCAACTTGCCCACACTGGTCAACATGTCCCAGCTACAATAGTCCCACCTGCCTGCTTTTGGTCCATATCCCTGCAAACTTTTCCTATCCATGTACCTATCTAACTGTTTCTTAAATGTTGGGATAATCCCGGCCACAACTACCTCCTCTGGCAGCTTGTACCATACACCCACCACCCTTTGTGTGAAAAAGTTACCCTTCAGATTCCTATTAAATCTTTTCCCCTTCCCCTTGAAGCTACGTCCTCTGGTCCTTGATGCCCCTACTCTGGGCAAGAGATGGCAGGATTCTGGGAGTGTTGTATAATGTAGAGACCTAGTGGCGCAGTGCAGTTCCATGGGAGTGGTGACTCAGATAGACAGAGCGGTGAAAAAGGTACTTCATTGCTTGCCTTCATTGGGCAGGGTATCTATGAAGACAAGAGTTGGGGCTTCATGTTACAGCCGTGCAGGACATTGGTAAAGCCACATTTGCAGTACAGTGAGCAGTTCTAGCCACCTTGCTATAGATAAGATGTCATTAAAATGGAAAGGGTGGAAAATTGATTTTCAAGCCTGTTGTCAGGCCTGAAAAGTTTGATTGTGAGGAGAGGTTGGATAGGCTAGATCTTTGGTCCTTGGAGCACAGGAGGCGGAGAAGTGACCCGATAGAGGTGACTGCACAATCATGATGGACATGTATAAGATGAAAAGCCTTAGTGTTTTCCAGAGGATAGGGGGGGTTTAAAAGTCGAGGGGGATACTTTTGAGGTATGAAAGATGTCAAAGGGACCTGAGGGATAACATTTTCACACAAATGGTGGTGCCAATATGAAAAGAGCTTACTGAGGAAGTGGTAGAGGTGGGTGCAATTATGACATTCAAATTACACCTGGACAGGTACACAGATAAGAAAGGTTTGGAGGGATAAGGGCCAGGCAGCTTGGTCGGTATGGACAAGTTCGGCAAAAGACCCTGTTTTTCATGCTATAATGATCAATGACTCCACGACTAATCAAATTTGAAAATAATTGGTGTTTAGAGGGACATAGATGTTCCAGTACACCAACCACTGTAAGCCAACACACATGTTGCCACCAGTATGAAGAAGGGTCTCGACCCGAAATATCACCCATTCCTCTCTCCAGAGATGCTGCCTGCCCCACTGAGTTATTCCAGCTTTTTACGTCTATCTTTGGTTTAAACCAGCATCTGCAATTCCTTCCTACACATGTTTAGTTTAGTTTAGAGATACAAAGCGGAAACAGGTCCTTCGGTCCACCGAGTCCACACTGACCAGTGATTCCCGCGCATTAACACTAACCTACACTAGGTATCATTTACATTTATACCAAGCCAATTAACCTACAAACCTGTACGTCTTTGGAGTGCGGGAGGAAACCCCGGATCTCGGAGAAAATTCACGCAGGTCATGGAGAGAACGTACAAACTCCATTCAGATAGCACCCGTAGTTGGGATCGAACCCAGGTCTCGAGCACTGCATCGATGTAAGGCAGCAACTCTACTGCTGCGCCACCGTGCTGCCCATGTGTGGCAAGCAATTAGGAAGCAAGCAGCCTGCAGGAAATTTCAAATGCAAAAGTTAATATCTTGCTACAGTTATATAGGACCCTGATGAGACTGCAGCCACAATATCGTTTATAGGTCTGGCTTGTCTAACCTAACAAGGGATATTATTGTGCTTATGGTAGTGATTTAGCAGACTGGCCCATATTCTTTGGTGTATAAATAATGAAGTATGGTCTCTTCAAAGCGTGCAGTCCCCTTTCAGGTCTTGACAAAATAGTTGCAGGGATGATGTTTCCCTGGCTTGAGATGTGTAAAACCAAGGGCCACAGTTTCAAAAGAAGAGGTTATCTACTCAAGTCTGAGATGAAAAATAATATTTTCACCTAGAGGATATTATTCTTAGGAATTCTCAAACAAGGAAAGCTGCAGAAGCATAGTCACTGAATATATCAACAAAGACATCTGAAGATTTTTAAACATTAGGGATATCAAGGGATGTGGGGTTAATGTAAGAAAATGGCTCTGGAGTAAAAGATCAGCTGTGATGTTATTCAATGGTAAAGCAGGAATGAGGAACCAATGGCCTAACACAGCTTCTATTTTTAATGCTTTTATGTTATCTATAAGCCTGCAATATTTAAAGCTTGCCTGTACCTTTCAAAGGGAAGTTGCACTGTGGCACAACCAGACTCTGACAATTCTTCCAGCTTCGGACGATAGCTAAAATAAAACAATTCCTCCAATTTGACGACCTCGAAAAGATTATCCACTCATTTATCTCCTCCAGCCTTGATTATTGCAACTCCCTTTACACTGGCATCAGCCAATCATTCTTGTCCCGCCTGCAATTGGTTCAAAACGCCGCAGCGAGACTCCTGACGGGCACACGTAAAAGGGACCACATCACCGTGATTCTGGCCTCTTCTCTGGCTCCCTGTGTGGGTTCCAAATCAATTTCAAGCTCCTTCTTTATGTATACAAAGCCCTTAACGGGCTCGCCCCCACCCACATCAAAAATCTGCTTACCCACCACACCACTTCCAGGTCCTTCAGATCGGCCGACTTGGGGTTGCTGACCATCCCACAGTCTAGGCATAAGCTCAGGGGCGACCGCGCATTTGCAGTTGCAGCTCCTAGACTATGGAACAGCATCCCACTTCCCATCAGAACTGCCCCCTCCATCGACTCTTTTACGTCTAGACTCAAATCTTATTTCTACTCTCAAGGCTTTCTTGAGGTCCTCTGAGGGAGTGCTGTATGTATGTATCTATGTATGTATTTTTGACCTATGTACCACTGTTTGTAGCACGTTAGTACCTGCACTGATGTAAAGCACTTTGGTCAACGAGAGATGTTTTTAAATGTGCTATAGAAATAAAATTGACTTGACTTGACTTGACTTCTGTAACAGAATTGATGGGAGAGAATGACAAATGGATGGTGATGGGAGAATTTGGACATTTGCTTTTTAAATGTTGCACTAGTCTTGGCCAAATGAGGCATAATGGAATAGAATTGTTCTAGACGTCTAGGGGGGAAAAACCTTGAGAAGAAAGTGGGAACACAGTGTGATTGGGGCCAATGTGAGGTGAATACTCTCAGGGACCTGAATACATTGACGGAAGACGTTTATCTTTTCAAGACTGATCACAGTCAGTGAATGCAAATTTAGCTGACCAAGCCGCACATTGGCACAGCTGGTAGAGCTGCAGACTGATGGGGCCAGAGACCCGAGTTCGATCTCGACCTCGGGCGCAGTTTGTGTGGAGTTTGCATGTTCTCCCTGGCCTTCCTCCGTTGCTCCAGTTTTTTTCCCATATGCCAAAGACGTGCGCATTTGTAGGTTAATTGGGCCTCTGTAAATTGCCCCTAACGTAGGGAGTGGACAACATAAAAATAATGTGAATGGGCGATCGATGTTGGCCTGGATTCGGGGGGCTGAAGGTCCTGTTTCCATGTTTGTTTCTTTCAACTCATTTCAAATTGCAGCACCCATCGTGGGCACTGCTCAAATGGCTGCACCCTGTCATTCACTTACCACAAACCTCAGTTCTCATGACTAATATGCATGGTGTAGGATGGAACTGCAGATGCTGGTTTAAACCGAAGAGAGTCACAAAATACTGGAATAACTCAGCAGGACAGGCAGCATCTCTGGAGAAAAGGAATGGGTCACCCAAAATGTCATTAATATGCATGGGTTCGCAAAGTCTCATATACTGAGCACTCTTGGAAACCTTTCACCCCCACTCGATGGCTGCTCAGAAAAGTGCAACGTCATAAAAATGCTTTGAACAATTTCTTCTCTTGCAGAAGAAAATGCTGCACAACCAAAGAAATTAGTAACTAACTGAGGTCAAGAGAGGAGTCCCATTATGTTCCAGATATGCAGCAGATAGTCCAGGCCATGCTAAATTTCTAGCCACTGGCAGCATTGAATCCAATGTAGATGACCATGTTAATAATATGTGGCCCTCCTTAACTGGTATTTTCCTTTCATTATGAATGTCACTGAAAGTATAAACATAAACATTTTATGAGCTATAGGGAGAAGTTGAGCAGGCTGGGTGTCTATTCCTTGGACGCAGGAGGATGAGGGGTTATATATCTTGTGAAGGTGTATTAAATCATGAGAGGAATAGATTGGGTAGATGCACAGAGTCTCTTGCTCAGAGTCGGGGAATCGAGGATCAGAGGACATAGGTTCAAGGTGAAGGGGAAATGATTTAATAGGAATCTGAGGAGTAACGTTTTCACACAAAGGGTGGTGGGTGTATGGAACAAGCTTCTAGAGGTGGTTGAGGCTGGAACTATCCCAACGTTTAAGAAACAGTTAGACAGGTACATTGATAGGACAGGTTTGGAAGGACATGGACCAAGTGCAGGCAGGTGGGACTAGTGTTGCTGGTATATGTTGGCTGGTGTGGGCAAGTTGGGTCGAAGGGCCTGTTTCCACACTGAATCACTCTATGACTCTACTACCCCCACTCTCTTCCAAACAAACTATCCCCGTGTAATTTAGAATTTTTAGGACATGCAATGCTAAGGCTAGAAAGACAGAGATGGTGTAGGCAGATGATTATTTCATTTACACGGAGCTAGTATTTCAGAAATGCATGTTTCTGAAAATAGTACATGCATGAGAAATGTACATATGGGTACTTCTGCTTTTGCAAGTCCCATGTGTCAAGGGTTATTCTTCCTGCAGGATGTGGGGAAGTCAGGGAAACACCTGGTGCCTCTGTTGAGCATACCTGTGGGATTTATGTCCAATTCAGAGTTGAGGTGCAGCTCTTTAAGGACCATGTTAGAGAACTGGAGCAGAGGCTGGATGACCTTCTGGGAAAATGAGAGCTTCCTGGACAGGATGTACAGCGAGGTTGGCACACAAAAAGTCCAGGAAGAGAGAAAGTGGGTGACCATGAGGAAGGGAATTAGACATGGAGTGCAGATGGCCCCTGCGGCCGAACCACTACAAAACAAGGACACCCTCTTGGGAACTGTTGAGGGGGGGCGGGTGGTGATAACAGCACACATCAATATTGAGCCACAGGAACAGGCAGGCCTGTGACACCAACCTCGACACTGATGCTCGGCAGGGAAGGGCAACGTCTGGCAGAGCCATAGTGGTGGACTACTCTTCAGTTAGATGTGCTGAGAAGAGATTCTGCTGCAGCAGTTGAGACTCCAGTGCTGGGTGCTGCCTTCCTGATGCTGGGGTCTCGGAGAGGCTGCATGACATCCTCTAGGGAGAGGAGGAGCAACTGGAAGTCATTGTGCCTGTTAGCACAAATAGCATAGGTAGGAAAATGAAGGAGGTTTGGCAATATGAGGATAGGGGGGGTTTGGTAGAAGGCAAAAAAAAGCAGGACCTCCAAGCTAATGGTCACATGATTGCTTCCAGTATCTTGTGCTAGTGAGGGTACACACAGAAAGATAGGGGAGATGACTGTGTAGCTGAGGAGTTAGTGCAGAGAGGGCAGGAATTCAGATTTCTAGACCATTGGGATCTCTTCTGGGGTTGAGGCAACCTGTACAAGAAGGATGGGCTACTGGAGAGGCTTAACTGGAGAGGAACCAATATCCTGGCAGGCAGGTTTGCTAGTGGGTTTAAAATAGATTGGCGGGAGGGAGGGGGGGGGGGGGGGGGGGGGGGGGGGGGGGGGGGGGGGAGAGAGAGAGAGAGTGCCTTTTTTACTTCAACCCAAACCCAAACAACTATTTGCAGGCAGTGCTTTTTTTTACCTCTAACCATATTTTCATTTTCAAACCAAATTAAGGGTACTCACAGTGCTGTAGACATTTGTCGGTGTTATTCAAAGCTTTGATTGAGGCACACCACTTGCAGAGACTGATTGAGGCACACCATTTGCAGAGACTGATTGAGGCAAACCGCATGCAGAGACTGATTGAGACACACCACTTCCTGGTTTTATAGTCGCTCCCCCTCCCTCCAGCAGGGGCAGCAGAGAGAATGGGAAATGTTGTAAAAACATTAATATCTCTGTCAATTTTCATAGACGGGAAAAATCCTCGGCACACACGCGGCGGAGGGGGGCTCTGAGCGAGGTGGCCAAAAATGACAGCCGTAGGTGGCGGCGTACTCTCGGAAACCGCAGCACAGAAAACCGAAACCGGTCAAGAACAGAGTTTTAGTAATATAGATATAGGGTGATTTCACGAAAGGTCACTGGATCATAGATCCTCACCCACGTGACCGCAAAATCCAACTGGGGTACAAGCATCACTTCCGGTGCATGTTATTGATGCTGAAAACGCGCACTTTCACACCCGTTAAAAACCGCGAAAACGGCCCGTTTTTTAGCTGTAAATAACTGTGCCAGTCGGGGTGACCGTGAGGCACAGTTATCTTACTTTACAGTCCAGAAGATAGATAAAAACGAAGGTAAATACAAGAGGGAGCTGAAGGGGCAACAACTGCGGAAGTGGTTAGCGGACATTCGCCGTGGAGATATAAAGATCGAAAATATCGGGAATTATCGCGTTTGCTCGCTGCATTTCATCAAAAGTAAGGCATTATTGACGTTTTATCTTTATTCATTTGTTATTTGACAAGTTGTAAAAGTGAAAAATCTGTCAGTAAAATAAATAAGTAGTTTGGGTGATTGTGCAGGCTTTAAACAATAGACATTGAGAAATATATTTTGGCAAATAACTAAATGTCCTGATTTTGTCCAATTAACAGCTGACAATTATCCCATTCCTTAGCTTGCATTTGAGTAAAATTTATTTCAAAACGCATTGATAGATTACGATTATTTAAATGGTAAATGTAGCTTCAGAAGCGTTTTCATTTTGCACGTTAAAACCCACCTGAGAACCATGGGCGATTTTGCAATTTTACTGACGGATTTTTCACTTTTACAACTTTTTATATAACAAATGAATAAAGATAAAACGTCAATAATGCCTTACTTTTGATGAAATGCAGCGATCAAACGCGATAATTCCCGATATTTTCAATATTTATATCTCCACGGCGAATGTCCGCTAACCACTTCCGCTGTTGTTGCCCCTTCAGCTCCCTCTTGTATTTCCTTTGTTTTTATCTATCTTCTGGACTGTAAAGTAAGATAACTGTGCCTCACGGTTACCCCAACTGGCACAGTTATTTACAGCTCAAAAACGGGCCGTTTTCGCGGTTTTTATCGGGTGTGAAGTGCGCGTTTTCAACATCAATAACATGCACTGGAAGTGACGCTTGTACCCCAGTTGGATTTTGCGGTCACGTGGGTGAGGATCTATGATCCAGTGACCTTTCGTGAAATCACCCTATAGGAAAGCGCGTAGAGAAGGTTTACAAGGATGCCAGAACTCGGGGGCCTGAGCTATAGGGAGAGGTTGCGCATACTCAGAATTTATTAATAGGAGCGCAGAAGGATGAAGGGTGGTCTTATAGAGTTCAACAAAATCATGAGGGGAACAGATTGGGTAAATGCACAGAGTATTTTGCCAATAGTAGGGAAATCGATAACCAGAGGTAATAAGCCTAAGGTGAGGGGAGAAAGATTTAATGGGACCCTGAGAGGTAACTTTTTTTATGCAAAGGGCGGTGGGTGTTTGGAATGAGCTGCTGGAGGAGGTAGTTGAGACAGGTAGTATCATAACATTTAGGAGACGTTTAGACAGTTACATGGATATGATAGGTCTAGGGGGATATGGGACTAATGCAAACAGGTGGGATTAGTGCAGATGGGACATGTTGGTCAGCATGAGCAAGTTGGACCGCAGGGCCTGTTTCCATGCTGTATGACTCTATGTGGGAATGCATGGAAACCATCAGCGTAGCACCTTGTAGGAACACTAGGACATATAAAGACACAAATATGGACTGGAGGGAGCACACAAAATTGATCAGGTTAATGGTTTAACAGTACTTTATTGTTATATGGACCTTAGTTCAGTGAAATTCTTTGTTGCATGCAATTTAGTGCAAACCTTTATATCTTCTCTTAGACCAACTTCAATCATAGCTGACCATGAGTGGCTTCAGGGTGTTATTCCCGATATGGAGGACGCATGTGTGTGACTTTGTTTAACATGGAGAGATTGGTGCACAGACAGCCACCCCACGGTCTTTGACAGATCTGGATCAGGATCCAGTGGCATGGAGTCCAAGACGACCGGAGACCCTTTACTGCTGCAGTCTTCATCCGCCTTCCCAGCCATTGGGACCCTCCACTAAGGTTTGCCATCCTCTGCCTGTTCCACCATTGATGTCTTGGTTGGATTGCTCTTTGTCAGAGACCTTCCCTTCAACTTTATTGCCATGGGTGGCCCTACCAGGAGCATAGCTCCAGACGGCATCGCTCTCAGGATCTCAGGTCCACACAAGCTTCTCCAACATGACAAGCTGACAATCCACGGAGAATCTTAATATACATCGGCACAATCATACTTAAGTACGAGTGTAGGAATAGTAGATTACACTGCGGCAGAACACAATGAGCAGCGGTAGAGTTGCTGCCATACAGCACCAGAGGCCTGGTTTCGATCCTGACTGTGGGTGCTGTCTGTATGGAGTTTGTGCATTCCCCCCGTGACCTCGTGGGTTTTCTCCAGGATCTCTGGTTTCCTCCCGCACTCCCAAGATGTACAGGTTTGTAGGTAAATTGTCTCTAGTGTGTGTAGGATAGTGTTAATATGCGGGGATTGCTAGTCGGCGCGGACATGGTGGGCCGAAGGACCTGTTTCCATGATGTATCTCTCAACTAAACGAGAGTCAGCATATTTCCAGCGCCATCATGCAAAACTTCAAGTTCAAACTTGTTAAAAAAGTAAGAGTCTTATCTTGGCCATGAAAGGCCCATTGTCCTACAGCAGCACTGTGTTGGAGTTGCATGGTTGGCATGGCCAGTCGATGCAGTCGATGACCTCCAACGCTGCTCCTCTACCCCGCGCTCCTGCAGGCTCTATCTAATCTGCGAGCCCGGCCTCTTGGAGTAGTGTCTATTACAATCGAGCCCCAGTCTGTTGCAGGGTCTAAAACAGCCCTCTCCCTCCAACACATCAATCCGGACCTGTTGATCCACGAACATGCTGTTCTGAAGAAGGGTCGAAACGTCACCTATTTCTTCTCTCCAGAGATGCTGTCTGTCATGCTGAGTTACTCCAGCTTTTTGTGTCTATCTTCAGTTTAATCCAGCATCTGCAGTTCCTTCCTACACCGTGCTCGACATGGCCACTGCTCAGTCTATATGCCCCAAAACACTTCCCCCATCTGACCTCAGAATACACAGAGTGCTTCTGAGGGCACAGAATGTGAGCGCCCACCGTTCTTTTCCTTCATCCTCCTCCACTGTCATCTTGAAGTGTCTTTTTATATACCGTAATGTATGATTTCATGTATTAGTTTGGCTTGGAGTTTACATTAGCATGTTTGTTATTGTGGCCAGGAAGATACATCAATAACCAAATCAGTAAGCAGTGTGGGATGGTTAATGAATTGGGAATTAGCAACAAGATTACTTGTATCACTCTTCAATTAGTTCTTAACAAGAGGCTCCTGGCAAAGTTGCCCAATTCCACTCCATTCTATTTTTCTTTTCAATTTCTTTTAGAACATGATTAATATTTGACACTTAAATATCAAATATCACCCTGAAGAACCTGACAGATTTTGTAACCATTGAAATTTGCAACATTCCCTGCCTGTAAGAATGAAAGTTTAACTATCTAGTAATTTATGGTAAGTTTATCCAAATTGCAAAGAAGACCATATCTCCATATCAATGTTTCAGATTACTTGTTATATTTCAATGATAGCTTAAATCATTCTCTTATGTCAATACATAGTACTCTTTAAATATTGTTCTATCACACAGATGAATTGCTGATTGATGACTGATTATTACAAAATTTAGGCAGAAACTAGTGCATCTTATACATTATTTATGTCTCATCAAATAAGCCTGGCGACACATGAGGTACAATCCCCAGTGTACCTGATAATATATTAAAGTTAAATAGAGCAAAAATAAATCAAATACCTTCAAAAAGGTCTTTTTAATATTCTAGTCTTGGCTTCTCCAGCTGATAGTTCTTCTTGGAACTAAATTAATATGTAAAAGTGACCTAGTTGGTATTGATTCACCTTCGTATAGCTCACTTTATTGCCTGGAAATTGCGTTTTACTTAATTTCCTTGCATCATTGGCAATCACGCAGTGGGGACAATCATTTTCTAGGTTCCTGACCTTGTACCCCCTGCCTGATGAGTGCAATGCTGAACATTTATATGTTGTATGTTGGTGAAGCAGCTGATCGCCCAGCCTGCGAACTCACCTCATTATCCGTTCAAAAATGCTCATGGATATTAGTTAATGGAAGCCAGCAATTTTCACATCGACATCATCAGCACTTGTAGTGCTAAACAGGGCTATTTCAAATACATATTAAAAACCATCTAAGCCTTGCATTTTGAGAGCTAAGCTCTAATAGGGTTAATTTGTTTCATCCACCCAACATTAGTAAGGAATAGAGATCATTGCAAGTATTCCCATTCGGTTGATAGAAAATAGGTGCAGGAGGAGGCCATTCGGCCCTTCGAGCCAGCACCGCCATTCATTGTGATCATGGCTGATCGCCCCCAATCAATGACCCGTGCCTGCCCTCTCCCCATATCCCTTGATTCCACTAGCCCCTAGAGCTCTATCAAACTCTCTCTTCGGACATAGGACAAAAATGAATAAAAAGGAAACAATGCCAAAGGCTTCAAGTGGCATTAGACAGAATTTTGGAGATCCCTCCAATAGATCAGTGAACAGTAGTGGAGCGACAAGTATACTTTGCATGTGATTCAGTGAGAGCCAGGTAAACTCCCATTATAGTTATAACATCTCCTTTGTTTTAATCAACACCAAGCATTTCCTTCACAAAATCTTAAAGGATAGGAGAAGAATTGGGCCATTTGGCTCATCAAGTCTACTCCGCCATTCAATCATGACTGATTTATCTCTACCTCCTCACCCCATTCTTCTGCCTTCTCCCCATAACCCCTGACCCCTTACTAATCAAAAATGTATGTATCTCTAGCATTAAAAATACTCACTGTCTTGGCCTTCACAACCTTCCGTGGCAAGGAAGTCCACAGATTCACCACCCTCTGACTAAAGAAGTTCCTCCGCATCTCCTTCCTAAAAGACTCTCCCACCAGTGGAAACACCCTCTCCACATCCACTCTATCCAAGCCTTTCACTATACCGTAAGTTACAATGAGATCCCTGCCCCTAATCCTTCTAAACTCCAGCAAGTACAAGACCAGTGCCGTCAAACGCTCATCATAGGTTAATCCATTAATTCCGGGGATCATTCTTGCAAACCTCCTCTGCACCCTCTCCAGAGCCAGCACATCCTTCCTCTCCTGGAGCGGGGCCTACATAGGTGCCCAAATTGTTCGCAATATTCCAAATGTGGCAATCGCCTGACCAGTGCCGCATACAGCCTCAGCGTCACATCCCTGTTTTTTGTATTCTAGCCCTCTTTAAATAAATGCTAGCATTGCATTTGCATTACTTACTACCGATTCGACTTGCAAATTAACTTTTTGGGAATCCGGCAACAGCACTCCCAAGTCCCTTCGATTTCTGGATTCTCTCCCCATTTAGAAAGTAGTCTATGCCTTTATTCCTACTGCCAGAATGCATGACTCCGCACTTTGCTTCAGAAGTGCCACATCATCATGGCGGTGCTTGAGTGCAGCTTTTGTGTGCAGCTGTCTTTGAGTTTGTTTTTGCAGAGTGTGTCAGGAGAAGCTCCCCTATCCCAGGAATGTCATCAGTCAAAGCAGGAGAGAAGCCTAGAGGAAGAACAGAAGGAGCCAGATGATGATGATGAAGCACAGTGCACCATTGCGGCAGAGAGCTCAGAGATCACATTAGACAAGGGCACCACGAGGGGCAAGCAGATTATGTTGTAGTGATAGTGTCTCTTCCTCGACAGCTTGGTTTGGGAACAGTTCCATCCAAGAGCATAAGGAATTGCAGCAAACTGTAGATACAGCCCAGACCATCACATAAATCAACCTCCCTTCCATTGACTCCATTTATAGCTCAAGCTGCCTTAGCAAGGCCAGCAGCATAATCAAGGACAAGTCGCACTCTGGCCACTCCCTCTTCTCCCCAAAAGGTATAGAAGTGTGAAAAACGCACACCTCCATATTCAGGGACAGTTTCTTCCCAGCTGTTATCAGGCAACTGAATCATCCTACCACAACTAGGGAGAAGTGCTGAACTACTATCCACCTCTTTGGTGACCCTCGGACTATCTTTGATCGGACTTTGCTGGCTTTACCTTGCACTAAATGTTATTCCCTTTATCGTGTATCTATACATTGAAAATGGATTGATTGTAATCGTGTATTGTCTTTCTGCTGACTGGTTAGCACGCAGCGAAAAGCTTTTCACTGTAGCTCGGTGCACGTGACAATAAACTGAACTGAACGATAGGTTGGGCTAGTAGTGGATTAGAAACTGCGTGACATTTGTATGATTGCAGCAGTGCTGACTAGTATTTGTCTGTACAAGGTACAGCACGTGGGGGACCACTGTGACCCGGGTGACCAAAGTAAGTGATGAACATTGAATTTCCATAGGCATACAGGAGCAAATGTCATTTCTAATCAATTCTCCTGAAGCACTAATGTAAAATAATCTTGCTTTGGAAGTGATATTGTTCGCATGTAGTTTATCTGTCAGGCATTAATGGCACTGACACAACAGAAAGACTGTGGTAGAGAGTGAGGTAAGCTACATTTTCTGATTGAACTATATCAAGCATGTCCAATCCTGAGGAAGAAACTCCTCCAAGAGACATATGTTGTGTGATGCCCCTTAGTGCATTGGGCTAAAACAGACCACAACCAGAGTTTCAGAAGTAATTTCTCATGAATAAATTATTGTGATCAATATTAGCTTGAAATGTTTGTTTTTTCAGTGCTTCTCATGTACTGGATGCCAATCTGACCAATATTTGTGTAGGAAGGAACTGCAGATATTGGCTCATACCGAAGATAGACACAAAATGCTGGAGTAACTCAGCAGGACAGGCAGCTTCTCTGGAGAGAAGGAACATGAGGCGTTTCGGGTCGAGAACCTCTTCAGACCATTTTGTGTCTAGCTTCAGCCTGAAGAAGGGTCTTGAACCGAAACGTCACCCATTCCTTCTCTCTAGAGATGCTGCCTGTCCCACTGGAGAGAAGGAATGGGTGATGTTTCGTATTGTGATCATTGATCACAGCTGCTGTGGTTGTAATGCGGTATAGTTATCACTGATGCTGAGTGGAAGCCCAAAGGGTTCAAGTTTGCAATCCATGCTTGGATATGTAAAATGGCTAGCTGACCTAGCAACAGTATATTTTAAAGGAAGGTCACAGTTGGTTGTCTACTCATCGGGAAATATGGAGAACATGTAACAAACCATTTTAGTTTAAAAATCAGGTATTAGTTTATGTTTTATATTCACGGAGATGGACATGGCAGCAATTGTGAATTTTCTGGGTTGCCCAGGCTAATTACTGGTGAAGTTTGTTCCAGGGTGAAAAGGGTTACTTGGTTTGCACTGAGCAATGATTTGGCCAACTCCTTTCTACAATTGTAACTCTTATAGGAGCCTGCTATACTTCATGTAGCCAATGCATCCTCAGCTGTAAGTTGGAAGCATTGATGCGGGGCAGGGATACCTTCCTCTGCCACCTGCTCCTCTTGCTCCTACTGTTTTCCAGGTTTGTCTTGTCCCTTCTGGGCATCAGCTCTCCCTGCTCCGTTTCCACTGTTTACAGCTTACAGTTTCACAGTTCAGTCTATTGTTACGTGTACCGAGGTACAGCGAAAAGCCTTTTGTTGCATGCTAACCAGTCAGCAGAAAGGCAATACATATTTACAATCGATCCATTTACATTGTATAGATACATGATAAGGGAGTACGTTTAATGCAAGGTTAAGCCAGCAAAGTGATCAAGGATAGTCGAGGGACATCAAAGTGTTAGATATTTGTTCACCACAAGGGGCGCCGCACGATTTGCAGCCCCGCCAACAGTCTGTCTGTTTTTTTGTCTTTATTTAAATTTTTAGTGTGTGTTAAAAGTTTGTGTAAATGTTCTCCAGTTTGTTTTATGTGAAGGGAGGGGGAGAGGGCGGAGGAACTTTTTTTTCTGTTTTTTACCTTGCCGGAGATGCGATTGTTTTCCGGATCGTATCTCTGATCGCTCTGCGGCCTAACATCGATGGAGCTGCAGGCCTCCTTGGACTGACTTTGAGCCCCATCGCGGGGCGTGAAGAACTTAACATCAGAGCCGATCCCTTGCCTGGGATCGCTCCACAGGCCTGCGGACTATACTATCGTGAGCTCGCAATCTCGGAAGAGGCCGAGTCGGGAAGCTCGAATGACGCAGAGGCTCAACCAGGCCTGATGTGGGATCTGATCAGACACCCCCCCCGATGCAGGAGCTGATCGCCCCGAAGCGGAGGACCCAAACGTTGCTGGCTACAGGAGTCAAGATCATCCCGTCAACGGAGGGCTCGAGGCCCCCTATCACGGGACAGCAAAGAAGGGAAGAGATTTGAACTTTTTTTCGCCTTCCATCACAGTGAGGAATGTGGAGGAGTCACTGTGGTGGATGTTTATGTTAACATGTGTTTTGTGTGTTCCGTTGCTTTTTATTTGTATGACTGACACCCGCACTGATCACCCGTACTACCCATACATGCTGTAACCCGGGGCAACAAATAATCTGCTAGAGGAATCAGTAGGTGGAGTAGTATCTGTGGGAGGGAAGGAATTGTTTGTTTTTCAATCAAAACCCTGCATCAAATCAGAGAATGGAGAGGGGAGACATCAAGTTTAAAGAGGGGAGAAGGAGTGATGATGTGGGACCAGTAGGGGATCGTTGGATTGAGGAGGGGTGAAGGATGATGGGCACATGGATGAAGGGGAAGTGGTGGCATTGAGAGACAGACTGGTGGATGATAGATGGAGGTGGACCAAATAAAGGCAGATGGATATAGCTTGGGTCATAAGGTCATAGGTAATATTCGGCCCAATTTGTGTAAATAGTAGAATTGGGCCATTCGGCCCATCGTCAACTCTGCCATTCAAACATGGCTAATCTACTATATCTCTCCCTCCTAATCCCTTTCTCCCACCTTCTCCCCATAACCTCTGACACCTGTACTAATCAAGAATCTATCTATCTCTGCATTAAAAATACCCATTGACTTGGTCTCCACAGCACTCTGTGGCAAAGAATTCCGCAACAGGAAATCTAATTGGAGAGATCCTGAACTTAAAGAAAGGAGACTTTGATGGTATGAGATGGGAATTGGCTAGGATAGACAGGCAAATGATACTTAAAGAGTTGACGCTGGAGATGCAATGGCAAATATTTAAGGATTGAACTATAAAAATTTGTTCATCCCTATGTGGTGAAAAAATAAAATGGGGAAGGCGACTCAACCATGGCTAACAAGGGAAATTAAGGATAGTGTTAAATCCAAGAGGCATATCAATTGGAGAGAGGAAGCAGCAAACCGGAGGACTGGGAGAAATTTAGAATTTAACAGGAGACAAAGCGGATAATTAAGAGGGGTAAAATAGAGCATGAAAGAAAGCTTGCGGGGAATATAAAAACTGACTGTAAAAGCTTCTTTAGATGTGTGAAGAGGAAACGATTAGTGAAGACAAATGTAGGTCTCTTACAGTCAGAAACTTGTTAATTTATAATGGGAAACAAGGAAATGGCAGACCAGTTAAACAAGTACTTTGGTTCTGTCTTCACTAAGGAAGACACAAACAATCTCCCAGAAATACTAGGGGATTGAGTATCTAGTGGGAGGAAGGAACTGTAGGGAATCCACATTAGTCAGGAAATAGTGTTAGGCAAACTGTTGGGACTGGAAGCAGAGTCCCCAGGGCTTGATGGTCTGCATCCCAGAGTACTCAAGAAGGTGGCCCGACAGATAGTGGATGCATTGGTGATCATTTTCCAATGTTTTCTCGACTCTGGATCAGTGCCTGTGCATTGGAGGGTGGCCAATATAAATCCACTTTTTAAGAAAGGAGGGAGAGTGAAAAAGGAAAATTATAGACCAGTTAGCCTTACATCGGTAGTGGGGAAGATGCCGGAGACGATTATTAAAGATGTAATAGCAACTGATTTAGAAAGCAGTGACAGGATTGGTCAAATTCAGCATGGATGTATGAAGGGGAAATGATGCATGACTAATCTTTTGGAATTATTTGAAGATGTAACAAGTAGAATGGATAAGGGAGAGGCAGTGGATGTAGTGTATCTCAGGGCTGCCAATATTGGGTGAGAGTTGGGAGTGAGAAATTGCGAGAGACTAAGCCAGAGGGTGCGCAGCATCCAAGATGGGGAGGTAGAGGATGTGGGAGGGGGGTGTCCCCCTCCCATTGGTACAGAGCTTTCGCATTTTTCAGCTTGAAATTGTGCAATCTGGTGCATACTGTAGAGAGCCTTTTAACTTACACTTGAATGCAATATTTATGCTTTAACTTGGCTTAGCTATGAATAAGATTAGGCTAAATTACATTCCTAATTACATTCCACAGTAAAGCCAGGCTCTGATCAACGGGTGCAGCACATGAATGATCTTAGTATATTAATGTATGGAAATCAGATTATAATCAAACATTTAGCCCATTGTTGACCAACCTGGGTCGCACTGCACACCTGGTACTACTCCTGACCCTGAGTCCAGCCTTGCACCCGGCCCCCTATTCTACCCTGATCATAGCTGCTTACCTGCTTAGGTTCCCAGTGCTGAACACTCCCATTGTCCCAGCTTTGACTGCACACCTATTACTATTCCAGACCTTGACTCTGGATGCACACTTCGACTTGCTCCTAGCCTCTCTGCACTAACACTATGTCTGGCCCACACATAAAGCCCCATATCTGACCCCCAGGACTTAACCTATTGCGTTCAAGTCCACAGGTGCTTATCTAATGCGGTAATCTTTTATGGGGCAATTCACGGACTAAATTTTGTATAACAAAATTTGCTACATCCATTGGCTTCCTTGTTATCTAACATGCTAGTTACTTTGTCAAAGAAGTCATCAATTGGTTGAACACAATTTCTCATCCATAACATTATACTCACTCAGCTGTATAAGTATTTTGTTACCATTTCCTTCATTTTCATAACAAACTGTGCTGAAGTCATTTTCACCCCCAATATTTTCAGTATTTTGCTGTCTTCTTCTCAGCTGGGACTTTTCCGAAATGCAAAGTTCAATAACTATATATTTAAACAATATTATTCTATTAAATGCGATCTTGAGAGTACATCATATTTCCTGTGGTATTCATAACACAACAATGATTAAAAGATCTTTGTTTTGATTGCACCGAACAACATGCATGCATTATTATATTACAGTTAATATGTACCAAGGGAAAAATTTTGTTCCAATGCTCCCAATTCCCAATTACTTTTACATTGAAGTGATTGAAATCCAAGTGAAGTTTAAATGGCATCAGAAAAATAAAACCTCCGAAATGGATGATCTTCATTACGTGGTTGGTTGGAGTCAGTTTCAGCACAATTAGTATATTAAACTTTGAATCTTCAGATGTCCTGGTTCAAGCTAAAACTAAAGACAAATAATAAACTCCTCACATATTCCCATGCAAGTATCTCTGTCACTCCTTTAAAATATGCCCCTTCTTTGAACAAGCTCTTAAACATCGCATCTGAATCAGTTTCCATCTGATTGCACTCCTTGAGGATGTTCATCTACGTGTTCAATTAATAACACAATGGGATTGGGGGAATTTCTATTCAACCTGTCAAAGGAATTGGGGCGGGGGGGGGGGGTTTCGAAATCATCAGTGAGATAAACAAACATAATAGTTGAATGGCAAATGACAATAGTGTTACCTTCCCAATATTTAACTGAAGGAAATAATGGGTTATTGGGGCTGTATGTTGTGACAGACAGCCTGACACTTTGCATGTAATTTTAATATTACACTTATCCCACCCCCCCCCCTGGATATTCCTTATTAATAAATTAAGGTTAATTAATAACATTAGCCAACTCCGAAACACGAAGCGCTGAGCATTGGGATTCGGACATCACGGACAACTGGCCTCAGTTCCCCGCTCACATCTGGCAGTGCTCCCCGTCTGAACCAGGGGCCATGGAGCGTTTTTGAATGTGGGGTGGTTGAGCGATCACTGATCACTCGCCTTGGGGGTACCCGGCAAAGCAGTGGAGCAAGCGTGTGGATGGAGGGTATGGGAGGGGGGGTGTCCCCCCTCCTATGGTAGGGACTTTTTGAAATTTGATGTGCTCAATCATGTTTTAGTGCATTGTAGAAGTATGATTTCAATGTTTTTTGTTTGAAGTATTTTTAAGAGGTAACTTTTTAAGGGTGATGGGTGCATGGAAAAGCTGCCAGAGGAGGTAGTTGAGGCAGGGACTATCCCAACATTTAAGACATACTTAGACTGATACATGGATAGGACAGGTTTGGAGGAATATGGACGAAAAACAGGTAGTGTAGCTGGGACATGTTGGCAGGTGTGGGCAAGTTGCGCCGAAGGGCCTGTTTTCACACTGTATTGCATGAGAGTTGGAAGCCCTGTGTATCTGGACTTTCAGAAAGCATTTGACAAGGTCCCAAACATGAGATTAGTTTGTAAAATTAGAGAATATGGTATTAGAGGTAGGGTATTCACATGGATAGAGAACTGGTTGGCAGACAGGAAGCAAAGAGTAGGAATTAACAGGTCCTTTTCAGAATGGCAGGCAGTAACTAGTGGGGTGCCGCAAGGCTCAATGCTGGGACCCCAGTTAATTACAATCTATAATTACGATTTAGACAAAGGAATTAAATGTAACAACTCCACGTTTGCGGATGACACAAAGCTGCCTGGCAGAGTGAACTGTGAGGAGGATGCTATGAGGCTGCAGGGTGACTTGGATAGGTTGGGTGAGTGCAGATGCAGTATAATGTGCATAAATGTGAGGTTATCCACTTTGGTGGCAAGAACAGGAAGGCAGATTATTATCTCAATGGTGCCAGATTAGCAAAAGGGGAGGTTAAACAAGACCTGGGTGTCCTTGTTCATCAGTCAATGAAAGTAAGCTTGCAGGTACAGCAGGCAGTCATGAAAACTAATGGCATGTTGGCTTTCATTGTGAGAGGATTTGAGTTTAGGAGCAAGGTGGTCTTAGTGCAGTTGAACAGGGCCCTGGTGAGACCGCACCTGGAGTATTGCGTGCAATATTGGTCTCCTAATTTGAGGAAAGACATTCTTACTATTGAGGGAGTGCAGCGTAGGTTCGCCAGGTTAATTCCTGGGATGGCAGGACTGACATATGATGAAAAAATGGTTCGGCTGGGCTTGTATTCACTGGAATTTAGAAGGATGAGAGGGATTCTCATAGAAACATATAAATTCTTAAGGGATTGGACAGGGTAGATGCAGGAAAAATGGTCCACATGTTGGGGGGGGGGGGGGGTCCAGAACCAAGTGTCACTGTTTAATAATAAGGGGTAGACCATTTAGGACTGAGATGAAGAAACACTTTTACACCCAGAGAGTTGTGAATCAGTGAAATTCTCTGCCACAGAAGGCAGCGGAGGCCAATTCACTGGATGTTTTCAAGGGAGAATTAGATTTATCTCTTCGGGCTAACGGAACAAAGGATATGGGGAAAAAGCTGGATTGCGCTACTGATTTTGGATGATCTGCCATGATCATATTGAATAGCGGTACTGGCTCGAAGGGCCAAATGTCTTGCTCCTGTTCTTAGACTTAGATCCTTTATTTGTCATTCAGACCTTTCGGTCTGAACGAAATGTTGTTGCCTGCAGCCATACATGTAATAATAAACAACAAAACACACAATAAACACAAATTAACATCCACCACAGTGAGTTCACCAAGCACCTCCTCACTGTGATAGAGGCAAAAATCTTAGGGCTACTGTCTCCTCCCTCCTCTTCTCCCTCTGCGCTGAGGCGATACCCCACCGGGCGATGGTAAGTCAGTCCTGCGGCTCACCGAGCTCCGCAAATGAGCCGGTTCAAGCTCCGCGGCCCGGGGTGGTCGAAGCTGCCGCCCTCCAGTCCAGTGGACGCAGCTATTGCCGTGGGAGCTCCGGAAAACAGGCATCAGTCTGTGATCTGCGAACTCACGACAATGTCGTCCACTGGCCCGTGGCCGAGCCCCGGATTCAGGACACCGCCGCCAGAACGCCGCCTCAGCCACCGGAGCACCGTCTCAGCCCCGCGCCGTGCAGCCACAGCCACCGGAGCACCGCCTCAGCCCTGCGCCGGGCCGCCTCAGTCGCCGGGCCGCCCTCACGGGAGCGCCGTCCCAGCCTCGAGTCGTCCCGCTGCCAACGGAGCGTCTCAGCCCCGCGCCGGGCCACCCACACCGGAGCGCCGGGTTGTGCCACTTCCACCGGAGCATCTCAGCCATTACCGTCCCAGCCCCGTGCCGGGCTGCCCTTACTGGAGCGCCGAGTCGTGCCGCTGCCACTGGAGCATCCGAACGCCGCCACAGCTCGAAGACGGTGAGTCCTGTCTGGCTCTACCTCCAGTGCCTCGAGGTCGGTCGCAGGTTGGAGGTCGCCAGCCACGCCAATAGGCCTCAGCGCAGACGGAGGCAGAGAAGGGGGATACGACAAGAAAAAGTCGCATTGCCCCGAAGGGAGAGACAGAAAGCCCTGTTTCAGCCCCCCCCCACCCCACACATAACACAACCTAATAACCAAAAATGTAAGTAAACAAGACAAAAAAGACAACACAAAAAAGTAAAAACAGACGGACTGCAGGCGAGCCACAGCCGTTCTACAGCACCACCACTACCTATTTTCTATGGTTCTATTTCTAACTGTAGGACAAGGGACAGGGGAGGGTGAAGATGAAGACAGGCAGCAGGACAATAAGTTATAACACAAAGCCTAGCAATGCTGAAATCTGATAAGGAATGAAGGTGATAATGGAAACCATTAGGGAGAGAAGAATTAGAACCAGATGGGGGAGGGGAACCCAGCAGAAAAAGATGCACATGCTGACCAAACCCTGGACCAATCCCCACTCATAGACCTGCGGATGCTGGTTTAAATTGAAGATAGACACAAAATGACTCGGGTCTTGAAGGGTCTTGACCCAAAACGTCACCCATTTCTTCTCTCTAGATATGCTGCCTGTCCCGCTGAGTTACTCCAGCATTTTTGTGTCTATCCACACATGAATGCTGCTCATCCCACCGAGTTCCTCCTGAAGGTTGCTTGTTTCTCAAGATTCCAGCATCTGCAGGCCACAGAAGTGGGCGTAGTGGGATTAATTATGTTATTCTGTCGGTTCCTAGTGCCATCAAGGATCATGACTGCAATTTCCTAGTCCCATTTAGCAATTAAGATAATTTCACTTGGGAATGACCATCGTTATGATTACCTTCTAGTGAAATTAATTTCAGAACACGTGCAGCTTAAAAAACTTATTCCATCCAATATCTAGGATGTGGCGTCTGAAACTTTCCAAACACAACGGGATTATAGACACAAATATCCCATTCCTATTAATTGCCAGAGAAGCATCCTTACTTTCAAAATAGAAACTGGAGTAAGCTGTACAGTCTTGTAAGCCTGCTTCATTTGTTGAGCACTGACATGTATTTACTGTTTTTATGCTGATGATACATTCTGTCTTTTTATGTCATATAAGTTGAACAGATCTTGGAGATCAATACTGAACCATTTGGCACAAAAAGGACCAGTAATTATGCTTCCAAGTCAAGTCAAGACAAGTTTATTCATCACATACACATACGAGATGTGCAGTGAAATGAAAAGTGGCAATGCTTGCGGATTGTGCAAACAAAAACTACAAAACGGAATGGAACAGAATCATATATTCACATATTACATATTTGTGGGAGGAAAAAAAGAAAAAAACAGCAATTTTAAAAAGACACCAAACAACAGTAGAATGGTACAGTAATGTTAGTCCCTGGTGAGATAGGAGTTTACAGCCCTAATGGCCTCTGGGAAGAAACTCCTTCTCATCCTCTCCATTCTCACCGCATGGCAACGGAGGCGTTTGCCTGACCGTAGCAGCTGGAACAGTCCGTTGTTGGGGTGGAAGGGGTCTCCCATGATCTTGTTGGCTCTGGAGTTGCACCTTCTGATGTATAGTTCCTGCGGGGGGCGAGTGTAGTTCCCATAGTGCGTTCGGCTGAACGCACTACTCTCGGCAGAACCTTTTTGTCCTGGGCAGAGCAGTTCCCAAACCAAATTGTGATGTTTCCGGGCAAGATGCTTTCCACAGCCGCTGAGTAGAAGCACTGGAGGATCCTCAGAGAGACTCTGAATTTCCTCAATTGCCTGAGGTGGTAAAGGCACTGGCTTGCCTTATTCACGAGTGCTGCAGCGTGTGATGTCCATGTCAGATCCTCTGAGATGTGGACTCCCAGGTATTTAAAGCAGCTCACCCTATTCACAGTATCCCCATTTATCTTCAATGGTGTGTACATCCTTGGATGATGTGCCCTCCTAAAGTCCATGATCAGCTCCTTGGTTTTTTTGATATTCAAGAGGAGGCTGTTGTCATGACACCAGAGTGCCAGATCAGCCACCTCCTCCCGGTAGGCCTTCTCATCGTTATCGGAGATCAGGCCCAACACCACAGTGTTATCAGCTTCCCTGTCTTTTAACCAATCCTCTCTCCATGCTTAAATCTTAACCATGTGTCTTTATTCAATTTAACATATTTTTATGTTGTACCTTCTCAAATACCCTTTGAAGATCCAGATAGACTTTTAACAGGTTCCCTGATCTACCACGTTGAATAAATCTTCAAAGGATTCTCTAAAGTTTGTCAACAAAGATCTTCCCTTTTCCAAACCATATTGATTCTATCTAATCAGATTCAGATTTTCAAAATACTCTGCTATGATGTATTTTATGCCGCCAGTTTGTCCTAAATGGTTTTTCAAACCATTAAATACATTTTTGAAGTGGACTCACTGCTGATACAATTATATACAATTATAAGAGGTAAGGTAAATAGTCCAAATTATAACAGATAAGGTAAATAGTCCAAAAAAAAGATGGAAGTATCAAAAGGCTACACAAGTTCACACATGTTTTAGGCCATTCAGCCCATCGAGTCTACTCCGCCATTCAATCATGGCTGATTTCTGCCTCCTAAACCCATTTTCCTGCCTTCTCCCCATAACACCTGTTCTAATCACGAATTTCAGGATTAGAGGGAATAACTTTAAGCTCAAGAGAGGAAAGTTTAAAAGATGTGTGCAGGCCAAGTATTTTACACTGAGTGTTTTACACGGTGTTTGTAATGCACAACCATGCTTGGTGGTGGAAGCAGAGACAATAGTGGCTTTTTACAAGCACATAAACATGGTTCAATCATTCAATGGGACTTTTTTGTCACATATACAGGGTCCAGTGAAATCCCTTTTTTGCATATAGTTCAGTAAAATTATTACTATACATAAGTACAATCATAGTTAAGTATGTGTATGGGAATAGTACACTGAGTCAGTGTTCAAGAGTCGTCTTGTTTTAGCACCATTTTTAATGATTCAAGTTGTTATAAATGTAGAGTTCTTAACTTGGCCATATAGGCCCGTTGTCCTGGCAGTGTTGCAGGGTTGGCCTGGGCAAGCAAAGTTGGCGGTAGTTTAACTGATGCTTCGCCGCTCCTTGCCACTGCAGACCGTGTCCAATCCACATGCTTGGCCAATCCAGTCGAGCCTCAGGCTGCTGCAGGGCCTCCAGCGGCCCACTCCACTGACATCTCAACCTGGACACTTTGACCCTCACCTCACCCACCCAACGTTAAGTCTTCATGTCCACGGGGAAGCCTCTTGCAGCCGACCTCGCAGCACCCAAAGCAATTTTGAGGGTGCGGGAGGTAAATCACCTGGCACTATTGTATCCCTGTGTTCGCCAACACCGCCATCTTGAATTTCTTCATCCTAGGCAGGTCCACATTGGAATATGATGGGAATGCAGGAATATAGATCACATACAGGCAGAGGGGATCAGGTTAACGACATCATATTCGGCACAGATGTTGTGAGCATATGGGCTTATTCCTGTGCTGCACTGTTCTATGTTCTATATTATGGTGGAAACATGAGACACAGTTTGACCTAAACAAGTTTCTGCATACATTAATCTGTTAATGATATACAGAAGTATCCGAGTGCGCTTTACCTCCCCCCTGCGCAAATCGATCAAATAATTAGGAATGTCTATAAAATATTATGGTTTATTATGTGAAGAATATTTGCCTCATTGGGAAGATTATGCAACAGTTATAGAGGGCATAGGTGAGACCACATCTGGGAAAATGAACAACATTGGTCTCCTTGTTTAACTGAAGGGTCTGTCCCATGGACAAAGAGTAGGAGTTAACAGGTCCTTTTCACAATGGCAGGCAGTGACTAGTAGGCTCAGTGCTGGGACCCCAGCTATTTACAATATATATTAAAGATTTGGACGAGGGAATTGAATGCAACATCTCCAAGTTTGCAAATGACACAAAGCTGGGGGGCAGTGTAAGCTGTGAGGAGGATGCTAGGAGGCTGCAAGGTGACTTGGATAGGCTGGGTGTGTGGGCAAATGCATGGCAGATGCAGTATAATGTGGATAAATATGAGGTTATCCACTTTGGTGGCAAAAACTGGAAAGTAGTCTATTATCTGAATGTTGGCCGATTAGGAAAAGGGGAGATGCAACGAGACCTGGGTGTCATGGTGCACCAGTCATTGAAAGTAGGCATGCAGGTGCAGCAGGCAGTGAAGAAAGCGAATGGTATGTTAGCATTCATAGCAAAAGGATTTGAGTATAGGAGCAGGGAGGTTCTACTGCAGTTGTACAGGGTCTTGGTGAGACCACACCTGGAGTATTTGGTACAGTTTTAGTCTCCTAATCTGAGGAAAGACATTCTTGCTGTAGAGGTAGTACAGAGAAGGTTCAGCAGACTGATTCCTGGGATGTCAGGACTTTCATATGAAGAAAGACTGGATAAACTTGGCTTGTACTTGCTAGAATTTAGAAGATTGAGGGGGGATCTTATAGAAACTTACAAAATTCTTAAGGAGTTGGACAGGCTAGATGCAGGAAGATTGTTCCCGATGTTGGGGAAGTCCAGAACAAGGGGTCACAGTTTAAGGATAAGGGGGAAATCTTTTAGGGCCGAGATAAAAAAACATTTATCACACAGAGAGTGGTGAATCTCTGGAATTCTCTGCCACAGAAGGTAGTTGAGGCCAGTTCATTGGCTATATTTAAGAGGGAGCTAGATGTGGCCCTTGTGGCTAAAGGGATCAGAGGGTATGGAGAGAAGGCATGTACAGGATACTGAGTTAGATTATCAGCCATGATCATATTGAATGGTGGTGCAGGCTAGAAGGGCTGAATGGCCTACTCCTGCACCTATTTTCTATGTTTCTATGTTTATATTTTCACATCACGCAGGTGGCGCGCAAAGATTTTGTGAATCCCAAAATCCTGGGGCGCCGCGCACGACCGCGTGACACTGCCTACATCACCACATACCATGCGTGCGTAATGTATGCCACGCGTGCATCATGTGCATCGTGATGGGTAAATGATGTCGCGTAAATGACTCGCAAATGACGCCCAAGTGAGACAGGCCCTTAAAGGTGTAAATGCATTGAATGCAGTTCAGGGATGGTTTACTAGAATAAAACCTGAAATGGGCAAGTTCTCTTATGAAGAAAGATTGGACAGGTTAGACTTGCATCTGATGGAGTTTTGAAGACTGAGAGGGAACTTAATTGAAATATATGGGATCCTGAGGGATCTTGTCAGAGTGAATGTGGGAGGTCGTTTTCTCATGTGGATGGGTGCAGAGCTCAAGGTTACTATTTAATTGAAATAAATTGTATCCGTATAACAGAGGTGAGATGGAATTTTCCCACTGAGGGGGCTGAAAATCATTTGAACTTTCTTCCTCAAAGGCTTATAGAAGCAGAGATAGATAGATTCTTGATAAGCAGCATGGGAAAGATTCCTGGTTGTGAGCAGGAATATAACAAGGTTACAATCAGCCTTAGAGCCTTACAGGTACAGCAGGCAGTGAAGAAAGCTAATGGAATGTTGACCTTCATAACAAGAGGATTTCAGTATAGGAGTAAAGAGGTTCTTCTGCAGTTGTATAGGGCTCTGGTAAGATCACATCTGGAGTATTGCGTACAGTTTTTGTCTGCTAATTTGTGATTGAGGCAGTGCAGCGTAGGTTCATGAGATTGATCCCTGGGGTGGCAGGACTGTTATATGAGAAAAGATTGAAAAGACTAGGCTTGTATTCACTGGAGTTTAGAAGGATGAGGGGGTATCTTATAGAAACATATAAAATTATAAAAGGACTGGACAAGCTAGATGCAGGAAAAATGTTCCCAATGTTGGGCGAGTCCAGAACCAAGTGCCACAATCTTAGAATAAAGGGGAGGCCTTTTAAGACTGAGGTGAGAAAAAAACATTTTCACCCAGCGAATTGTGAATTTGTGGAATTCCCTGCCATAGTGGAGGTCAAATCACTGGATGGATTTAAGAGAGAGTTAGATAGAGCTAGTGGAATCAAGGGATATGGGGAGAAGGCAGGCACGGGTTATTGATTGGGGACGATCAGCCATGATCGCAATGAATGGCGGTGCTGGCTCGATGGGCCGAATGGCCTCCTCCTGCGCCTATTTTCTATGTTTCTATGTTATTGAATGACGGTGCAGGCTCAAGCAGCTAAGAGGACTAATTTACACCTAATTTAGACTTTACTTTGGATTTTGCTTTGGGGATACAGCACGAAATCAGGCCCTTCAGCCTACCAACGATCCATGCTGACCAACGACCACCCCATACACTTATCAATCCTACTCTCCAGGGACAATTTGTTTTTACAATTTACCAAATTGTAAAGGTTTTACAATTAACCTACAAACCTGAACGTCTTTTGAAGTGTGGAAGGAAACCAGAGCACCTGGAGAAAACCCATGTGGTTACAGGGAGAACGTACAAACTCCGTACAGACAGCACCCGTGGTCAGGATCGAACCCGGTTTTCTGGCGCTGTAAGGCAGCAACTCTACCGCATAGCCACCATACTGCCCAAACATATATGTATGTTTGTATGAAAATATAATCTGTTGATTTATGAATGAAGATTGTGGTCGAGGAACTTTTGGCTAAACAAATTCACTCCTTAAAAATGCTGTTATGGGATCTTTTACATTTTTCATGGGAACCAAGAATAAAAAGATCAGGATCCATGGATTTTGACTAATAATTATTGCCATGGTGGAGACTTTGTGTAGGAGAGATATCACGTGTTCACAAGTAGACAGGCCACCCTTCACATGGAACAAGCTGCCCGAGAAGGCACTTGAGGCAGGGACTAACTCAACATTTAAGACACAGTTAGACAGGTACATGGATAGGACAAGTTTGGAAGGATATGGACCAAACGCAAGCAGGCGGGACTAGTGTACCTGGGACATGTTGGCGGAGTGGGCAAGTTGAACCGTAGGGCTTGTTTCCACGCTGTATCACTATGATTCTATGACACTTCAGGCCAATAGTATGAATGCAGAATGAGATAATAAGGGCCAGGAGTCGAGATTTGAGAACCATGATGGAGTGAAAGAAATGTTCAACAAAAGCATCTTCTGGTGAAATACCTCACCAGTTGCACCATTGACCTCACACACACTTCAATCCACAAACACTCAACCATCAACAATAACTATCAAGCAGAATTTGTGCCAAATGCGCTGTTACAAAATGGATTATTTTGAGAATATCACTGGTTATGATAAATTAATATCAATGGATATTTTAAAGGCAGAGATTGATAGATTCTTGATTAGTATGGGGTCAGAGGTTATGGGGATAAGGCAGGAGAATGGGGTTAGGAGGGGGAAATCAATCAGGTGTGACAGAATGGCAGAGTAAACTTGATGGGCCGAATGGCCTAATTCTGCTCCTATCACTTATGACCTTATGACAAAATCACACACTTTACATGCTGCAGTACTCAGCCACTACCAGCCAGTCAAGAGCCACGGACTCCATTCTACGTTGAGATATATTTGTGGTCATTGCACGTGTCAGATTTCAGTGAACAAGGCTGTGATAAAAGATATCTATGTAACACATACTTCATAGGAGGTCAAGTTGTTGATATATTGATACCTGGTGGCATCAGGATGTTGGTGGTGTAGGGATTATCATCAACTGTGGGGCTGTTGAAATTCATGAAGTTAGTCTGACCTTTTCACAAGAGAGGGATGACCTTCGTCTGATACATGTCCAGTACTCAACCATCTCATCTGTGGGATGCTTTATCAGTGCTTCCACTGAGGAAACATTTGGAAGTAAAGGAGGACATGAAGCCCCTGACTCAGGGTATGTTGATAATGAACAATGCATAATACAAAGCCATCAACCTTTATACCAGCCAATTCAATGTTCACAAATGATACAGGGCACTGGATTGGAACCACTTTTTTTGTAATTCCGGGCTCTTTCACTGCAGAAATACAGATTGCACACTATTAGGAACATAAACAGGAAAACTTGCACTGACGAGATGCTGGTGCTTTATATCCTAAAAAAGGCATTAACTTTGGTGAGATTTGATTGTGCGTTTTTAAAAATATGAAGAAATTACTTCAAAGTAACAATGTAGATAAGGCAATGTGTGTTCGGGGCAGAATGGTGTCTGATATCTGTTTTTGTAATGGGAACTCGTAGGAATTAATTGAGGCTGTGAAATCCTGATCTGTGGGGGAGTAAGGTGCTTTGAAGTTGGGATAAATTTGAACAGGGATTACCAAGAAATTTGTGACTGTTGAAATGAGTTGAAGTTGTAGTTTAAACTACAACATTTTTATTGATCTGGCATCTCATTAAATCAAAATGATTCATACATAATGAACCACATTGACAGTTCAACAACCACTGCGGATTGGATGAAGTTGGTAGTTATTATACAGCACACACAACAGTGAGATGAGTAACCAGGTAATCTGTTTATTTTTCTGAAGTTAGACACAGAAAGCTGGAGTAACTCGGCAGGACAGGCACCATGCCTGGAGAGAAGGAGTGGGTGACGTTTTGGGTCGAGACCCTTCTTCAGGCATTGGGTTAGGTAATGACAGTTACGTGAGAAGTTTTCAATATTTCCTCTAATCACAGTAATAGAGGCAGATAAACTGGATGCATCCACCTGGCATAAGAGATGGGGGAAGGCTGGGACATTGAGGAGGAAATTTGTTTTCAGTTACTAGTATGTGAGTGAGAATTGGTCACTGGTTATACACATCAGTGCACCTTTTCGCACCTTATCTTTAATGGATATGAATCTACAGAGGTGAATATAATTTATAGTGGTCATTATCGTGTTCTCTCTGGGCCTCATTGCAAGTATGGCACTTCTTTCAATACTGTGCTGGAAAGTCAGCTCACATTAAAAAGCCAAAAATTGCATACGATACAAATCTGAGTAAAAACTGAAAATGTTTGCAGTACTTAGCAGGGCCGGTGAAAGATCAATAACCTGAAACATTAACCCTGCTTTGTCCTCTGCAGACAATACAAGCGGACAAGGTGTGAGAAACAAGTATATGACCTCTGACCAAATGGCAAGCATGACAGGAACTGCGCTAAAGAGCAAAGTCCAAGCTTGTAGTTCAGAGATACAGCATGGAAACAAGCCCTTCAGCCCACCAAGTCCGTGCCAACCAGCGACTCCCATATACTAGCACTATCCTACACACTATAGACAATTTACAGAGCCAATTGACCTACAAACCTGTATATCTTTGGATTGTGGGAACAAACCGGATATTCAGGAGAAAACTCACGTGGTCATGGGAAGCATGTACAAACTCCATACATACAAGCTCCTGAGGTCAGGATGGAACCCAGGTCTCTGGCACTGCAGGGCAGCTACTCCACCGTTGTCCCACCGTGCCGCCTGTGTTGTAAAATGGTAATAAAACTTGGAATAGAAAGTTCACAACCGAATCTCTAAATTTTGAAACACTAGTAATCACTCTTTAATTGAAAATTTTAAATTAAATTGTCAGATTTACTATTGAAGTGCCATGAATTATGTAGTTTCGGCAACTTGAGAAAGGTTAATTTAATTATGAACAGCAGGGATTAATATTCTCAAATGCAGCTGCGATCTTTTCGGCTATAATTAATTAATTAACGAAAAGGTATGTTGTATAGTTAAATAAAATAGTTGCTCCCATCACGTGCTTACAGGATTCTTGTGAAAGTTATTGATCAGATCAGTGGTTGTTATTATCTGTATTTTGCAATCTCTTATTTTTCTTTCATGTTGCTTACAACATCCACAATTAGAAACCTTTCTTTCTTCACTTTTAAGGTGACAGGGAACATTTAAGGTGAAGGGAAAAGATTTAATAGGAATCTGAGGGGTAACTTTTTCACACAAAGGGTGGTGGGTGTATGGAACAAGCTGCTAGAGGAGGTAGTTGAGGCTGGGATTATCCCAATGTTTAAGAAACAGTTAGACATGGATAGGACAGGTTTGGAGGGATATGGGCCAAACGTGGGCAAGTGGGACTTGTGTAGTTGGGACATGTTGGCCGGTGTGGGGAAGTTGGGTCGAAGGGCATGTTTCCACGCTGTATCACTCTTTGACACTATGATTCTATTCCATCCAGGGGTGCTTAAATTGAATGTAAATGAGCTCTTCTTGTGCTTGGTTACGATGGGGAAGTATTAACATGCACAGAATGCTCCTTACTACATTCATTAATTTTAGTATAGTTTAGTGTAGAGATACAGTGCGGAATCAGGCCCTTCGGCCTACCGAGTCCGCTCCGACCAGCGCTCCCCGCACATTAACACTATCCTATACACACTAGGGACAATTTACACATACTGTACAGCAAACGAATTAACCTACATACCTGTACGTCTTTGGGAAGAACCGAAGATCTCAGAGAAAGTCCACACGGTCACGGGGAGAACGTACAAACTCCGTACAGACAGCGCATCCATAGCCAGGATCGAACTCGGGACTCCGGCGCTGCAAGTGCTGTAAGTCAGCAACACTACCGTTAATAATATACTTCATAGGACACCAAGACTATTTAAATCAAAATATATTCCACTTGCTCATAACGTTGGATACTTCCTGCTAAAGCATCAATAAGGTAATTGACGTCATTTACCCAATGTACAAAGTAGTTACCTTTCAAACTTCAATAAGTAATATCCAATAGCCCAAGTTCCAATATTATATTCACAAATAATTCACCAATTATATGATTTTTAAATCTCATTTACATCAATTTATAGGCCAAATGAAGGAATTTAGTGTTCACTTGCTGTAAAATTAAAGACTGTGTGCTATATTATGTTTGAGGTATTTTTTATCCAAATCTACCACATCTGGAAATGATATAAATTGTTGGTTATACCTGAATCTCTCCTGCACAGAATTGAGATTTAAACAGACGGATGATTTTGATATCAGCATCTTAACAATAGTGCCACAAGTTTTAGTTGATTCAAGCAGATGCTTAAGGTGGGCAGAATAGACATGTCATTACAAATGAAAAATATATAATTTACAAGAATAAAATAAGAGTTAAAAAATGTGAAGTCCAAAATAAACTTTAGTTCCTTGGCATAAAGGAAGGGACTTAAAACATTTTTATCTGATGGCTGCAGTAACCCGAATGTTGCAGCCATATAGTTAGTTGTGTTACATGTGATTCATGAAGTTATACAAATTGTTATGACCAAAAAGTTGTGTTTAAAATATATTTTCCAGGAAAGCCGAAATACTGCACCTGATTCCAGTGACAAACAACATGGTTCATTTTACTTCGGAGTCACGTTAGTGACTACGTGAAGAGCCCGCTCAGCAAGCATGCGTGGCATTGCGTTCAGCTGTGCAATAGCGGCCGCATCGGGAGTCAGGCGCTCCCGCTACAGTGTGAAAGGACGGACCGTCAGGTAAGTACCCTGAGGTCAGGTTTTCTTTCACAGGGAGCCTTCTGCTTTATTTCAGGCAGAGAACAAAGGCTCTTGGACAAACCTGTCCCCCGCTCGGCTCCACGGAGGAGCGTTCCATCGGGGGTAGCAACAAGGCGGTAGGACCGCTTACCGGGCGCTCCGCCATCCCCGACACCGTGCCGAGCCCAGCCCGCTAGCACCTGAGCAGCGGGCTGGAAATAATGCTACCGAAGAAGCGTCCGGCCGGTGGCTTCTGACTTATCGGACGGGGACGTCTCCCCACCCGCAGGAGCTCCAGCGAGACGCGCTTCATGAGGGGCGCTCTCGCAGGGGGAGTTCAGGCACTCCCTCCACAGTGTCTTGTGCACTGTCCATTGCTTCCTCCTTACCCGAGGGTAGCTTTGGTGACCAGGACTGGGCTGGTCAAGAAGAGGGGACACTGGCTGAAGATGTCGGGAGTATGCAAGGGGTGCAGGAACAGGAAGAGCTGCTGGGTGTGGTGGACCGCTACGTCGCAGCCCCACATTCATTAAAGGCCAAACTAGCGGCCAGCATTAACCACCTCTCCAACAGGCCCCTACAGGAGCAGGTGGTCAATGAGGCCTTAGAAACGTATACAGCTCCAGAGAACTGTGAGTCCCTTAAAGTGTCGGCTGTAAACAGCCAAAACTGGGGGCACGTTGGGGCAAATATTCGGAACCAGGAGCTAAAACTGCAGCGGATCCTCAGGCTCCTGACGTCAGCCATCACATAGTTTGCTTGTTCCGTGGACAAATACGGAGATGACCACAACCTTCGTAAACAAATCATAAGACCTGCCATAAAATCCTAAATTTGCGGGGTTGTGCAAAACCCCAGCCACTGAGCCAGACCCACTGCTCTTTGGCAAAAACCTCACAAAGCATATGAAGGATATGGAAGAGGCCTTAAAAAGCTTTTGGTCTCATGAGGGCAGGCCCCGGGACGAGCAAACCAACAGCCAAAAACAATAATTCCCAAGCAGCAGCACCCCATCGCGTCCATCAGTCGACGTCTACCATATGGGACTGGTGAAAGCTTGGGGTCCGCATTCTATCACCAGAAGTCTTCTTTAGACCAAGGCCTCATGGAAAATGCGCCACCCCCCAACATCACCGCCACGTCAGACAACGTGGAAGACTCGTTGGACTGGCAGGAAACAGAAGAAATACCCATAACCATGGAGGTAGGTGGGTCTGGTTCCTACCAGCGTATAGAAAATAGGGGCTTAATACTAACAGGGGGAAGATTACACCTGTTTAAAGAAGCACGGGAGTCTATCACGAGTGATCAGTATATACTCAATGGCATTAGTGGATTTCCAAAGGATACTTCATGGCAAGCATTGATCTTAAAGATGTTTACTATTCAGTACCATTCACAAGGATCATTGCAGATACCTGAAATTTAACCTGGATGGGGCAACAATGGCAGTTTAAAGCGTTACCCAATGGGTTAACATCAGCCCAAGATTATTCACCAAGGTACTAAAACCAGCTCTGGCAATATCAAGAAGACAAAAACATATTGTCATGGCATGTCTTGATGATATCTTAATAGTAGGCAAGACAATGGAATTGACTATGTCAGCTGTATCAGCTACCAAACAGTTGTTCGAAACCCTGGGATTGTCTTACATCCAGATAAGTCTAAGTTGAAGCCATCCACAATCATGGACTACGTGGGCTTCACAATTAATTCAGTCCACATGACTGCAACATTGCCAAGAGACAAAACAGTTGAATTGGCACAATCATGCAACAATTTATTGGTCAACGAATGACCAACTATTCGACAAGTAGCAGAGTAATTGGGAAAATGGTAGCAGCAATCCCGGCTACACAATTTGGACCATTGCACTGTCAAAACTTACAAAGAGCAAAGGTACAGGCACCAAAACGACATACAGGTCATTATGATCGTGTCATGAAGTTACCCACTGAAGCAATATCAGAACTACAGTGGTGGGCAGAAAACGTTTGGCATAGTTTCAGCCCTATTATCATCACTAACCCTACGTTAGTTATCCAAACAGATGCCAGTGCTCAAGGCTGGCGAGCAACTAACTCCATATCCAGCACAGGTGGTAGATGGACTAACCCAGTGTCATCATCACCACTTACAGTGGGCATTAATTATCTAGAGATGTTGGGTGACTTTTATGGTTTAAAAGCATATGCATCAAATATGCATCACTTGCATGTATGGTTACAAATAGATAATACTATGGTGGTGGCCTACATTGCAATACAATACAATACAATTTATTTGTCATTTGGACCCCGTTGAGGTCCAAACGAAATGTCGTTTCTGCAGCCATACATTACAAAACGAAAAAGACCCGAGACACAACACAATTTACACATACATCCATCACATCGCTGTGATGGAAGGCAAAAAAAAAAACTTATCTCTCCACTGCACTCCCCCCCCCCCCCCCCCCGATGTCAGAGTCAAAGTCAAAGCCCCCGGCGGGCGATGGTGATTGTCCCGCGGCCATTAAAGCCACGCCGGATGATGCAAGGTCATGCACCGGGTCTTGGTGTTAGAGCCCCGGCGGGCGCTCGCAAAGTGCCGCGGCCATTCCAAGCCACGCGGGGCGATGGTAAGTACCCGCTCCAGGTGCTCTTCAACCCCGCAACTCGGGCGGGAGAAGTCGCCGCTGCGGAAGCCCCGAAAAGCAGTTTCCCACCAGGGACCCGCGGGCTTCCGGTGTTGCCATCCGCCAGACCCGCGGTTGTAGCCTCCGAATCTCCGGGGGTCGGGTCGCAGCAGCGCTCCACCACAGCTTCACCCGCTCCGGACTCGGCCAGCTCCGCGACGGTGAGTAGGACCGCAGCTCCGCAAACTGGAGCACCAGGTCGTTCCTGTTGGAGGCC
This sequence comes from Leucoraja erinaceus, assembly GCF_028641065.1. Taxonomy (NCBI): domain Eukaryota; kingdom Metazoa; phylum Chordata; class Chondrichthyes; order Rajiformes; family Rajidae; genus Leucoraja; species Leucoraja erinaceus. The sequence goes on from NC_073377.1 coordinate 145,002,380, forward strand.
GCTCCACGTTGCAGCCCCAACGACAACGGAGACCTGACAAAGAAAAGGTCGGGTTTTCCGTGCAGGGGAAAGATTTTAAAGTTACCCCCCCCCCCCACACACACCCCGACACACACATACCCCGACAAAAAAAAATAATAAAAACTACATAGAAACAAGACAAAAATAATAAAAATACAGACGGACTGCAGAGGATAAAATCATTATCATGTGACAAGTTGGTCAACACAATTTGGCAATGGTGTGTCAAAAGACATGTTTGGCTATCAGCAACTTACCTGCCAGGTAAGCTAAATACAGTGGCAGACACCAGGTCACGTAAATTTAATGACAACATCGAATGGATGTTAAACCCCAAAAAATTTGCAAAAGTTATCAAGCAATATGGCATGCCAGATATCGATTTATTTGCACCAAGGCTAAATCACCAGGTACCTATGTATGTCGCTTGGGAACCAGACCCTGAGGCAGCAGCGGTAGATGCGTTCGCGCTGGATTGGGGAAATTCTTCTTCTATGCATTTCCTCCCTTCTGACTCATCAGTCGGGTAATAATAATAATAATAATAAATTTTATTTATGGGCGCCTTTCAAGAGTCTCAAGGACAACTTACAAAAATTTAGCACCTAGAGGAAAAACATGTAAGGGGAATGAAATAAATAGTAGAGACATGACTAGTACACAAAGTAAAGACAGAATTCAATACAAAACACAATATGAGGCAATTAATGCACAGATGAAAAGGGAGGGGGACGTGGGGCTAAGGATAGGCAGAGGAGAAGAGATGGGTCTTGAGTCTGGACTGGAAGATGGTGAGGGACACGGAATAACGGATCAGTTGGGGGAGGGAGTTCCAGAGCCTGGGAGCTGCCCTGGAGAAGGCTCTGTCCCCAAAACTGCGGAGGTTGGACTTGTGGATAGAGAGGAGCAATCTTGTTCTGCAGACTGGTTGGGCGGCAGACCTGAAGACTATCTATCTAGGAGATGCTGGGTGGATCACTGTGGTGGATCTATAATATCTATTGTATTATATGTATGACTATTTGTTCAGACTTCAGTCTGATTACAATAAAGGCTCTATCTATCTATCTATCTATCTATCTATCTATCTATCTATCTATCTATCTATCTATCTATATCTATATCTATATCTATCTCTATTTATCTATCTATCTATCTATCTCATCTACATCTATCTCCACAATATGCTGATGTGGATCTGTGGGACCATGAGGGTTGGGGAGTAGGGGGAGCTGCCCTGGAGAGGCTCTGTCCCCAGGGAGGTCAGTGAGAGGATGGTGGATCTGAGGGACCGTGGGGGGGGGGGGGGGGGGGGGGGGGGGCAGATGGTGGAGGGCTTTGTAGGTGAGGATCAGGATTTTGTAGTTGATCCGGTGGGAGATGGGAAGCCAGTGAAGTTGTTTGAGGACTGGAGTGATGTGATGCCAGGATTTGGTGTGGGTGATGAGTCGGGCGGCTGCGTTCTGGACCAGTTGGAGTCGGTTGATGTAGGTGGAGCTGATGCCAAGGAGAAGTGAGTTGCAGTAGTCCAGTCGGGAGGAGATGAAGGCATGGATGAGTCTTTCAGCAGCGGGAGGTGTGAGAGAGGGTGTGAGTTTGGCGATGTTGCGGAAATGGAAGAAGGAGGTTTTAATGACATGGTGGATGTGAGGCTCAAGGGAGAGGGTTGGAATCAAAGATCACGCCAAGGTTGCAGGCCTGGGGAGATGGGGAGACAGTGGTGCTTCAGGTATTTTGATAGTACCCGACTGGCCTAGGCAGCCATGGTTGCAAATACTCCATGACATGGTTGTTGAAAGTCCGATGGTATTCCCCAGTGACCCAGCGTTATTAACACCCAGTGTCGGGCACAAGCCACCCGTGCCATGAAAAAATCAAACTCCTGTGTTGCAGATTCTGCACAAACCACTTCTGGGACTGGGATTATCAGAACAAACCGTTAACACCATGTCAGCATCCCTCCGAACATCCACTAAAAAACAGCATTTGTCCAGCATCAAAAAATGGGAGAAGTACTGCTTGGATACAGGGACCACCTACTCAACCGCTACAGTTACCAACATACTGGAATTCCTGGTGAACCTTCACCATGATGAAGGACTCAGCTACACTCATGTTTATGGCACTTGTATCTGCACAGGGTCCAGTCACTACACCTATTGCGACTGGACACCATGCTCACAGCTCCAGACCAGATCTCTGTCGTTATCCAGGGACTGATCAAACAGAGCAGACCAGGAACACCTAATCGTCATGGAATTCTGGGCTTACCCGCCAGAACCACGGTTATGTGCCATGACCCACCAACTGTCCTACATAGACACAACCAAAAATATTCGAGGGAGAGGAAAAGCCTTGTGGGTCAGTCATAAAAAACCTTATGGTCGGGTGACGAACCAAATCATTTCGAGATGGCTCAAGCAGGTGCTAAAAGCTGCTGGGATAAACACTAACAGGTACAAATCTCACTCCACCAGGGCAGCATCCACGTCGATGGCCAAAAGAATGGATGTGCCTATAGACCACATCCTGGCTGCAGCAGGATGGTCGGGGGAAAGATCGTTCAAAATTTTATAATAAGCTGTTGGCAAAACCTGCTTTATTTGCAGAAATTTTTTTACAGACTGCAAATATTGAATTTAAGCCCAGGGGAGCAATTTAATTTCTTTGTTGTTATTGTTAAAAAAATACCATTGTGTTTTTCTACAAACAGATTCATTGGTTGATTACGATAACACACTTCCTCCCTCAAGGACTTTGGCAGTGAGTGAAGTAATAACTGTTACACGGTTTGAAATCACAGAGCTTTAAAATCTTTACGTAGTCACTCACGTGACTCCGAAGTAAAATAGTAGGATTAAATGAGAACTTACCAGTTTGAAGTTTGATCTGTATTTTATGAGGAGTTACGATGAGGGATTACGTGCCCTCCGCTCCCACCCTCAATAATATGGGTCAAACTGATAAACTGATGTCTCCTTTTCTTTACTATGTTTACTTCAATAACTGTGTCTATCTGTGATTCCACACCGCTGTTTTGAAGTATGTCACGCATGCGTGCTGAGCGGGCTCTTCATGTAATCCCTCATCGTAACTCCTCATAAAATACAGATCAAACTTCAAACTGGTAAGTTCTCGTTTAATCTTACTATTATTCGCTATTGCTTGTTATTACTGATTTATGGTCATAGAGTGACACAGCGTAGAAACAGGCCCCTCGGCCCAACTTGCCCTCACCGGCCAACATGTCCCAGCTACACTAGTCCCACCTGCCTTTGTTTGGTCCATATCCCTCCAAAACCTGTCCAATCCATGTCTAACTGCTTAAAAACGTTGGGATAGTCCCAGCCACAACTATGTCCCTCTGGCAGCTTGTTCCATACACCCACCACCCTTTCATTCATCACGTCCATTTCTACCGTTTGTGCATTTTTTGCCACTCAGTGCTGTTAGCTTCCGGAATCGAACCATCACCTACCCAATCTGAACACTGCTTTTCTGATCACAGCGACTACCATTCTGATCACAGTATCACACATTACTTGTGGCCCCTCCCATCCATACCACATTTTCCTATTCTATTTTTAGCTTGGTGTCTCTGCAATCAAGGCAGTGACCTAATCTGCCAGATTTCTTTCCATTTGATGCTCATAAAATGTCCGCAAAATGACGATTTAAGAATGAGAGTGCCGAATGCCAAATATGCTTCAGCAATTTGGACAATGGGATCAAATGCAAGTGCATTCATATTTCTATATCATTCTTTTTGAGGAGAGGCATGGAGCAGACATGCTCAAGCCAGCATGTGATTCACGTTGCCTTCCCTGTACAATCCGACAACTGCATTAACCTCTTACAATCATGTGTGTTTAATCAAAATCACCAATAAGTAAGACACAAAATGTTAGCTGTCTGCTAGGTGAGAAAGAGAAGCTGGTGCAACTTGGGTGGGGGATGGATGGAGAGAGATGGAATGCAGGGGTTACTTGAAGTTAGAGAAATCAATATTCTTACCATTAGGTTGTAAACTGCCCAAACAAAGTATGAGCGCTGTTCCTCCAATTTGCGTTTGGCCTCACTAACCAGGGAGTTGCGGAGGGGATGGTTGCTGCAAAAGGCAAAAAGGGGTGGAGATGGGAAGATGTGACTAGTGGTGGGATCCTGCTGGAGATGTTGAAAATGTTGGAGGATTATGTGTTGTATGCGGTGGTTACAAATAAATAAAATATACAGAAGATAGACACAAAATGCTGGAGTAACTCAGCTGGACAGGCAGCATCTCTGGATAGAAGGAATGAGTGATGTTTCGGGTCGAGACCCTTCTTCGGATTGAAGTCAGTGGAGAGGGAGATTCAGAGATAAGGAAATGTAGGATGTGAACACAGGACAAAGGGGATGGAGATCAGGGAAGATGTAGAATAGATCATTTTTAGCTGGGAGAAGGTGACAACAAAGCAAACAGAGATAAAATGTAGTCGGAGACAGTCAGACTGGGCGGAGAACTGCGAAGAGGGAAAGTAAGGGTTACTTGAAGTTAGAGCAGTCAATATTCATACCGCTGGGGTGTAAGCTGCCCAAGCAAAATATGAGATGTTGTTCTTCCAATTTGCGCCTCATTGACAATGGAGGAGGCCCAGGGCAGAAAGGTCAATGTGGGAATGGGAGGGGGAGTTCAAGTGTAAATCTACAGTATAGGATAAAGAAAGCCAGAAATGTAAAAATGGTAGAGTTGTTGCCTTACAGTGCTAGAGACACAGGTTCGATCCTGATACCGGGTGCTGCTGCCTATACGGAGTTTTGCACGTTCACACCGTGACCTGCATGTGTTTAATCCGGGGTCTCCGTTTTTCACGCACACACCAAAGGTTTATAGATTCATTGGCTTGGTATAATTGTAAATTGTCCTATGTGTGTTAGTGTGTGGGAATCGCTGGTCAGCGCGGACTGGGTGGGCCGAGGGGCTTGTTTCCTCGCTGCCTCCAAACGAAACTAAACCAAGACAGTTGAGTTTTCTATGGATATATTTTTTTAAACAGAGTTAGCAAAGTGAGCACTGCTCTGTGAGAAAGTGAGCCTGGGGAATTAATCATGAAAAACAAGGAGACGGCAGATGAATTAAACATGTACAGTATTTTCCATCAGTCTTCAGTACAGAGGATATAGGTAACATTCCAGGAATAGATGTAAGCTGAGAATTGGAAGGAAGCGAGGCACTCAAGAAAATTACAATCACTGGACATGCTGAGCAAATAGTTGCAGCCACGGGCTAACCAGTCCCTGGGCAATGGAATGAACCTGAGGGTCTTAAAATAAGTAATGAGTGAGATAGCTGATACCTTGGTTTCCAGAATTCCCTAGATTTGAGAAAGGTTCCAGTAGATTGAAAAGACCAAACATTCAAATAGAAAAAGAGACAGAAAGTAGGAAACTACATTTGCTAAGATGTCACATCAAATTATACTGCGGAAAATAAAAGCTCCTGCTGCAGATACCAACATATGGAAATGGACGGGAGGGCAGATAGTTAACAGGAAACAGTGTTTAGGCATAACAATGGGTCTTTGTCCAGCTTAAGGGCCTGTCCCACTTTCACGACCTAATTCATGACCTTTGTTACTCGTGGGTATTTTTCATCAGGCTAGAAAAATGCCCTGACCTACTTGATGCCACAAGTACCTATGACTAGCATCACAGCCTGCTATCACCTACCTACAACCTCCTACGACCTCGTGACGACCATGCTGCGAGTATGAGTCAAGGGCAAACTCGGCAGAGGTTGTGAACCAGGTTGTGAAAGTGGGACAGGCCCATTTACTATTGTCATGAGGTACAGTGAAAAGGATTTGTCTGCATGCTATCTAGGCAAACGCAATACGATACATGATTACAATCAAGTGGTCCACAGTGCGCAGCTAAAGGATAAAGAGCACGACATTTAATGCAAGATAAAGTCCGATAAAGATTGGTCAAAGGTCTCCAATGAGGTAGATGAGAGGTCAGGACCGCCCCCTAGCTGGTGAGAAGACGGTTCAGTTGTCTGATAACAGCTGGGAAGAAACTGTCCTTGAATCTGTAGGTATGCATTTTCAAACTTCTGTACCTCTTGCCTGATGGGATAGGAGAGAAGAGGGAGTGACTGGGGTGAGACTGGTCCATAATTATGCTGGTGGCCTTGCCGAGGCAGCGTGAAGCGTAGATGGAGTCAGTGGAAGGGAGTTTGTTTGCATGATGGTCTGGGCTACGTCCACAGCTCTCTACAATTCCTTGCTGTCTTGTATGGAGTTGTTCCCAATCAGGCTGTGATGCATTCCAATAAAATACTTCCCACACGCATCTATAGAGATTGGTAAAAGTTGTTGGGGACATGCCAAACTTCCTAAGCCGTCTTAGGGTGTAGAAGCCTTGGTGCGCTTTCTTGGCCATAACTTTGGTGTAGCTGGCCCAGGAAAAATTGCTGGTGATATTTAATCCTAGGAACGTGAAGCTTTCGATCATCTCTACTTTGGCGTCATCAATCTTTACCGATGTGTGCATGTACTGGTTCACTTACAACTGTTAAAACTCTTCCGCCATGTACCTGGGGTATAATAGCACTGCAAATGTCTAATAATGACAGTCCTTACATTTTTTTATTTAATTTAATTTGACACTATTTTATCAAATAATATAAAAGTTTCATTAGAATTTAAAAAAACTTGGGACATAATTGCCTCCTTTTTGAAAGAGGTTACATTTTCTCTTTCTTAATTGTAGAAAAAAAGTCCAAGGTGATTTTCTTACAGGGCACAATTGCATAAAAATTGATGACGGCGTTGACCTTTTTTTCAGTGCAGGTGGTTGACAATCCACAGCCGGTGTGAACCTATTGCTGTATCACAGCCACTGTTTCCCTTCTATGCTTCAACCCACTCATGCATTTCTGAGTCTTATGCACAACAAGTACTGTATAACCTAGGATAGATGAGGCTGAAAACAAAATACCTTTGATGACCTTTATGGTTCTGTGCCCCTTCTGTTGCTGCAGCTAACAGTAGCCACTACACGCAAGCCATTGCAGAAAACTCATGTGTACTATTTATGTTCGTCATTGTTGTCACATGTTAAAATATCGCCCTTCACTTATCTGACTATTACCAGTTCTGAATTCAGGAATCAATTTTTGTATTCATCCCCCTTTTCTATTTTGTACGATTTGTCGTGACTAGTCTTTAACAGGATCTTAATAGTCCTTAATACTTTGGATTGTCACCTTGTCATGGTGGAGAAGCTTGTGTGGTCGTGAGATCCTGAGAGCGAGGCCGTCTGGAGCTATGCTCCTGGTAGGGCCACCCATGGTGGTAAGGTCGAGGGGAAGGTCTCCGACAAAGAGCAATCCAACCAAGATCTCAACGTTGGAACAGGCGGAGGATTATGGCTGACCTTAGTGGAACATCACAATGGCTGGAAGGCTGCAGCAGAAAAGGGTCTCCGGTCGTCTTGGACTCCATGCCACAGGATCCTGACCCAGATCTGTCAAGGACTGTGCGGTGGCTGTCTGTGCAGCAGTCTCCCTACGTTACACAAAGTCATGCACAGGCGTCCTCCAAACCTGGAGACACCCATGGTCAGCCATGACTGTAGGGGGCCTAAGAAGAAGAATAGTTCTTAAAAAAGGGGTTTGTTGTCTTTTTATGCTTATCTCCATTTACCAGATTTTAAGGAACACCAAAATCCTGCTGTCACTTTCTATCGTTTTGCTCCTCTGCCAAAAAGGGCCTGTCCCACTTTCACGACCAATTCATGACCTTTTTTACTCGTGGACATTTCTCATCAGGCTAGAAAAACACCCACGAGCCACGAGCATCTACAACTAGCATCACAACCTGCTAAGACCTACCTAGGACCTCCCACGACCTTGTGACGACTAGGCTGCGAGTATGAGTCAAGGGCAAACTCGGCAGAGGTCGTGAATTATGTCGTGAAAGTGGGTCAGGCCCTTAACCACCCTGCACCTTTTACCTTATGGGCATTCTGAAGAAACAAAAACACTCCCACCTGAGGCCCACTGTTTATTGCATTATACCTATTTTACCAAATGTCTTATGTGCTTTCAGTTTGCACATGAGGAGCAGAATGCACTGAAGTCATCAGAAAAATTGACGAGGTCTAATTATTATATTTGCCATCATTCATGAAACTAGTTGGCCAGTCACTAACAATACGAGTTTATGTCAAGTCAAGTCGGGCTGAGTCTATTGTCAAAAGCACAAGTACGGTACAATTAAAATCTTGCTTTCCGCCTGCTTCACAGGTGCATACAATAGACCGTGTGGCACATTGGCGCAGCGGTAGAGTTGTAGCGCCAGAGACCAAGATTTGATCCAGGCTACAGGTGCATGTCTGTACGGAGTTTGTACGTTCCCCCGTGACCTGCGTGGGTTTTCTCCGAGACCTTAGATTTCCTCCCACACTCCAAAGACGTACAGGTTTGTAGGTGAATTGGCTTGGTATCAATATAAATTGGCCCTATTGTGTGTAGGGTAGTGTTCATGTGTGGGTAGCGCTGGGCAGCGTGGACTCTGTGGTCTGAAGGGCCTGTTTCTGCACTGTATCTCTAAACTAAATTTGTCAACCATTTTGAAAGGCAGTATAAAGAAACAAAAGGCTGTGCAAAAAAAACAAGATATTGTTTCCTGATCTTGTTACATACAAGATGTATGTATCCACACCATAACTTTATCTGCCTTAGCTGTCAGGCCTATCGTATTGCAATAAATGCTATTCATTCCCAACAGTCCCTCACTCCCTGCTGTGCTCCTGTCTAATCCGTCCACTGAACTCTCTTTCATTACCCTCCATACAAAATTCCAGCCTCTCACCTGCCTCACTCCTGCACTGGATCCTGCCCCCTGACAGTCTAGTTTAAACCCACCCGTGCAGCACCAGGAAACCTGCCTGCCAGGATATTGGTTCCCTGCAGTTAAGGTGCAATCAAACCCTCTTGTACACGTCACATCTGCCCAAGAGGAGATCCCAATGATCCAAAAATCTGATTCCCTGCTCCTCAGCCATGCATTCATCTGTCCCATCTTCCTGTTCCTACCCTCAATATCATGTCCTACCAGGTGTAATCCAGAGATCACTACCTTGGAGGTCCTGCCTTTTAATCTTTTGCCGTGTTTCCACACTATGTCATTCTTTGACTCTATAACTCTATAAGAAACAGCATAAGTCACTCACTTCTCAGCCTCCTCACATCAGTCTCGGCTCCTCAGTCTCTGGGGCCAAAGCCTCACGTTGACCCTCAACACAGCATTTAAGCCTCTTGAGCCAAAGTCTCACACTGCACTTCCCGTCAATGCAGCCTTCCTCCCAACATGGCCTCTCCCAACAGGCTTTGTTACTACATCGGCCACTCAATTAGCCAATTTTGGTCACACAACCCACCCACCGTTTTTCCTTCCGAAATCTCCCACTGCTGCTCTGTCGCTGAAATGGCCTCACTCTACAGGGATGTAATGCTGAGGCTCTATAAGGCACTGGTCAGGCCGTATTTGGAGTATTGTGAGCAAATTGGGCCCCATATCTGAGGAAGGATGTGCTGGCTCTGGAGAGGGACCAGATGAGATACCAAGAATGAGTGGGTTAGCATATGAAGAGCATTTGACGGCACTGGGCCTCTACTCGCTGGAGTTTAGAAGGTTGAGGGGGGGACATTAAAACTTACAGAATAATGAAAGGCATGGATGGAGTGGATATGGAAAGGATGTTTCCACTGGTGGGAGAGTCTAGGACCAGAGGTCATAGCCCCAGAATTAAATGGCGCTCTTTTGGAAAGGAGGTGAGGAGGAACTTCTTTAGTCAAAGGATAGTTAATCTGTGGAACTCATTGCCACAGAGGTCTGTGGAGGCCAAGTCAGTGGATATTTGTATCCTATAAATTGTGAATTTGTGAACCAATCCATCGGCTGCCTGCATCCAATGGGTTCTTATGTATGCGTGTGTGCTCAGTGGGTCCTTAACCTCTGAGGCATCCATTTTCCAAATGTGTAGACATTGCATTTGAAACACAATGAGTTTAAAGTGTGTGTGGTTTATTCAAGGGCCCTTCACAGATTAACTTTGGAATTTTCTTCAACAGTTGTTACAACCCATTGAGGAGTTAGTCAATCTCTGAAGAGGTGAAAGTCTTAAATTCACAGCTGTTGTTCACAACCAATTACACATGCAGTTAACAACTAGATCATCGAGCGGTTTACAATCTGAAGCACTCCAGCGGCAGGCGTTTCAGAGGAAGTGACAGAGCCAAGAGAGCACTCAGATGAAAGAAGGGATTAAGCTGAGGGAGGGTTTGCATCCAAGAGAGCAGCTGATCTGAGAGGTGGCACGGTGGCGCAGCGGTAGAGTTGCTGCCTCACAGCGCTTGCAACCCCAGAGACCGGGGTTCGATCCCGACTACGGGTTCTGTCTGTACAAAGTTTGTATGTTCTCCCGGTGACCTGCGTTGGTTTTCTCTGGGATCACCGGTTTCCTCCCACACTCCAAAGATGTGAAAGGTTTGTAGTTGAATTGACTTGGTATAATTGTAAATGATTGCTAGTGTGTTAGTGTGCGGGGATCGCTGGTCGGCACAGACTCGGTTGGGCTGAAGATCCTGTTTCTGCCTATCTCTAAACTAAACTAAACTAAAGTGGGTCCATCCTGCATCAGTGGCCATCCAAGAGGCAGGCTGAGATGACTTTTAATTACCTTGTTTAATAGGTTTGTTGGCAGCTGCTAAATTCCATATATATCTGATACAGAGCTTTTGTTGTACGACAGTGTTGGTCTTGTGTGTTACAACCCCCCACTGTCACTTAAGTATGTCTCCTGGTCCTCCTTCATCCACTCCATCACATTCATTAGTCTCCTGAGCTTCTCTAGAAGATCAGGTTTGCCCACCTTCCCATGGAACTCCTGAATGATCGGGTACAGCTTCAGAGTACTTCCCTTATGGAGTTCCATACAAGGCTTTGATGAGCATTAGCTGTGTGCTAATCACTCTTGATCAGGACTTACTGTTGGTGCAATTTACAAGGATGTTGCCAGGACTAGTGGGTCTGAGCTATTGGGAGGGGTTGAGAAGGCTGGAACTCTTTTCCTTGGAGCGCAGGAGGATGAGGGGTGATCTTATAGAGGCATATAAAGTCATGATTAAGAATAGATCAGGTAGACGCACAGAGTCTCTCGGTGAATCAAGGACCAGAGGACAAAAGTTTAAGGTGAAGGGGAAAAGATTTAATAGGAATCCGAGGGGTGGCTTTTTCACACAAAAGGTGGTGGGTTTATGGAACAAGCTGCCAGTGGAGGTAGTTGAGGCTGGGACATAATCAACAATTAAGAAACAGTTAGGCTGTTAGACTAGTTACATGGATAGGACAGATTTGGAGGGATACGGGCCAAACGCGGGCAGGTGGGATTAGTGTATCTGGGAAATGTTGGCCACTGTGGACAAGTTGGCCACAGGGCCTGTTTCAACGATGTATCATTCTATGATTATATGACTCTAAGACCAGCAAGAAAGCAGTTAGCCAAAAAATGCTGCAGTAACTCAGTGCATCAGGCAGCATCTTTGAAGAACATGTTCTTCAAGAGATGCAGCATGACCCGTCGAGTTACTCCAGCACCTATGTCGCTTTTTTGTAAACCAACATCTGCAGTTCCTTGTGTCAACTAAGTGGTTAGTGGTGTCTCATCACTGAAGAGATATTAGTGAGGTGGGAGCAACATTTATTATATACAGTAGCTTGCAATGGATAAGGTGAGCATCGTGACGAATAAATTTGACTTTGACTTTGACATCTTATCATCCATTCTTCAGGACTATTCAATTTAGCCTTTAAACTTCTATTTGCATTATGTGTAATTAAATCATTTTAATAAACTGGCAAATCATACATAGAAACATAGAAAATAGGTGCTGGAGGTGGCCATTAGACCCTTCAAACCAGCAATATGAGCAGCCATGCAATATGGTCATGGGTGATCATCCAAAATCAGTACCCTGTTCCAGATTTCTCCCCATATGCCTTGATTCCATTAGCCTTAAGAGCTATATCTAACTCTCTCTTGAAAACATCCAGCGAATTGGCCTCCACAGCCTTCTGTGGCAGAGAATTCGACAGAATCACAACTCTCTGGGTGAAAATGTTTTTCCGCATCTAAGTCCTAAATGGCCCACTCCTTATTCTTAAACTGTGACTGTGAAGTCTGCAAGTGTCCAATGAATAAGATTATATCTGTCACTGCACTGCTTTGCAGAACTCCACATGACGTCCAACGTTGGAGGCGAGTCTTGCTTAGCAATCACTTCCCAGGTCTCACACTGGTCAAACGATGCAGGACTGGAGATTTCTGTGGATCAGCTGTGGATGTGACTGCAGCTGTCAATGTGGATATGGCTGTGGCAACATATAAGGAGAAAAAAGGGAAAGACAAGCTTTTTAACATCATTTCAATTTAATTTAATGTTATTAAATACACCTTGGCCCTTGTGTTCATTAGTTCACTTTAATTATTTTAATTAATAATACTTATTTTTTTATTTACTTCAATTTTAATCATTTTTATATGCGTGCCTTTCGGTAAAACATAAACATATAAAATAGGCCCTTTGAGCCAGCACTGCCATTCAATATGATCATTGCTGATCATCCCAAATCAGTATCCCATTCCTGCTTTCTCCCAATATCCCTTGATTACCCAAAGAGCTATATCGAACTCTCTCTTGAAAACATACAGTGAATTGTGGCAGAGAATTCACCAGATTCACAACTCTCTGGGTGAAAAGGTTTATCGTCATCTCAGTCCTAAATGGTCCACCCCTTATTCTTAAACTGTGAGCCCTGGTCCTGGACATCCCCAACATCAGGAACATTTTTCCTGCATCTAGCCTGTCCAATCCTTGAAGAATATTATACGTTTCCCTAAGATTCCCTCTCATCCTAAATTCCAGTAAATACAAGCCCAGAATATACAGTAAGACCTCACAACTTTGATGGAAGGGAAAGTTTCACTTCAAGTTTTGCCTTCTGTCAAAGTCCATATGGGGCTGATCCTCATCCAACTCAGTATCATGTTCCTGCCTTCTCTCCATACCCCCTGATCCCTTTAGCCACAAGGGCCACATCTAACTCCCTCTTAAATATAGCCAATGAACTGGCCTCAACTACCTTCTGCGGCAGCGAATTCCAGAGATTCACCACTCTCTGTCCCTTGTGAAAAAAGTTTTCCTCATCAACTCGGTCCTAAAAGATTTCCCCTCTTATCCTTCTCGGTCCTAAAAGATTTCCCCTTATCCTTAAACTATGACCCTTGTTCTGGACTTCCCCAACATCGGGAACAATCTTCCTGCATCTAGCCTGTCCAACCCCTTAAGAATTTTGTAAGTTTCTATAAGATCCCCCCTCAATCTTCTAAATTCTAGCGAGTACAAACCGAGTCTATCCAGTCTTTCTTAAAAGAACAGCACCACGCAAGCTAATTAAAGTAAAATTAAAGAGGGTCTATTCTTCGTCAATGGCCATCCAAGGGATAGGCTGAGCTGACTTTTAATTACCTGGTGTGTACGATTTGTTGGCAGCTGATAAATTCCATATGTATCTGAATACTGAGCATTCACTATATGACAAACTCCCGCTGTCTATGGGTCTTAACTATAGGTCTCCTGGTCCCACTTCATCCACCACCACATTCATTAGGCTCCAGAGCTTCGCTAGTATTTCCACATCTCCATAATATTTCCATCTTTCCACGTTTCACTAACAAAAGTGTTAATTTATGCAACAATAAAATATGCATGTATAAAATTTAAATCTCATGTTCCATTGTGTAAATTCAAATCAGCTTAACCATGTTGCAGTCAAGAGACAAATGGAAATTTGAGTTGTTTTTGCTTACATTGTATTGGTTGGGTAGTTGCAGGCAACAGAAGAGAAAAACATCACAGAGATTATGTACAGGAGAATTTACATCAATTTAGTTGACTGCTACCTCCGATGTCATGACTGTCATTTAAAATGCATATCCTCAGCAATTTGAACCTTCTGATTATACAGCTGCAAAGTAGTTGAAGAACAAAATTCTTGGCAAGGATATTCTTGGTTCTACAATGGAAATGAAAATAGTGCATTGCAAGCAACCAAATACTCCCTGGGGAAAACTGTTGGCATGACTTCAATTGAAAAGCAATGACTCATATTTTTGGGCTTTCTTTTTACAATCTGTGGATTTTAATTATGTCCAAAATACATTTTATCACATATTACTTGCTAATATAAATCCATGCTTAGGACTGCAAAATTGCAATCGCAGTCTGCACCACACAATTCCCTTTTTTTTTTACTTTCATTCAGGATTCTCACAGGTTCTTTCAATGAGGCAATTTGTTACTCATTGATGGATATGCTATTACTTAGGGATGGCACGGTGGCACAGAGGTAGAGTTACTGCTTACAGCACTTGCAGCGCTGGAGACCCAGTTTCTATCCCGACTACGGGTGCTGTCTGTACGGAGTATGTACGTTTTCCCATGACCACGTGGATTATCTCTGAGATCTTCGGATTTTCTCCCACACTCCAAAGACATACAAATATTGTAGGTCAATTGGCTTGGTATAAACGTAAATTGTAAAGTGCAGGATACTGTGTGTTAATGTGCCGGGATCGCCGGTCGGCGCGGATTCGATGGGCCGAAGGGCCTTTTTCCGATCTGTATCTTTAAACAAAACTAAACTAAAACTATCATAGGAAAAAGATGGACTTTGCTTCACAGTCTGTTATGTTAGAAATGTATTTAATTCCAATACAATGTTGTTTTCTTTTAATTTCCGCAGTTCTGTAAGTATTTCATGATATCAAGCTGCAAAGTAAATAACTATTGTGGACCATATGTACAAAATAAAATAAAGAACTTGAATTATAAAAATGGGCACATGGTTCAAGAGGCATGATTAATATACAGCCGTTATGAGAAATGAGGGTAACTTGTTAAGTGTACTGTTCAATGCCTGAACATTTTGGCAAGTGATCAATGTCATGAATGGAGAACAGTGATGGAAATGGGTTTTAGGAGTTAAGGGTAATCTAAGGTCCGTGAGGCTGTGGTTGGGAAGGAAGGGGGAGGGGGATTTTCGTATGTGTGGTCATACCCATGTAAGAATACAATAATGCATAACTTGTTTATTGTGTATTAATAATATAGTTTATTGTGTATTATATGTCATAGCTGCTTTCTTGCATCTCTCTCTCTCTCTCAGACAGACGAAAGCAATGATCATAGAGTGTAATAGATGACATTTTGGGTCGAGACCCTTCTTCAGAATGACATTCAAGGGAAAGGGAAACAGGAGATATAGGCATATCTTCCATTCATTTGTCCTTAGTACCGTCTGCATCTCTTGTTCCTCTTTTCCCTGACTCAGTCTGAAGAAGGGACTAGACCCGAAATGTCATCTATTCCACTGTATGATCATTGCTTTCGTCCGTCTGCCTGCTCGCCCTTGGATTAAGTAGCACAGGATAAAGCTGTGAATTCACGCCATTCCCCTCCCATTCCAAATCTGACCCTTCTGTCCTGGGCCTCCTCCATTGTCAGAGTGAGGGCCAGTGCAAATTGGAGGAACAGCACCTCATATTTTGCTTGGGTAGCTTACACCCCAGTGGTATGAACATTGACTTCTGTAGCTTCAAATAGCCCTTGCTTTCCCTCTCTCTCCATCCCCTCCCTCTTCCCAGTTCTCCCATCAGTCTTACAGCCTCCGACTGCATTCTATCTCTGTCCCACTCATCCCCGACATCAGTATGAAAAAGGGTCTCGACCCAAAACGTCACCCATTCCTTCTTTCCAGAGATGCTGCCTGTTCCGTTGAGTTATTCCAACATTTTACATAGATACATAGAAAATAGGTGCAGGAGTAGGCCATTCGGCCTTTCGAGCCATTCAATGTGATCATGGCTGATCATCCACAATCAGTACCCCATTCCTGCCTTCTCCCCATATCCCTTGATTCCACTAGCCCTAAGAGCTCTATCTAACTCTCTTGTGAATGCATCCAATGAGTTGGCCTCCACTGCCTTCTGAGGCAGATAATTCCACAAATTCACAACACTCTGGGTGGAAAGGATTTTCCTCATCTCAGTTCTAAATGGCCTATCCTGTATTCTTAAACTGTGGCCCTTGGTTCTGGACTCCTACAACATCGGGAACATGTTTCCTGCAGCTAGCGTGTCCAATCCCTCAATAATTTTATGTTTCTATAAGATCTCCTCTCATCCTTCTAGATTTCAGTGGATACAAGCCCAGTCGTTTCATTCTTTCATCATATGACATTTCTGCCAGCCCTGGAAAGAACCTCGTTAGCCTACGCTGCACTCCCTTGAGTAATGAGGAAGGGTTAGTTAGCAGCCTTGTTGTGCGTGGCCCCTTGGGCAAGAGTGACCATAATATGGTTGAGTTCTTCATTAGGACGGAGAGTGACATTGTTAATTCAGAAACAAGGATACTGAACTTAAAGAAAGGTAACTTTGAGGGTATGAGATGTGAATTAGCCAAGATAGACTGGCAATTGATTCTTAATGGGTTGACAGTGGAAGGCATTTAAAGACTGCATGGATGAACTACAGCAATTGTTCATCCCACTTTGACAAAAAAATAAGTCGGGGAAGGTAGTGCATCCGTGGATAACAAGGGAAATCAAGGATAGTATCAAAACAAAAGATGAAGCATACAAATTAGCCAGAAAAAGCAGCCTACCAGAGAACTGGGAGAAATTCAGAGACCAGCAGAGGAGGACAAAGGGCTTAATTAGGAAAGGGAAAATAGATTATGAAAGAAAACTGGCAGGGAACATAAAAACTGACTGCAAAAGCTTTTATAGATATGTGAAGAGAAAAAGATTAGTTAAAAGAAAGTAGGTCCCTTGCAGTCAGAAACAGGTGAATTGATCATGGGGAACAAGGACATGGCAGACCAATTGAATAACTACTTTGGTTCTGTCTTCACAAAGGAAGATATAAATAATCTGCTGGAAATAGCAGGGGACCGGGGGTCAAATGATAGGGAGGAATTGAGTGAAATCCAGGTTAGCCGGGAAGTGGTGTTAGGTAAATTGAATGGATTAAAGGCCGATAAATCCCCAGGGCCAGATAGGCTGCATCCCAGAGTACTTAAGGAAGTAGCTCCAGAAATAGTGGATGCATTAGTAATAATCTTTCAAAACTCTTTAGATTGTGGAGTAATTCCTGAGGATTGGCGGGTAGCAAACGTAACCACACTTTTTAAGAAGGGAGGGAGGGAGTAAATGGGGAATTACAGACCAGTTAGTCTAACATCGGTAGTGGGGAAACTGCTACAGTCAGTTATTAAAGATGGGATTGCAGCACATTTGGAAAGTGGTGAAATCATTGGACAAAGTCAGCATGGATTTACGAAAGGTAAATCATGTCTGACGAATCTTACAGAATTTTTCGAGGATGTAACTAGTAGCGTGGATAGGGGAGAACCAGTGGATGTGGTGTATCTGGACTTCCAGAAGGCTTTCGACAAGGTCCCACATAAGAAATTAGTATACAAACTTAAAGCACAAGGCATTGGGGGTTCAGTATTGATGTGGATAGAGAACTGGCTGGCAGACAGGAAGCAAATAGTAGGAGTAAACGGGTCCTTTCACAATGAAAGGCAGTGACTAGTGGGGTACCGCAAGGCTCAGTGCTGGGATCCCAGCTATTTACGATATATATTAATGATTTGGACGAGGGAATTGAATGCAACATCACCAAGTTTGCGGATGACCTGAAGCTGGGGGGCAGTGTTAGCTGTGTGGAGGATGCAAGGCGACTTGGATAGGTTGGGTGAGTGGGCAAATGCATGGCAGATGCAGTATAATGTGGATAAATGTGAGGTTATCCACTTTGGTGGCAAAAACAGGAAAGTAGACTATTATCTGAATGGTGGCCGATTAGGAAAAAGGGGAGATGCAACGAGACCTGGGTGTCATGATACACCAGTCATTAAAAGTAGGCATGCAGGTGCAGCAGGCAGTGAAGAAGGCGAATGGTATGTTAGCATTCATAGCAAAAGGATTTGAGTATAGGAACAGGGAGGTTCTACTGCAGTTGTACAGGGTCTTGGTGAGACCACACCTGGAGTATTGCATACAGTTTTGGTCTCCTAATCTGAGGAAAGACATTCTTGCCATAGACGGAGTACAGAGAAGGTTCACCAGACTGATTCCTGGGATGTCAGGACTTTCATATGAAGAAAGACTGGATAGACTCGGTTTGTACTCGCTAGAATTTAGAAGATTGAGGGGAGATCTTATAGAAACTTACAAAATTCTTAAGGGGTTGGACAGGCTAGATGCAGGAAGATTGTTCCCGATGTTGGGGAAGTCCAGGACAAGGGGTCACAGTTTAAGGATAAGGGGGAAATCTTTTAGGACCGAGATGAGGAAAACATTTTTCACACAGAGAGTGGTGAATATCTGGAATTCTCTGCCACAGAAGGTAGTTGAGGCCAGTTCATTGGCTATATTTAAGAGGGAGTTAGATGTGGCCCTTGTGGCTAAAGGGATAAAGGGGTATGGAGAGAAGGCAGGTACAGGATACAGAGTTGGATGATCAGCCATGATCATATTGAATGGCACTGCAGGCTTGAAGGGCCGAATGGCCTACTCTGCACCTATTTTCTATGTAATAGCAAGAATGTTTTTCCTTAAATTAGGAGACCAAAACTGCACATAACACTCCAGGTGTGGTCTCACCAGGGCCCTGTACAACTGCAGAAGGACCTCTTTGCTCCCATACTCTAATCCTATCATTATGAAGGCCAACATGCCATTAGTTTTTTTCATTTCCTGCTGTTTCTTGCATGCTTATATTCAGTAACTAATGTACAAGTACACCCAGGTCTCGTTGCACTTCCCCTTTTCGTAATTTGACACCATACAGAAGAAGGGTCTCAACCCAAAACGTCACCCATTCCTTTGCTCCAGAGATGCTGCCTGACCCTCTGAGTTACTCCAGCCTTTTGTGTCTACCTGCCATTCAGATGATAATCTGCCTCTTGTTCTTGCCACTAAAGTGGATAACCTCACATTTATCCGCATTATACTGCATCTACCACTCACCCAACCTACCCAAGTCACCCTGCATCCTCATAGCATCCTCTTCACAGTTCACACTGCCATCCAGCTTTGTGTCATCTGCAAATTTGCTAATGTTACTTTTAATTCCTTCATCTAAATCATTAATATATATTGTGAATAGCTGCGGAACAGCACCAAGCCTTGAGGCACCCCACTTGTCACTACCTGCTATTCTGAAACGGAACCGTTAATTCCTACTCTTTGTTTCCTGTGCGCTAACCAATTTTCTATCCATGTCAATACCCTACCGTCAATACCATGTGCTCTGATTTTGCCCAATAATCTCCTGTGTGGGACCTTATCAAAGGCTTTCTGAAAGTCCAGGTACACTACATCCACTGGCTCTCCCTTATCCGTGCTACTGTCTATCTTGAATGATAAATTATTTCAATTCAATTCAAAATGTACAGGTCTATTACCAAGAAGATCTTGGAACATTTCACATTGTTTGTCAATGCTCTGCATAGTCGACTCTTCTGCCTCACTTTCCCAAAGTTTACTTAAATTTAGAGCCTTGTTTTCTGACTAATCCTTCTCCCTCTTAACTAGTACCTGTATATTGAATACCATTCAACGGTGACTGCAAGCCAAGCGTTACTGCACCATAACTAATTGACTAACTCAGATTAATTATTCATTATTTTTGTTGGCTGAAGGACATATCGTTCCAGAAAAATTGAACACAATATTCTAACTATGGCACAACCAATGATTTATACAAGTTTTCTATTAGCTTCTTAAGCATTATTTCCCATTTGAAAATGTAGCATATCATTTGCGTTTGAGGGTTTGTATATCTGAACCCTTATTTTTTAAAATATGCACATTTTATGCATCTCCTTTCTCCAAAATACCTCCCAAAATACATCATCAAGTTTTCGAGACTGGAGAGGAGACCGAGAGGGGCACGGAGGCCCAGAGGGGCAGGGGCACAGAGGGGCAGAGAGGGGCACAGGGGAAGAGGGGCACAGAGGAAGAGAGGGGCACAGAGGAAGAGAGGGGCACACAGAGGCACAGAGGGGCAGGGGGGCACAGAGGGGCACAGAGGCAGAGAGGGGACACAGAGGCAGAGAGAGGCAGAGGGGCACAGAGGCAGAGAGGGGCACAGAGAGGAGAGAGGGGCACAGAGGCAGAGGGGCACAGAGGCAGAGGGGCACAGAGGAAGAGGGGCACAGAGAGGGGCAAGAGGCAGGGGGCACAGAGGAAGAGAGGGGCACAGAGGAAGAGAGGGGCACAGAGGAAGAGAGGGGCACAGAGGAAGAGAGGGGCACAGAGGAAGAGAGGGGCACAGAGGAAGAGAGGGGCACAGAGGAAGAGAGGGGCACAGAGGAAGAGAGGGGCACAGAGGAAGAGAGGGGCACAGAGGAAGAGAGGGGCACAGAGGAAGAGAGGGAAGAGAGGGGCACAGAGGAAGAGAGGGTCACAGAGGAAGAGAGGGGCACAGAGGAAGAGAGGGGCACGGAGGAAGAGAGGGTCACGGAGGAATAACTACTGGCTGTTAACAAGTGCTAACAGTGGCAGTTAACAAATCGTTTTTGTCCGAGTTGAATAAAGTGAGAAACGGCTCGTATCTTTCTGCCGCACTTATTAAACCCAAGCTGGAAATTGAAAACTAGGGGAACGCCGTATCCCTGAGTAATGGGGTATTAGACTTATCTTCACAGACACCTCAGTAGAAAGACCCCTATTGATGCTTCCATTCTTCCTTTAATTCCTCCTCCAACACTTTGTCGAGTGACAGATGGACACTTTTTCACCTTTTTCGTCTCTGGCTTTTGTCCAATCATCTGCCTACCATCAGTTTATTTTTGTTTCAGATTCCTGCACCTGCAATCTCTTGCAGCTCCCACATGCAGTGGATGCTCATAACAGCGTGATCTTTATGTTAAAAACATTGAAAGATAAAAACTGGCTAGGATGCCAGACATAATTCCCTTTGCTGCTTTTTAACCACATAGACCACATTTGGAGTGTTCGACACAACAGCCATCACCTTGTTTAAATAATTGAAATCTTGCATTGCAATGGGTGGTTTGTCTCATGAGCAATGTTTAGACAGCTATGTTTAGGTGATTTGATGGACACATATAGAAACAATGAAAGACTATAATAATTTTCAGAACCGGAATTAAATCATGTGCTGCAATATTTAGAATCAGTTAAAATGATTTGATGTATAAAGTACCAGACATGAAACCCCCAAAACTGCCGATACTGGAAATCTGAAACAAAGACAGAAAATATTGGAAAACTCACAAAGTAAGGCAAAATCTGTGGAAAGAGAAACAAATCTTCCTAAAAAGAACAATTGATTACTGAATGAAGAGAATTTATTTGGATTTTCAATTCTAACGAAGATCACAGATGGAGACTGCACAGGGCATGATCGGTAATGTTGTTCTCTTTAGTGGGATTGGTACAGGCATGGGCCAATTGGACTAACTTACCTGGGGCACCTTGGTCGGTATGGACGAGTTGGGCCAATAATCCTGTGTCCGCACTGTATGACTATGGCTCTACGGCCCTGACACCATCCCAAATATTGATTGCATCTTTTACCACAAATGCTGTAATAGGTGGCCTATTCAAGATGATTGTGGAGAGTTTCAGTTTTAGTTTAGATTATAGATACAGCGCAGAAACAGGCCCTTCAGCCCACTGAGACCGCACCAACCAGTGGTCCCCACACATTAACACTACCCTACGCACACGTGGTACAATTTATAACCATGCCAATTAACTTACAAACCTGTACGTCTTTGGAGTGTGAGATGAAACCGAAGATCTCGGGGAAAAAAACCCACGCAGGTCACGGGAAGAACGTGCAAGCTCCGTACAGACAAGCACCCATAGTCGGGATCGAAACCGCGTCTCTGGCGCTGTGAGACAGTAGTTCTACCGCTACGCCACCGTGCCAGGGGTGTTTCCATTTGTGGGAGAATCTAGAAATGGGGTTGGGAACTTCTATATCTAGCTTCTCCCACCAGCTTTCTGCTATTCCTGAGGGTGACAGTCAGCCAGCAGGAGGCAGCGGTCAGGGATTGCCACTTGTGTGGTGTCAGTAGATCTGACTGTGAGTGCTCCGGACAACAAGAGGAAGTGTATCCGGGTCAAGACTAGCCTGTCTCATCTTCATACGGTTGCACTGTTGTACAGGGTTGCAGAAATTGGCAACTTTTGCTGCTCAATCAGAGGACTGGAGGTGGTATCCAGTTTGCCTTCAGCTCGTCAGGTCGTTCAGCTGTATCATTGATTCTGTTGTTTCAATCACCATCTAAAACTGCTGGCTTGGAATTTGCTAACAACAGTGAGAGATGACCAACCATCCATTCTTCAGAGCTGCACGTTGATGATATCGAGCAGAGAACGTTAAAATATTCAATATATATTAGGGCGGCACGGTGGCATAGCGGTCGAGCTACTGCCCTACAGTGCCAGACACCCTGGTTTGAAGAAGGGTTTCGGACCGAAAGGTTGCCTATTTCCTTCGCTCCATAGATGCTGCTGCACCTGCTGAGTTCTCCAGCACTTTTGTCTGCCTTCGATTTTCCAGCATCAGCAGTTCCTTCTTAAACCCGGGTTTGATCCTGACTATGGGTGCTGTCTGTACGGAGTTTGCACGTTCTCCCCGTGACCTTCGTGGGGTTTCTCCGAGATCTTCGGTTTCCCCCCACACTCCAAAGACGTGCAGGTTTGTAGGTTAATTGGCTTGATGTAAATGTAAAATTGTCCCTAGTGTATGTAGGGTAGTGTTAACGTGTGGTGATTCCTGGTTGATGCAGACTTGTTGGGTCTGTTTCCGTGCTGTATCTCTAAACTAAACTAAATATTACATCTGTTATGAAGAGTTGGCCACCAGCCACCTCTTTGATTTCAGCGATGGTGAGGTTTGCCATCCCCCAGCAGAATATCCTGGATGAAGAAGCGGTAAATGTTGCTGCATGTCAATATATATTTTACTTCGGAGTCACGTGAGTGACTACATGAAGACCCCGCCAGCACGCGTGCGTGACATTGCGTCTCACACAGTGCAACAGCGACGGGCGGGGGTAGAGCGCTCCCGCTGGGAAAATTCAAATGGACCTACACAGGTAAGGAAAAAATTGAAGTTGTATTCTTCCCCTTGCTGTGCTTTATGTTACAGCACGTGGACAAGGGGAAGAAAAAAAATGGACCTGCCGATGTTCTCTCTCTTTGGGACCCGGCAACAGGCTGCCGCGGGTCAGCGGCTACCAGGCAGTTCCCGGCAGCCCGACAAGCACGAAGAGAAGTTACAGCGGCTCCCAGGTACGCAGGCTGCCGCGGGGGAACCAGGTAGGTCCGGGCCACAACACCAACTGTGAGGACAGAGGATCCAGCGGCTCCAGACACCACAGGCTGCGTGGGCCCAACCAGAGTATGCCTGCCTGTCCCAAAGAGGGCGCCAACAGAGTCGGTTGGCCGATAGAAAAGGGATCGGACAAACAGGCGGTTGCCAGGAACACAGGCTGGTGGAGGTAATTAGGAAAGGTTACCGGCAGCCAACAGTCGAGGATACGACTGGGCGCAGGCTGAGCCCGGAGACCCAGCACCGCGAGTTGTATACCGGAAAACAACACAGCGAACAGCAGGCTGCAGACAGGACTGCAGGAGTCGTATGGCCGATAGACTCAAGGGAGTCCGGGACAGGCCATGAAGGACCTCACAGTTGGCCAAGGGCAAGTTTTGTGGAAAGTGACCGTTTTGGCGTAAGTTACTAAGGTCCACTGTACTGCCAATCCAAGCTGAATCCAGCACCATGAGTCGTACAACTCAAAGCAGCGACAGCAGGCTGGAGGCAAAGCCCCGAGCAGGATTCAGCCCGGCCGATCATACTCATCTGCAGTCCGGCCATAGGGGCGCACTGCACTGAGTGTAGCAGGTCCGCCTGTGACTTGCTCCGGGAGATGCAGCAAGCTCACAATACAATACAATACAACGGTTCATTTGTCACCTTGCACAAAAAGCTATGCAAGTGAAATGGATATGTCAGCAGCGATACATGATAAAGGGCACACCAAAAACACATAAAATTTTGGACATAAACATCCACCACAGCATTCCAATCACTGTGGTGGAAGGTGCACACAATTTTGGCCCAGTCCTCCTCCCATTTTCCACCGTGTGTCGGGACCTCAACCCTCCGCAGACTGTAGATCGTGGGGCGTCCAGATGGGTTAAGGACAAGGTACAAGTCCAGGTAAGTCCAGAGTGTCGGCTCATTCCCACCGGAGACCTGCACGCTGCTTTGGTTGGTATAGGCCGGCGGCCGAAGATTTAAAGTTCCCCTCTCACGCCCTGTGGCACCGGTTTAAGCACCGCCTTCGCAGGGCAAGTCCCCCAACGGGTGATAGTTAAGCATCGCGAGACCTCTGGGTTCGAAGCCTGCGTCTAAGCTTCCCCTCCAGGGGGTGATGTTAAGAGTCCCATACCGGACCCGCGGTAGTAGAAGTTGGCTACCGCGGCCGGGCCGCCGTTGTGCGGGCCAAGGGATTCGCTCATTCCCAGCCTTCCGCACGGTCCAACCCAACGAGCACGGAGCCCGCGCGGGGCTGTAGACGCGGGAAAGGCCAGCTGACGAGTCTGTGGCTAGACCGCGGCTTGCCACAGAGCCTGCAAAAGCAGGATGCCTGCTGGGGGCACCGAAAAACGTTTCCCGAGGCTCGGCTCACAGTCCAGCTCCCACTCCCTTCTGAACAGCTTTAAAAACGAGCCCCTAGAGCAATGCGACGCTCAGTGCTGACATTCCACTTGCCCCCGGCACCCAGCCCGCCCAGAATCCCGGAGCCTCCGCGCAGCCCCGGGGACGCATCTCCTGTCTGGCACCAGGGCTGACCTGGTCCGGAAGAAGGGGACGTGGCTGAAGAAAACGGCAGTGTGCAGTGGGTGCAGAATCCTAAGGAGCTACTGGGAGTGATCACCAAATACGGATCAACGAAAAGTACCATTACAGACCAGGCTGGCGGCCAGCATCGACTACCTGTACTTCCATCTTCTGCAGGAACAGGCAACAAAATTATGCAGAAGTATAGGCCTCCTGTGAACTTTACTTCGTTAAAAATGCCTGCAGCAAACAATGCGATCCGGAGGTACAATGGGACTGGCACAAAAACCCAGGAGGTCAAACTACAGAAGATTTCAAAACTTCTGACAGCGGGCATATCATTGGTTGCTCGCCCAGACGATGGTACAGAGATGACAGCAGGATTGACATTGCTCCGCAATACCCACCATGAGATCAATTGCTTGCGAGAGCACAGTAAACCTGCACTAAACCCCAAATTTGCAAGGTTGTGTGAAATAGCTGCAACATAACCAGGGGGGAAACTTGTTTAATCAAGTAGAAAAGCTCGACAAAGAGATAAAAGCCGTCGGGCTCATGACAGCGTCATCAGCAACAACAGCACCTCTATGCATCCACCAGCAGGTATCAACACCAGGACGCTGATGAAAGCATGAGGGCCGCACAGCACCACGAAGGTCCTTTTTAGGCCAAAGCCCAGAGCGACCCTCATGGAAAACATGCCAACCCCACACTCCGGCGCCTCTTCCGCAGAAGAGGCAGAAATTGAAGAAAGGGACGTGCCACTGGCAACCAGGTAAGTAGGTGGATCTGGTTCTTTCCAGAACACAAAGGTGTATGACCTGTACTAACAAGGGGAATATTACACTTGTTTTGGGAGACATGGAGGGATCATTGTCGATGCCTAAACATTTAACTGGATGTGGCAACTATGGCAGGGTATAGCGTTGCCTAATGGTCAACTTCAGCCCCAAGACTTTTCACCAAGATATTGGCAATATTAGAAACAAAAACATATTGTCATGTCATATCTTGATGATATATCAATTGTGGGGAAAAAAACCCTGGATCTAGCTAAATCAGCAGTTTTAGCTACCAAACATTGGGTGAAACTCTGGGGTCATCTCCACCCAGATAAATCTAAGTTGACGGCATCCACAACTGGACTTTCTGGGATTTACAATTAACGTTATCCATATGTCTGTAACATTTCCAAAGAGTAAAGCAGACTTGGCGGAAGCCTCCAACAAAATTAATTACTGCAAACACTGGTGTCGGGTGCGTTTTATGGGTTAAAAGCCTACTGCTAACAATGCACCATCTACAAGTCCGCCTACGAATTAATAATATCACAGTGGTGGCATATATTAATCATATGGCGGAAAAGATCAATATCATGTGTCAATCTGGGCAATACATTTGGGTATGGTGTGTTAACATACATATTTGGCTATCAGCAAACTTACCTACCAGGTAAGCTCAATACTGAGGCACATACCAGGTCATGAAAATTCAATGACAGCATCGAATGGCTGTTTGACCACATAAAAGTTGCTGATATTATCAAAAGAGGGACACCAGATAGCGATCCATTTCCATCCAGACCCAATCACCAGTTACCAACATATGCCGCTTGTGAACCACACATGGGGCAGCAGCAATGGACGTTACTCACTGAATGGGGAATAATTGTTTTTCCCTCCTGCCTCATCAGTCGGATCCTAAGCAAAACACATATGGACTCAACATCAAGTGTCTTGAAAGAACCTGATTGGCCTACACAGCCATGTGGTCTTGGACATAGTCTCTGAACCATAGTCCACCATGCTAGATCCGGGCTGGCGGACGGGACCATGAGCATGATCACGGCGGCCTATCAAGAATCAACAAGGACTGGTGTAGCATATAATACAGCTACAACCACCAACATCCTGGGAATACCTATCCAGCCTTCATGTAGATGAAGGACTGAGCTGCAGTACTATAATTATGCAGGAATGCCCTGTCAGCTTGCTGGTGGCAGGCGCCACGACAACTCTCCATGGGATCTCACCCTCCAATTGTCAAACTTATGAGGATTATTTTCAACACCAACCCTCCTAGAGGGAAGTACTCCCAGATCTGGGACGTCAGTGTTGTACTAACATTACTAGGGGCACCAGGAATGTCCCTGTCCCTGGGGGACGGGGGGGTGGGGGGACTGACATTTAAAAACAGTATGCTGATAATACTGGTCTCAGCTCTAGGGGTCCAGTTTCTACATAAGCTGAGACTGGGATAAATGATGGCATCTCCAGAAAATATCTTTGCATATTAGGGCTTGTTAAACAAGATAGAACATGAACATCAGGACAAAATTTGGAATTCCAGATATACCCAACTGACACCCGACTATGTGTAATGACACACCTTCTATTATACCTTAAAACTACTAAAACTTAAGAGGAAGTAAATTAGCACTATGGGCAGCCATAAACAGCCTAATGGCCGGGTATCAGCACTAACCATCACTAGATGACTCAGACACGCTTGGGAGCTGCTGGGGTGGATACTGACATTTAAGTTTCTATCCACACGGGCAACTGCAACACCGGCAGCTGGTGACAAGGAAGTGCCAATGGACCATATCCTGGCAACAGCAGGATGGTCTAGAGAAAGACCTTCCAATTCTTTATAATAAGCCAATAACCAAACCTGCGGTATTGCAGAATCAAGTTTGAATTCTGCAATATATTTAGCTCTAAGGAGGATTATTTTGTTAAAATAAATTGTTATTGCCTGAATTGGATGCATGTCTGAATACAATAACATACTTCCTCCCTTGAATTACTTCGGCAGTGAGTGAAGCATGGACTGTTTCACGACTTGAAATCACAGAGCTTTAAAATCTTCACGTAGTCACTCACGTGACTCCGAAGTAAAATAGTAAGATTAAACACGAACTTACCAGTTTGAAGTTTGATCTTTATTTATAAGGAGTTACAATGAGGGATTACGTGCCCTCTGCTCCCGTCCTCTATTATAAAGGTCAACTTATCTTACTATGTTTATTTCAATTACTATTACTGATTCCACACCACTGCTTTGAAGAATGTCGCGCACGCGTGCTGGCGGGGTCTTCACGTAGTCCTTCATCGTAACTCCTCATAAAATACAGGTCAAACTTCAAACTGGTAAGTTCTCGTTTAATCTTACTATTGTCGATAGGATCATCATCGAAATACACACTCATCAGTTGCTGAGAAGTGATGAGCTGCACTGTTGCGAAATCAGTGGGTCTGCCTTGACCAGATCCTGAGATTGTGTGCAAAATATGAGATAGAACGTAGGACAGTACAGCACAGGAACAGGTCCTTTAGACCACAATGTCCGTGCCAAACATGATACTGAGTTAAACTAATCTCTTCTGTCTGCATGTGATCCATAATCCTCCATTCCCTGCATATCCTCATACCTATCTAAAAGCCTCTCACATTGCACTATTGTACTTGCCTCTATTACCACACCTGCTTAAGACTTTGCCCCTCACACCTTAAAGCTACTCTCTCTTGTCCTTGACATTTCCTTTCTGGACGTTCTGACCGTCTGCCTTATGCCTCTCATAATTTTATATATGATTCTATCAGGTCGCCTCTCAACCTACAGTGGTTGAGGGGAGACCTGATAGAGGTATATGCACACTTTAAACTAAAGCTTGTCTGGGCGAGGGTGTCTGATGTTGTGAGACCCGAAACACCCGATGACCCCAGGTCACATCGCTGAGGATGCGTTCCAACGCATCTAGAAGATGTATCTTTCACACTGAAGTCTGGCTCAGCCACTGGCACCTAGGAATAGACTGGGTGACAACCAAGAATAGCTTGGTGACTACTGGAGAGACAGTTGACGGCACTCGGGACAGGCTGGGCTAGCACTCCAGACTGTGTCTTTCATGAGAAAGACACCCGACAAAGCTACGGAAAGGCCTTATGACCGTGGCCTAAAAATCCATCAGGCGAGAATGAAATGCTCGGAGAATGAGAAAGAGGTGCAGCGCACAGGCCTTGAACCTGGTGAGATGCAGGAGGAGCCTGGCTAGGACTCACCCCACAGAGCCCAGTCCCTCCATGCACTAGAGTCTCCCAAGCCCTGCAGAGTAGGTAAGCCGCAGGGAAAGCCACTAGGTGACTTTGGATTAAGAGGGCTAATCCGTGGGCGGTTGCTGCTAGGACGCAAGTCGGGGCCTGATCAACCCAGGCTGGGTCGCCTGGGCGAGGGTGTCTGATATTGTGAGACCTGAATCACCCGATGACCCCAGGTCACATCACTCAGGATGCGTCCCAGCGCATCCAGAAGATGTATCTTTCACAAGCTTGAAATGAGATGCAAATTTTCAACTCATAGGTCTGTGAACTAAAGCCCTAAAATTACTTTGCAACAATCAGTTTCTGCTCCCCTGTCGTTGAGATGGATTCTAATCTCTCTCATGAGGAGAATTCTGTTACAGTCAAGTAGACTGCTATTATTGAGGTTCTTTATTCCAAGAACAGCAGGAATGCTTGCTCCAGATCCTCAAACAGGCTTTCAGCTAATTGTAAACTCTCCTCGCTCTCGCAAGTAGCCTATGTCTCCAAAGCCTCCAATTGCCAGTCTTCACACACAACACAAGGACCATCATCCATCAGTTCTTTTTCATGTCCCGCACACATTACCTGACTCTGATCTTCCCACCACTCTCATCACCACCATTCTCATCTGAACAATGACGTTTCCAGCTATTTTGCTTTCTCATTTTCCGGTTTCTTAGCTATCAAATTTCAAATAATAGAGAAGATAGACTATTCTATAGACAATAGGTGCAGGAATAGGCCATTCAGCCCTTCGACTCAGCACCGCCATTCAATGTGATCATGGCTGATCATCCCCAATCAGTACCCCGTTCCTGCCTTCTCCCCATTTCTCCTGACTCCACTAACTTTAAGAGCTCTATCTAGCTCTCTCTTGAAAGTATCCAGAGAACCGGCCTCCACCGCCCTCTGAGGCAGAGAAATCCACAGACTCACAACTCTGTGTGAAAAAGTGTTTCTTCATCTCTGTTCTAAATGGCTTACCCCACATTCATAAACAGTGGCTCCTGGTTCCCCCAACATCAGGAACATGTTTCCTGCCTCTTGCATGTCCAAACCCTTAATAATCTTATATGTTTCATCCTTCTAAACTCCAGAGTATACAAACCCAGCTGCTCCATTCTCTAAGCATATGACACTCGCCATCCCGGGATTAACCTTGTAAACCTACGCTGCACTCCATCAATAGCAAAAATGTCCTTCCTCAAATTAGGGGACCAAAACTGTACACAATACCGCAGGTATGGTCTCACTAGGACCCTATACAACTGCAGGAGGACCTCTTTGCTCCTATATTCGATTCCTCTTGTTATAAAGGCCAACATGCCATTCGCTTTCTTCACTGCCTGCTCAGTACCTGCATGCTTACTTTAATTGACGGATGAACAAGGACCCCCAGATCCTGTTGTACTTTCCCTTTTCCCAACGACACTATTTAGATAATAATCTGCCTTTCTGTTTTTGCTACCAAAGTGGGTAACTTCACATTTATCCACATTAAACTGGATCTGCCCACTTACCCAACCTGTCCAAGTCACCCTGCATTCTCAGCATCCTCCTCACAGTTCACACTGCCACCCAGCTTTGTGTCATCTGCAAATTTGTTAATGTTACTTTGAATCCCTTTCATTGATGTATGATGTAAATAGCTGCGGTCCAAGCATCGAGCCTTGCGGTATCCCACTAGTCACTGCCTGCCATTCTGAAAGTGACCCGTTAGTCCCTACTCTTTGTTTCCTTTCTGCCAACCAATTTTCTATTCATGTTTGCACTCTACCCCCCAATACCATGTGCCCTAATTTTGCCCACTAATCTCCTACGTGGGACCTTATCAAATGCTTTCTGAAAGGTACACTACATCCTCTGGCTCTCCTTTGTCCATTTTCCTAGTTACATCCTCAAAAAAATCCAGAAGATTAGACAAGCATGATTTCCCCTTCATAAATCCATGCTGACTCGGGCCGATCCTGTTACTACTATCCAAATGTGCCGGTATTTCATCTTTTATGATTGACTCCAGCATCTTCCCCACCACCAATGTCAGGCTCTGATCTATAATTCCCCGTTTTCTCTCTCCCGCCTTTATTAAAAAGTAGAGTCATGAGCGCCATGGAAAGATACCAGAGAGAAATGGGCCCTCCAGCCATTGAGTTTGCTCCGACCATCAACCTCCTAAATTAACCTTTAATTCTCTGAGATCTCAGATACTCTACCAACCTACTAGATGGATGAGCAGATGCAACAGAAGAGGCATTACCTGAGATGCTACGTTCTGGTCAACCTCCGCATTCTTGGGCTCAGTGTCATTTTTAAAATTACTGATCTAGAGTTTCATGGTTTAGTTTTCTCCAAGCTGCCTGCATTCAGATAGCGACTGGCAGCTTTTGCAAATTTGTTTTTCTAGAACAGGGCTTTGAACATCAGGAATACATATTGACAAATGGAACGTGAAGGTCAGAAGACACTGAAGGATAACGAATGCAGAATCCAATGACTTTCAATTTACGGAATGTTTCCAATATAAAGGCTTTATACGGGCAGTCTCAGTTGGTAAAAATTCCAAGGTATTGTCTAATCTCCCCTTCTCCTGCATAATGAAATGAAAAAATAAGTATGATGTAACAGATTGGACTATGGATAAAGTGTGAATGTTATATCATCATTACTGTTACGTGGTCTAATCAGGGGAAAGATTACCTGGAATACATGGAGAATAATGTAAGTCATTAGCCCTTCACTGCCTGAGCTCTGAATATTGAGCCCATTTCCCGCATAGATTACAGTGACCTATTTTTTCTGGTATTATTCTTATTATTGAGGCACTCTACAGTTGCAGCAATATGTATGTATCTATTAACAGATGCTACTTACTGCCTCTCTGGTAGAATATTTATTTTAGATATGCAGTGCGGAAACAGGCCAACCAGCGATCTCCACACATTAACACTAACCTACACACATACTGGGGACAATCCCCACTTACACCAAGCAATTTACCTACAAACCTGTATGTCTTTGGAGTGTGGGAGGAAACCAAAGATCTCTGAGAAAACGCACGCGGTCACGGGATGAACGTGCAATCTCCGTACAGACGTAGTCGAGATCGAACTCGGGTCTCCGGCACTGAAAGCCCTATAAGACAGCAACTCTACCGCTGTGCCACCATGCCACCTTGATGTTGTTTAGGAAAATACTGTTTGGCATAATTTTTTATGGTCTATAGATCATTTATTCCACTTACTTGGCCCACTATTTAATAACTCACTGTAATTCTTCTTACTGACAGTAAAGGCAAATATCCAGCTACTATCTTTATCATTTTGGCAGCAATTGGTAGGAACTGCTATCTGGATTCAAGTTATTTATGTCACCATTATAAATATTGACTGGTGATAAGATTGACAGATATATTTGATCTGCTTAGAGGAAAACTTTCATTGTTATTGATTTTGGTTGAATTTTCAATGGATTTTTCAATATTAAATAATTTTGCAAGAAAAATCTTAAATAAAAGTAAAGGGAAACCATAAAATATTTAATATCAAGATAATGATTTTCAAAGGGTTGAATTTGCAGCTAAATTCATCATGTTAAACAATCTTCATATACTACTTTCAAAATTAATATTTTTGATCAAAAATATATTGTATAAATTGAATCAATAGACAATAGACAATAGACAATATGTGCAGGAGTAGGCCATTTGGCCCTTCGACCCAGCACCGCCATTCAATGTGATCATGGCTGATCATCCCCAATTAGTACCCCGTTCCTGCCTTCTCCCCATATCCCTGACTCCGCTATCTTTAAGAGCCCTATCTAGCTCTCTTTTGAAAGTATCCAGAGAACCGGCCTCCACCGCACTCTGATGCAGAGAAATTCACAGACTCACAACTCTGTGTGAAAATGTGTTTCTTCATCTCTGTTCTAAATGGCTTACCCCTTATTCTTAAACCATGGCCCCTGGTTCTGGACTCCCACAACATCGGGAACATGTTTCCTGCCTCTAGCGTGTCCAAACCCTGAATAATCATATGTTTCAATAAGATCCCCTCTCATCTTTCTAAACTACAGAGTATACAAGCCCAACTGTTCCATTCTCTCAGCATATGACAGTCTCGCCATCCCGGGGATTAACCTTGTAAACCTACGCTGCACTCCCTCAATAGCAAAAATGTCCTTCCTCAAATTAGGGGACTAAAACTGCACACAATACTCCAGGTGTGGTCTCACTAGGGATCTGTACAATTGCAGAAGGACCTCTTTGCTCCCATATTCGATTCCTCTTGTTATAAAGGCCAACATGCCATTCGCTTTCTTCACTGCCTGCTGTACCTGCATGCTTACTTTCGTCGACTGATGTACAAGGACCCCCAGATCCCATTGTACTTCCCCTTTTCCTAACTTGACGCCATTTAGATAGTTATCTGCCTTACTGTTTTTGCTACCAAAGTGGATAACCTCACATTTATCCGCATTAAACTTCATCTGCCATACATCTGCCCACTCCCACAACCTGTCCAGAATCAGGAATCGGAGGGGTAACTTTTTCAAAGAAAGGTGGTGGGTTCATTGAACAAGCTGCCAGAGGAGGTAGTTGAGGCTGGAATTATCCTAACATTTAAGAAACAGTTAGGAAGGTACATGGATAAGACAGGTTTGGAGGGATATTGTCCAAATGCTGGCAGGTGGGACTAGTGTAGCTGGGACATTTTGGCCAGTGTGGGCAAGTTGGGCAAAAGGGCCCGTTTCCACACTGTATCACTCTATGACTCTAATCTATTCCACATGTGGAAGGATCTCCACCCGCTGAGTTTCTCCCGCTTTTTGTGTACCTTGGATTATTAGTAGGAGTGTTGTTCTCAGATCATGGATGCAATGTACGAATGACTTAATCACGTTGGAATATGTTAGCATATTTTCTGTGGCAGAACGTTGTGCACATTATATCCACTCCCTTTCACCTTGCCCTGCCAACTC
Source organism: Leucoraja erinaceus (assembly GCF_028641065.1). NCBI lineage: Eukaryota > Metazoa > Chordata > Chondrichthyes > Rajiformes > Rajidae > Leucoraja > Leucoraja erinaceus. The sequence goes on from NC_073377.1 coordinate 145,036,471, forward strand.
ATCACTCCCCACATCACTGTAAATTACAGCAGCCCAGCCTTCACTTTCAATACATTTTATCGTCTTCTTACCACATGTTAGAGCAGACAGAAACCGTACATGGCAGGAAGAACGCACCATCTCACAAACCATCCACCTGCCCAACAGGTTCAAGGTGAAGAGGAAGGATTTAATAGGAATCTGAGGGGTAACTTTTTCAAAGAAAAGGGGTGGGTTCATTGAACAAGCTGCCAGAGGAGGTAGTTGAGGCTGGAATTAACCCAACATTTAAGAAACAGTTAGAAAGGTACATGGATAAGACAGGTTTGGAGGGATATTGTCCAAATGCTGGCAGGTGGGATTAGTGTAGCTGGGACATGTTGGCCAGTGTGGGCAAGTTGGGCAAAAGGGCCTGTTTCCACACTGTATCACTCTATGACTCTAATCTATCCCACATGTGGAAGGATCTCCCATTGCCCTGAAGAGTCATCTCAGAAATCAGAATGGGAGCAATTCATCTATGATCCCAAGAGTATGCCTTGAAAGGTGTGTTGATGATCATTGGTACATACCTCAGGCCTGAGGAGGGGGCTGTGGACCACCAGCAGGACCAAAAACAAGACCTGTCAAAGGGCGGATGAGCTTCTAGCGAGCCAACGGCCATCCACACTGCAGTAGAAATTGCGATCATGGTCGTTCATAGCATTGTAAGGCACCGTGCCCATTGATGTTGTCAACGATGATGATAATGATGATCAGATTTGATGCAAATAGATCCATATGTCTCACCCTGACATATTGTATAGGACAGGATTGGACACTTTGCAGCAATCAGGAGAACAAGTGGCTTCAATTACCCACTCCATTGTTGTTTACCCTTTGTAAGAAAAGAAAGCATCAAACATTAGGTTAGTTGAGAGGACTAGAGTTGTAACTCACGTGATGTGTGACCCACCAATGGAAAAAAACTCATGGGAGAAAAATGGTATGTTTGTGAAACTTTCAGGAAACACACAAGAGGCTGCAAATGCTGGAATCTGGGGCAAAAACTACTGGAAGAACCCAGCAGGTCAGCCAGCAGAGGGATAGTTGATGCTTTGCTTCAACCTCCTGCTTCTGGACTGAGAGTGTAGAGGAGAAATAGCTGGTATAAAGTGATGAGGGGGAAGGGCGAGGCAAGAGATGGTAGGCAAACAGGTTAGGAGTGGGATGACAGGAGAGGGGAGAGATGGCTGGAGGTGAAGGCAGAGGCTAAAAGTGATGTGGAATCCACAGAAGGTAGATTCTGGAATTTGATAGGTACGGGAGGAGAAAAGAAACAAGATAAGGAGGCATAGGTCAAAGGAAGAGTGTGTAACTAGAGCGATTCTGGGGTGGGGTGGGGTTTGGAAAGAATGCCGGGCTGAGAGGACCAGGTGGATCAGCAAGAGAAAGTTTCTGTGCTCGATGTGAATCTTTCAGGACAGGGCAGCTGAAATGTCCTCCTTTTAAGGGAAAATTGGCTGGCTTCTCTTCCACTATGTGTAGGAAGGACCTGCAGATGGTGGTTTACACCAAAGATAGACATAAAATGCTGGAGTAACTCAGCGGGACAGGCAGAATCTCTGGAGAGAAGGAATGGGTGACAGTTCGGGTCGAGACCCGTCTTCAGATTGGAGAAGTCTGAAGAAGAGTCTCCACCCGAAATGTAACCCGTTCCTTCTCTCCAGAGATGCTGCCTGTCCCGCTGAATTACTCCATCGTTCCCCTCCACTGTGCTTGACGGAGCCCTACCCGCGTCCCCTTCCCTTCCCACACTTCGACTCTTACCCCACTTCCCCCCAGACAGAACAGAGACAGTGTTCCCTTGGTCCTCACTTTTCATCCCGTCAGCCGCTTCAAGAGAGAAGGATGCCTAGAATGCACTGATCTTCAGATGGTGGTTCTGTGTAGAATTCCAGGTTCACTGCAGTGTTTGGGGTCCAAGTGTTTCTAACTTCCATGCCTGAGACGTAAAGCAGAAGTCAGAGGTGAGCTGAAGGTCAGGTGCCAGTGCATTGGACTCACACTCCACCCCTGGACTCACTACATTCAAATATCCAGGGTTGCCCATCTTGATGGGAAAGGTAAAGCCAACAAATTGTTTATTGTATTTCTTTTCCATGAACGTAATATTTTTATATCTATTCTTTTCAAATTTTTATATTCTTTCCAAAAAAATGTTTTAAGCCTCTCTGAGCTGATTTTAAATGTTTCCGTTTATGAGAACAATGAACTGCCTAATCCTGTCAGAATATTCAGGCAATGGATGCCTTGGCAGGGTGATGGGAATGTTTTGAGAGCTGCAAAGACTACATTGGCCAAATGGCATTCTTCTATCCAAGCCATGTGAGGAATCTCATGGTCTACCAGTTTTAGCCAATTTGCCACTCATGGATCGCTCCGCTTCATGGGATAATTGTGGCAGGGTGCGGTCAAAGCTTTTATTCGTTGCATAAGTCAATTTTATTGAAATATTATTGTTACATGGTAAACGATGCAGTATGGTCAACAGAAATGATTGAAAAAAGATCACCTTAATGAAGCTTCTCACTGTACCTCTGTGCACGTGACAGTAAACAAACTAAGCTAATTGAAGTAATGCCACTCTCACTTCTTGACTCTCTCTCTCTATGCACTTGTGATGGGAGAAGGTATGGGGAAAGAGTAAAGGTGGAGGATGATGATGAAAGGGTATGAGGGACCTGAGAAAGTGGACAATGGTGAAGGGAGGGGATGCGGAGCAAGTATGAAGGTGGACAATGATGATGGTGGGTGTGTGTAGGAAATGTGAAGGCGGAGAATGGATATGGTAGAGATATGGGGAAATTGTGAGCGTGGAGGATGATAAGAGCGGATGTGGAGAGGATGTTTCCACTAGTGGGAGAGTCTAGGACCGGAGGTCATAGCCTCAGAATTAAGGGATGTTCTTTTTGGAAGGAGATGAGAAGGAATTTCTTTAGTCAGAGGGTGGTGAATCTGTGGAATCATTTGCCTCAGAAGACTGTGGAGATCGTCAATGGATATTTATAAGGCATAGATAGTTAGATCCTTGATTAGTAATAGTCAGGGATTATGGGGAGAAGGTCGGAGAATAGGGTTAGGAGGGAGAGATAGATCAGCCGTGATTGAATGGCAGAGTAGACTTGATGGGCCGAATAGCCTAAATACTGCTCCTATCACTTATAACCCTATGACCAAAATATTGTTACGAATCATCTATTAAGTTGTCATAATAATAGCATTTTTGGGACAAAATATCTGGAATTAAACTGTGGAAAAGGGCATTTGTTCATGGAATATACAAGACTTTGATGGATTTGTATTTTATTGTTAGGTTAGTCTTATATTGGAGGCAAATTTCAATTACTAGTTCCTGATTTTTATTTCCATGGTTTATTTAAGATCAGGAGTCAAACAGTATGTTGATGGTCATGAATTAAACATGCTGGGCCTGACCTTCCCCACAGACTGCATATAACATAATGGTGTGTGATCAAAACATAGTGGGAAATTATGCTGATATTGAACAGATATGTGCACCTGCTAGTCTCTACATACATTTGTCATCTTAACAGGGAGTATCGGCCAGATGGAAAGGGATCATTTTGCTTTCTTTTACTTCAAGGGGATAAATAATAATTGAATCAGGTTCTCTGAAGTTTTGGCAATCTTTGCCTGGAATATGAGGGGTCTCGACCCAAAACATCACGCATTTGTTTGCTCCAGAGATGCTGCCTGTCCCGCTGAATCACTCCAGGTTTTTGTGTCTATCTTCGGTATAAAGCAGCATCTGCAGTTCCTTCCTGCACATTTTGCTTGGTTTATTTTGGATATCGAAACTGAGTTCAACTGGCTTAAAATGGTTCAATATGAGAAGATTGGAAAACATTGATTTTATTTCTGAGTGTTTAAAAGTATTAAGCAGTAATTTAATTGCAGTTTCCAAAATTATATACCTGTAGGAATTTGACAGGGTAGTTACAGAACATTTTTTTCCCAACAATTAACATCTCCTGAAAAGGTGGTGCAAATCTAGACCAAACTCATTTAGGTGTGAATGGTAAAAGAACATTTGAAGGCAGGGTTAAGTGGAAATCCAGAGTTCTTTTCCCTAAGGAGCAATGATCGATTGATCATTTGAAATTTTTAACATTGAGATCAATAGACCTGCATCTGGTAATACCTTGGATATGCAATTTCACTGTGACTTATCACATGTGACAATAAAGTATTCTTTCATTCAATAAGGTGTTCATTCATTCATCCATGCATAAAGGTATCATGAAATAAAGAGAAGAGACTGGTAAATAATAATAAGGAAGATAGACACAAGGAACTGCAGATGCTTTTTTGCAAAACAAACCAACAAGCAAAGCACTGGAGTAACTCACCGTGTCAGGCAGCAACTCTGGAGAACACAGAGAAGTAACCTTTTGTATCAGGACCATTCATCAGACTCCATGTAAGAATGCAGGAATGGCTATCTTCTGTTTGTAAGTGTTCTTTTTCAATGACATCGCATCAATGTTGTATTACAATTTGTTTCAGGTTCATTATAAGTTTGAAATATGGCCACTAAAAGGAATAGGTGATTGGGAATAAATCTGTTTTATTATTTTACCACCGCTCTCCACCTATCACTGATCAAACATTTTATTTTTTTCATTTCTCCTCCCGCTTTTACCACATTTTAAACCTTTCCCTTATCTACAACTATGTAAATTGATGCTACATGTCCCACTCTGTTTTTCCAACATTTGCTTTTTGTTATTTACGATATTTTTAAGGATGTGTTTTTGGACTTCATTAACTTCACCACCAATTTCCATCCTGCACTCAAATTCACTTGGACCATCTCCCTCCCCTTTCTTGATAGCGCCTTCACCATCAAAGGGGATAGACTATCCATTGACGTCTATTACAAACCCATTGACTCCCACAACTATCTCAACTACACTTCTTCCCACCCTGCTTCCTGCAAAAACTCTATCCCCTGCTCACAATTCCTCCGTCTACACCACATCTGCGCCCAAGATAACGTGTTCCATACTAGGACATCCGAGATGTCCTCAGTCTTTAGGGAAAGTGGAATCCCCTCTCCCATAATAGATGAGGCCCTCACTCGTGGCCCACAGCTCCACCTTTGCTTCACCCTCTCCCTAGTCGCAATGAGTCCTTACCTTCCACCCCATCAGCCGTCACATATAGTACAACACATATCACTCCGACATTTCCGCCACCTCCAACGGGATCCCACCACTAGTAACATCTTCCCATCTCCACCCCTTTTGGCCTTCCACAGAGACCGTTCCCTTAGAAGCTCCCTAGTTAACTCATCCCTTCCCACCCAAACCACCCCCTCCCCAGGTACCTTCCCCTGCAACCGCAGGAGATGCAACACCTGTCCCTATACCTCCTCCCTCGACTCTGTCCAGGAACCACGACAGTCCCTTCAGGTTAAGCAGAGGTTCACTTGCACCTCCTCCAACCTCATCTACTGTATCTGTTGTTCAAGATGTGGACTCTTATACATCGGCGAGAAAGACTGGGCGATCGTTTCGCTGAACACCTTCATTCAGTCCACCAGAACCTACCTGATCTCCTAGTTGCCAAACACTTTAATTCTCCTTCACATTCCTACACAGACCTCTGTCTTAAGCCTCCTCCATTGTCAGAGTGAGGTTAAATGCAGAAAGGAGGAACAGCATCTCATGTTTCGCTATGGCAGCTTACAACCCAGCAGTATGAATATTGATTTCTCTAACTGCAAGTATCCCCGGCATAACCTCTCTCTCATATCCCACCCACAACCAAGTCACACCAGCTTCTCATTCTCACCTGGCAAACAGCTAACAACAGCCTGCTCCCTTTATCATAGATAGATTTTGCATATTTTTCATTCATTTGTTTTATACCTCTCTACAACACCGTCTATATCTCTCATTTCCCTTTCCCCCGACTCTCAGTCTGAAGGGGGTTCTTGACCCGAAACATCACACATCTCTTCTCTCAAGAGATGCTGCCTATCCCACTGAGTTACTCCAGCATTTTGTGTCTATCTTGCGTTTTGTATGTAAGTGCATTTTTTGGCAGTAATAGACAGACACTGTGTTGGTTTGCGAACAGGATGTTGATTCTTGAGTGAATAATGGAACACTTAATCGAGTGTAAATGAAAGTGAATTGAATTATTTCAGGTCAGTGATGTTGTCAAGCTGTGGATGTGTCAGATGTCCGAGAGATATGAACAGACTTGAACATTCACCCATGACCTGGAACAAGTGAGGAATCTTCTGAAAGCAAACTGTATCATTAACTAAACACTATTGTGCTGGAGGAACTGAACAGGTCAGGCATTATTTGTTTCTGTTTTCTGGGTGGGAGCCCTTCTTCAGACTGATTAAGGGGAAGAATGCTGGAAAGGAGGAGAGGGGAGAAGCCAAAGCTTGGGATATGGGGAGGGGGGAAGGTTGCTTGGTAGACAGGGGAAGTAAGTGAGGAGACAAAAGGAGAGAAAAGGAGTGAAAGGTAAAGACATGGGAGGGATATAGTGGAAGAGGAGAAGGTGAAAAATGGGAGACTTAAGGGCCTGTCCCACTTGGCCGTCATTTGCGCGTAAATTACGCGACATCATTTACTCGTCACGACGCAAGATGCGCGTGACGTCACACGTACGTGATGCACGCATGGTGCGCATTACGCACGCATGGTGTGCGATGACATAGGCAATGACACACGGCCGCGTGCGGCATCGCAGGATTTTGTGATGTACAAAATCTTCGCGCTTCATCTGCGTGACGCACAAATGACAGCCAAGTGCGACAGGCCCTTTAGAAATGAGAGATTATTGTGTAATATTGGGGAAAAGAGCAGGGAGACTAGAGATGTGGGAAGTAATGGGAGCAATGTGCATATGGGATGAGTTGGGATGAGAAAAATAAGGTTGTAGGGAGGTTTTACTTGAAATTGGAGAATTATATGTTCAAACCCGTTGGGTTGTAGGCCGCCCAAGTTGAATCTGAGGTGCTGTTCCTCCATTACTCTGGCAATGGAGATGGCAAATGACAGAAAAGTCAGTCTGACAATGGGAAGGGGATTAAAATGGAAGCTTGTTGCTGGTGTCAGAATCAGAGATGAGTGAACAATTAGCAGTTTCCCATCCCCCATGCATATGAGAATATGATAAAAATGTTGAAGGGTCATTCCAACATTGAGATTATCACAACTGAGTTCATGGCATTCTGTAATTTACCACGTACAATGTATAATTGTGAGCACTGCCCTTATTGATCTGAGTTACGTTTTACATGCATTGTTTTATTGCACGCAGGTGACAACAATAAAAAAGATAACAAAAGAGACAATTTGCCGTAATGTATTCAAACTCATGCAGACAATTATGTTGAGGCAACAAAGTAGAATAGGATGTGTAGGCAGATGAGCTTGATCCCTATCTGGGGAAGTGATCCATGGGAATTGCTATTGCTTGGAGAGGATACTTCAGGCATGTCAAGTGCAGCTCGCAGTGAAGAGTTTAGTGAACAAGTGGACGAATAATGAAAGTTTTTGTTCTCGCATCTTTACTACACATTTCACTACTTGAAGCCATTCTCAACAGGCCTGCCATTCCTTAATTAATAAATATAGCTCTGAAAACATCTCTCATTATGATATTCAAATGTTTATTCATTTTCACGTTTTAAAAAAAAGAGGCGCTCGTTTGTTATTTGCAGTTTTCTACATATTGCTGCTTACACAAACAAATGGACAAACGTGGAGCTATAAAAAGAATATCCTTCACTGGAAGCAGTAATTCTCAGCTAAACAGTGGTGTCAGGTACAACGATATATCAAAGTCATACCATGTGGCACATTCAGTTCTGAAAGATACAATTGCAAAGGTACACTGCACCCTTTAAAAAAGGAAATACATCTACACAGAATGCATGCAAAACCATTACAAAAATTGGAGGGTCCCATTTTAGGCAGACAGATGTTGGAAGGAGGATTAACTTAGATGACAATTTGACTCGCCCCGCATAATTCATGTAGTGTTCCTTTAATTCATCACTCTCGTTATGGCCTCCCTCTGTGTCGTACATTTTCCATGATCATGTCTGAATTAATGGGAGTATGAGAGATTAAGAGAATTCCACGGATGGGAAGGTTCCAATCGCAAGAGGAGGGCGTATTCAATGGTGAAGTGGATGCCTGGCGATGGTGAAGTGGAACCCCAATTTGTTAATGGGAATCTGATGGCGAGAGGAGCTTATTGTAAAGGGAGGAAGGGCTTCTGCTCGACTTGGTACCCAAGGATCAGTTTCGCAAGGCTGCCGATGTCATGGCTCAAAGATTGCACTGCCCAAATACGGGCTGCAGAGTCTCATTGCACAGCAGGTGCACACTAGGTGCTTTGGACATGGCACCAGACTTCTTTCTTTGTACAGGAGGTGCTACAATGAGAGTTTCCACAACATAATACAAAATAGATATAAAGAGAGTGAACACTATTCAATTCAACTCAACTTTATTGTCATTGCACAGATACAAGTATAGGTACAACAAAATGCAGTTTAGCGTCTGGTCATAGTCATAGTGCAAGATAGTAGAAGTAGAAAATAAAAATACAGAATAAGCATACAATAGAGTAAAAGAGTACTGGTTAACAATGTGTGGAATGTGGATGGATTACAAACAAAACTGGTACATAGGCAAATAATGTATACAAATGGGAGAGACTAAAGATATTTAGCGATGGGACTGAGTTCAGCATTGTAATAGTAAAAGCTGTTCCTCATCCTGCTTGTGCGAGACCTGAGGCTCCTGTTCCGCCTCCCTGATGGGAGGAGGGCAAACAGTCCATGGTTATGGTGGGAGGGGTCCTTGATGATTTTCCCGGCCCGCCTCAGACACCGTTTTCGGTGGAGGGCATCCATGGCAGGGAGTGGTGCACAGATGATGTGCTGAGCGGTTTTCACCACCCGTTGCAGTGCCTTCCTGTCAGCTGTGGTGCAACTGCTGTACCATACCTTGAAGCAGGTGGTCAGGATGCTTTCGATGGTACAGCGGTAGTAGTTGGACAGGATCTGGGGGGGACAGGTGAGCTTTCTTGAGCCTCCTCAGGAAGTAAAGGTGCTGCTGCGCCTTTTTGATCAATTTGGTGGTACAGGTGCACAACCTTTTATCCGAAGATCCAAATAACGAAAACCTCCGAATAGCAGACATTTTTTCGGTCCTTGAAGAAAGGTCCTTGAAAACGTTCACCGAGGGCGGCCCACAGAGGTGATAGCGGAATCTCCGGTCGGTCCTCGAAGAAAGGGGAACTAAATCCCCATTCATAAAAGAGAAGGTGAGGGTATATTGCGCTGGAGGGTTAATAATTGACAATATGCTGCTGCCTGCCCGCTGAGTTAAAAAGTTCCCATGGTAGACTCACGATACACAGTGCATCGTGAGTCTTGCATGGGAACTTTTTAACTCAGTGGGCAGGGAGCAGCAGATTGTCGCTCCCTTCAGTTTCACCCCACCTACACCCATCTGCTTCCCGGCCATGTGTGTGACCCCTTCCCTCCCCTCTCCAGCTCCCCGCCCATTGCACCGGCGCGGGGGCTTTGCACTGTCTTCACGTCGGCGATGCCAGCATACAATGCCAGTCACCGGAGACGTCAGGACCAACGGGACACCGACCCCCAGGCCCACTGCAAGCACGGAGATCCCAGAGACCCACAGCCAGCAGCAGCCCAGCCCCGTTCCAACTCCAGAGGAAAACTGCAAACTGGCCGGAGACATCAGGACCACCAGAAGCCGCTCCCCGATGGGCCGCTACGGCGACAAGTTGCAGTTCGCCCACAGCCCGAGCTTTGCCCCCTCATCGGGACACCGACCCCCAGGCCCACTGCAAGCACGGAGATCCCAGATCAGCAATTCCAGCCCAGCCCCGCTCCAACTCCAGAGGAACACGCTCCCCATATGGGCAGAAGCTGATGGTGTGCAAGGTACCTCTTGTTCTTGGGGTCGCGCAGCTCGGGCTGTGGGCGAACTGCCACTTGTCGCCGTAGCGGCCCATCGGGGAGCGGATTCCTCTGGAGTTGGAGGGGGAGGGGGGTATTGTGCTGTTTGATCGCCCCCTGCTATCACAGGAACAGGGAGACAGGACGTTCACCGAGGGCGGCCCGCAGAGGTGTCAGCGGAACTTCCGGTCGGTCCTCGAAGAAAGGGGAACTAAATCCCCATTCATAAAAGAGAAGGTGAGGGTACATTGCGCGGGAGAGTAGGAATCCCAAGACAAAGTTGAGTGAGCGTTCACCGAGGGTGGCCCGCAGAGGTGACAGCGGAACCTCCGGTCAGTCCTGGAAGAAAGGGGAACTAAATCCCCTTCATAAAAGAGAAGTGGAGGGTATATTGCCCGGGAGGGTATATCGCCTACCTGGAAGAAACCGGACATTTTTTCCAGGATGTCGTCTGCACACCAAAGCTCACCAAAGCTCACGTTTGACGCTAAACATGGCACGCCAAAGCTCACGTTTGGCGCCAAACGTACGTCGCCTCTGCTGCACACGGATATAAGAGTGTGAAAATGTCGCCTTAGGCCGCCTAAGGGCATGTAGCCCCGCTAGGGTGACATGAGTGCGAGAGGTGATTCAATGCTGCGGTCACATTTACAAATTCAGGAATTCATTCAACACACTGCATTTCATACAGACATTTATTCTGCAAGAAAAACTACATTGAAGACTCAAACTCGCGACCGAGGTACTGCCGGGATCAAGGCGCAAACTCGCAACCTTGCGGATACGAGCCAAGCACTCTACCACTGAGCCATCCATTAAAATCTACGCTAAGAAATTTCCATTCCGAAGGCCGACAAATTCCGAATTACGAAAAGTGTCTGGTCCCAAGACTTTCGGATAAAAGGTTGTGCACCTTTATTGAGGGACCAGGACAGATCCTCCGAGATGTGTACCGAGATTTGCTCAAAGCGTGTAGAATTAATTATAACACAATTTTGATGGGGAACTAAAGAACCACAAAGTTACTTTGGAAATTGACAAGCAGAAAAATGTATCTTGGATGCAAACAATATAGTAGTTAAAAAAAACCTGTCTCTATATAACCACCACACATTAAAAATACACCATTATCTCTTATGAAGATGACTGCTACTTTAACCGCAGGTGGTCAATGAAATTGGCAAGCAATGGCTGCCACTTGCATTTCTACAATGATTATTAAAGGATGTAATATTTAGCTTTTACATCTACTTTTAGCTTGCTGTAACAAAAGCAAACATAGCAGTAAAAAGATATTTACGATTGAAAATCCTGTGGGAAAATTATTAATTGTGAATACGTATCTCTCTAGCCCCAACACCCTTTCCTTCATTCACACAATTGTTTTTATAACACAATTTTTTTTCACACCAGGTGACTGAGGAATGCAACAATAAAGTTGTAGCAGAATAACCTGCAGGATGAAATATATGACTGGGGATGGAAGGTGTAACGGGTATAGCTTGGACCCAATAGCAGCACAGAATCAGGCAGGTATAATTGGTAATGAACTTTATTACGATACTGTAACACAGAGTAGTAACACAGGAATGGGAACACCGTACTCACACAGAGGCTCAGGATTGAGCGAGGGTTCCGAAGAGGGGCAGGCAGGAGACGTAGTCGGGGTAGCGGAAGGTCCGGTAACCAGGAGATCCAACACACGATGCAAACAAACCAGTGAGGGACAGACGAAAGGAGAGTCAAAGCCAGGCAGGAAGTCGAGGAGCCGTTGCAGGGATACACCAAACAGCCCAGGAGAGAGGCAGACAGAAACCAGGAGGTACGGGACGAAGGCCGTGGTCGGGGACAGAAGGCTGAGGTGATATCCGGGAAGACGACAGGACGGAATGGTCTGGGGCAGGCAGGTTCGAATCCGTGTAGGCAGTCAGGAAATCGCTGGAGAGTTTTGCATGAATGCTGAGAACAATCTGGCACTGTGTGAATGGTGAGGAGAGTCTATATACCGGGATAATAGGTGATCAGAGGAAACTGAGTGCAACAGGTGAGGAGAGTTGGGCTGATGAGAGGGGAGTGGCAGGCAGGCAGGTGAGGAGAAGGAGGGATCGGTGGAAAAGTACTGGGAGGTGAAGTGGATGAGAATGAGGAGAGGGCAGACTGTGACAGGAGGCTGAATCACGGATGTTAGAGTGGAGGGGGCTTGGGGGAGCGATAGCAACCATTGGGTATCCAGCTGGGAAGGGATGGAGGGATAGTTTGACCTTCAGGAGATCATGGGGATTGAGAATTTGGGGATTGCAATAGGGTCATTGTAGGGTTAAAAGATCAGAGGAATTGACATCTGGGCTTAAAGGGATCAGGGTGATCAGGACTTCAACTGGTGCTCTGGGCATCGGGACCTTGGAGTATTGGAGTCTTTGGAGAATTAGACCACCAGGTCTTCGGGATGATCAGTGGCTCAGAGAACCAGGGCCTCGGGGGATTGTGGAAGTTGATGATTCCAGGGAATGGGAGGAATCAGAATATTGTAGTATCAGGGCCATGAGGGATGAATCAGAAGCATGAGAGCACTGCGTGGCTGCCACCATGGAATATCAGAGGCTTAGTCTTCTAAATCTCATGATGAACACAAAATAAATGAATGAATGAATGAATGAAGTTTTGTAAAGTCCAATTAAAGATAGTTTGAGGGTCCCCAATGAGGTAGATAGTAGCTCAGGACTGCTCTCTAGTTGGTGGTAGATTGGTTCAGTTGCCTGGTGGCAGCTGGGAAGAAACAATCCCATTATCTGGAGGCGTGCATTTTCACACTTCTACACCTACTGCCTGATGGGAGAGGAGAGAAGAGGGAGTGGCCATGGTGAAACTTGTCCTTGATTTTGCTGTTAGTCTTGCCGAGGCAAATTGAGGTGTAAATGGAAACAATGGATGGGAGGTTGATTTGTGCGATTGTCTGGGTTGCGTCCATTATTCTCAGCAATCTATTGCAGACTTGGACAGACCTGATCCAACCAGACTATGTTGATCCCAGACCATGCTATGATGCATCCCAATAAAATGCTTTCTACAATGCATCTGTAGAAGTTGGTGAGAGTTGTTGGGGCCATGCCGAACTTCCTAAACCTTCTCAGGAAATAGAGGCCGAACCTCTTCTTCAGACTGATAGGGGGTGGCGGGGAGAAGGAAGGTAAAAGGAGGAGGAGGAGCCCGAGGGCTGGGGGATGGGAGGAGACAGCTCGAGAGCTAAGGAAGGGGAGGAGACAGCAGGCGTTGGTGTGCTTTCTTGGCCAGGAAGGAAGCCAAGAAGAAACTCCTGCAGCGATAGGGAGAACTATGAAACTCCATGCTCATACTTCCACAGGTTAGGATTGAACCTGGATCACTGGACTTGTGAGATAGCAGTGTTTAAAGGAACTTCTTTGGTCTTTGTTGCTCTTGTTCTTTATCAAAGAAAGTACTATTACAAAGAAAGATGAACTAGTTGTTGATATCATAGTGATCCTGGCATCTTGCTGTATGACAAGTTGGTTGTTATCCTTGCCTACGTAAAAGTCATTGCATTTCAAAGTGATTTATTATCTATGATGGATTTAAGAAGTATCAGGCAGAAGTGATAAGCCTTTTGAAGAAAGCAGATCTATCTTTAGAAGGGGCGAGTCTCTTTTATTCTCATGAATTTTACTCATGTCAAATGACAAAAATTACAATAAGTTCCAAAATTCATTTTAGCAGCAAAAGTATTTTTAATAGGAGGAGGTTATTTAGTAAACATTGGCCTGTTTTTTTCTGGATCGATGGAAGGACAGGGTTTGTACTTGTGCATCTTTTGCCACCATGATCCCAGTACAGTCCCCGTGATTGTACTGATGTACAGATAACACCATCTATGGAGATCTCTCAGCAGGACTTTGTGCTGCTTCTTCACCGGCTTTGAATGAGGAATAGGGATTACCATAGACTTGATCCATATCCTTGAACCTTCCCAATGTGGTGTTAACAGTTCCCAAAATCTGTCCCATTTTTTGCACATAGAGTATTATTTTACTAATAACCGTGGTTTTCAGCGATCTGCCACATAATCAGAGGAGCAACTAAACAGAAGCTGAGTGGTAAAAGTAATTGCTGAGTTCTGTCAGAATGTTTCATGCTATGAATACCTGGCACTTGACACAAAAGGCAGAGTACGAATATGTTTCTTTGTGCGAATAAATGTTATTGAAGTGACAGAGTCAGTGGGACCGCAGGCACTTCCGAATATAATTGGCCTGAAAATATGCAAATGGAGTGCAGTCCTGCATTCCAGTTTCAACTGAACTCTTCCAAAGGTGGCATAGTATCTGAAAGAATATGAGGGCTGATTATAAGGTCTCAGCACAATGTCAGTGGAATTGTTATGGCATTGTGCATATTAACATTGTTGTGTTGCCTTCATGCTACTCCTGTATATAGAAAATGATGCACATGTTAGACTAAATACATAGAAAACACATTACATGGGCAGGATATCCTCCATGACCTAGCACATTGGGGAACGCTTAAAGTGGTGCAGCCATTTGAAATCGCATTTGATGCCCAATCTTCATAGGTTACCGTCAGATCTTGACTCTCAAATACTGATCACATACTAGAAGTACATAAGAGATTCGCAGGCTAATTGCAATTGCATTTGAAAGGATTGTGACTCATATTCTCTCGTGGCGTATATATCAGGAACCGAGTAGCCTTTAGGAGCAAGTAATGTAGAGCCAATGATTCAGATGGTATAATTGCATTATCATCTCTTTAAAGCCCTCTATGCAACCTTTCATGTCCTTTCCAGCACTGGCTGGTTTTATCCTCCACTGTTTAGCAGAGTAGTGGTTGTGGATCAGCTGCCAATTACACATGCTGCCGATTTATCCTTTCTATTCAAATCAAGCTGCACAACTAATCTACTCCTGCCATTTTTAAGCCAGATGGTTAAGCTCTGCGCCTATGTGTAATAGTTTGCTGAAAAGCTGCCAAGAGGTTTAGACTTGCCTATTCAAAATTGGATCCTGCAGTATAAACTCCATTGCTTCTGTTGAGGATGAAAGTAATAAATATTTGAAGCAGAAATAGAAACAGGGATGCAAGAAGCAAACAGTGTGGTGGGATGAGTTGTGATGAGGAGCTATATTCTTGAAACATGAACATGCCACAGATGCTCAAGAGTCAAGAGTCAAGAGTGTTTTAGTGTCATATGTCCCGAAACAGCACAATGAAATTCTCACAACAGTCAAAAAAAAGTACACTGTAAAACCTATAATAAACAACAAAAAAGTTATATATATAGATATCATATATATATATATATATAACTAGACTAAGTGGGACCCGTTGGGTCCCATGGTGACAATATTGGTGGCCAGTGGGGGGGCTTTCTGGAGCGCTGGTATGGGTTCCTGGGGTGGCAGCTCAGTCCCTCAAGCTCAGGGACTATTTTGGCGGTCTCAAGAACGACAACTGAAGTTTCAAACGGCTCTTTATTCAAAAGTTTGGTTTTCAGTACACATGTTCTCTAGACACGTCTGGCCACATTGGTGGTCAGCGCTGAACTAATGCGTGAAAGCAAAACCACGCGAAAACAAGCAGCCCCTCCCGAGTCACATGATCGCGGCTTCCAAATGCCGGGTTTGATACCTGCTTGCGCCAGTAGGTGCCACTACATGCCCCCCCCCCCCCCCAGAATCCACGGTATTGAAACGCATGGGTAACCGGACGGTTCGACTGGAATGCGTAGTCCGAGGTCGCGAGGTGAGCGTAACAGTAGGGGTAGGCAAAACAAAACCGGAGGGACGTGATAAACGCAAACGAGGGACGGGCATAATAAAGGGGATCGGAGAAACATGACCGGGGGTAACAGGTGCAGAAGGCAGTAAAACGGCCGGTGGACGTCCTCTATGCCGCGGAGTAGCCACTGTCACTGTGTTATCCTCGTCGACGTGCGCTGGCTTAATGCGGCTCATGGAGACAAACTCCTCCTTGCCACCCATGTCCAACGTAAACGTCGAGGCACTCTGTACGGACTCTCGTACACCCGCTGTAACGGCGAGCGGTGAGCATCTCTACAGAGAGAAATATAAGCACAATCCCGTAACATAGTAGATACATTCACCGCAGATGAACCATGCCGGGAAGTGGGAACCGGGACCAAAGCGCGGGCCTGCTCGCGAAGGTCAGCTAACAACGCCGAAGCCGGGACTACTTGATCCTGGGGGACAGGCAGGAAATCCCCAGGAACTCGCAAAACCGAGCCGTAAACCAACTCAGCCGAGGGGACTTTGAGGTCCTCCTTAGGCGAGGACCCAAGGCAACTGGTCGACCCAATCTGGGCTGGTGAGTTGAGCTTTCAATGCCGACTTGAGGTGCCTGAGAAACGATCAACCAAACCGTTGGACTCTGGGTGATACTCTGCGGTCTGATGCAGCTTCGCGCCATACAGCTGCGCCATACCACTCCACAGGGAGGACGTGAACTGGGCCCCACGATTGGTAGTGATTTCGGAGGGAACCCCGAATCGAGCAATCCAATTCAAGCCAATGGCCCTCCCGCATGCCTCAGTGGAGGTTTCCATTAACGGTATCGCCTTCGCCCACCCGGTAAACCTGTCTACGACAGTCAGTAGGGGAGGGTCCCCACGCGAACATGGCAAGGGACCCACCAGGTCGACATGGATGTGCAGGAACCTGCCGTCCGGGACAGCAAAATCCTGTACCGGCGGGCGCACATGTCTCTGTACCTTGGAAGTCTGGCATGGGACGCAGGAAGGGGCCCATGCTGTGACTTGCTTCCTCAATCCATGCCAAATGACTTCGCCGCGACCAAGGCAGAGGGTGCACTAGGCTGTGGATGGTGTCGAAAATCTGATGCCACCAAGCAACCGGGAGAATGGGACGGGCTTTGCCCGTGGAGATATTGCAAAGGACTCGCACACCGGCACCTTAGCCAGCTTGAGACCTGATTCAGCATTGCGGTAAACATCTATACCGGCATCTGCGTGTTGGGCAGCGGACAGCTCCTCATAATCTACGCTTGACTTAACACTGAGACTTCGGGCAGCGCTGGATGGGACAACCCATCAGCCACAATGTTCAGCTTCCCTGCCACATGCCGAATATCTGACGTGAATTCAGAAATGTAGGCGAGGTGCTGTTGCTGTCTGGCAGACCACGGGTCAGATACCTTGGTCAAGGTGAACGTTAGTGGCTTGTGGTCTGTAAATGCGGTGAAAGCGCGCCCCTCCAGTAAATAACGAAAATGGTGGATCGCTAGGTAAAGTGCAAGGAGCTCCCGGTCGAAAGCACTATACTTAACTTCGGGGGCTCGCAGTTGCCTGCTGAAAAATGCCAGCGGCACCCAGCGACTACCTACTCGTTGCACAAGGACGGCGCCTCCCGCGACGTCAGAAGCGTCCACAATGAGGGCCGTTTGGGCTGACGCCCTAGGGTGTTCTAGCATAGTGGCGTTGGCCAATGCAGTCTTAGCCCCCTCGAACGCCTTCTGCGCCTCCTTGGACCAGACCAGGTCCTTAGGCTTACCGGCCAGGCATTGGAACGGGACGAATCGGTGGTAGAAATTAACCAAACCCCTGTAGACCCTTAGGGGCATCAGGAAGCGACGTATAGCATCAACTTTCTCGGGCAGTGCTGTGCGCCGTGGTAGGTGATGCTGTGACCCAAGAATGAAATGGAACGCAATCCGATCTGGCACATCGCGGGGTTGATCACCAACCCGTGTTTGCGCAGCCGTTCAAAAAGCAGGCGGATGTGCCTGACATGCTCTGCCTGCAAGCTGCTGGCCACCAGGATATCATCGAGGTAGATGAATATGAACGGCAAACCCCAACCGACCTGATCCATTAACCTTTGGAACGCCTGAGCAGCATTTGTCAGGCCAAAAGGCATTCTAAGCCATTCGAAAAGGCCGAAAGGGGTGATGGTGGCCGTCTTCGGGATGTAATCGGGATGGACAGCAATTTGATTATACCCGCGAATAAGGTCAACCTTCGAGAAGAAGGTTGCGCCTTCCAGATGGGCCGAGAAATCCTGGATGCTGGGACTGGGTACTGATCAGCTGTGGTTACGGCATTCAAACACCTGTAATCACCGCAAGGTCTCCAACCCCCGGACGATTTGGGCACCATGTGCAGCAGGGAAGCCCAAGGGCTATCTGACCGCCGGACAATCCCCATGTCCTCCTTAAGCTGGAACTCATCTTGTGCGATGCGCACTTTATCTGGGCGAGAGACAGCGTGCACGGGCATGTTCCGGTGGGCCCTCAGTGGGAATGTGGTGGACCATGCCATGACGGAGGCGGGGCATGAGCAACCCTGGAAAGTCAGCGAGCCAGGCTGCGAAAGGTTGCTGGATCTCAGCTACCTCGTCAAGTTGCTGTAGGGACATTGACGGGTTGCGCGGCTTGGCAGGGCATGGGTCCGACACAGGGACCATGCGTCCACCTCACACATCGACTAACAGGGAGAACGCGCACAAGAAATCGGCCCCCAGGATCGGTTGGGAGACGTCAGTAACGATAAACTGGTCTCTCCGAGATAACGAGGTCTCTCCGTTGCCGAACCAGCAGGTCAAGGAACAGCTTCTTCCCAGCGGCTGTCACTCTACTCAACAACGTACCTCGGTGACTGCCAATCACCACCCCCCCCCCCCCCCCCGGACACTTATTATTATTTATTCAAATCATTTGCTATGTCGCTCTTCCAGGGAGATGCTAAATGCATTTTGTTGTCTCTGTACTGTACACTGACAATGACAATTAAAATTGAATCTGAATCTGAATCTGAAACGTCCACCTGAACTGGTGGGAGCCAAAATGGTCCACGTAAAAATAAGTGCGAATGTCGCTCCCGTTCACAGCCGAGAGGACGGGTCCTACCTTACCGGCACGAATATCTCGGGCGCTCGGAGGCAGGATGCTGGCATGGGCACCGGAGTCCACCAGGAAACGGTGGCCGGAATGTCGTAGAGGCGTTCGTTTGGACCGATCGCGTTCGACTCTATGTAGGTATGTTGCAAAACCTACCTTGAGCGGGGCTGCAGGTCTGTCCCAGCCCGTGTGCGTGATTTCGGTGCCGTTGAGAGGGGGGCGGGTTTAAAATGAGATTTTCCCTAGGCTATTCAAATCGAGGTTGTTTTGCCTACTTATTTGCTGACGAAAAATCGCTGCGAGGTTCGTTCGCTGGAGCTGTTTTTAAATTTAAATGGTAAATTTAATTGTTATAGTAGGTTAAAAATTATCCTCTACCCGCGACCACCGACAATGGGACGGATCACCTACAGGGGACAACGGAAGGTAGGTTGTTTATTTTTACATTAAAAAGCGCTTCTTAAGATCCCTTTATACAAAGTTTTAAGTTGCGAATAGCTAATTTGGGGCCCCATTAAATCCCGCAGTATTTTTCTGGGCATATGGGGGTACAAATCTACCGCAATGGGAACATTCTAAACCAACGCGTTCTACAGAGTTCCACAGGATCCCACTCGAAAGCTGATTTAAATGGCCATTGATTTACAGCAATTGAACACTAAATTCCTTCCATTTGGCCTATAAATTAATGTCAATGAGATTTTAAAATCATGTTTTATTGTGAATTCTTTGTGAATGTTATTTGGACACTTAGGCTATTTAAAAATGTTAATCTTTTCTTAAGAAATGTATAGATGTTTAGATCTAGTAATTGAAGTTTGGATTTAGCTACAATTGGGTATCTAACTAATTATATGCTTTAATTTCAGGTCATCCAAGTAAGATTGTTTCATATTTGTTTCAGAATGCTTCAATCTATAATAACTGAAAATTTCTTTCAGTTCTCTTAATTTTTAAGAAATCTGTGGCCATTTTACTGTCCTCGATCACAGCTTTTGTGTTAAGTCAATGGAAAATCAATAGGTAACAAGATGCTAATTTCCGAGTATGAAAATGGCCATAACTTTTTTAATACTGAAGATATGAAAGTAAATTAAACTTATTTTTGTGCTTTATCTGATGGGATAAATTGCAGACTTGATTTTTTAAATCTCAAAATTTTGTAACATTGCTACTCTATGGACTAGTAGCCAAGGCATTTCCCGGGTACAAGCAGTGGCTCCGACATCTTCGGGCTTCGGGTCCATATCGTTGATGGTAATAACACCAGTGACTTTGGCTGTAGACCACTGGCCGTGGCAATTCTTCTTCGGTGCTGGGCTGGGATTCTTCTTCCTTCCGATGTTGGATTCGGCTGCACCCGCTGACCAGGGGGTGGGCAAAAGCAAACACGTCACGCCGTCTGTGTGCCCACAGTTAATCCGTTCTCTCCGCGAGTTGTTGGGGATCGCTGAAATCGGCTCCGGCGAGCATTAGTTGGACTTCGTCAGGCATCTGTTCTAAAGCAGTTATGGGCGGTGCCCGTCCATCAGGGCTAACATCTCTGAATGATGGTGGATGGCCGCCGATCAACAACACGGTCCATGTGCAGCAGCTTTGCTGCCCTGTCTCTGCGGCTGAGACCGTAAGTGTGGAACAACAGGGCCTTCGGCCCTTCGTATTTGGTGATGGACGGCGGGTCCCTGATGTAGGGCAATAACCTCGAGGCACAGTCCTGTGGCAAATCCCCCACCACATGGAAATACATTGTGTCGTCTGCTATGATGCGATGGAGGTGAAACTGTGCCTCAACGTGGGCGAACCACACCTGAGGTTGGTCAGGCAAAAATAATGGCAATTTGAAGCTGGTGAGTCCTGCCGCATGCTGGGTCCCGGACTGATCTTCAGAGATATGCATGCTCAGCCATTTGAAGCATCTGACTCTCTCTCAAGGTTTGTGGATCATTGATCATTCTCTTCTAAATTCCACAATGAGTTCCTTGGTCTCATTGAAGTTAAGTGCAAGGATGTTGTTCTCGCACCGTTTGGTCAGTCGATTGATCTCCCTCTTATGCTCTGACTCCTCACCATTCATAATTTGTCCAACAAAGGTGGTGTCATCGACAAACGTGAATGTGGAATGTGGAGTTCAAACTGTGTTCGGCTACACTGTCATGAGTATAGGGTGAATGGACCTCTGGGCTCTCCAGTGGGTCAGGCAGCATCTCTGGAGAATAAAGATAGGTGACGTTTTGGGTTGTGACTGAAAGTCACCTTCAGTCTGAAGAAGGGTCCCGACCTGAAACGTTACCTATACCTTTCCTCCAGAGATGCTGCCTAACTTGCTGGGATAGGTTGTGTCTATCTTTGGTAGAAACCAGCATGTACATTCTTTGTTTCTACACAGAGGGCTGAGATTGCAGCCTTAAGGTGCTCCCTTGCTGATGGTTATCGAGCTGAGCTTGACTTTCTGATTTTATTCTGTTTTTATTTCAATATTCAACATCAATGGTATTGTTACTTCCAATAAAACACGTTTGGATTGCTGCAGCAAGGAATTGTACAGTTACTGTTGGTGAATGTGCATATTTTGTCTCCCCCCCTTCCCAACATCAGTCTAAAGAAGGGTCTCGACCCCAAACATCACCCATTTCCTTCTCTCCATAGATGCTGCCACACCCGCTGAGTTTCTCCAGCATTTTGTGTCTACCTTAGATTTTATCCATCATCTGCAATTCTTTCTCAAACATTGATTGTCTTCATTATGTGTTCACTAACATGTGGTTAAACTGTTTGTTGTAGCTTTACTTGGAGAAGCATGAAATTGATTTGTATCAATCCTTCTGTACTTTAAAGAAAAACAAATAACAATCCTTGGACCTGACATTAATCGATAATAACATGACGTTCTTAATTCAAATTTTACACCTCCAATGATCCCATGATTTGGGAATAAAATATGCTCTGCTTAATTTTTAATGAGGTAAATTATGTTGCAACCATCTGGTCTAAAACCTACCATAAATAAGTAGGTACGCAGATAGATGGGTACTTTACCAATGCCCTGTCTAGAATAGAATGCCATTTATTGTCATTCAAACAAACAAGATTCAAACAAAATTTGTTCCTGCGGTCATAACAGCAAAAAACCCAAACACACAATTATCACAATTCCACACAGTGAATCTCCAAACACCACCTCACGGTGATGGAAGGTAAGTCTCATCTCTTCCCTGTTCTCTGTGTTTTATTCTTCTCCCACGGTCAAGCAGTCAAACTGCTGCATCGAGCTGATCGAGGCTCTTGATGTTGGAGCCCCCGGCAGGCGTTGGTAAGTCCCGCGGCCGTTTAAGCCGCGCCGGGCGATGTAAGGCTCTGCTCTGGGTCAGTTTAAAATCGATTCGCGCAGGCAAAGTTGCCATTGCGAGAGTTCCGAAAAGTGGTCTCCCACCAGGGACCTGTGAGCTCCCGATGCCACCGTCCACAAGACCTACAGCCGAAGCCTCAGAGGTCGGGTCGCAGCCGCGCGTCAGCAGAGTGCTCCGAAGTCAGCCATTTGATGGTGAGTCTGCAGGCTCTGTGACTGGAGCCTCCAGGTATATTCCGGTTGGAGGCCGCCAGCTCCACGACGTTATGCCCCAACGACAACAGAGACACGACAGGGAAAATGTTGCGTCCCCGCTCAGGGAAGAGATTAAAAAATCCCTCCCCCCCCCCCCCACATATACACAGCTAAAAATAAAATAAAACTAAAACCAAAAACATACGCCTAACAGGACAAAAAGAACGAAAAGACAGATGGACTGCAGTTGAGCCGCTGCCACAAGGCGCTGCCACACCGAATATAAGTCCATTTGAGTTATTTCTACAAATACTTGAACTGTTATGTTAGGCACAGCAGCATTTTCATTAACTTTTCATCAATATTTTAAAACATGCAAAAGGAAATTTATCATAAAAAATTAAGGCCTCAATTTCATGATAACCCACCCGGCAATGGCTAAATCAGCCTCCAAGTTCATGATGTACATGTCTTTGGCCGTGACTTCTGGAGGGGCGGTTAAGCAATTCACCCTAAGTTGTGGATCCTCATGGACAGATGAAGATCAAAGTCTGACTATCCTATGCAACTCTGACAGCTACTTTAAAGCAAGCTGACTGCAAAATCCTAGTTGATGGCATTAAACTGAAAAGTACGCCACCCATGAAAGATTTTTGACTTGAGTATTTTTTTTTGAAGAGGAAAATAAAATGTCAACAGAATTTGACTGTACACCCATCAGAACATGGTAATGTTCTCATTTGTAGGCTCTAACACTTCCAATTCACAAAAGGTGACATGCTCATCCTGTATCTTTTGCTGTAAATAATTTAATTGGGCGATTGATGACTATGTGTGAAAGCTCTCTGCCTTCTTTATAACCCCTTGACTTTGGAAATGACGATGTTCTTCATACAAATCCTTAAATAGCAGTCCCCTGGGGAGATGAGGTATGCTAAGCACTTTTTCTGCATTGTCTGAGACAGCAAGCCCTGTATTCTCATTTCTCACTTGCATAAACTGTGACTGCCATATAGTTTCTACCATTTCCAAGCACTTTTAGAATCTGTCTTCTCTCGACCAGGATACATTTATCTGCTTTAATTTTGTTGCAATAATTACTCCTGCCGTGATATCTTTCCATCACTGCCTTTCCATTCCGCCCGTGTGTATTTTCTTTTCCTTACAGCCGATCACCTCCAACTAAAAAAGGAAAGAATTTTAATTGATTTCTGGGAGCCAGCTTGTCAGATTCCAGTCACAAGGTGATAAGCTTAGATAAGGAACACAAGTGTAAACAAGAATTGTATGCCAAAGCTTGCATCATAATTATCCTGGGAGAATAGCTGAAATCCTTTCTTATCTTTTATCTCTTATCCACATGTGATCATTACACTAAATACTTTTCAAATCCATAAGTAAGTTTCTTTAATGCCCCATGCATTATCAACAATCTGGCTCAATTTGTGAGCAAATCCAAGTTTGTGAGTTCAGTAACAACTTCTCTGTGACTGAAAGTGAAATAAACAAAATGTCATTTTGTTTAGCAACATGGCAAGAAATATAAGAAATGGGAGCTGGGTCAAACTATTTAATCTCTGGAGCTTGCACTGCCAATTCAGTGTGACTGTGGCTTTCCTTTCACATCAATTACCTTTGCCAATCACACCCCCCCCCCCCCCCCCCCACACTTATTTTTATTCAAATCGTGCTATGACTGTGGGAGATGCTAAATGCATTTTGTTGTCTCATCACTACCATGACAATTAAAATTGAATCTGAATCTGAATCTGAATCTGAATCTGAATCAATACCATGTTTCTACCCTGTCCCCATTTCCCTTGATTCCTTTAATATCCAAAAAATCTATCAATTAGGTTGGAATTAAATCAGTGACTGAGCCTCAGCAGCACACCTGAGTGGAAAAACATGTAAAGAAACAGCACCCTTGAGAACAGAGGTTCTCCTGATATCAGACCTGAATGGCATATTCCTTGTTTTAAGACTGTGATCCCATGTTCCAAACTCCCAAGCCAGGAGAAACATCCTACCTGCTGAACCCTCTAAGAATTCTGTACTTTTCAATTAGGTCACTTCGCTTGTTTACAAAATGTAGATGGAGGGCAGCCTACTCTGTTCAATCCACTAATTTATATCCAATATCTAATTACTTGATTAATTTAAATAATCTAAATACATTGTGGAGTGGGGCCAGAACTATTATTGAGAATGATTAGGTATTTGAAATATCTACTGGAATATAACATTTTGTACTCCAGTTAAAATACAGTATATGTTGCATTTTTCTTTTCAAATTTCACAGTAAAATGAATTGCCATGCATCTGGTTATTTTGGTTCTATAGCTGTTAATTTTCTTTCAAATTCCTAATTGAATTGAGCAATTATTTTCAGCACATGAATGATCAGGATAATGCCTACCTTGCACACGGACTTCATAAGTATGCGGAGTTGGCATATTGTAATATCAATCCTTGTGCATTACGGATTTGATTCCAGCATTAACGAATTACTCAGTAATAACTGCTTGCACGGTATGTTGGGCAAGAAAGGGGAACAATATAAATATCAATGGGACGAACTCCCTCGGTGCAGTTTAAAAGCGTCATCATAGATTTATTAATGATTGATTGGAATTTTTGGTGGAATTTCAATTTTCATTGTTAGAAACCATCAGAGACATTTTAATAGGAGAGCTGAAATCACGTTACCTTTTTGGGGTTGGTGGCAAGAAATTGCAGCGAATTATAGACGTAGCCCAGACCATCACACAAACCAACTTCCCTTCTATTGACTACATTTACACCTCACGCTGCCTCGGCAAGGCAAGCAGCAGCATAATCAAGGACGACTCACAACCCGGCCACTCCTTCTTCTCCCCACTCCCATCAGGCAAAAGGTATAGAAGTGTGAAAACGCACACCTCCAGATTCAGGGGCAGTTTCTTCCCAGCTATTATCAGGCAATTGGATCATCCTACCACAACCAGAGAGCAGTGCTGAACTACTATCTACCTTTTCGGTGACCCTCGGACTATCCTTGATCGGACTTTGCTGGCTTTACCTTGCACTAAAAGTTATTCCCTTATCATGTATCTATAAATTGTAAATGGATCGATTGTAATCATGTATTGCCTTTCTACTGACTGGTTCGCACGCAACAAAACCTTTCACTATACCTCGGTACATGTGACAATAAACTAAACTAAACTGGCGGTGCCTCCTGATCTCCAGAATAGAAGCATGGAAGCCAGGAGCACTAATCTACAGTAATATCAAAGGAGTTATGTTAATCTTTTGTGCTTCTTCAAGGAGGTCATCACAGAGATCTGTGGCATGGATCTGCCAGACTTAGAGCTGTTCACATATTTGATCCTCAATCACCTATTTCAGTACTATCTAATTTTCCCCATAAACGTGCAGAAAACATAGTTGTCACATATCACCTACACACCCACACATACATATAGACACGCGAGAGGCTTGTGTGGATTTGCAAACGCAGTTGCTTATTCTCGACCCCGAAACCTCACGCATTTCTTCTCTCCAGAGATGTTGGAGTTACTCCAGCATTTTGTGCCTATCTTCTACTTATTATCTAAACAAGGTTCAACCATTTCTCATGAAGGAGTCACAATCACAGATTCCAGGAGCATTGCAATTCTCAGTTAAAATATCAGCTACTGAACTGGACTAGTTTTGGTAATGATTCAGCCCGAATACATAACACGACTTATCATGGTAATGCTAATTATTTAAACACACAGAAATTCTCCAACACAAAGCACTCTTGTGATATATTAAAATGATGGGCAGCCGTGACGGGGTGTTAATTAGTCCAATGATGTGTTCCGTTTTCTAAATGGAAAGATCATCAATATTTCATCAGTGTGACTGCTGACAAAATTAACATCTGACAGTTTGAGTTTAGCAAATGAGAAGATAATGATGTGTGTCTGCTGGCTGACACCAGTACCCTTCATTTATACAAGAAAATGTGTTAATACAATGCACCTTTTAACGGCTGCAAAGTTAGAAGGGTCAGAAGTGCTGCTGTAAAAGTTTGTTTGCATTCTAATTAAAGGTCACCAGCAAGAGATATTAACTTTTTTTCTCTCTGCACTGATGCTGCCTGACCTATTGAGTATTTTTTTAAATTGCATTGGAAGATATAGCATGGAATCAGCCCTTCGGCCCACCGAGATTGTACTGACTATCGGTCGCCAGTTCACACTAGATCCATTTTATCCCACTTTTGGATCCACCCCTTGCACTCTAGGGGCACCCTACAGTGGCCAATTAACCTTCAAATTTTGTGTGTGGAAGGTAACTGAAGCACCCAGAGGAAACCTATGAAATCACTGGGAGATTGTGCAAACTCTGCACAATCACAATAAAAACTGGGTTTAGTTTAGTTTAGAGATACAGTGCAGAAACAGGTCCTTTGGACCAACGAGTCCGCACCGACCAGCGATCCCCACACATTAACATTATCCTACACACACTATGGACAATTTACTCTTAACGTACACTTAATTTACACTTAAGCCAATTAACCTACAAACCTGTACGCATTTGGAGTGTGGGAGGAAACCAAAGATCTCTGAGCAAACCCACGCTGGGAGGGAGAACGTACAAACTCCATACAGACAGCACCCGTAGTCGGGAGTGAACCCGGGTCTCCGGCGATGCAAGCGCTGTACCACTGCGCCACCATGCCACCTGGTCTCTGGCACTGATTGGCAGCAGCTTTACCAGATGCGCTATTGTGCTGCCCTTACTGGCATACGTATCTGGCAATTTCCACTTTTATTTCAAATTTCCAATATCCACTCTCTTTTGAATTTGTATTATTTTTCTTCTTGCGGTATATTCCAGTGATATATAGCATGATCTTTTGATCCATCTAGTTTCACTCTGCTTGTTTTGAATTGTTTTACTCCATAAATATGCAGCCTAGTTTCTTCAAATATTTATTTTTACCCAGTGTATAATTCTTTTGGAAATCTCAAGACATATAGTACTGCTAACAGCTCTCATCTTCAGTATTACAAACAAAAGATTAAAAAATGAGTACAGGTGAAATTGTGAAAAGACATTTACAAAGATGTTACCAGAGCAGAAAGATTACATATATCAGGATAAGCAGAAGGTTTTTCTCAAGAGAGTATAAGAATAAAAATCAACATTTGTAAATCTCTTGAAAAAGTTTTCTTGGAAAACCTGGTGAACTGGAACATGATATTTGTTAACTGTTAATACAAGTTACCTGGTTGAATTATTACGTTATTGATAATTGATTGTTTATCCTCCATAAATGTGTTGATTAATCTTCTTCAGGCTGGTCAGAATGTAATGTTTTCTTGCTGCAGCTTATATTTATAAGGGAAGATTAGTAGACCAAATGGAAAAGACTGAAATGTGACCTATTGGGGGTCGTTCAAATAATGAGAAATTGTGAAATGGCAGACAAACGCTCATAATCAGAAACATTATTGAAATGACATCTGCAATGCATCAAAACATTAAATAAAAGAAGATAGACACAAAATGCTGGAATAACTCAGCGGGACGGGCAGCATCTCTGGAGAGAAGGAATGGGTGAAGTTTCGGGTCGAGATCCTACTTCTAACGTCACCATTCCTTCTCTCCAGAGATGCTGCCTGTCCCGCTGAATTGCTCCATCTTTTTGTGTCTTTCTGCGAATTAAACCAGCATCTGTAGTTCCATCTTACGCAATGCATTAAATAAACCTGAACATAACCCGCCGAAGGTTCTTGACCTGAAACCTCCCCCTTTCCTTCCATCCAGAGATGCTGCCTGTTCCGCTGAGTTACTCCAGCATTTTGTGTTGTCTACCCATAATCAAGAGATGTTAGAGCAGATAACCAATGGGTTTGTTGCGAAGAGATCGGTGTGAAGGAACACTTTAAAGGAGGAAAGAATGATAGAGAAAGAAAGCTTTTTGGGAAGCAAATTCCATAGTTTTGACAGCTGATGGGATGGCTGTCAATGGATGAACCAGTTAAAATTGCAGAATGCTCAATCCTTAAAGTTTAGAATAATGCAGATGTCTCAGGTGGTTCAAGTGGTGAAAGTGATGGCAGGGATAAAATGGGACATGATCAGAATCAGAATCAGAATCAGAATCAGAATCAGAATGCTTTATTGTCATTGCATGTGTCACATACAACGAGATTACTGTGTCTCTCCATTTAAAAGAACTTCAAACATTCACATACTCATACTTTTTACACTCCCTCCCTCGTCAAACCCACCCATGGATTCACATTTACATAAATTAACACTCTCTCCCACCCCCCCTCCTTCCCCATAACTCGCTCCCGAGACAGAGTTCAGTTCCAAGATTGTTGATGGGTAAAAACTGTTCTTGAGTCTGGTAGTGCGTGACTTTAGCGACCTGTATAGTAGTTTGAAACAAAGGGTGAGTATTCTAACATCACGATTTCAAGATATATTGTAGATGTTAATCAGGAGGTTTGGTATGTATGTAGACATAAACAATCGAGTATCGAATGGATGCTCCCCAAAAGGCTGAGACTTGCAGGGGGTTAAATGACAGAGGATGGCTGTCGGTGTGTGGTACAAATCAAATCTGGTGGTAACAAAGTCATCAATGGAATGAAATAAGATGGGAGGCATAGAATAGGATGTTTATTGAGGTGGAATTAGTGATGGAACAGATAACTGTATCAAAGTCTTCTTGAAATCAAAGGTGGCTGTAACATGCAAACAATTTGGTTTAATGTCAGATAGTTCATGGAAAGGAAATGGCCAGGGCCAACTGTTGTGATGGGGATAGGTAACATTGTCTTGGCTTTGAATCATTATAAGTTATGTATTGACCTCTGGACCATATAAGAATAAAACCGCGCATGGAATTCAGCGGATTTGTATTTCCAGAAAACATTTCCTTGAGAAAGTTGGAGGTTTGAACAAGTTGTCTGATGATTTGGTGACTGAATGAAAGGTGGATAAAGGTAGACCTAGATCATGTCAAAGTACATGTGTCACACATTTCCATCAGCTCCTCCCAACAGGTGGGTTGAAGCAGGTTAACTATGGGCACCTCCTCAACATTCAAATGCCAGAACTCATACTATGCATTCAATCACACTGAAAACTTTCACTCTACTCAGGTCTGGCAAAAAGAAAATCACAATCTATTATCTTCATAGAGGTTCACCTTGAGAGATCGCTTGCATCTAGACAAATTCTCAGACTGTCATTTGGTTTTGCAACACATGCCGAACTGAATACATAAATGTACCACGCTTATCTGAGCTGGTCACTCTAACTTGCAGCTCCCAGTCAGCTGTAGTCTAGTTTTGTTGCAGATTGAAAGCACATGACCCACTGGTTTAACGACACTTGAATATGACCCTGTCCAGTGATACGAAGCAGTTCCGAACTGCATCTCTGCTGCCCCTGACCAGAACTTAGTGGTTCTCTTTCTCTATGTTGCACTATTCAGTCTCTATTGGTATGCAGGGAGAAGAATATAGTCAGGTGTACAACTTTTCCAAAGTACAGATGAAGGATGAAGTGGCAGATGTTGCAGATGGTGCAGCAGTGTTCATGTGTGTTAAAGATGATGTCTGGATGGTAGTTAGGCAGATACTACTTCAAGCTGTTCTAGGTGTGGACTCCTATATATTGGTGAGACCAAGCGCAGACTGGTCGATGGCTTCGCTGTACACTGCTGCTCCATCTGCCTGGGCCTACGCGATCTGTCGGTTGCTAAACACTTTAACTCCCCCTCCCATTCTCATATTGACCTTTCTGTCTCCTCCACTGTCAGAGTGAGGCCAAACACAAATTTGAGGAACAGCACCTCATATTTCGCTTGGGCAGCTTACACCCCAGCGATACGAATATTGATTTCTTTAACTTCAAGTAACCCTTGTTTTCCCTCCCTCTCCATCCCTCCCCCACCCTAGTTTCACTGTCCTCCTGATTAATTTCACTCTGTGTATGCCTCCTCATCATCTTCCCCTCTTTCAACGATGACCCATTCTACATGTCCGCGATCCGGTAGGCGGCGCGGCTCTGGCCAGCAGCGGCCTCTGCAGCCTGTCCGGCAGATTACTTATTATTTTCTAGTCTGTGTTTTTATGTAGTTTGGTGAGTTATTTTATGACTGGTCGGGCTGTGTGCTGTACACTGCTGCTCCATCTGGGTGGGCCTACGCGGGGTCGGTTGAAACTTTTTAAATCTCCCTCCCATTCACATGGAGACCCGACCTTCTCCTCAAGAATCAAGGTCAATTTAGGTGTCATTTGGACCCCTTGAGGTCCAACGAGGAGCGGTTTCTGCAGCATACAGGACAAACAAATAGACCTCAGGTGTCGACATACCGTTGCCGTTACATAGCTGGCCATCACATTGCTGGATGGAAGGCCAAAAAAAAACTTATGCTCTCCACTGCTGCTGCTGCTGCCCCCCCCGGAGATGTCAGAGTCAAAGTCAAAGCCCCGGGCTGGCGATGGCGATTGTCCCGCGGCCATTAAAGCCACGCGGGTGGTGCAAGAGGGAGACCGGGTCTCAGGATGTTGCAGCGGCGACGTGCGCTCGCAGAGTCCCGCGCGGGCCATTCCAAGCCGCGCGGGGCAGTGAAGAGCCCCTGCTCCAGGGGCTCTTCGACCCCGCAACTCGGGGCAGGAGATGGCCGCCGACTTTGCGGAGCCCTGAAAAGCGGTCTCCCACCAGGACCCGCGGGCTCCCGGTGACCTCCGCAGACCACCCGGCGTGGCCTCCGAATCTCCGGAGGTCGGGCCGCAGCAGCAATCGCCACCACCGCTCCACCCGCTCCGGACTATGCCTTTGACTCCGCGACGGGGGACGGGGAGAGTGTCGTGGACCAGAGTAAGTTTTTCTTCTGTTGGAGGCCATCCTCATTGCAGCCCCAACGACAACGGATGACCCGACAAATGTAATTATGTTGGTCTGGGGTCCCATGCAGGGAGAGATTTAAAAGTTGCCCCCTCCCTCCCAGAAACCCCACCCCCCCCCACACACCAGGGGTCCAAAAAAACAATAAATTGACTACTTACAAACATAGACAAAAACTAATAAAAACCGTTTTAATCTTTCAGAGGCCGCTGCTGACGAGAGTCTTTGCCGCCTTTCCGGAAGACGTTTCCCTCGCCCCTGACTCTCAGTCTGTAGAAGGGCCTCGACTCGAAACGTTACCCATTCCTTCTTTCTAGAGATGATGCCTGAGTTAATCCAGCTTTTTGTGTCTTCTTCTTCAAGCTAGCCTAGCTTAAATCCTTTGTGATAAAGATGATGAAAGAAAGGTATGGTGTTTCATGCTTGCTAATTGTGGCGCTCAATTTCTCAGGTGCTGGCTTGATGTCTGCCTGAGGCAGGACATAGACAGTAATATAACCTGATGACTGTGCTGCAAGAGGAGGATTTGTTTGCATTTACAAACTTTCTACGAATCACACCTGAGCAGTTTAATGAACTGAAGGAAACTGTGGGTCCCCTGCTGGTAAAAAAAGGAGACCTATATCTGTAGAAAGTTTTTAAATGCAGACAAATCCTCCTCTTGCAGCACATTCATCGGGTTATCATACTGTCCAAGCATCAATCTTCTTTGCAAGAAGGGCTTCACCCACTGACACCTCTTCTGCTTCCTCTTCACCCATGTGCTTTCCCTTCTTCCTTTCTTGAAAGGCTGATGAAGCAAAAGGGCTGCTGCTCCTGCTGCTTTAGTAACATCCACCTAACTTGTAGGTATGTTACAAAACCTACCTGAATCGTGGCTGAGCATCTGCCCTACCCCTTGTGTGTGATTTTGGCGCTGTTTAGAGGGGGCGGGTTTAAAACGCGATTTTTACTAGGCTGTTGCAATCGAAAATGTTCAGCCTAGTAAATCATTAACGGAAAATCGCTGAAAGACCCCGTCGCAAAAGGTATTATTAGTTTTTATGACCTTGTAAAATAGTTAGAGTAGTTTAAAAATCACTCTCTAAACGCGCAACCTCTCGCAGCCCCAGGGTTTTATAAAGCAAACAATTAAAGGTATGTACCTTATTTTTACATTAAATGGGGCATGTATATAACCCTGTTTATAAAGTTTTCTTTGGCGAGTAGTTCATTTTGGGCTCTTTATATCCCGCAATATTTTTCTGGGCATTTGAGGGCACAAATCCAGCGCAATGTGAACGTTCTAAACCAACGCGTTCACAGGAACCCACTAGAAAGCTGATTTAAATTGACTTTAATTTACAGCAATTGAACACTAAATTCCTTCCATTTGGCCTATAAATTGATATAAATGAGATTTAAAAATCATGTTTTATTGTGAATTATTTGTGAATATTATTTGGACACTTGGGCTATTTAAAAATGTTAATCATTTATTAAGAAATGGATAGATATTTAGATCTAGTAAATTGAAGTTTGAAATTAGCTACAATTGGGTAACTAACTAATTATATGCTTTAATTTCAGGTCATCCAAGTTAGATTATTTTATATTTGTTTCAGAATGGTTCAATCTATGATAACTGAAAATTTCATTCAGTTCTCTTAATTTTTAAGAAGGTTATGTGCTTTTGACTGTCCACGATCACAGCTTTTTTGTTATGTCCATAGAAAATCAATAGGGAACAAGATGCTAATTTCCGAGTATGAAAATGGCCATAACCTTTTTATTACTTGAGATATGAAAGTGAATTAGGTGTCAAATTAAACTTATTGTTATGCTTTATCTGATGGGATAAATTGCAGACTTGATTTTTTAAATCTCAAAATTTTGTAACATTGCTATAACTTGTTCCTTCCCTGCTCTCATGGTTCATAATGATTTAAAAAAAACCTGGGAGGCGTTTATTGTAAGAAAACAAAACTTTTATCTGCTAAAAGAACTCTGCAACTATGATGGAGCGCGCCCAGGAGTGACAGAGGTCACATGCTTATGTTAATATTAACCTTTTTTTCTCCCAGTTTTATTCCACCAGGGAGGTCTTACCTTCCACTACCTGCAACCTCTGGAAACCACCTTCAACTAGCATCGCAACCGGCTTCAACTAAAAAATTACCGATTATTAAATCGGCAACCTGTTTTTATTCGAGGCCGGTTTTTAATTTTTTGAAATAATCGCCGGAACATAGAAGAAGCTCGACTACACAGAAACCACATTCGACCATTAGGGAGAGTGACAAAAACCTCCGGCAACCTCACGGAAACCTTGGGTGGGGCACAAGGTCTCCAGAGAATTTTGTTCAGGTTTCCTAAGTTTGACAGGGGCATAACTCTTTCTTGAATATATCTGACAAGACCACCATGTCCAAGAAGCATTATTGGTTTATCATGAAGCAAAGACCACTGCCTGCTCTTTAACCTGACTTTGTCATCTAATCCATATGGCGGGTGGATAAACCGCCAGGCAAGACCACCATGTTTGGGGATGAGCCATGTCTCCGTGAAACAGAGGATGCAGCAGTCCATCATGTCCCTTCTGAAACAACATTCATCCATCATGCACTTAGGTCTTCTCCCTTGGTCTCCAGCGATTGTACATTAGCCAGAAGGATGCACTTGAGGTGGAGGGGTTCGCATGACGTTATGCTTCGGTCCTACCTGAACCAGTGACACACCTTTTTGCACAATGGAGGCCTCCATGGCGTTTCCAGGACTTTGTGCTTGTGTTCTGGGGGTCACAATCCACTGCCCACTGAGTCCATTGAATTCATTGGGGCATGGGGTTCAACTTATTTGTTTTTTGAGCAACTTATGTACCTGCGACTCGACCTTCAAGGAACCATACATCTGCACTCCTAGATCCCTCTGCTCTACGACACTCCCCAGAGGCCTACCATTCACTGTATATTTCCTACCCTTGTTAGACATCCCAAAATGCAACACCTCACACTTCTCTGTGTTAAATTCCATCAACCATTCCTCTGCCCACCTGGCCAATCGATCCAGATCCTGCTGCAATCTTTCACAACCATCTGCACTACCTGCAAAACCACTAACTTTTGTATCATCAGCAAACTTGCCGTGTATGTTCTCATTCAAACCCTTGATGTAGATGACATACAGTGACGGGCCTAGCACCGAACCCTGAGGCACACCAAGAGTACCAGGACTCCAGTCCAAGAAGTAACCTTCCACCATCACCCTCTGCTTCCTTCCATGGAGCCAATTTGCTATCCATTCAGCCATCTCTCCTTGGATCCCATGTGATCTAACCTTCCAGAGCAGCCTACCATGCGGAACCTTGTTGAATGCCTTACTGAAATCCATGTACACAACATCTACAGCTCTGCCCTCTTAACCTTTTTGGTCACGTCTTCAAAAAACTCAATCATATTTGTGAGACACAACGTCCCAAGTACAAAACCACGCTGACTATCCCTAGTTAGCCCTTGCCCATCCCAAAGCCTGTATAACCTATCCCTCAGAGTACTCTCCAGCAACTTACCAACTGCAGATGTTAAGCTCACCTGCATTCCTTCTTGAAAAGAGGTACAACATTTGCCAGCCTCCAGTCTTCTGGCACCTCTCCTGTATTTAAGGACAACTCGTAAATTTCAACTAGGGCTCCCACAATTTCCTCTCAGGTTTCCCACAATGTCCTCGGATATATCTGCTCAGGCCTTGGAGATTTGTCTACCTTCATACACGATAGTACCTTCAGTACTTCTTTAACGGTAACACTGACTGCTCTCAAGACACTTTCATTGACTGCCCCAATTTCTTCTGACCTACTGTCTTTCTCCTTGGTAAATACAGAGGAGAAATACTCATTGAGGACCTTTCCCATCTCCTGTGGCTCCACACAGAGGAGACCGCTTTTATTTTTGAGAGGTCCCACTCTCTCTCTAGTTATCCTTTTCCCCCTTATGTATTTATAAAATCTTTTGGGATTGTCCTTAATGGTACCGCCAGAGCTAACTCCTGGTTCCTTTTTGCCCTTCGAATTTCCTTTTTCAGTTTACTCCTTAGTTCCCGAAATTTTTCCAGGGATGCACTTGATCCCAGCTGCCTATACCTGTCCCATTCATCCTTCTTTGTTTTTGACCAATACCTCAATTTCCCTCGTCAGCCAAGCTTCCTTGCGTTTGCCTACTTTGCCCTTCACTCTAACGGGGACAAACGTATCCTGAGCTTTTGTCAGCACACTTTTAAAAACATCCCACTTGGCCGATGCTCTTTTCCCCTCAAATAATCTGCTCCAGTCAAGTTGAACGAGACCCTGTCTCCTACCCTCAATGTTAGCCTTACCCCAGTTCAGCATTTTAACATGTGGGCCCTCTCTGCCCCTATCCATGACTATCTTAAACCTAATCGAACTGCGGTCACTGGTCCCCAAAAGGCTCTTCCACAAACACTTCATTTACTTGCCGTTCCCAGTTTCCCAATATTAGATCCAGTGTTGTCCTCTCCAGAACATTTTTGAGGAATTGCACCCCATTTAAACCTTTCACATTTTGATTTTCCCAGTCAATATTGGGAAGGTTAGAATGCCCTACAACTACCTTATTTGACCTGCAGCTGTCTGCAATCTCCTAGCATATTTGGTCTTCGAAATCCCATTGACTATTCGGGGGTCTGTAGTACACCCCCAAAAAGGTGATCATCCCTTTCTTGTTCATCAGCTCCTTATAGCCTCACTAGACAAACCGTCCTTAATGTCACCTCTGACCACTTAACCAACAATGCAACTCCCCCCCCCCTGTTTTTTCCTCACCCCTGTCTCTCCTGAAGCTCCTGTACCCCAGAACATTGAGCTGCCAGACCTGCCCCTCCAGTAATCAGGTTTCAGTCATGGCTACAACGTCCCAATCACTCGTGCCTATCCATGCCCTAAGCTCATCTGCCTTACCCGTCAGGCCCCCTGCATTAAAATACGTGCAGTTTAAACAAACCTTCCTTACTAATTCTCTGCCTTTCACCTGCCTATCCTATCCACTAACCTTTCCCACACCACCCTCCATACCAACTTCTAACCTCTCATCTGCCTCCGTCCAGTATGAGATCCCACCCCCCTGCCAATCTAGTTTAAACCCTACCGTGCAGCATTAGCAAACCTTCTATGCCAGGATGGTGGCATGTACAAAGAAGATGGATTGCATCTTAACTGGAAGGTCAGTTAAGATGCAATCCATCCTCTTTGTACAGGTCACTTCTGCCCCAGAAGACATCCCAATGATCCAAAAATGTAAATCCTTGCCCCCTGCACCAACTCATCAGCCACACATTCGTTCTCCCTATCTTCCTGTTCTTACCTTCACTAGCACGAGTTACTGGAAGCAATCCTGATCTACCCCTGGAGGTCCTGCTTTTCAGTCTTTTACCTTACTCCCTAAACTCATGTTGCAGACCCTCCTTCTTTTCCCGACCTATATCGTTTGTGCCAACATGCACAACAACCTCTGGCTGCTCCCCCTCGCTTTGGAAGATGCCCTTCAGCCGCTCCGAGATGTCCTGTACCCAGGCACCAGGGAAGCAACACACCATCCCGGAGTCTCGTCTGTTTCCGCAGAATCTCCTGTCCGCACCTCTGACTATTGAGTTGCCCACCATTATGGCTCTGCCTGATGTTACTCTTCCCTGTTGAGCCTCAACACCAGGGTTGAAGCCATAGCCCTGGCAAGTGCTCAAACTTGATGTATCGTCTGCCCCGACAGCTCCCAAGAGGGTGAACCTGTTTTCAATTGCTCTTGCACTCCATGCTTGCTTCTCTACTTCGTCGCCACCCACCTACGCTTTTCTTGTATCCTCGGTGTGACAACCTCACTGTGAGTCCTTTTCAGGACTGTAGGTCAACCTCACTGTAGGTTCTGTGATGCATCTTTACCAATCCTCTCTGCCATGCAGTGATACATGTCAGTATCAGTGTGACATCTTTCCTGTTCTCTTCAATGAAACACATAGCATAGCTTCTTTGGTTATTTGGGTTCACCACTTTCAGAGTACATTTTCCAACCCAGTTTAGTGCAGTCTTGTAGAGCAAAATCACACAAACCATTAGTTTCACTACACCAACTACACCATGAGACTGATTACTTGCTTCAGGATGATATTTCACATTTCTACTCAGTCAACTTGAAATTCCATTGCTTGTCCTGCAGAAAATAGTTGCTTCTTCCATAAAACTGATCTTTGGCAGTAGATACACAATGTTCAAATTAATCTAACACCGTGTTTGTCCCTGCACTGGTCCACGGAGTGTTGAGTTACGATGTCATTTTTATTGTTCAGTGTTTGTAGAAATTATTTTGGAATCAATATCAAGCGTACTTGTTTCTTATCTTAAAAAAAAACACAATTTCCATTAGCGAGACCTGCAAATTTGAAAAAGTGCAATTCTATGACACCAGTCTTAACTCAGTGAGAAAAGCTCCAAAAAATTCTCTCTGCTCCCGATTAACTGCATCAAAAGATGATAGTGCAAGAGCAAGCAATGCTATTTTCACCTGTACTTCGGAGCAAGTAACCTTCAATTATTTCATTACTAAGTGGGTTAGAATGTTCTTGTAATGCATCTAATGGTTTCCTCATAGCCACATTTTAGGGCTTTTTGGTACGAAACAAATCTCTGAGGTTGTAACGGAAAAAATATAACGGAACATTTTCTTTGGTCTTTTGAGTTTACTCTGATATAGTGCAAAGTTTTCTTTTCACTCATCCCGTTCTTTAGATGGGCCATTTGTCTGGAAATCCTCATTGCATTTCCACAGTCACACAGGCTGCTGTTCCTATTACACATCAATGACACATTGCAGTTTTCAAGCACGACGTCTACATTTCAAAGTTTCATTAACCAGCATTTCTGACACCATATATCAGAGCCACTATTGAGGATTTTGGAAGATTGCCAAGAAGTTAAACAAAGTGGTTTATTAAACAAAATAATTTACAGAGAAGGGCAAAGCATTTTCTTTGTTGTGCCTTTTATTTTAATTCACTTTTCAGGTTGCGGATGAGGTCATTGGCAAGGCCAGCATTTATTGCCGTTCCTAATTGCTCTTGAGAAGATCACCTTGAACTGAGCCACCTTGAAGCACCGCAATGCTTCTGATGAAAGTGCTGTCACAATGCTTTCGGATAGGGAGTTTAGTTTTTAGTTTTTTTTAGTTTAGAGATGCAGTGCAGAAACAAGCCCTTCGGCCCACCGAGTCCGCACCGACCAGTGATCCCTGCACATTAACACTATCTTACACACACCAGGGACAATTTACACTTATACCAAGCCAATTAGCCTACAACCTTGCGTCTTTCGAGTGTGGGGTGGGGTCACGCGGAGAACGTACAAACTTCGTACAGGCAGCACCCGTAGTCGGGATTGAACCCAAGTCTCTGGCGCTGCAAGCGCTGTAAGGCAGCAACTGTACCGCTGCATCATCGTGCCACCGGGATGTACTGGAAGCCACCAGGAGCTGCAGGATTTATTCCTAGTGATAAGGAAGAACAATTCATTGCCAAACCAGGATATGTATAATTTGCTGGGAAACCTGGTGACCGTGGTGCGCCCATGATTCTGATGATTTGGTCCTTCTTGGTGATGGAGTTTATGAGTTTAGAAGATTTTTCACTGTTAGAAAATATTCAAGATTCAAGATTCAATTTAATTGTCACATATACCAATTAAGGTACAGTGAAATTTGAGTTACATTGGAGTGCATACTTCAGTTCGACTATGTAAGTTTGGGTCTGGTATCATGTGTACTCCTGGAGTTTGAACTGTACCATATTTGTCCCGATTAGCTTATCTCCAACAGGAGGTGAGATTCATACCAACTTAATAGTAAACTCACACTCCCTGACTTTTTCACATAATAGTTTTCCTCAAAATGTTTATCATAATTCTTTTTAAAATGCCATGACCAGCAATTTCAAAATCGCTGTGCTATGTTTGATCACTTGAGCATGAAATGTAAATCCCCTTCTCTTTTTTTAATGCACTTATTATTATTCCAAAATTTATGCCAATTTATGTGATTCATCGAACAATGGAAGGAACCTCTCAGTTTTGAAACTGAAGTGGTTTTCCAGCTGGGGGAAGGGTATGCGTGGGCATAATGATTGATTCCTGGGATATTACATTGTCATAGCCTCCTTACCTGAGGACAGAAATAATTAGTGAGAGTGGGATGAAAGCCTATTAGGCTGATTTCTGGATGAAGGTGTCTGTCCCAAGAGAAATGAATGAGCAGAGCAGAATCTTTGAGCTTGCAGAGAACAAGAAGTGACCTAATTGAAGCATGTACTATTTTTGTGAGGGACGTACAGGCTGTATGCTGAGTGATTCCTTCCCCTGGCCAGGGGGTAGCGCAAGGTGGTACAGTTTTCAAACATCAAGAGTGAAGAGTGTTTTATTGTCATGTGTCCCAGGTAGAACAATGGAAATCATACATGAAGCAGCACAACAGAATATGTAAACATAGTACATGGTAAACAACATAATAAATGAGAAAAATGTTCAATTGGTGAATATATACACAGACACACACACACATATAGATGCACGGTGACACTGTGGTAGAGTTGCTGCCTTAAGCCCCTGTCCCACTTAGGAAACCTGAATGGAAACATCTGGAGACTTTGCGCCCCACCCAAGGTTTCCATGCAGTTCCCGGAGGTTGCAGGTGGTTGCCGGAGGTTGCAGGTAGTGGAACCAGGTAGGGAGACTGACAAAAACTTCCGGGAACCGCATGGAAACCTTGGGTGGGGGGCAAAGTCTCCAGAGGTTTCCATTCAGGTTTCCTAAGTGGGACAGGGGCATTACAGTGTTTGCAGCGCCGGAGACCCGGGTTTGATCCCGACTACGGGTGCAGTCTGCAAAGAGTTTGTTAGTTCTCCCCGTGACTTGCATGAGTTTTCACCAAGATTTTCAATTTCCTCCCACACTCCCACAAGACATACAGGTGATTGTTGGATTAAAAGACTTGGTATAAATGTAAGCTGTCCCTAGTATACGTAGGATAGTGTTAATTTGTGGGGATTGTTGGTCGGTGCGGACTCAGTGGACCAAAGGGCCTGTTTTTGTGCTGTGTCTCTAAACTAAACTAAACTAAAATTTATAGTCTTAAACATGTTGGCCAACTTTCTCACACGTCAGAAAATCCAACAACTCAAGGGAAACAAGGAAAGATTCTGGGAAAAATGAAGAATACTGCATATGGGCTTGGAGAAGCAGAGATCGGTTTTGTTTGCTCCTCTTCCACACCTAAAACAAAGTGATGAGCACCTTTTTGACACCTCTGCTGCACAATGTTGCACACACTACAATGCACAACAGGCATTCTGGGCACACGCAGAGAAGACATCTCAAAGCTATCTAAAAAGTTGTCAGCATCCTTGACATTTAGGACCAGGTGGTCATGTAGATCTCATTACAATGCTCCAGCACTTCACTGGTTCCATCATCAACATCATAAATCAAGCAGGGAGAGCCTGTTTCGAGTATTTGCACATCAACTGGACACTTGTGGAAGTTTATGTCTTCTAATTTATAGAAATTCCAGGTTGCTGTGAAGATGCTCTGATTCATAAGGTCATAAATGATAGGAGCAGAATTAAGCTATTCGGCCCATCAATTCGACTCCCCTGTTCGATCATGGCTGATCTATCTCCCTCCTAACCCCATTCTCCTGCCCCCTCCACATAACCCCTAACACCTGTACTAATCAATAATCTATCCATCTCTGCCTTAAAAATATCCATTGACTTGGCCTCCACAGCCTTTTGTAACAAATAATTCCACAGATTCACCACCATCTAACTAAATAAATTCCTCCTCTTCTCCTTTCTAAAGGAATGTCCTTTAATTCTGAGGCTACGACACTACTCTCCCACTAGTGGAAACAATCTCTCCACATCCAAGCCTTTCACTATTCAGTGAGTTTCAATGAGATCCACCCCTCATTCTTCTAAACTCCAGCGAGAACAGGCCCAGTGGTGTCAAACGCTCATTTGATGATTCAAATGAAAGATTCATACATTTACAGTAGCTTATGTGGTGAATCAGAATGCTTCCTCTTTCTGTTGATGGTCATCGAAGGGGGAAGCTTATTTATACCTCTCTTGTGGACCCTTGACTTGTGAATATGAGGTGTGGGCACATTTGGTCTGCGGGTCTACCTCCTGCAGACATGTAAACCTGCCTCTGGCAAAAATGCCCTGCTCATCAGTACACATGCTGAGGATAACACAAGGTGCTGGAACACCCAAGCTGTTGCTCTCTAGCTTTCTAGTTGCAAGGGTACGATTTACATTGTTGCAACCCAATTAACTAAGCTTTGCTGAGCTGGCGAACTCCAACTAAATCCATACAATTGTCGTTTCATCATCTTGTGCAGAAGGTCACATATCAGAGGCATAAAGGTCCTTTGTGCACATTCCTCCATTAGCATGGTAACCAATTTCATGAGCAATACTAATAACTAAATGTCATTTATTATTAAAAATGTTAAGGAACTGGGATGAAAACATTCACACTGGGAGTTCTGCTATTACTGGTTTTATGAACCCACCAGAATGTTTTATAATCTACATTATGAATCTAACTGCAGAGAATATTAAACCTAATAATTCATTTTGATCATGTTCTGATGCCTTGAGTAATTAAATCTTTTTAATGAGGTTTATATATATAGTTGTGTTTCAGCAAAGTTTTCAATAGCAGCCCCTGCTTTGTTGCTTAATCTTTCATGGTAGAGGGGGACTTGTTTGTTGGCTAGAACATACCACATATATAATTCTCACTACTCAACTCCTTGACTTGCTGACTGTAAATTCCTAAAGCATATCACTGTACAATTAAACTTATATATTCAATTTTTGTCTAGGTAGGAACTGCAGATGCTGGTTTACACTGAAGATAGAAACAAAATGCTGGAGTAACTCAATGGGTCAGGCAGCATCTCTGGAGAGATGGAATGGGTGACGTTTCGGGTCGAGACCCTTCTTCAGACTGAGAGTCAGGGGAGAGGGAAACCAAAGATATGGATGGGTACAAATAGAATGTAAGGTGTGTAAATGACAGATCAAGGCAGACGATGATCAGGGAAATGTAGAATGGGTCATTGAGGGGAAGGTGCCAATGAGGCATACAAACAGTAAAATTAATCAGGGGACAGTGAAACGTCGGAGAAATTGGGTGAGGGAGGGATGGAGAGAGAAGGAATGCAAGGATTACTTGAAGTCAGAGAAATCTAGATCATACTGCTGGGTTGAAAGCTGTCCAAGCGAAATAAGAGGAACAAAATTCTTGCCCAACTTAGAGACAATGCTGGAGCATGAACACACTCCTTCACCCAATAAATATAACTCTCTCTTGAAAACATCCAGTGAATTGGCCTCCACTGCCCTCTGTGGCAAATAATTCCACTGATTCAAAACTCTCTGGGTGAAAATGTTTTTCCTCATCTCAGTCCTAAATGGCCTACCCCTTATTCTTAAACTGTGACCCCTGGCTCTGGACCCTGCAACATCAGGACATTTTTTTCTTGCACTTAGCCTGTCCAATCCTTTAAGAATTGTATGTGTTTCTATAAAATCCTTCTAAATTCCAGTGAACCCAGTAAACAGTTCATAAACAGCAGCAGAAAGTACTGAAAATAAGGAACCCCCCACCCAAGAAGGAGTGGCCATAGCATGATAGCACATTCCCTTAAGTTTGAAAGAGAAGCGTTACACTGTGAAACAAGCAACTTCAATGTAAACAAAGGAAACTGTGAAGCAATGGGTGGGCAGGTGAGCTGGGGTAGATCAGCAAATTTTATTGGAGTGTACGATATGGATTGACATAGCCAGTGTTTAGAGAAGTGATGCATTACTTTAAAACTCAAAGAAAGCAGAAACATTTCCAGGAGAGATCAAAGACAACCTTTTCCTTGGATATAATATTGATGAAGTTGTCAGAAAAAAAACACAATACGCCCGAGATTGGGATCGAGATTGAAAACAAATTAAGAGCATGGCTAGGTAGGTCTAAAGCGGTCCCTTAGAATTGGGGATGACTTTCGTCCACTTTGGTTTTTGAAAGTTGTGAGGTGGCTAAGTGGGCCAATGCAGTGGGAACTGCAGACTCTTCCACAGATAGGAACAATGATGGCTTATGCTCAGCCTCTTTATCTAATTCATGGCCATAAGGTTCTCAATATCATCCTGAATACACCTTCTCCATGGTCAGATAATCCCAGAAACAATAGAAAAGGCATGAATAGAGTGTATATGGACTGGATGCTCCCACTAGTGGGAGAGTCTAGGACCAGTCATAGCCTCAGAATTGAAGGAAATTCCTTTAGGAAGGAGATGAGGTGGAATTTCTTTAGTCAGAGGGTGGTGAATCTGTGGAATTATTTGCCACTGAAGGCTGTGGAGGCCAGCAATTGATATTTTTAAGGCACAGATAGATACATTCTTGATTAGTTAGGGTGTCAGAGGTTATGGGGGGAGGCAGGAGAATGGGCTTAGGAGCGAGAGATAGATCAGCCATGATTAAATGGTGGAGTAGACTTGATGGACCGAATGGCCTAATTCTACTCCTATCACACCCGACTGGGGTGTAAGCTGCCCAAGTGAAATATGAAACAATTGCAAATATAGCCACATCATGTATGAAAGGATGTAGAGAGAAAATGCAGAGGAACTGACCTGCCAAGAAAAATGCTGAAATTTGTAATACAGAATACAATGTAACTACAGGTAAAAAAATAAACAGGCCCCTCTTTAGTTGGCAGTCTGTGACTTGTAGACACTCCAATTATTAGTGAATGGGCACCAATATTTGTAATTGTTATTGATGATTTAGCTGTCGGGACCAAATGTGATGGAGGTAGGGACAGTTGAGTAGTAATAGGCCTTTCTCACGGGGCGACTTGACGCAAGATGTAACCAGAGTGAAGTGGTCGTGGTCTAGCATGATATCACACGATACAACGGGGGGGTAGACAAAGAGTTCCCATGGTACTCGGCATTTCTGTTATTTGTGCGAGTGACTTGTCCGTCTCCTGAGCTTTCCCGTTAAATCTTGAATGAACATTGTGAACTGTGAAGTGTCACGTGGCACAAATGATGTCACTTTTTTTTTCACACACTATAAATATCCTCCCTTGGTTGAATTGGCTCATTTGGAGACATGCCTGTACTAATGCCGTGACTTTACTGCAGGAAGATGCCACATTACTTAGGAGAGAGGGGGAGAGAGACAGAGAGAGAGGCACAGAGGCAGTGTGATGTACTTCGGGGTGACTGGCAAAAGAGAAAGAGCGCACATGACCTTGGTCTATCTGTGTGTGTGGGAGCGAAGAGAGACTAAGCAGAATACATCGGTCTTATTGTGTGTGGGGGGAGAAAAGAGACAGGTGGGGGAGGGGGAGAGAGAGAGAGGGGGGGGGGGGAGAGAGAGAGAGAGAGGT
Organism: Leucoraja erinaceus; assembly: GCF_028641065.1. Classification (NCBI taxonomy): domain Eukaryota; kingdom Metazoa; phylum Chordata; class Chondrichthyes; order Rajiformes; family Rajidae; genus Leucoraja; species Leucoraja erinaceus. The sequence goes on from NC_073377.1 coordinate 145,081,328, forward strand.
GGGGGAGGGGGAGAAAGAGAGAGGTGGGGGGAGGGGGGAGAGAGAGAGAGGTGGGGGAGGGGGAGAGAAGAGGGAGGGGTGGGGGGGGGAGAGAGAGAAATGAGGGGAGACGTATATACACACACAAAGCAGAGTTTTACTGTGTATGTGGGAGACACAGATGGACTGAGCACAGTACCTCGGTCTTACTGTGTGTGGGAGAGGGGGAGAAAGAGACGTACACTCACAAAGGCAGAGTCTCTCAGCCTGTGTGAGAGGGAGGGAGGGAGAGAGAGAGAGAGAGGCACATACAAGATAGATGTGAAATCTCACCTGCCTGTTTCAGTGACAGACACCCGCCGCCAGTAAATGAAGACACCCCCATCTGTCTCCCCCTCCTCTCCCTCAACTCCCCCACCTTTCCCTCCCAACTCCAGTCCCGTCCCGATCCCCTGGGAAACTGAAGGGAGCAACAATTAACTGCTGCCTGCCCGCTGAGTTAAAGAGTTCCCACGGTAGTAAGACGATGTTAGTTGCGCACAAGTTTAAATTTCCAACGTGTGTTTCAGAGTAAAGAGTCAGCGCAGAATCCTTGATAATCAAAAACTGTCTGAATCAGCAAGTTAGACACAAAATGCTGGAGTAACTCAGCGGGCCAAGCAGCATCTCTGGAAAAAAGGAATAGATTCCATTTTTGGTCGGGACCCTTCTTCAGGATGATTGCAGGGGGGAACTGGAAGCAAGAAAAGACCGGGACAAATCAGGGCCAACAACAGATGACCTCAGCAGGGTATTTTGAAGAGGGGTCCCGACCCGAAATGTCGCCTAACCCTTTCCTCCAGAGATGCTGCCTGACCCACTGAGTCACTCCAGCACTTTATGTCTATATTTGGTTCCCTGATAGGCCAATTGTTGGCTAGGGATAGTGTGATCCCAAGAGGGAACCATCGTTGCAAACCTTGGACTGGTTAACCAACATTTACATTTACTGGGGGGGGGGGGGGGGGGGGGGGGGGGGCAGGGGGGGGTGGGCGGGGGAGAGAGAGAGTGTGTAAGTTACCTAAAATTAAATACTTCAATGTTCATAGTGAACACAGACAGAAAATGTTGGAGTAACTCAATGGGTCAGGCAACATATCTTGAGAAAATGAACAGGTGGCGTTTGTGTCTATCTTCGGTAAAAACCAGCATCTGCAGTTCCTTCCTGCACAATCTCAGTGTCAAGTCTCTGACTCCCGTTGGCAGGCCATCCGGCCCACAGCCTGCCCAGCGATGACTAACCCATGTCACAGGGGGATGGTGTGAAGGCGGAGTTAGACAGAGCTTGATTAATATAACGGTTGGGGAATGGGCCATAATATGGCCAGGGAAACGCTGTTATTCGTGACGCCCCCTCCGCCCTTTCCCAGCTGTTCTCAATCGCACCCCTGGCCACACAAAAATTTATACTTTAAGAAGGAATACACGGAACATTTAAAGTCAGAACGCTTCTAACAGAGTGAGCCACGTGAGCACTTTGATCATTCTCCCTGTATTTGCATTTGACAAAATAGTCGGAAAAAAATGTTTAAAAGTGTTCATACCTTTTGCTATGCCTAATTGGCCCTTACCTCTGCGAAAATAGTCTGACATTTGTAGGTGAAATGTCACCAACAATAATTGATTCTATTATTAATTGACTAATAATTGACTCTATTAGCGGAAAGATGCAATTCTGATCTAATATTATAAGTGCCTCTGTCTTTGGAAGCAACACCAGCAATTTATTAAATCTGACTACATGCGGAACAGTGGTAGAGTTGCTGCCTCACAGCCCCAGAGACCGGGGTTCGATCCTGACCATGGGTGCACCGGTTTCCTCTCACACTACAGAGATTACAGGTTTGTAAGTTAATCGGCTTCGGTAACATTGTAAAATTGTCCCTGGAGTGTATAAGAATAGGTGGTCGGCGCGGACTCGGTGGGCCGAAGGGCCTGTTTCCGCGCTATATCTCTAAAATCTGAAGTTAGGTAATGTCTAAAGGAACTGCAGATGCTGGTTAATACGCACAAAAGGACACAAAATGTTGGTGTAACTCAGCAGGTAAGTCAGATCTGGGAAGAAAAACATAAAAAGCTGGAGTAAGTCAGCGTGTCAGGCAGCATCTCTGGAGAAAAAGAATAGGTTGCGATTCGAATCGGAACCCTTCTTCAGACATCCTAATCGGAATTGACTCTGAAGATGTGTCTTGTCCCGAAACATCTATTTTTCTCCATAGATGCTGCTTGACTCGCTGAGTTACTCCAGCTTTTTGTGTCTGTCTTCGTTTTAAACCAGCATGTGCAGTTCACTCCTTTAGACGGGTCTCTGGAGAACATTGATTGGTAGCGTTCCGGACCCTGCTTCGGAAAGGCATTCATCGCTAGTCGGCGAGGACCCCGAGCTGTATCTCTCAAAGAAGTACATGTGAAAAATTTCTCACGGACCATAAAAATGCGGGACCTTTCAGTAAAGTCACTTTTAAAGATTATAGTTATTTTCTTGAATCTCATTAACATAACTCATGAATAAGTTGATGTCCATATGCGGATGCAAATCTTTATTTTTTAAATTCAATCCCACAGAAGACAATTTTTACTCACCTTCTGTCCCCTCTGTCCAGCTTCCGGGTTCACTGTTCGCTAGAGTTCCCACGGTAACTGCAAGAGTTATTACGGATATCGCACGGATATCGCACTGGCCACTACGTTCATAAAATGTTGCAATGCTCAACCACAAGTGTACAAGTCACTCTTGGAGAAATTCAAGCTTGCTTGAATTTTCTCCCGAGTCACCAAGTTACACGATTACCTGCCGTTAGCACCACGGTGGTCCACGAATGCCGTACTGTTATCGCACGAGGTTCCCACAATGTTAAACTCTGGTTACCTCTTGCGTCAAGTCGCCCCGTAAGAAAGGGGTTTTACTTTGGGAGAAGATTACAGGGTTTTCTTCAGATTTTTTTTTCTGCATAGTGTGAAGCTTTGAGTGCATTCGTGCACCACATCTACACCTGATTTATTTTAGTTATATGCTTAATTTTGATATACATTCTGCTCTTAAATGCGCCTCCCTCAGCCAGATCTGAATCGAGGGCTGGCATGTTGAAATAATTGAGTTGTCAGAACTCTCTTAATGGCCCATCCACAATCCCACCATCACCTTAAATAAAGATGTAGGAAGGAACTGCAGTGATGCTGGTTTAAAACGAAGATAGACACAAAATGCTGGCGTAACTCAGCGGGACAGGCAGCATCTTTGGAGAGAAGGAATGGGTGACGCTTCGGGTCGAGACCTTCTTCAGACTGATGTCAGGGGAGACGGAGATACATAGATAAGGAAGTGTAAGATGTGAAACCGGGACAAAGGGAATGGAGATCAAGGAAAATGTAGAATAGATCATTGATGGCTGGGAGAAGGAAACAACAAAACAAACAAAGATATAAATCTACTCAAAGTCAGTCAGACTGGTAGGAGAATTGGGAAGGGGGAGGGATGGAGAGATGGGGGAAAGCAAGGGTTACTTGAAGCTAGAGAAGTCAATGTTCATACTGCTGGGGTGTAAGTTACCCAAGCGAAATATGAGGCACTGTTCCTCCAATGTGCGTTGGGCCTCACTCTGACAATGTAGGAGGCCCTCGGACAGAAAGGTCAATGTGGGAATGGGACGGAGAGTTAAAGTGTTTAGCAACTGATCATAAAGGTTTCAGCGCACTCTTGAGGTCTTATTAAAACATAGGAAAAGCAGGAATGAATGGTCACAGTTTGCACAACTCAAACAAGAGCACAGAGAGACAGAGAAAATATTCTCATTGGCAGAGGGATCAAGAACCGGGTGACATAGAATGCAGGCTAAAGAGCCGCAGGTGACATTAGGACCTTTTTTTGCACACTAAGTGTTTGGGATCCAGGTTGCACAGTCTGTGGTGGTAGGGGTATATACTGGGGATATAACCACTACAAATTGCAGCATTAATTGACAGGTGACATTAGGAAGACCTTTTTTTACACACTTCAACATGTTTGGGATCCAGGTCTGCAAGGAAAAGATCTGTGGTGGTGAAGGGGTATATACTGGGGATATAACCACTACAAATTGCAGCATTAATTGACAGTGGGAATATAGCCGAGTGGTGAAGACAGATTCACTTACAGATTTTAACATGATCTGGATACATATCTGAAAGGAAAAGATCTGAAGAAGGCCTGAAGAAGGGTCTCGACCTACAAACATCACCCATTCCTTCTCTCCAGAGATGCTGCCTGTTCACGCTGAGTTACTCCAGCTTTTTGTGTCTATCTTCAGGAAACGATCGGCTGGGCTTTGGGGAGAAGGTGAAGGTCTGATACTTTCTGAATTGCTTTGATAAAGAGCTGGTATGGATTTGATGGGCTGCATGGCCTCATTCTATTGATTTGGTGAACACAGCTGACAGTGGATGGATGGAAATTTTAAACATATGTGTTGATTATCTGTGAGCTAGGAGGTTGCTCTTGTGCCGAACATCAAATGCTCAAGAACTTTAAGCGGAAGCTTATCCCATTGTAGTTTCCTTATTTCAGTTATTTTTTGGCTTCATTTTATAAAGCCAAGAATCTCACACATTTTCAGAATCTCATTGTGAAATCTCTTGATGCCATCAACATTTATGAGATGTATTCCAACCTTTGTTTTTTCTGCTCCTTCAAAATAGCACTATTCAGGTTCTCTTCTCATATTGTTTCTCAAAAAGACACCATACTTCCCTTAATTGCACCTAAGTTGTAACACCAGCCTGCCGATGTCTCCCTGAAGCCTGCTACTCAGTGTTCCCCACATTGTACTTAATGTTATCTGCAAACTTTCAAGTTGTACTCTCCGTGCCAACTTGACTTCAAATATGGAATAGAAAGTAGGAGCCATGGTTCAACTGCGATTCCGACATTCAACTGAGATTCCGACATTCAACTGAGATTCCGATATGAGGAAAGACATTCTTGCCATAGAGGGAGTGCAGAGAAGGTTCACCAGACTGATTCCTGGGATGCCAGGACTTTCATATGAAGAAAGACTGGATAGACTCGGCTTGTACTCACTAGAATTTAGAAGATTGAGAGGGGATCTTATAGAAACTTACAAAATTCTTAAGGGGTTGGACAGGCTAGATGCAGGAAGATTGTTCCCGATGTTGGGGAAGTCCAGAACAAGGGGTCACAGTTTAAGGATAAGGGGGAAATCCTATAGGACTGAGATGAGGAAAACATTTTTCACACGGAGAGTGGTGAATCTCTGGAATTATCTGCCACAGAAGGTAGTTGAGGCCAGTTCATTGGCTATATTTAAGAGGGAGTTAGATGTGGACCTTGTGGCTAAAGGGATCAGGGGGTATGGAGAGAAGGCAGGTACAGGATACTGAGTTGGATGATCAGCCATGATCATATTGAATGGCGGTGCAGGCTCGAAGGGCCGAATGGCCTACTCTGCACCTATTTTCTATGTTTCTATGTTTCTATTCTGGCCTGCTCCATCAATCATGGCTAATCATCTATCCCAATATCACATTCTCACCCTCTCCTATACTTTTGATGTATTTTGCATCCAGAAATGTATCTATCCCTTTCTGAATCAAATATTTATGTGTAGATGTGGAGAAGATGTTTCCACTAGTGGGAGAGTCTAGGATTAGATGTCATAGCCTCAGAATTAAAGGATGTTCTTTTAGGAAATATATGAGGAGTGGTGAATCTGGGGAATTCTTTGTCACAGATGGCTGTAGGGGCCAAGTCAGTGGATATTTTTAAGGCAGAGATAGCTAGATTTTAGATTAGTATGGGTGTCAGAGATTATGGGGAGAAGGCAGGAGAATGGGGTTTGGTGGGAGAGATAGATCAGCCATAATTGAATGGCATAGACTTAATGGGCCGAATGGCCTAATTCTATTCCTATCACATATGACCATATGATTAACAATTTAGCCACTACAACTAACTGTGGTAATATTGTGTCTCATCTCAGTCGTAAATCTATTGCCCTGAAATCTCGTACTCAAATCACTCATTCTAAATATCCCAGCCATATCGTACCCACATCCAATACATCTAGCTCTGTCAGAATTTTCTAACTTTAAATTACATCCTTCTGCATTTTTCTAAGCACCACTGAATAAAGTCCGCTCAAAGAATAGCCAATAAAGAATAGATCGCTTAAACCAGTGTTTCCACTTTGAAATAATTTACCCGAAATTCGGGAAATTCTGGTAGTCTTCGGGTAATTTTAGGGAAATGGAATAATTTCGGGTAATTTTGGGAAATTTCCACATTCGGCCCACGAAAGGGTGTAAAGGTAATACACACAGCACCAAGGATGCACAGCACTGCCAGTTTGGCGCTCAAAGGTTTAAACAGTGCGCTGTCAGTTTAACGCATGGGAATTTAAACAAAGAGCAGTCGGCTGCAGCACCAGGGCTTCTAAATATAGCGCTAACAGCTGCAGCGCTATGGGCTTTAAACATAGCGCTATGCCCGCAGCGCTATGGGTCACAGACTGTTCATAGGGAGGTAGGGAGGGAGGGAGGGAGGGACGGAGGGAGGGGGAGTGGGAGTGGGAGGGAGAGAGAGCAGAGACTGAGACACATGAGAGCAGATTGAAAAAATGAGGACACAAAAGCTGTTGGAGGCAATGAAAGCTCCCTTGCATAACACTGTACAAGTGAGTAACAGAAGCAGGCAAATACGGTGTAGTTACATAGATTTGTTTTGCCTTGTTCTTCTTTGTGTTGTTAAAATGTTCCTGCGAAAAAAAACCCAATAACAAATAAAACGCAAGAAGCATTTAAAAAAATTTCAGGAAATACCATTAAATTCCAGGAAATTTGGGTGTCTATTTAAGGACATTTTATTTTGAGGTGTGGAAGCACTGACTTAAACTGTCCTTATACAGCTGCCCCACTATGTCAGAAGTCAGTCTGATGAACCTCTGCTGTGCTCCTTTTGTGGCAAGTGTATCTTTTCTTCATTGAGGAGACCAAATCTGCACTAAATTCACAAAATGGTTTATCGCTAAGGTATTGTATAATTGTAGCAAGACAACCTTAGCAAGAGTTCATAACTTTAGTTTAGTTTCAAGATACAACGTGGAACTAGGCTCTTTGGCCCACTGGGTCCTCACTGACCAGCGATCCCCGCACATTAACACTTATCTTACCCACACACACTAGGGACAATTTACATTTATTAACCTACAAACCTTTGGAGTGTGGGAGGAAACCGAAGATCTCGGAGAAAACTGACATGGTCACGGGGAGAACGTACAGACTCCGTACAGACAGCACCTGTAGTCGGGATCAAACCAGGGTCTCTGGCACTGTGAAGCAACAACTCTACTGCTGCATCACCGTGCCACCCTCTTTTAAAAAAAAAATTAAAAAAATTACATTTGAATTTAATTTAAACATTAAAATAACTAAAATTTAAAACACTCAAATTATTAATACCATCAACCAAAACTGAAATAATTTGCGGGACTAACCTTCCTCTATCTGATAACAAAGGTTCTAGAAGTTCTGTTGAATTCAATGGGCAGCTGAATCTGAGCCAGCACCGAACTTGTTCAAGGAACTGACAGAGAATCTGATGTATAATTCCCAAGAGTAACTGCCGGGGAAACTCTCAAAGCCACAACTCTGCCGCTTGGTCTCATTATGGACAAAACTGACAGATTCATTGGTCCATATCTGTCAGTGAGTTCAGTATTTCTGCCTTTGACAATACAATGCAGGTGCAGAAACCCTGAACTTGCGTCCATTGAAAAGGATCAATGTTGACAGTTCTATTTGGAACTACTGTCATTGACCAGCATGATCTAAAGTCTATGATTTTAATTCTGACCTCTGGCAAATATCGCTAGTCATAAAAGCATTGTTTGGTCATATTATTTGCTTCCTATCCCATAGACAGCTGTGTTTCCACGTAGCCACTGTGCCTTTAATTGCATGCACTTCTATTTTACAAAATTGAACCTGTTGTGGCCCTTTATGAATACATTTTAAACATTCATTTGTACAAGTTCTTCTCCACGTCCTTCATGGACATTTTCATTACTTCAGCAAATGATTCCCTGAATTTTAAAATAGATCAAGCCTCATAGATGCACAAGCAAAATGCCATGGCTTTAAATAAATTATTGTTCAGTTTATTATTTATTATTTATTTTACCCAACTTTATTCTACCCATACTATCGCCCGCAGTCAGGATCGAACCTGGGTCTCTGGCGCTGTAAGGCAGCAACTCTAGCGTTGTGCTTCCGTGCCGTCCCAAATTATTTGAATTTGAATTTTGGTGTTCTGTACATATGACAATTGAACACTCTTGAGTCTTGAGGTCAAACAGGTCGTTCTTGTACAGGGCTACAACCGGGTCACGGCATCTTCTTCTTCTTGAAGTCAGCAGAAGTCTGCAGCAGGGTGATGCCATCTGGTTCGACATCCATAGGTGCCCGCCCTAAAAAGGGCGCAGTCTCCGGGTTGGCTCCAAGCTGCGGCACTGCTGCTGTCTCTGATTGCTGTCATTCGCCTGACTGAGGTCAATTGACAGGGCTCACCACGGGGAAGTCGACAACATCAACCCTGTCACGCACCTCATCTATCAGCTCTCAAAGTTAGTTCTCAATAATTTTCATTTATTGTTAACTTGTCAATGATTTATTGACAAATTGTGAAATAATGTTATTTGCTGCCTATTTTTAACGTACAGTCAATGATCAGCTCATAATCCGAAATAAGTGTTGTAGTAATTTATTTTTCAACTACAGAATTATTTATCCACATTACATTAATGATTTGAAATTGTGAAAAAGATATCTATGGATAATGGATACTGAGTTATTAACATCCTCATGAAAAATTGAACTCAATGTTTTTGATCAGGGGAATGCTTAGATATTACACACAAACAATGCTTAAATTTAGTTTAGTTTAGTTTAGAGATAAAATGCTGAAACAGGCCCTTCGGCCCACCGAGTCCGAACTGACTAGTGATCTCCGCACAATAACACTACCCGACATACACTAGGGTAAATTTACATTTATACCAAGCCAATTAACCTACAAACCTGTACGTCTTTGGAATGTGGGAGGAAACCGAAGATCTCGGAGAAAGCCCACGCTGTCACAGGGACAACGGACAAACTCCGTACTGACAGCACTCATATTCAGGATCGAACCCATGTTTCTGATGCTGCAGGTGCTGCAATGCCGCAACTCTACCACTGCACCGCTGTGATAGCCACATTTTAACTCCTGCATTTTTTTTGTCCCTGATGCAATATACATTTGAGAGCAGCCAATTAGAGGTACCTTCTTGTGTTTGTTCAAGAGATCTAACTTTGGAAAGTGACTTCTGATGTACCCTCACCACAGACTTAGTAAACCTAAGACACTGATTGAAGCACTCTAATGGTAAATAGTGGATCAGGGTCAGACACGGTCACAGACCTGACAGATATAGCATGATATGTACTGCATTGTGACAAACAACATTATGAATATGAGAAATTATGTTAATGCCAGAAGACACGAGAACTTTCATCTTGTCTTCTTCAGCCTGGAAAATAAATTGTTTACCAACTGACATGAAGCATGGAATACGATAGAAGAATTTTAAAACTATCTTTAAATATTACATTGTCGGCTCAAATAAGAAAAAATACCAAACAAAATTTGAAAACATTCCTTGGAGCGAATAAAACAACTGCAGGCTTGAAACGCAAAAGGATATCATCAAACACTGAAGCTGTCAGCAGGTCAAGCTGCATTAACAGGGAGAGAAACAGTGGTGACATTTCAGGTCAAGGACCCTTCATCTGAACTGAGGAAGTGAGAAGCCAAGTGTGTTCTAAAATGCAGAGAGGGGGAGGACACGGAGTGGATGCCTGTGACAAGATGCAGACCAAAGTTGACAAGGCAGCAATTACTTTCAAAGCTGGCAGTTGTTGGCAAAAAAGAAAAGTGAATCAGTGAAAACAGAATTGAACAAAATTGAAGTAGCAAGATACAGCCATATTCATGAAGACAAAGAAACAGAGTGTTGCCCCAAATTGTTAATAGTTCATCGTTCAGTAGACCTCAGCTAGGCCAGCAGAACAAGAATGAGCCACACCCTGGCCACTCCCTCTTCTTCCCTGTCCCATCAGGAGTGTATCATCGGTTGGCGCCACGTGCGGCAGCCTCGCCAGCAGTTTGTCAGCCATTTCGAATTTTTTGTTTTTTTAATATGTCTAAATGTATGTGTAAATGTCTCTCGGTATGTTTTTATGTGGGGGTGGTGGGGGGGGGAAGGGGGAAACTGTTTCCAGTCACTTACCTCGGGGGAGATGTGACTATTCTCCTAGTCACATTTTCGCCTCCCCGCGGCCTAACAACTTGGATTGGTGCGGCCTTTCCCGGAGTCCGGCCCAGAGCTTCAGCAGCAGGCGCGGTGCGGACTTCTATCGTGGAACTAGAAGAAAGGCTCCGACCGCCGGCCTGCTGACTTTAACATCGTGAAGCCGCGGTTTGCAGAGCTTTTAGCAGCAGGCGTGGAGTGGACTTTACCATCCCGGAGCTAGGGATCCCTTGCCGGGGATCGCCGGAGAAGAGCTCTGACCGCTGGCCTGCCTGTGGCCTACAACATCCAGAAGCTGTGGTCCCCGATAAGAAAGTGGCCAATTTGGGCACTCCAAGCCGCGGAGTGGGCTCCATCCGTCCCGACGTCAGAGCTTCGATCATTTCGATGAGAGGACCTGTACATCGGGCCATCCGTAGTGGCTCCTGCGGAGAGTCAAGGCCTCAAACACAGGTGAACAAAAGGAGGAAGACTGACTGAACTTTATTGCCTTCCATCACAGTGATCACTGTGGGGGATGTTTATGTTAAGTTCTATCATATTTTTTTTTAATTGTGCTGTGTTCCTTTAATTGTATGGCTGCATGGTAACTCAAATATCACTGTACCTTAATTGGTGCATGTGACAATAAATGTGAATGTGAATCTGAATCTGAATCTGAATCTAAAGCGTGCAAACGCACAACTCCTGATTCAGGGACAGTTTCTTCCCAGCTGTTATCAAGCAACTGAATCATCCTACCACAACCAGAGAGCAGTGCTGAACTACTATCTAATTCATTGGTGACCCTCGGACTATCTTTGATTGGACTTTACTAGTTTCACATTGCACTAAACGTTATTCCCTTATCATGTATCTGTATACTGTGAATGGCTCACATGTAACCATATAACCATATAACCATATAACAATTACAGCACGGAAACAGGCCATCTCGGCCCTACAAGTCCATGCCGAACAAATGTTTTTCCCCTTAGTCCCACCTGCCTGCACTCGTACCATAACCCTCCATTCCCTTCTCATCCATATGCCTATCCAATTTATTTTTAAATGATACCAATGAACCTGCCTCCACCACTTCCACTGGGAGCTCATTCCACACCGCCACCACTCTCTGCGTAAAGAAGTTCCCCCTCATATTACCCCTAAACTTCTGTCCCTTAATTCTGAAGTCATGTCCTCTTGTTTGAATCTTCCCTATTCTCAAAGGGAAAAGCTTGTCCACATCAACTCTGTCTATCCCTCTCATCATTTTAAAGACCTCTATCAGGTCCCCCCTTAACCTTCTGCGCTCCAGAGAATAAAGACCTAACTTATTCAACCTATCTCTGTAACTTAGTTGTTGAAACCCAGGCAACATTCTAGTAAATCTCCTCTGTACTCTCTCTATTTTGTTGACATCCTTCCTATAATTTGGCGACCAAAATTGTACACCATACTCCAGATTTGGTCTCACCAATGCCTTGTACAATTTTAACATTACATCCCAGCTTCTATACTCAATGCTCTGATTTATAAAGGCTAGCATACCAAAAGCTTTCTTTACCACCCTATCTATATGAGATTCCACCTTCAAGGAACTATGCACGGTTATACCCAGATCCCTCTGTTCAACTATATTCTTCAATTCCCTACCATTTACCATGTACGTCCTATTTTGATTTGTCCTGCCAAGGTGTTAGATAGAAAAGTATAGATAGAAAAGTATACCACAGAATCAAGCCCTCTGCCCCACAATGTCTATGCCAAACATGATGCAAAGATAAACTAATCTTATTTGCCTGTAGGTGATGTACTCCTGTATTGCTTTCTGCTGGCTGGTTAGCACGTAATAAAAGTGTTTCACTGTTCCTTGGTACATGTGGCATTAAAACTGAACTAAACTAAACTAAACTAGTGCTGTCATCTGCCCAGACAGGAGAAGAAATACAGTTCTTTGTCCTTATGTTGTTGATTATTGGGAGCAAGTATGAAACTGAGGGCAGAGTGTGCAGGGTGGAAATGGGTTGGAGAATTAAAGTGATGGGTGGCTGAAAACACAGGGACGCCCTGGCAACTGAATGGAAGTGTTCTGCCTAGCAATCTCCCAAGTTGCATTTGGTTATAGAAAAGTATACCACAGAATCAAGCCCTCTGCCCCACAATGTCTATGCCAAACATGATGCAAAGGTAAACTAATCTTATTTGCCTGTAGGTGGTGCACATCATGCCACTCCTTATCTATTAGCAAGTTTGCTGATGAAATAAAAGTGGGTGGTTTTTGCAGATAATGAAGATGGTTGTGAAAAATTGCAGCAGGATCTTGATTGATTGGCCAGGTGGGCTGGGGAATGGTTGATGGAATTTAATATAGAGAAATGTGAGGTGTTGCATATTGGAAAGTCTAACATGGGCTGGAACTACATAGTGAATGGTAGGGAGTGCTGCAGAGCAGAGGGTTCTAGGAGTGCAGGTGCATGGTTCCTTGAAGGTGGATTCACAAGTAGATAAGGTGGTCAAAAAGGTTTTTGGTACGTTGGCCTTCATCAGTCAGAGTAATGAGTATAGAAGTTGGGAGAGCATGTTGCAGTTGTATAAGACGTTGGTGAGACCACATTTAGAATATTGTGTTCCGTTCTGGGCACCATGTTATAGGAAAGATTTAGTCAAGCTGGAAAGGGTGTGGAGAAGATTTATAAGGATGTTGCCAGGACTAGAGGGGCTGAGATAGGGAGAGGTTGAGTAGGCTGGGTCTTTATTCCATGGTGCACAGGAGGATGAGGGGTGATCTTATAGAGGTATATAAAATCATGAAAGGAATAGATCGGGTAGGTGCACAGAGAATCTTGCCCAGAGTAGAGGAATCAAGGACCAGAGGACACAGGTTCAAGGTGAAAGGGAATAGATTTAATAGGAATCTGAGGGGTAACTTTTTCACACAAAGGATGGAGGGTGTATGGAACAAGCTGTCAGAGGAGGTAGTTGAGGCTGGGATTATCCGAACATTTAAGAAACAGTAAGACAGGTAAATGGATAGGACAGGTTTGGAGTGATATGGACCAAATGCAGGCAGGTGGGACTGGTGTAGCTGGGACATGTTGGCCGGTATGGGCAAGTTGGGCTGAAGGGCCTGTTTCCACACTGCATCACTCTATGACTATATTAGCCTTTCATGAAGAGTAAACGACTGTTTGAGCTCCAAGCGCAATACATTAAAGTGTAAGTGAAACCTCCTTCATTTGGAAAAACTGGTTAGGTCTCTGGATGGTGGGAAGCATGTGTTTCGCTGGGAAAATGCTTTAAGAATACTTGCCTCGAAAGGAGTGGGCAGAAAAGTCAGGAAATATGGAAATTTGTACATTCACTTTCTCTTATTTGATGCAGATGCTGTAATTTATTCTTAAGTGTGGAACTTGGTGTTCTTAGTTCTGTCAATGGGTATATTTCTGTTGTGTCCTTATAGCACAGCAGAATTGTGTGCTATACCTTGGATAGAGTGGATGTGGAGAGGATGTTTCCACTAGTGGGAGAGTCTAGCAGTAGAGGCCACAGCCTCAGAATTAAAGGACATTCCTTTATGAAGGAGATGAGGAGGAAAGTCTTTAGTCAGAGGTTGGACTTTATCTTTGGAATTATTTGCCACAGAAGGCTGTGGAGGCCAAGATGGTGGATATGTTTTATAGAGATAGATAGATTCTTGATTAGTACAGGTTTCAGACGTTATGGGGAGAATGGGGTTAGGAGTGAGAGATAGATTAACCGCGATTGAATGGCAAAGTAGACTTGATGGGCCATGTGGCCTATTTCTGCTCCTATCACTTATGACCTTATGATTTTATAATGCCTTTTTAAGCACGGCAAAGCTTTCATAGAAGATAATCACAAATTGCTGGAGTAACTGGGGTCACAGTTTAAGGATAAGGGGGAAATCTTTTCGGACCGAGAAGAGAAAGACATTTTTCACACAGATAGTGGTGAATCCGTGGAATTCTCTGCCACAGAAGATAGTTGAGGCTAGTTCATTGGCTATATTTAAGAGGGAGTTAGATGTGGCCCTTGTGGCTAAAGGGATCGGAGGGTATGGAGAGAAGGCAGGTACAGGATACTGAGTTGGATGATCAGCCATGATCATATTGAATGGCAGTGCAGGCTCGAAGGGTCGAATGGCCTACTCCTGCACTTATTTTCTATGTTTCAATGTTTCTATGTAACACAGCAGGACAGGCAGCATCTCTGGAGAGAAGGAAAGGGTGATGTTTGCAGAGACATTTGCTTTTGCAGCAAGGGTTTTCAAAGTCACATGTAGGCAGGTGTGTGTAGTTTTGAAAATAATTTATATATATATATATATAACTAAAAGTCTGATCTTAACCACTTCCTGTTGATCTGTATATTGATTTTAGAAAAAAATGCTGCCACTTACGGCTGTGATTTTTGGCCATCTTACTCAGTCCCACTCCGCTGCGCAGGACAAGAGGATTTTTCCCATCGATAAAAAATAAAAGTATTATTAGTGTTTAAAAAATGTTGAGATTCTCTTTCTGAAGGCCATGCCCCTTCCAGAGGGACTAAAAAACCCGGAAGTGTTGAGTGCCTTAGTTAGTCTCTGCAAGATGGGGGAGAGAGAAGGTCACGTCTCTCAGTCTGAGCTGTGAATAACACTGAACACATGTCTACTAAACTGTGGGTGGTTTTACTGACCTGTCAGTGCCCTTAATGTGGTTTGAAAATATAGTTTGGAAATGCTAAAGCTGTGTTGTCTTTGGTTTGGAAATGCTAAAGCTGTGTTGTCTTTGGTTTGGAAATGCTAAAGCTGTGTTGCCTTTGGTATGGAAATGCTAAAGCTGTGTTGCCTTTGGTATGGAAATGCTAAAGCTGTGTTGCCTTTGGTTTGGAAATGCTAAAGCTGTGTTGTCTAATTAAAGTTGCCTTGCCTAATTAAAGTTGCCTTGCCTTCTATATAATTAAAAGTCTAATCTCGACCACTTCCTGTTTGCGCTTTATATTGATTTTAGAAAAAACACTACAACGTACGGCTGTGATTTTTGGCCATCTTACTCAGTCCCCTTCCACTCATCAGGTGCTGAAGATTTTTCCCATCGATGAAAAATAAAAGTTATTAGTGTTTTAAAAATGTTGAGATTCTCTCTCCTGTTAATCATCCATGAAGGCCATGCCCCTTCTGGTGGGAGGGGGGAGGGACTATAAAACCCAGAAGTGTGGGCGTGGCTCGGTCTCTGCAAGATGGATGATGGAGAGGTCACGATTCGCTGTCTTTAGTGGCCTTGTACACTGCTTGAAGTGGTAAGAAACAGCACTTGAATTTGGTGGCCTTGCACCCTGCTTGAAATGGAATTTCAAGGAATAGCCGTGAATCAACTGCCAGCCATGAGTGAATGAGCTGCTAGCACAACAGGCTTGAGTGACTGAGCCACCAGCCCAAGAATCCATTTGGCCCACAATGTCCATACTAGCCCACTGGAAACCAGTCCCTTCAGCCCACAACCCCCATACTAGTGCTCCGGAAAGCCCCCCCACTGGCCACCAATATTGGAATTAGTGGAGAGGTGGAATATTGCATTGGGGGACTAGCCCTCCCATGTGATGCTGTGACACAATGGGTCCCACTTAGTCTAGTATATATATATATCTCTCTATGGATATATATTTTTCATTTCTCATGGTATTTTGAAGACTAATTTACGCATTAAAATCTGCGCTTTCATGGTTGTAAATGTTGGTGTAAAGCTTGTTTCAACAGGTCAGTTTTATATTGCATTAATATATATTTGCTGCAAGTGAATTCATGATTTACTACTACAAGGAAACAACACATTATTCTCATTATTTACTACATGAATTCACCTTTTTAGCCCAATTAACGAAGCGCATATTCTTATGTACCAATTAATGGAAAACATTTTTTTGAATATTTTACCATGTTACTCTTCATTTCAACTCACAGCAAAATTCAATTAATTCATTAGGTTTTCCTTAAAAGAGAAAACTTTTATTTGGTACCACGATAATGATAATTTCGAAACTGAAGAAAATATTATCGATTTATTAGGCTTTATTGAAAGTTTAAAGCAACATTTGTGTTAACAGGAAGAATTAAATGTTCAAATTTTAAAATTAATCTGATTGAAAATAAAGATATTCAGATGAACATTTCGTGACGATATTGGTCTTCTGTATAAATACTGTATGCCAGGTAGGAGTGGATAGATTGTTGTTCTATTTGTCTGATCTTCACTTCCGTTTGGATAAATTTTACCTCCTCACCTACACATGGGACCTCCAGACATTTCTCTGCTGGCGACACAAAGATGCTGTGGATTCTGGAACCTGATAACCAAGAAAAGTTGTAAGTTGAAACAGATGGGTGGCATAGAGACACAGTGGTAGAGTTGTTGCCTTACAGCGCTTGCGGCGCCGGAGACTCAGGTTCGATCCCGACTACGGGTGCTGTCCGTATGGAGTTTGTACGTTCTCCCCGTGACCTTGTGTGTTTTCTCCGAGATCTTCCGTTTCCTCCCACACTCCAAAGACGTACAGGATTGTAGCTTAATTGGCTTGGTATAAATGTAAAAAATTGTCCTTAGTGTAGGATGGTGTTAATGTGCGGGGGCTGCTGGTTGGTACGGACTCGGTGGGCCGAAGGGCCTGTTTCCGTATCTCTAAAATACTAACAAAAAAGATGAAGGAGGTAGGGATGTTGGGGGAGGGGAGATGGAATATGTTGGGGGAAGGGAGCAAAACTGGTGAATGGAAAGACTGAGGAGGGGAGACTGGAAAAGAGGATGTGAGAAGACTACCTGGAATTATACAATTAAAATTTTTTATATCATTTGATTGTGGACCCTGAAGAGCACTCTATATTTTGTTCCTTCTTCATACCATAAAGTGCTACTCTTCGAGTTTGTGTTTGACATCACTCTGGCAGTGGAGAAGGCTGAGGACAGATAAGTCATGGTGGGAAAAGGAAGGGGGGGGGGGGGGGGCGGTTGGAGTGGCATGCAACCAGCAGCTCAAGGTAGACCGGAATTTATATATATATATATATACACACACACATACTCAAAAAACAACCAAAACAGTGCAACAATAAAAAATAATAGTCTATTGTAGTTCAGTCTGTAGTGTTTAATAGCCTGATGGCTGTAGGGACGAAGCTGTTCCTGAACCTGGACTTTACGGTTTTCAGGCTCCTGCACCTTCTTCCCGATGGCAGTGGTGAAATGAGTGTGAGGCCAGGAGATGATTCATTTTATGGTGAATGCTTTCATGCATCTCTGCAGAATGCCCCATGGTCTGGCCGGATGAATATTGCCATAAACCATCTGAAAGCTTGTAGGCTTACATCGGATTATCATTGCCATTCCAAACATTATTTCATTATGTTTTGTAAAGAGCTGGCCGTTGCGTCTGAATTTTTGTGCAGATCACATACATCGAAACATAGAAACATAGAAAATAGGTGCAGGAGTAGGCCATTTGGCCCTTCGAGCCTGCACCGCCATTCAATATGACCATGGCTGATCTTCCAACTCAGTATCCTGTACCTGCCTTCTCTCCATACCCCCGATCCCCTTAGCCACAAGGGCCACATCTAACTCCCTCTTAAATATAGCCAATGAACTGGCCTCAACTACCTTCTGTGGCTGAGAATTCCACAGATTCACCACTCTCTGTGTAAAAAATGATTCTCTCATCTGTGACACCTAGTTCTGGACTTCCCCAACATCAGGAATAATCTTCCTGCATCTAGCCTGTCCAACCCCTTAAGAATTTTGTAAGTTTCTATAAGATCCCCCCTCAATCTTCTGAATTCCAGCGTGTACAAGCCGAGTCTATCCAGTCTTTCTTCATATGAAAGTCCTGACATCCCAGGAATCAGTCTGGTGAACCTTCCCTGTACTCCCTCTATGGCAAGAATGTCTTTCCTCAGAATAGGAGAACAAAACTGTATGCAATACTCCAGGTGTGGTCTCACCAAGACCCTGTACAACTGCAGTAGAACCTCCCTGCTCTTATACTCAAATCCTTTTGCTATGAACATTCTCAGTGTTGCAAGGTGGTGCTCACTGCCATCCACCAGTCCCCTTTTTGCTTTTACATTTGTTAGCAAGGTGACATTTCTCATTGATCATCATTCAGTTTTACATTATCTATGCCACCAATAACAACATGTTGAAAAAACATTACATGCATGGCTGGATTATTCAAGCCTCCCTCTATTCTTATTAATGGTGTCACACACATATCATCCTTTCACTATCGTTATTTGTATTATTATTACTGACCTCGGCATCCGGGTCTCCTATTGTGACAGTTAAGTCACAACCTGTCAAGCCCTGTGCATGAGATAAAACTTGCCCTGTGCCTCTTCATCACTGCCAGTTGTCAGATCATAGCATTGAACCACAATTGAGCCTGTTACTGTTGGGCTTCCATTTAACCAGGGACAACTTCTTCACAAAGACTGTAACAGTCTCATCCTGCCCAGAAATCAATGTTTCTTCTGAGGCTGTTGTTAATCTTACTGCTAGCATCCATCTTCTATCCCCGACACCCTAATTTTATTTACCATAGGGGCTCATCTCCACAGTGACTTGAATTAGCTTTCCTGTTCTATACATTCCAAGAAAACAGTCCTGGCAAAGAATCTTCGACCCGAAATGTTGATGCAATTCCTCTTCCTACAATGTGCTCTGACCTGTTGAGCATTTCCAGCACTTTTTTGGTTTATAAATTAAACAATCTTGGCTGTTGCCTTGTTGATGAACACTTCCATCTTTATTTTGTCTGTCACCACAGGTGCTCATTGACTCCTGAAGGTCATCACATACACACGCAGGGAATAAAGGAGTAGATATGTAGGCAAATCGCACAAAATGTAAAAATTAAAGGTGATACTAGTAGAAGATTGCAACTTCCCTATGATTACTGGGATTGTTTGCATGTGGAAGAATTAGGTGAAGGTTTTTAAAGCGTTCCCACGAAAAAGAGGTTTTTGAACCTCTATGTAGATAACCAACAAGAAACTCTCAGTCTGACAAAGGTCTCGATCCGAAACGTCACCCATTCCTTCTCTCCAGAGATGCAACATGTCCCAATGAGTTACTACAGCTTTTTGAGTCCATCTTCATTGTAAACCAGCATCTATAATTCCTTCCTACACATAAAAGGGGTATTGCTACATCTAATCTTTGGGAATTTGTCATGGCATTTCACAAATAGTAGCCATAACACTGTTTAAGGATAATTATGGAGCAGGACAAGGATAAATGGGAAATTAAGGTTCCGAATTGGGGGAAATGCTGAATAAGACAGGATCTTTAGTTTAGTTTAGAGATACAGTGCGGAAACAGGCCCTTTCGGCCCACCGGGTCCGCGCCGACCAGCGAACCCTGCACATTAACACTATCCTATACAATTTTTATATTTACCTAGCCAATTAACCTACAAACCTGTACGTCTTTGCAGTGTGGGAGGAAACCGTAGATCTCGGAGAAAACCCACGCAGGTCACGGGGAGAACGTACAAACTCCGTACAGACAGCACCCGTAGTTGGGCTCGGACCCAGGTCTCCGGCGCTGTATTCGCTGTAAGGCAGCAAATCTACCGCCGCTTCACCGTGCCGCACTAAAGCGAATCTGGCAAAAGCGAACTGGGGCAGCAGCTTCCCAGTAATGATGGTAATTCAGCACCATTTGTTCCCATAGGGGCGAAAGATAAGATCAACGTATATCTGCAATCCTGGATATCATGTGATATTGAGGGTTGGAGAAATAAACAAATATGTTTCTTGAAGCAGATACAGTGAACTGAAAACAGGAGAGGGCCAAGATGAAGGTGCACAAGGAATTAAAAATAGTAATTAGGATGGCAAAGATGGGAGAGAGCACAACACAGAACAGGTAGGCAAGATTAGGAAATCCCTGAACATTTTACTGCTATATTAAATACTAGAGGGGAACTAGGGAAAGTGCAATGGGCCTGTCCCACTTAGGTGACTTTTTAGGCGACTGCAGGAGACTATGAAGTTGCCACATGTCCGTGGGTGGTTGCCGGGGATCGCCTTCATGGTCATGAGGAGTTCCCGCATTCTGGGATCTCGTCTTGGCCTCATTATGGTCGCCACAAATTTTGAATGAAGCTGCCATGAAGAGTACCAAGAATTCTCGAGCAGTCGGTGGGTCGCCAGGAGGTCCTAGAGGGTTGCCAGGATGTTGAAGGTTCTCGAAGGTTCTCGTAGGTTGTAGCCGGTGCTGACCGGTGAATTTCATTGGCTCATTGGGGGAAAAAAACGTAAACAGTAGTTTTCAGAAACAAGGATAACCGACCGTTAATGTTAGTGTGTGTGTGCCTGAAAAACCACACACACACACACACACACACGCACGCACGCACGCACGCACGCGCACACACACACACACACACACACACACACATACACACACACACACACACACACACACACACACACACACACACACACACACACACATACTAACTGGAACAGTGACTGTCCGCTGAAAAGTCGTCTAAGTGGGACAGACCCATAAGGTTCACGAATGAACAAAGTGACAATCTGTGCAGAGAGTCATTATATCATAGAGTGATACAGCATGGAAACAGGCCCTTCGGCCCAACCTGGCCAACATGTCCCAGCTACACTAGTCCCACCTGCCGGCGTTTGGTCTATATCCCTCCAGAGCTGTCCTATCCATGTACCTGTCTAACTGTGTCTTAAGCGTTGGGATAGTCCTCAACTACCTCTTCTGGCAGCTTGTTCCGTACACCCACCAGCCTTGGTGTGAAAAGGTTACCCCTCAGAATCATATTAAATATTTTCCCCTTCACCTTAAACAGGGGGTACTCGATCCCCTACTCTGGGCAAGATACTCTGCATCTACCCGATCTATTCCTCTCATGAATTTTATACAGGTACACCTCAAAAGGTTACCCCTCATCCTCCTGCGCTCCAACGAGTAGAGTCCCAGCCTGCTCAACCTCTCCCTATAGCTCAGACTCTCTAGCCCTGGCAACATCCTTGTTAATCTTCCCTGTACCATTTCCAGCTTGAAGATGAGATCCCAGTAGGTGAGGTCTTAATTGAATATTTCTTATATGTTTTGACAATAGAGAAGAACAAAGAAGTTGAATATTTAGGGATAAAGCAGTAAACTGCCAGATTAAATTACCATCGAAAAGAGGTTATTAGTCAGGATTAAATGTGGATAAACCTGCAGGGCCTGATGAGATGTATTGAATGTAGGTGGCTAGGGACCTGATAACATATTTTAAGTCTTCTCTGGTCATGGAAGAAGTGTCAGTTGATTACAAGATCAAACGCTGCACTTTCATTCAATAAGAGCAGAAGGGATAATTAGGTAATGATAGGCCAGTGGGTCCAATATCAATGGTAGGGAATTTATTGGAAAACATTCTGAGGGATTGGATTAATCTACAGATGGAGAAACCATCCGTAGATTTTCCCTGTGGTTATATGGGTTTCCACCGGGTGTTCTGGTTTCTTCCCACATTTCTAAAGGTGTGCTGGTAGGTAGGTTATTGGCCACTGTGAATTGCTCCTAATGTGAGGTGAGTGGTGGGAGAGAGAGTAGGTTATGGAGGAATAGATTTGACTGGGTTGCTCTGCAAGCTGTCCGAGAATTACTAGGTTGAATGGCCTCCTGTGAAATATGAAAATATATGCCAGTCTGCAAGGTTTTGTTGAGGGAAGATCCCGCTTGACTCATTGGCCAGAATGCTTCCCAGAGATGTCTAAATGAGTCATTGAGAGTAGTGCGGGTGATGCAGATGACAAACTTCATTAAGTCCTTTGACAAGATTAGACAAGGGAAACTGATCTAAAAGTTAAGGTCACGCAACAGATCAAATTTGTCAGATCCATTGGACCCACGGCTATCTGACATATTTGATCTGGAAACTGGCTTGTAAATTGGTGGTGTTGTTAGTTAGTGTGGAGGTTAGTTTTAGTTGTTAGTTTTTCGTTTTAGAGATACAGCGCAGAAACAGGCCCTTCGGCCCACCGAGTCGGCGCCGACCATCGAACTCCGCACACTAACGCTGCCCTACACACACTTGGGACAATTTGCACTTATACCAAGCCAATGAACCAACAAACCTGTAGGTCTTTGGAGTGTGGGAGGAAACAGAAGATCTTTGAGAAAAACCACGCAGGTCACAGGGAGAATGTACAAATTCCGTACAGACAGCACGCGTAGTTGGGATCAAACAAGGGTCTCCAGCGCCACAATTGCTGTAAGACAGCAACTTTGCCACTGCGCCACCGTGTTGCCCCGAGTAGTGTTTAACTCATCGCAATATTAGTAAGTTGGTGCACTCTGCAGATGGAAATGGTAATTGGAGTTTAATCCTGATGAGTGCAAAGTGTTGCACTTTGAGATGGCAAATAGGCCACGACATAGACAGTGAAAGGTAGAACCCCAGGAAGTACTGATAATCAGACAACATGTTCCAGGAATGTTGAAGGCAGCAGCACAGCAAGAGAATGGAAGAAAGCGCAGGGATACTTGCCTTCATCAGCCTGGATGTTGCATTCAAGTACAGGGACGTTATGGTGCAACTATATAAAACATTGATCATACTGATGAATATTATGTGTAGTTCTAGTTACTACTCCAGAGGAAAGACATTCTTGCCATAGAGGGAGTACAGAGAAGATTCACCAGACTGATTCCTGGGATGTCAGGACTTTCATATGAAGAAATACTGGATAGACTCTGCTTGTACTTGCTAGAATTTAGAAGATTGAGGGGGGATCTCATAGAAACTTACAAAATTCTTAAGGGGTTTGACAGGCTAGATGCAGGAAGATTGTTCCCGGTGTTGGGGAAGTCCAGAACAAGGGGTCACAGTTTAAGGATAAGGGGGAAATCTTTTAGGACCGAGATGAGAAAAACATTTTTCACACAGAGAGTGGTGAATCTCTGGAATTCACTGCCACAGAAGGTAGTTGAGTCCAGTTCATTGGCTATATTTAAGAGGGAGTTAGATGTGGCCCTTGTGGCTAAGGGGATCAGGGGGTATGGAGAGAAGGCAGGTACAGGATACTGAGTTAGATGATCAGCCATGATCATATTGAATGGCGGTGCAGGCTCGAAGGGCCGAATGGCCTACTCCTGCACCTATTTTCTATGTTTCTATGTTTCTATGCACTGAAAAGTGTGCAGAGGACGTTCACCAGGACATCGCCTGGGATGAATAGTGTTTGTGTAAGAAGGAACTGCAGATGCTGGTTTAAACCGAAGATAGACACAAAACGTTGGAGTAACTCAGGCAGCATCTCTGGAGATAAAAGGGTCCCAACTTGAAACATCACCCAGATGACGATCAGGTTGAAACCTTTCAAGATTCCTCACTCTGAAGCCAATTAACCTACAAACTTGCACGTCTTTGAACTGTGGGAGAAAACCGGAGCACTCGGAGATAATGTAGGCAGGTCACGGGGAGAACGTACAAGCTCTGAACAGACAAGCATCTGTAGCCAGGATCGAACTTAGGTCTCTGGTGCTGTAAGCGCTGCAAGATAGCAACTCTACCTGCTGCGCCACCGTGCTGCACTTCTGCACTCATTTCAAATTTTATCAAGTTATAACATTATTCCCACAGACATTTGAGGCTGATTATCTGGCATCAGAAAATTCTTTAAAGCCATTAGATCCTGATGTGGGGAAGATGCTTTCTTGTTGTTTAGGTGCTTCAAGATGGGCAGAATGGCCCGCCTAATTATATTGTGGAAAAGATCAATTTAAAACAACATTTTGAAGGAAATTATGTTGGACGGTAAGCAGAGCTTAGGCATCTCCAGCTTGCAGTGTCAGATCCTATAAATATGTGTTATTGTATCTGCCTTCCTTGGCCCATCAAATTCATCATCCTTATCTGAATCATGCAGGAGTATCAGAACGTTCAATGAATTCTCATCTTCACCACTTTCTATGCTATGATTTAAAATGCATCCGCAGCATGAATAATGGATATTGGCAAAAAGAGCAAAACAAATAAAACCTACTAAAATGCGAAGCATCTCAATAAAATCTAATCAAAAATATGAGAAAAAACAATGCCAGAACAGCACTATACAGCAATGTATATTTCAAAGAGCAGGCTGCAAGTTTTCCAATTTTCACATTTTACATGTGGTGTGTCGAATCGGTGAATCCTTAACTAGATTAATGACTATATTCGAACACCTGCTGAAGTGTGGTTTTGGACCATCCAGGAATTTAAATTGAAACAACCCTTTAATTTCTACATTCAGCCTCAGTGGGTTGGATTGAAAGCAAGAACTCTGCCATGGTGTAGTAGCGCAGTGGTTAAGAATAGCGCCTGTGTCCAGAGGACGGGATTATTGATCCAGTGATATGAGTTTGAAGCTCACCCTGGGAACTAGGGATCTTAAATTCACATCATTAAATAAATTCAGAATTTAATAGCGTATACACGCAACATATTTCCATTCTGACCTAAGCCTGATGTATGTGGCAACTCACAACCAGCTTAGTACCCATTCAATTCAAGGGCCCACCATAGAATGGGAATAAGTATTGACTGTGCTGGTGATGTCTTACTTAGACTTAGTTCCTCCCACACTGTTGAGTGCATTGGGCAGCAAGCTTTACCCATTCTGTTCTGCTATGTGCAATGTCTTCCACCTTCGATAGGCTTGCGCTCCGCCCCGGGCTTCCAAATCCTTCTGAAATGTTCGCCTGCATGTGAGTTTTGGTCGGCCTCTTTTCCTTCTTCCGTCAGGTTGCCATGTCATTGCTATCCTAGGTGCATGTTCTGGTCACATTCTGAGTACATGCCCTGCAAATTTCATCCTGCGTACATCTATGTCCTGGCTGTGGGACTTTGTTGCAGTTTCCCAGTAGATCTCCTCGTTTGGTCTCTGTAACTATTCTTCAGGATCTTCCTCAAGCAGCGTTTTTGGAATGCATCCAATTTATTTTTCATCTTCACATTGATTTTCCATGTCTCACTGGCATAGAGGGCTGTAGGGAGGACTACGGACTGGAAGAGCTTGACTTTCAGCATCTTGGATATCCCGCCACTGTCTAGTCTGAAGACTGATACAGCTTTACCACTTTGGGAGTTGATGTTGGCCTCTACATCTCCATCTGCTGTGAACTTGCTGCCAAGATAGGTAAATCTTGTGGCGTTTTCCACAGGTTCCATCAGTTGGTCTATTTGCTGCTGGTCTCCAGTCTGCATGGTCTTAATCTTCTGGCAGCTGATCTTTAATCCAACCTTTAATGCATTCTCCTCCAGAGCGGTTGTCATTTCCTGAAGGGTGTGTCTCGACTGTGCTAGTAGTGCAATGTAATTTGCAAAATCTAGGTCTGTGAGGCATCTTCCTTTTCTCCACGGTATTCCAAAGTCAGGTTTGTTCATTCACTTCCGCATGACATAGTCGATCGTGACAATAAACAGTAAAGCCCCTGTCCCACATAGGAAACCTGAACGGAAACCTCTGGAGACTTTGCACCCCACCCAAGGTTTCCGTGCGGTTCCTGGAGGTTTTTGGCAGTCTCCCTAATGGTCGAAAGTGGTTTCTGCTTCTTCTATGTCCCGACGATTATTTCAAAAAATTCGAAACCGGCCATGACTAAAAATAGGTTGCCGTTTTAAAAATCGGTAATTTTTTAGTCAAAGCCGGTTGCAATGCTAGTTGAAGGTGGTTGCCAGAGATTGCAGGTAGTGGAAGGTACCTGCAACCTCTGGCAACCACCTTCAACTAGCATTGCACCAAAGGGGGGGGGGGGGGGGGGGGGGGGGGGGGGGGGGGGGGGGGGGGGGGAGTCACTCAGTCTACCCCACGACAGAAGGGGGAGGAGTTGTACAGATTGATAGCCACAGGAATCTCCTGTGGCGTTCTGAACTGCATCTTGGTGGAACCAAGATGACGATGCACTTGATGATGCTGGCTGCCTATTTGCAACATTGCCACCTGTTAGCCTTTCCATTACTTATACAATGAAGCTGCAAGGTACCGAGGAGAACCATAACAGCAAGAATCAGAAGCAAACAGCCCTTCAAACAACAACAGCAACGCAGGAGGGAGCAGATCAGCATAGAGGTCTAACTCACAGGATCACAGCCACATTGCAGGCAGTGAGCCTAACCAGCACAATGTGTCATTGTCACAAAGGTTGCACAGCTCTTTAATCAGCTGAAGAATTATAATCACTTCAGCAAAGCACTACTTATCTCCTTCTTAGCAGCAGTAAACCTGATAACGAGCGATTTACTGTACCTTGTCACTCAGGATAATTAACCTGGGCTTTCGAAGGAAACTTTGAGAAATCCATTGCAAGAGTCATGTAGCAAAGGGTGGTGTACATGACCAGAAAACCATCTGGATAACTATTCTGCATTGCCTGGCTTGTCGTCTTCAGCTACCAATTTATCAAAAGGCTGACTGGCTTTACCTCATTTCAGCAATTGCAGTATTTCAAAGTAATGCTATGCACATGGGGACATTATGGTGATAAGCACACCATTAAAACGTTATTCTTTTTTCGCCTTTCTTTCTTTAGCTGTCTTCTCACTCGAAGAAGTGAAATTCCAAATTTGCAGATGATGAGGATTTGGTTAATACTGGCAAAGTCTACGAAAAAAAGAAATATTTCAGGACAGAATTGGAATTGCAAAATGAGTTTCAATAAGTTGTGGGGCCGTAGACTTTAAAAAATAAAATAGAGGCCATGTGTAAACTTACTTAGAGTAAGTCTACACGGTCTGAAGAAGGGTTTCGGCCCGAAACGTTGCCTATTTCCTTCGCTCCATGGATGCTGCTGCACCCGCTGAGTTTCTCCAGCTTTTTTGTGTAACCTTACTTAGAGGTAGTTCCTCCGACACTGTTGAGTGCATTGAGCAGCAAGCTTTCCCCATTCTGTTTGGTCATGTGCGACATCTTCCACCCTCGATAAATTAGCGTCATGTGTAAAACAGAAGTGTAAATGGAGCAAAGGTGAGGAAAGGCTGAGATGCAGAAATTGATGCAGGAAAGTGTCATTATAAAGCATGTACAGTGTCAAATATACCAAACCTTGGTTGGGCTGCACTTGGTTCTGACTTCCATGTTAAAGGAAATGGAGTTGAGGCACTGTAGAGTGATAATTGATTTACAAAGATAATACTAGAACTGAGAGGATGTACCTGATGGGAAAGATTGAACCTAGTGGGGTTCTTCAGAAAGAGAAAGTTGAGAAGTGGACACACAAGAAACTGCAGATGCTGGAATCGTCAGCAGAAAGCAAAGTGTAACAAAAGTTCAGAAAAACAAAGTGTTGGAGGATCTCAATGGGCCAGGCAACATCTGTGGAGGGAATGTTTCAGATCAGGACCCTTCTTCAGATTGATTGGGATAAGGGGGAGAAAGCTGGAAAAGAGCGAAAAAACGGGGACATCCTCCCACAGTGCCTCTTCCAACACCAATCCACGGGCAGCCATGGTGGCCCAGCAGTAGAGTTGCTGCTTTACAGTGCTTGCGGCGCCAGAGACCCGTGTTAGATCCCGACTATGGGTGCTGACTGTACAAAATTAGGATGTTCTCCTCGTGGGTTTTCTCTGAGATCTTCGATTTCCTTCCACACTCCACAGACATAGAGGTTTGCGGGTGAGGCAGCATCTATTGAGAGAAGGAATGGGCGAGGTTTCAGGTCGAGACCCTTATTCAGACTGATGTCAAGGGAGGGGGCATTCTATCTTTCGATCTTTGTCCCACCCCATCCCCTGACATCAGTCTGAAGAAGGGTCTCGACCTGAAACGTCGCCAATTCCTTCTCTCCTTAGATGCTGCCTCACCCGCTGGGTTACTCCAGCATTTTATGTCTACCTTCCATTTAAACCAGCTTCTGCAGTTTTTTATTACACAGGTATGTAGGTTAATTGGCTTGGTAAAAGTGGAAATTGTCCCCAGTGTGTGCAGAATAGAGTTAATGTGCGGGGATCGCTGGTCAGCGCAAGCTCAGTGGGCCGAAGGGCCTGTTTCTGCACTGTATCTCTAAACTAAACTAAACACCAACCTTTACTCTCAATGTTTCCATCTTTGCCGTATCTTCTCCCACTATGAGTTATCCCCCACTAGGACAACTGAGATGTCCTTTCTCTTCAGTAAATAAGGTTGTGGATGGAACACTCGCCCATGTCTCCTTTGTGTCACACAGTTCTGCTCTCCCTCCTCTTTCCCCCCAGATTAATTAGATAGAATTCCCATCACCTTTCACCCCAGCAGCCTCCGCATCCAACATATTATTTTGTGACATTTCTGCCACTTTCAACCTGACCCCATCACCATTCATATGTCTTCGTCCTCGCCACATTCCGCTTTCCATAGAGACTGCTCTCTCTGCAGTTCCTTGGTTCACTCATCCCTTCCCACCTAAACCACCCCGTCCCTACATCCTTTCCCTTGCAACTACAGGAGGTGTCCCAACACCTGTCCCAACCACTCCTCTCTCACTTCCATCAATCTACCCCAACAGTCCTTCTAGGTGAGGCAGAGGCTCACACACATCTCTTTCAACCTATCACTGCATTTGCTACTCCTGATTTGGCCTCCTTTGCATCGGGGATACCAGGTATAGACAAGTCTGAAGAAGGGGAGCTTGTACACTCTGGATGAGAGGGGATCTCATTGAAACATATAAGATTGTTAAGGGCTTGGACATGCTAGAGGCAGGAAACATGTTCCCGATGTTGGGGGAGTCCAGAACCAGGGGCCACAGTTTAAGAATAAGGAGTAAGCCATTTAGAATGAAGACGAGGAAACGCTTTTTGTCACAGAGAGTGGTGAGTCTGTGGAATTCTCTGCCTCAAAGGGCGGTGGAGGCAGGTTCACTGGATGCTTTCAAGAGAGATCTAGATAGGGCTCTTAAAAATAGTGGAGTCGGGGGGATAAGGGGAGAAGGCAGGAACGGGGTACTGATTAGGGATGATCAGCCATGATCACATTGAATGGCAGTGCTGGCTCGAAGGGCCAAATGGCCTACTCCTGCACCTATTGCCTATTATCTATTGTCTATTGACCCAAAATGTCACCCATTCCTTCTCTCCAGCGATGCTGCATGTCCCGCTGAGTTACTCCAGCTTTTGGTGTCTATCTTTGGTTTAAAACAGCATCTGCAGGCCCTTCTTACACATAGACAAGTATAGATTGGTTGACTGCTTCACCAACACTTGTCTGCTAATGCCTGGTGGAGCTCCTGGTTGATAATTGTTTTAATACCTCCTCCCAATCCCATGCTGAGCTTTCTGTCCTCAGCCTCCTCCATTGTAAATTAGAAGAACAGCACTCATCTTCTGCTTGGGTAGCTTACAACACAATGGTAGGACATTGAGTTGACCAATTCCAAGTAATACCCTCACATTTTTCTTATCCAGATTGACCTCTGTGTGTTTTCTGTACATTAGATTAGATTAGACTTTATTAATCCCCTTATTCAGGGGAAATTCAGATGAAAATAAGAGAAGACTGCAGATGCTGGAAAAATGAAATAAATAAAATAAAAAGACTAAACAAAAACTTACCGTTTGAAGTTTGATATTTATTTTATGAGAAGTTGAAGTGAGGGATTACGTGAAGAGGCAATGATGTTTCCAACGGACTGGCAACTCCACTAACTGAGCAGAAATGTAAACATGTGTTGAGGGAGACTTCAACCACTTCACTCTACTGAGCAGCCTGATAACCTCAATCACAGATGTTGAGGCAGTGCTTCCCTGGTCAATATGACCAATATGGCCAGCCAATTCCATCATTGTCTACCCTGAACCAGGGTAACCAAGCTATTCCTACTTGGAACTTACAGAGGTTGCTATGCAAGGCACCCTGGCAATGTCTCTGCATCAACCTGATCTTCTGCAGACAGTGAAAAGATACTAGACAGCCCATGGTGCCAGTAAACCCAAACCTGGGACAACAGACTGGTCCATTTCGGAGTTTTACGGAGGTTAATAAAGAGACCTTACCAGCCAGCGTCTCTGAACCCGGGTGACCTGCTTGTTGGAGCTTCAGCGAAGTTCCATTTGCAGACCCTGTCTGACCACATCTTTAGCCCCACGCTTGCCAACAGCTCATTTCCGGAGCCCAAAAGCGATATTGCTGTGCAAGGCAGGCCTGCCAGCAATCCTGAGCTGAATGGGACAGACTACGTCTTCGACCTACCGGCCTTGCTGGAGCTTTATTGTACAGGCCACGCTACCAGTTTATTCACAGCCAGCTGCTCCTACGGAGCCTCAGCGGGACTCACTGGACAGGTCACGCCTGCCATTACTGCAAGCCTGATTCAACAAGCTGATCTTGCGAGGTCAGCTAGTGACTCCAGACTGCTCCTTTCCGGAGCTTCAACGGCGCTTTCTGCTCCTTGAATATAGGGTGAAAACCCACCGGAATACTGGAGCTTTAACCTGGAATAGAAGTCCACCCCCGCAGCCGACTTAAATTCCCCCTGCAAGTCTTCAACATGCTACATAAGTTCTCTCTGAAGAGATAATACGCAGGCTGCACATTACTGGTCCTGAAAAAATGAGCCATTTTGGGAATTATCTCATACCTTATAGCATTTTGCAAAGGCAATAGCTCCAACTGGGTATTACAGAGAAGTGATAATGCAATTTCCTGCACTTCCGAGAGGTGAGCCCATCTACTGACTTGTAAAAGATGAAATGACTCCAGAGTGGTTTTTGGACCTGCTGACATAATTTTGTTGCCTTCATATCATCACTGGGATATCCCAACTGATGAAATTGATGTATGGAAACATCCAAAGTCTGGCAGTTATCTGGACTGGCATATTTCCCGGATACTTTTAGCCAGATCTTTCTCCCGGATTTGGCGGCGTTGTTGACAACAACTTTTTTTGTTGTTTTCTTTTGTCTTGTTTTAGTTAAATTTTAGTTTATTAGGTTGTGTATACGTGGGGGGGTGAAACATGTTTTTTTGTCTCTTCCTTCGGGGGGAATGCAACTCTTCTTGTCGTATCCCCCTTCTCTGCCTCCGTCTGCGCTGAGGCCTAATGGCGGAGCTGGCGGCCTCCAACTGCGACCGACCTCAAGGCTCCGGAGGCAGAGCCAGCCAGGACTTACCAACGTGAGGCTGGCCGAATTCGGAGCTGTGGCGGCGTTCCGGCATCAGCAACCTGAATTCGGGGCTCGGCCCAGTGGACGACATTGTCGGGAGCTCGCAGGTCACAGGTTGGTGACCTGTTTTTCCGGAGCTCCCGCAACTACAGCTGTGTTCGCTGGACTGGAGGGCGGCATCTTCGGCAGCTTCGACCACCCCGGGCCACGGAGCTTGAACCGGCCCGTTTGCAGAGCTCGGTTGAACCGCGGGACTTATTCACCATCATCCGGCGGGATCACAATAACGGAAGCCTGGATCACCTCAGCGCAGAGGGAGAAGAAGGAGGGAAGAGACAGAGACTTTAAGACTTTTGCCTCCATCACAGTGAGGAGGTGCCTGGTGAACTCACTGTGGTGGATGTTAATTTGTGTTTATTGTATATTTTGTTATTTATTATTATAGGTATGACTGCAGGCAACGAAATTTCGTTCAGACCGTAAGGAATCTAATCTAATCTAATCTAATCTCCCGTGAACCTCCTATCCCCAAAGGGATGGAAAATATGTTAAAAGCCGGTAACTCCTTCATATGATAAAATATGAAGCATATCCCCCATTAGTTCAGGGATTCGATTTCCTTATCGATATCCACATAATTGGAATCATATATGTAAGAATTTCCAACACTTCCCTCTTCTGAGCGGGTAATATTATAACGCAACCCTGTGCCAGGTATTGCTTCCCTTCTTCGGAGTGGGAGATATTATAACGCAACCCTGAATCAGGTGTAGCTCCCACAGGCATCTGCCTGACACAGCCTGTAAATGTCTCCTGAGCTAGGAACACATTTCCTTCCCCTTTTATTTATTCATCCATTTATTTTTTCTTATATATTTGTTTCTTTGTTTATTCATTTATTTATTGTACTTACTAGACAGGTTGCGCCTGCTAGTGACTCCGAATCCTTGCTCCCATCTGGATCCTCAATGTAGGTATGTTACAAAACCTACCTGAATCGTGGCTGAGCATCTGCCCTACCCCGTGTCCGCGATTTTGGCGCTGTTTAGAGGGGGCGGGTTTAAAACGCGATTTTTACTAGGCTGTTGCAATCGAAAATGTTCAGCCTAGTAAATCATTAACGGAAAATCGCTGAAAGACCCCGTCGCAAAAGGTATTATTAGTTTTTATGGCCTTGTATAATATTTATAGTAGTTTAAAAATCACTCTCTCACTCCGCAACCTCTCGCAGCCCCAGGGTTTTATAAAGCAAACAATTAAAGGTATGTACCTTATTTTTACATTAAATGGGGCTTGTATATAACCCTGTATATAAAGTTTTCTATAGCGAGTAGTTCATTTTGGGCTCTTTATATCCCGCAGTATTTTTCTGGGCACTTGAGGGCACAAATCCAGCGCAATGTGAACATTCTAAACCAGCATCATGTTTTATTGTGAATTATTTGTGAATATTATTTGGACACTTGGGCTATTTAAAAATGTTAATCATTTATTAAGAAATGGATAGATGTTTAGAGCTAGTAATTGAAGTTTGAAATTAGCTACAATTGGGTAACTAACTAATTATATGCTTTAATTTCAGGTCATCCAAGTAAGATTATTTTATATTTGTTTCAGAATGCTTCAATCTATGATAACTGAAAATTTCATTCAGTTCTCTTAATTTTTAAGAAGGTTATGGGCTTTTGACTGTCCACGATCACAGCTTTTTTGTTATGTCCATAGAAAATCAATAGGGAACAAGATGCTAATTTCCGAGTATGAAAGTGGCCATAACCTTTTTATTACTTGAGATATGAAAGTGAATTAGGTGTCAAATTAAACTTATTGTTATGCTTTATCTGATGGGATAAATTACAGACTTGATTTTTTAAATCTCAAAATTTTGTAACATTGCTACTCAATGGAGTGTTTTAGGGGAGGAAATAGAGCGCAACCCTGAACCAGGTGTTGCCTCCTCAGGCCTCTGGACACCGTATGTCTCGGTCGAGCTGGCATCCCATAATTGGAGTCACCTCTCTCCGATACTCCCCTCATCAGAGTGGGAGGAATACCTAATGTTTCCTGAGCCAGGTGTTGCCACAGGCATTTAGCTGAAGCCGCCTGCTAATGCCTCCGGTGCACGGAGCATTTTTCTCTGTACAGAGCCTGTACAATGGTCGCTGTCCGGTCCTTAGCCGACAGCTGTTTGATTTAAACGCCAGCTCCCACGGAGCCTCCACGGCGTTCAGCTATCCCGGCCGCGCCGGGCGCTGCTATTTTTAGAACTGCTCCCATGAAGCCTCCATGGTGTTCAGCTATCCCGAGCGCAGCTATTTTTAGAACGTGCTCCCACGGAGCCTCCATAGCGTTCAGCTATCTCAGCCGCGCCGGCCATTGCTATTTTTATCCCGCCTCCATAGCGGTAGCTGTACAAACAGTGCCAGCTTCTCCGGGCCCGCTGCCCCTATTTTCTGAGCAGTTCCTGAAAAAAAATCTCTCATACCTGTCGGAGCAGTTTCGAACTGCTCCGGTTCTCGCCTCATGCGTTGACGCGCATGCGGGTTGGCGGGCTCTTCACGTAGTCACTCATGTGACTTCGATATAAAGTCAATAGTTGCTGGAAAAACACTCACCAGGGTCAGGCAGCATCTCTGAAATGAGTTTACAAAGTTAACTTTTCTTTGGTTGAAGACTCTTCATAAAAACTGGGAATGGCAGAAAGGGGTTAGGAATCTGTGGAATTATTTGCCACAGAAGGTCGTGGAGGCCGTCAATGGATGCTTTTCGGCATTGCGCCCTTTCGGTTAGTTGGCCTTTAGGCGTCCTGCCCGTTCGGATATTTGGCTTTTTGCGGCGTTGTACGCTTTGTATTTTGGCTTTTCCCCGTAGTTTCTGTTTGGTTATTTGGCACTTCTTCACTTCGGCTGTCACGAAGCCGGCAGGAAAATTCTCGATGTACAGAGTGATACAGTACAGTTGAACCGTCAACCACCATACAGCTGGAAAGTGATACAAAGAACAGAAATGAAAAGTAAGAACGCTAAGATCAGTCTTAAAAGGTCCTTAAAGATCTTCAGCACATTTGCTCAGAGTGATTTAAATTCAGAATAAGCTCCCACTATGGAGCCTCCACTGAAAATTGTTCAGAGCTGTGGCGGCCGCGAGCTTTATGTAGGCGGCTCCAGCACATAAAGGAAATGGAAAGTATGCGGTGAGCAACAGGTGTGTTGCCACAGGCATTTAGCTGAAGCCGCCTGCTAATGCCTCCAGTGCACGGAGCGTTTTTCTCTGTACAGAGACTGTACAGTGGTCGCTGTCCGGTCCTTAGCCGACAGCTGTTTGATTTAAACGCCAGCTCCCACGGAGCCTCCACGGCGTTCAGCTATCCCGGCCACGCCGGGCGCTGCTATTTTTAGAACTGCTCCCATGGAGCCTCCATGGTGTTCAGCTATCCCGAGCGCAGCTATTTTTAGAACGTGCTCCCACGGAGCCTCCATAGCGTTCAGCTATCTCAGCCGCGCCGGCCATTGCTATTTTTATCCCGCCTCCATAGCGGTAGCTGTACAAACAGTGCCAGCTTCTCCGGGCCCGCTGCCCCTATTTTCTGAGCAGTTCCTGAAAAAAAATCTCTCATACCTGTCGGAGCAGTTTCGAACTGCTCCGGTTCTCGCCTCATGCGTTGACGCGCATGCGGGTTGGCGGGCTCTTCACGTAGTCACTCATGTGACTTCGATATAAAGTCAATAGTTGCTGGAAACACTCACCAGGGTCAGGCAGCATCTCTGAAATGAGTTTACAAAGTTAACTTTTCAGGTTGAAGACTCTTCATAAAAACTGGGAATGGCAGAAAGGGGTTAGGAATCTGTGGAATTATTTGCCACAGAAGGTCGTGGAGGCCGTCAATGGATATTTTCGGCATTGCGCCCTTTCGGTTAGTTGGCCTTTAGGCGTCCTGCCCGTTCGGATATTTGGCTTTTCGGCGTTGTACGCTTTTGGTTATTTGGCTTTTCCCCGTAGTTTCTGTTTGGTTATTTGGCTTCCACTTCTTCACTTCGGCTTCTCGTCCTTCGACGCTATGTCCGCACATGCTGTGGCCTATCTTCGATGGAGCTGGAGTCCTCCTTGGACTGACCTTGAGTCCCACCGTGGGGCGTGGACTTAACATCGGAGCCGATCCCTTGCCTGGAATCACTCCAGCCGCGGCCTGCGGACTTTACCATCGAGAGCTCGCAGTCTCGGGAGAGGCTAGTCAGGAGATCCAATGACGCAGAGGCTCGACCAGCCCCGACACGGCATTCAATCGACCGGTGCGGGGGAGCTGACATCCCCCCGATGCAGGAGCTGATCGTCCCGACGCAGAGGGCTTAAACGCCACCGGCTACGGGAGTCAAGATTGTCCCGTCTACGGAGGTCTCGAGGGCTG
Source organism: Leucoraja erinaceus (assembly GCF_028641065.1). NCBI lineage: Eukaryota > Metazoa > Chordata > Chondrichthyes > Rajiformes > Rajidae > Leucoraja > Leucoraja erinaceus. Next base: position 145,117,211 of record NC_073377.1, read on the forward strand.
CGAGAACAATGAAGGGAAGAGATTTCAACTTTCTTCATCTTCCATCACAGTGAGGAATGTGGAGGAGTCACTGTGGTGGATGTTTATGTTAAAATTTGTTTTGTGGGTTCCATTGCTTTTTATTTGCATGACTGACTTAGCTAATTAAATTCCTCATATGTTGCAAAACATACTTGACTAATCAAGTATTATTGTGAGTGTGATTCTTCTAGAAAGGGGTTGAATTGGCTGGAACTTTTCTTTGGAGAGTAGAAAGCTGAGGAGTGACATTATTAAATGTTCAGGGTCATGAGAGACATGGATAAAATGAATACCGGTAGTCTATTTCCCAGGCTGGATTAAAAAACTATAGAGCATAGGCTTAAAGTTGGGGGTGTGAAATTTATGAAGGACCTTAGGGACGACAATTTCACTCATAGTTGTATTTGTATCTTGAATGAACTCGCAAAGAAAGTTATAGAAGCAAATGCAATTATGATTTGTAAAGGACATTTGGACAGATATATGGATAGGAACGGTTAAGAGGACTATAGGCCAAATGGGTTGAACTCAATGTACCAACTTGGTCGGCATGGACAAGGAGAGTCTGTTAAAGTCTGTTTACATTCTGACTTGATAATGGGCCTGTCCCACTTAGGCAACTTTTTAGGCGACTGCAGGAGACTATGTGGTCACCACATGGTTGCCACATGTTCGCGGGTGGATGCCAGGGAGTCGCCTTCATGGTCGTGAGGTGTTCCCGCTTTTTGGGGAACTAGTTGTGGCCTCGTTATGGTGAACAACATGTTGAAAAATTAGCGGCGACCTGAATGAAGCCGCTATAGAAAGTAGCGAGAATTCTCGTGCCGTAAGCGGGTCGCCAGGAGGTCCTTGTGAGTTGCCAGGAGGTCGAAGGTTCTCGTAGGTTGTAGCCAGTGCTGACTAGTGAATTTCATTGGCACATTGGGAATAAAAATGTTAAGCAATAGTTTTCAAAACCAAGGATAACCGACCGGTAATGTTAATGTCCGCCGAGCTTCACAGCCGTGTATCTCTGGCTTCTTAAAAGTTGGCTCCATTACTTCTCCCCCTCTTTTAAAGGACTTAAGGGCCTGTCCAACTTTCACAACCTAATTCACGACCTCTGCGGAGTTTGCCCTTGACTCATACTCACAGCATGGTCGTCACAAGGTCATATGAGGTCGCAGGTTGGTCATAGGTAGGCGTGATGCTAGTCGTAGGTACTCGTGACATCAAGTAGGTCGGGGCGTTTTTCTAGCCTGATGAAAAATGTCCACAAGTAAAAAAGGTTGTGAATTAGATCCGGAAAGTGGGGCAGGCCCTTTACCATACACTTTGCTTACAGCGCCAACCTTCCTGTTCATCACGGTGTGTGTCTGTATCATCTAGGCTTTGCACCGTGTGAATTTCACTCAGACGGCGCTCCCCCGCTTGCCCTGAATAATGGGATTGTGAAGGAAGCGATGTGTTTGTGTGTGTGTGTTCCACCCTGATAGTCGCTGGCAAGCACCTGAAATATCGCCTAAATGGGACAGGCCCATAACTCTATAACTTGTTTCTCTCTTTCTTATTTCCAAAGAAGAGTCTTCAACCTGAAATATTAACATTGTTACTTTATCCACAGATGCTGCCTGATCTGCTGAGTGCTTCCAGCAATGTAGTCTTCTTATAAATTTCTAGTATCTGGATTAGTGTAGGGCCTTTTGATGGCAGTGGGGTGACTGGGGGTGGGAGGGGGCCGCGGAGAAGTGGTCATATGGAATATGATCCAGTCCGAGGTGAAGGATCATCAATGAGGCAATGAGTACTGATGTGATTTAGTTTAGTTTAGTTCATAGATGCAGCACGGAAACAGGTCCTTCGGCCCACCCGGTCAGTACCGACCAGCGATCCCCACACATTAACACTATACTACACCCACTAGGGACAATTTGTTTTTTACATTTACCAAGCCAATTAACCTACAAACCTATACGTCTTTGGAGTGTGGGAGGAGATCTCAGAGAGAACGTACAAACTCCGTACAGACAGCACCCGTAGTCGGGATCGAACCCGGGTCTCCGGCACTGCATTCGCTGTAAGGCAGCAACTCTACCACTGCGCCACCGTGATCAGGTAAAAGGTGGGGTAAGAATAAAGCCACCAACGGCAGCAGATCTAATATTAAGAAGTATCATTCTGAGAAAGGCTACAACCTAAACATGCTATGACTCTCTCTGGCAGTGTTTAAGTAACAGTGCACCATAGACCAATAATTTCTCCCAGGGGATGTGCGCCATAGGAATCGTCACCAATACTTAATGTTCTGAAAACCTATCTCACTTGCATTGCTGAATGTGGGAAGGAAAATGCATGCTCGTGTGGTTTAAAGGTCATGAAAGGTGATAGAGAGACTAATGGGAGGGCGAGAAGTGAAATGTGGAGGTTAGATGTGCAGGAAGGAACTGCAGATGCTAGTTTACACAGAAGATAGGACACAATAAAGACACTCTGTGTGTGAAAAAGGTACCCCTCAGATTCCCATTAAATTTTTTCCCCTTCACCTTAAAAAAGATATCTATTCGGGTAAATATTGTTCATCCATGGCACCTGGAGGTTTCAACAGTTGTGGGTAGGGATTTGAGTAATATAGTTGATTTGCTGGGGAGAGATAGGACATGAATGTGTTTGTGCAGAGTCTGATACCCCAAGACATGCCCACATGTACTATGAAGATCAGCATGGGCGGCACGGTGGCACAGTGGTATAGTTGTTGCCTTACAGTGCTTACAACGCCAGAGACCCGGGTTCGATCCCGGCTATGGGTGCTGTCTGCACGGAGTTTGTACATTCTTCCCGTTCCCTGCATGGGTTTTCTCCGAGATCTTGGGTTTCCTCCCACACTCTAAAGACATACAGGTTTATAGGTTAATTGGCTTGGTAGAAAGGTAAATTGTCCCTAGTGTGTGTAGGATAGTGTTAGTGTGCAGGGATCGCTAGTCGGAGCGGACTCAGTGGGCGGAAGAGCCTATTTCCATGCTGCATCTCTAAATTAATCAAAAATCAGGTGTCTGCCACTTTTTCAGTCCATGCAAACGTTTTGATATTGGAGAAGCAAGAACAAAATGTGTGATGGAGGAACTCACTTGTGCCTTTGATATCTCCATGTATAAACATATCAGAAACTTTGTGATGCGGGGGATAATCTGTCAAATGTTCTTGATGATAGATTCAAATGTCTCCTGCATATGTCAAAATAATTACTATACTGGTGGCCCTGCCAGTTCTTAGAAGAAAATGCTCCAAGAAATACTAAGTAATTTAAGCAACAAGCAAGCTGCTTCAGTCAGTTAGTCCACACTAACTCTCCACTACCCTCTACCTCACTCCACTAAGTATCTCTGATCATTTCAGCTATCCCATTCTAAAATCATTTTTAATCCCTCTTTCTCCATTCCCATATCCATTCTAATCTTGAAAGTGCAAATAGTTTATAATGCCATAAACATAATTTACAGTGCATTCCACTATCTTACAATATGCCATGTTAAAGAGAGCAATCTGAACTGAAAGGATAAAATGCTGGAACTGTCCAGCAATCAGACAGCATCTGTGGAGAAAGAGATCGATGTGAGAGCTGTCTCGGGGCATCTTTTCAGGGCATTGAATTTGGGTCAGGACCTAAAACAGGTTGAAGATATGAGGAAAGGAAAGGGAAGAATGAAAGGGAAGAATGAAGGAAAGGAAAATAAAAAAATCACTATCATATCAGTTATATGTTACATATATAGAACTTTGGGAGAACCCTCCCCAGTCGCGTGTGAGCTGTTCTTGGTTTAACTCAGTAACGATCACTTTGTTTAACACCACGTGTCTCGTTATAAATTGGTAATAGTAATGACGTTGCAAACTAAAAGTTGGTAGTAATAGGTTAAGTAAATCTTACTCTCTATTGAATTGTATGAAGGCTGAAGACCTGGAGAGAAGAGAAGGATGGGTCGCTGGTTATCTGAATGAGGTGGTGGATGCAACGTGCCTTTATGGCCAGCTGACGATTGGACTGTGGCAAATGGCGCCAACATTTGGCTGGCAACATGTGGACTCAGTGGGCTGTTTCTATGCATGGGGTACTTCTCACTGATCTATATGCAAAAACATTTTTTTTACACTGTACCTTGGTACACGTAACAATAAAAGAACCATTGAATCGAGAACTATTGAACCTTTAAACCATTGAACCATTACATTGAATGAATTCAAATGTCATTGTTTCTGTGGAAGGAGTTTATGGATGGCACACTGAGTGCAGCTTGAGAACGGCATCTTGTTGGAGGTCGAGGAAATGATGAAAAACAAGAGAATTGTAAGGAATTGTAAAAACACCAGGAACTTCATTGTGAAACTGCAAGGGAGGGCAGATGTGAAGGAATTGGGACAGAACCAAATCAACCATGGTGCACTGTCCCTGCCTGCTTCAAAATCTCCACTATTGCCCCTCAACCCAAAAAGACAAGGATTACTGGTCTTAATGACTACAGGCCTGTCGCACTGACCTCTGTAGTCATGAAGAGCCTTGAAAGGCTTGTGCTGGCCACACTGAAAAATATCACAAACCCCCTGCTGGACCCTCTGCAGTTTGCATATCGGGCCAATAGATCTGTGGATGACACAGTCAACCTGGGCCTGCACTTCATCCTCCAGCATCTAGACCGCCAGGGGACCTATGCGAGGATCTTACTTGTTAATTTTAGCTCCATTCAACATCATTGTGTTGAGCTACTAGAGCTACTACACTCCAAACTTTCCAAGTTGACAGTGCCTGAACCCCTCTGTCAGTGGATCACCAGCTTCCTGACAGACAGGAAGCAGCATGTGAGGCTGAGAAATCGGGGACCCGCAAGCCCTCAGCATAGGAGCACCGCAAGGCTGCGTACTCTCCCCCCTCCTCTACTCTCTCTACATCAATGACTGCACCTCCACTGACTCCTCTGTCAAGTTTTTCAAGTTTGCGGACAACACAACCCTGATTGGACTGATTCAGGATGTGGAGGAAGCTGCCTACAGACATGAAGTGACATAGCTGGCGTCCTGGTGCATCGCAATCTGTGGAGTATTTTCTGTGCCTGGGAACCACCATCTCCAAGGACCTTAAGTGGGGGGGCCACATCGACTCCACAGTCAAAAAGGCACAAAAGAGGATATACTTCCTGCGGTAGCTGAGGAAGCACAATCTGCCACAGGCAATGATGGTCCAATTTTATACAGCCATCGTAGAGTCTGTCCTCACCTTCTCCATCATGGTCTGGTTTGCCTCAGCCACCAGGCATGAGATCCGGAGGCTGCAGCGAATCGTCTGATCAGCTGAGAAGGTTATTGGCTGCAACCTTCCCTCCATTGGCGAATTGTACACTGCAAGGGCCAGGAAGTGAGCAAGTAAAATAATCTCTGTCCCCTCTCACCCTGGCCACAAACTCTTTGAATCACTTCCCTCTGAAAGGCAACTCCGGACTGTCAAAGCTGCCACAGCCAGACATAAAAACATTTTTTTACATGAGAAGTAGCTCTACACAATAACCAAAAATCTGTAGCCTCCATTTGCTCTGGTATTTTATTTAATTCACATGTTTAATCGATAATCTTTTATTATACATTTTTAATGTTTTATGTGTCATTACTAACTGTCACTGTATGTCATGTTGTTACTTGCGGGCAGAGCACCAAGGCAAATTCCTTGTATGTGAATACTTGGCCAATAAACTAATTCATAAACTTATTCATTCATACATCCATTCATTCATTCATTTCATTCATTCATTCATTCAATCATCCATTCATTCATTCATATGTAGGACGTGGGACAGAATCAAATCAACCATGATGGAGGGGACAATCTTATACTTTGCTTGTTCCGCCAGGTCATGGATATAAATGCTTGAGGGATAATAATTGAGGGATAGAAACTGATCCATGTGGCACTTGAAAAGTTATATATGATAGGGCTCTGGGGTGTATTGTAGAGCAGAGGGATCTAGGTGTGCAGGTGCATGGTTCCTTGAAGGTGGAGTCGCAGTTAGATTGGGTGGTCAAAAAACTTTTGGCACATTGGCCTTCATCAGCCAGAGTATTGATTATAGAAGTTGGGAGGTCATGCTGCAGTTGTTTAAGACGTTGGTGAGGCCGCATTTAGAGTATTGTGTTCAGTTCTGGGCACCATGTTATAGGAAAGGTGGTGTCAAGCTGGAAAGTGTGCAGAGAAAATTTAGAAGGATGTTGCCAGGACTAGAGGATCTGCTCTATAGGGAGAGGTTGAGTAGACTGGGACGTTACTCCTTGCAGCACAGGAGGATGAGGCGTGATCTTATAGCAGTGTATAAGATCATGTGAGGATTAGATTGTGCAGATGCACAGAGTCCCTTGCCCAGAGGAGGTGAATCGAGAACCAGAGGACAAAGGTTTAAGGTGAAGGGGAAAAGGTTTAATGGGAATATGAGGGGTGACTTTTTCACACAAAGGGTGGTAGGTGTATGGAACAAGCTGCCAGAGGAGGTAGTTGAGGCAGCGACTATCCCAACATTTAAGAAACAATTGGACAGGTACGTGGATAGGACAGGTTTGGAGGGATATGGACCAAATGCGGGCAGGTGAGACTATTGTAGCTGGTACATGTTGGCGTGTGTGGGCAGTTGGGCCGAAGGGCCTGTTTCCATACGGTACAATTCTATGATTCTATGACTATCCCTGCAGCCGGAAAAAGGCCAACTTATTCTAGCTCCCTGGATTCTATGTGATAACCAAACTTCAATCCATTCTAATATTGTGAGCTCTGAACCTGAGTGCAGGGCTTTTACATGGCATGTTGTTAAATGTCTTCCATAAATCCAAATGCACCTTATCTACAGATTCCCCTCTATTGACTGCTGGTTCCATCACTATTTAGCATCATATTTACCCATGTTGAAATTAATTGTCCAGCTATTTACAATTCTGCACATTTTTCAATATCTTTCTGTAATCTGTTTCATTCTATATCTCTCTTGAATTTCTGCCCTCAATTCAATATCTGCAAATTTAGAAGATGTTTAGAAATTGTTAATGTTAATGACAAATAAGAAATATATTTGCACCAATCCTCATCTCAACCCATCTTTTTCCACTGAAAATAAATATTCTTTATTTCCGCACTCTGCTTTCTGGTCAGCAGGCAATCCATTCTACTAAAGATAGAAAAAAAGCTGGGTTAACTCAGCGGGACAGGCAGCTTCTCTGAAGAGAAGGAATAGGTGACGTGTCATGTTGAGACCCTTTTTCAGACTGATAAACGATGATGTAGAGAGACAAAGAACAATGAATGAAAGATATGCAAAAAAGTTACAATGATAAAGGAAACAGGCCATTGTTAGTTGTTTGTTTGGTGAAAAGAAGAAACTGGTGCGATTTGGGTGAGGGAGGGACAGAGAGAGAAGGAAGGCCGGGGTTACTTGAAGTTAGAGAAATTAATATTCATACCACTGGGCTGTAAGATGCCCAAGCGAAATATGAGTTGCTGTTCCTCCAATTTGCGTTTAGCCTTACTCTGGCAATGGAGGAGACCTAGGACAGAATGGTCAGTGTGGGAATGTGAGAATTAAAGTGTTTAGCAACCGGGAGATCAGGTAGGTTCTGGTGTGGATTGAACGAAGGTTTTCAGTGAAACAATCGCCCAGTCTACGTTTGGTCTCGTCGATGTATAAGAGTCCACATCTTGAACAAAGCATACAATAGATGAGGTTGGAGGAGGTTCAAGTTAACCTCTGCCGAACCTGAAAGGACTGTCGGGGACCCTGTCAGTTTAAACCAGCATCTGCAGTTCCTTCCTTCACAATCTATCCTGTTACCTTCGCTGATTGGGCATGTCTTGACCATATTCATTTGTCTATTCTGGGTTACCTTATTGAAGGCCATTTGAAAGACTAGATTAATTGCTGTCACTGGCTAATTTCTCCAAAGAGTTAAATCGGATTTGTCAAGTACAATATTCAATTTTGAAATCTAAGCTTTTCAATATTGTATTTTTTATTCCAGGTGTTCAGTTCTCTCCTTTGGTAATAATTATTTTAAATAATTCAACCATCACTGTTAAACTGTTTTACTGATAATTCTCTGAACAGGGTCTTTAACCTTTGTGAATGTTATTCATTTATTAAATGTATCCACTTCTGCTATTTAAAATGTACTTTTCATTATCTATCTCATCATCCAATGTCATGGCCAGCTGTTCTATCTCTTAGCTAAATATTAATTCAAAATAATGATTTAATATTTCTGCCATCTCCCTATTGATACCTACGGTATTATCATATCTATCCTTTAATGGCCCTATTCTAATCCCAACCTATCTTTTTTTATTGATGTCTCCGTAAAATATTTTATTACTTTGCTTTATGTTCTTGGAAATTTGGTTTCATCGTTACTCTTTGTCTCCCTAATTGCTTTTTTGACCTCTCTTAATGCCTTTGTATTCCCAGGTATTGCGCATTTCTCTGCTGTCAGAGTACTTTATGTATGTTGCCTGGAGTGAGCCATCAACTAGTGCATTTGGAGGAACAGTGCAATTCTGTATTTCACGAACCAATTGAACCCAGAGTTCAGTAGTTTTTTCAAATTTAGTCCAAACTGAGGATTTTGCCTCCCGTTTGAAGGGTCCATGATATATGGATAAAGATATTTGTTAAATGCCACAAGAGTCCATGGAGGCGATAGAATTGTGAGTTGCAAAAGTCACCCTGTGTTTTTTTCAGTTATTTGGTCCATGTTGGAATGGAACCCCACAAGCTGCACCACAAGTCACTTCATGTGATCACCCATCAGATGGGGAAATATCTCGGATTGAATAGAGTGGATGTAGAATTGATGTTTCCAGTAGTGGGAGAGTCTAGGACTAGTGAAGGCGGGAATGGGGTACTGATTGGGGATGATCGGCCGTGATCACATTGAATGGCGGTGCTGGCTCAAAGGCCCGATTGGCCTACTCCTGCACCTATTGTCTATAGAGGTCATAGCCTCAGAATTAAAGGACGTCATTTTAGGAAGGACATGAGGAGGAATTTCTTTAGTCGATGGTGAATCTGGAATTATTTGCCACAGAAAGCTGTGGAGGCCAAGCCAATCAATATGTTTAAGGCAGTGATAGATAGGTTATTGATCAGTATGGGTGTCAGAGGTTATGTGGAAAAGGCAGGAGAATGGGATTAGGAGGGAGACATAGATCAGCCATGATTAAATGGTGTAGTAGACTTAAAGGGCCAAATTAATCACTTATGATCTTCTGAACTTATGAATATTTCAAGTTATATAAAAGCTGTTGAACAAAGCACAAAGTGCTGGAGGAACTCAGCAGGTCAGACTGCATCTGGGGATGTAATGGACAAGCAACATTTCGGGGTCAGGACACCCTATATTCCTCTTACTTCGGTCAATGTGGTTTCCCCCCCTATGGCGTGGATAGACTCTCATCCATGTCTCTTCTGTGTCCCACAATTTTGCTTTTAGTTTAGTTTTGTTTTGTTTCGAGATACAGCGTGGAAACAGACTCTTCGGCCCACCGATTCCACACTGACCAGCGATTCCCGGACATTAACACTATCCTACACACACTAGGGACAATTTACATATATCCCAAGCCAATTTGCCTACAGACCCGTACGTCTTTGGAGTGTGGGAGGAAACAAAAATCTGTACAAATTCTGGACAGACAGCAACTGTAGTCGGGATCGAACCCGGGGCTTTAAGGCAAATACTCTACTGCTCAATTCTTACTCTCCCCTCCTCCCAGACAGAACAAGGATTGAGTTTCTCAAATCCACACCTTTCAACCCAAGAGCCTCCACATCTAACACATTATTTTCTGACATTTCCAATCCCTTCCAAGATTATTAAGATATTGGGCATGCTAATGGAGGGAACATGTTCCAGATTTTGGGCGAGCCTAGAACCAGGGGCCACAGTTTAAGAATAAGGGGTAGGCCATTTAGAATGGAGATGAGGAAAAACATTTTCATCCAGAGAATTGTGAATCTGTGGAATTCTCTGCCTCAGAAGACAGTGGTGGCCAATTCTCTGGATGTTTCAAGAGAGAGCTAGATAGAGCTCTTAAAGATTGCGGAGTCAGTGGATATGGGGAGAAGGCAGGAAGGGGGTACTGAATGTGGATGATCAGCTATGATCACAGTGAATGGAGGTGCTGGCTCAAAGGGCCAAATGGCCTACTACTGCACCTATTGTCTATTGTCAATTGGTTCTGGTCTGCAGCCTATGAATGCTAACAAAAATAAACTACTTTAGAAATATATTAGTACGTGCTTGCGCTTACAACAGAAAATAACTTTAAAAGAGCGATGCAAAAAAAAATCTTGCCTTCAGCTTAATGTTAAAAGAAGTATGAGTAAGGTGTCCATGCTGAGCAGAGGAACGTTTGAAGATGCCTCACTCCGAGAGCTACACCAAGCCTTTTTCAGTCTTCAGATCTCTTCTCTTTTCAAACTGGAAGTAAACCAATTCCCAATGAGAGATTCATGTCCCTTTACAGAGCAATACTAGCTCAGGGTAATTAACAGCAAAACATTAGACTCAACAGCAAAAAACTGCAGACAAAGTTACGCCAACTTCACCTGCAAAAAAATCTAAATGACCTCCTGGTTGGAATGATGTTGTTCGTGGTTAATTTGTGGAAGCTCTGACTGCTGTTCTTACAGTGGTAATTATTAGTTGAAGGAACAAAAGAGTGCACTGAAATGCAGAATTCCATCCTACACTTCCATCCTATTTGTATGTGGCAGAATGACATTAAAAAAAATGTTAAGGGAATGATAATTAAATTTAAAAGAAAATTCAAGCTGTTAGTTTTTGTGAATGCTTCCAGATCAAAATATGTGTAGAATCCAGATCAGGAGGTCAACTGAAAACATCACCGTGAGATGATTGAAGAGTTATGGGAATAGGGAATTATTGTTGGCATCGGAATTCCCTTGGGAAATGTTTACATAAAAAAGATTCTGTGGATTTATGTTCTGCACAAACATTGTAATATATTAAGATATTAAGATCATAAGTTATAGGATCAGAATTAGGTAATTCAGCTCATCGAGTCTACTCCGCCATTCAATCATGGCTGATTTATCTCTCCCTCCTAACCCCATTCTCCCATAACCTCTGACACCCGTACTAATCAAGAATCTGTCTATCTCTACCATAAAAATATCCACTGACTTGGCAGTCAAAGCCTTCGGTGATAAAGAATTCCACAGATTCACCACCCTCTGACTAAAGAAATTTAAAAAGGAAAGAAAGTCCTTTAATTCAGAGGCCTCTAGTTCTAGACTCTCCCACTAGTGGAAACATCCTCTCCATATCCACTCTATCCAAGCCTTTCACCATTCTGTACATTTCAATGGGGTCCCCTCATTCTTATAGACTCTCGCGAGTACAGGCCCAGTGCCGACAAATGCTCATTATATGATACCCTGCGCATCCTTCCTCAGATATGGTGCCCAAAGTTGCTCATAATATTCTAAATGCGGCCTGACCAGTGCCATAGTGCCTCAGAATTACATCCCATTTTGTATACAAACCCTCTCGAAACAAATGCTAGCATTGAGACCGTTCCCTCTGTAACTCCCTGGTCAATTCGTCCCTCCTCACTCAAACCAACCCCTCCCCTGGTACTTTCCCTTGCAACCGCAGGAAATAGACAATAGACAATAGGTGCAGGAGTAGGCCATTCAGCCCTTCGAACCAGCACCGCCATTCAATGTGTTCATGGCTGATCATCCCCAATCAGTCCCCTGTTCCTCCCTTCTCCCCATATCCCCTGACTCCGCTATCATAAAGAGCCCTATCTAGCTCTCTCTTGAAAGTATCCAGACAACTGGCCTCCACCACCCTCTGAGGCAGATAATTCTACAGACTCACAACTCTCTATGAGAATAAGTGTTTCCTCTTCTCCATTCTAAATGGCTTACCCCTTATTCTTAAACTGTGGCCCCTGGTTTTGGAAACTTCTGTCGTTTTACCTCCCCTCTTGACCATCTAAAGACACAAACAGTCTCTCCAGGTGAGGCAGAGGTTCACTTGCGCCTCCTCCAACCTCATCTACTGCATCCGCTGTTCCAGGTGAGACCAAGCGCAGGCTTGGCGATCACTTCGCCCAACACCTCCGCTCAGCTTGCAATAACCAACTTGATCTCCCGGTGGCTCTGCATTTCAACTCCCCCTCCCATTCCGAATCCGACTTTTCTCTTCTAGGCCTCCGCCATTGCCAGAGTGAGGTCCAGAGCAAATTGAAGGAACAGCACCTCATATTTCGCTTGGGTAGTTTACACCCCAGCAGTATGAACATTGACCTCCGATTTCAGGTAGTCTTTGCTTTCTCCCTCCTTCCCCTCCCCTTCCCTTTCCCAGCTCTCCCACAAGCCTACTGTCTCCGCCTCTTCCTTTCCTTTTACCACCCCTCCTCCCCCCCACCGACATCAGTCTGAAGAAGGGTCTTGACCCAAAACGTCGCCTATTCCTTCTCTCCATAAATGCTGCCTCACCCGCTGAGTTTCTCCAGCATTTTTGTTAACCTAACATTGAGTTTGCCTTCTTTACTGCCGATTCAACTTACAGGATTACTTTTTGGGAATCCTGCACAGGCACTCCCAAGTCCCTTTGCACTTCTGATTTCTGGATTCTCTCCGCATTTAGAAAATAGTTTATGCCTTTATTCCTACTACCATAATGCATGACTCCACACTTTGCTTTGCGATATTCCATCTGCCACTTCTCTGCCCACTCTTCCAACCTGTCCAAGTCCTCTTGCAGAGTCCCTGCTTTCTCTATACTACTTGCCCCATCACCTATTTACATTCTAACTACATTATAACTACATTAGAAGTAGAAGTGAATGTGGGCTGTTCAATCACTCATACCTTCTCTGTCATTCAATCTGATCAATGCAGATCATTTATCTCAGTGCATTTTCCAGCCTTCTCAGTCCTCTACTATATATCTTATACAGTCAAGGCCAAAATTGTCTCTAGCTCCATCTACATGTTTGCAGATGACACCACTGACATGTTTGCAGATGACACCACTGTGGTGCGTTGGATCACGAGCGATAACAAGACAGAGTACAGGGAGGAGATGGAGAACATGGTATCAGCAGGATGAAAGAGCTAGTTGTCGACTTCAGGAAGCATGGTATAAATTCCCCAATCAGCATAATTGTTGGCAATGCTTCAATGGTTCAATAGTGCTGTAATGTCACATGTGCAAAACACAGCAATATTATTTTTTCGAGTCGCCAGATTTGACACCATTTTCAAAAGTTCCATTGGCTGGTCCACTGGCTGGGTCATATGGAGCGACGACTAATCCAGGCAAGCCCCAGGCTTCTCCAGGGCCTCCAACTTTTGCCTTCGTCGGGATCGTTCAACGATCCGGTGTCCCTCTCCTCGCCCAGCCACCATTTAGGGCGGCATGGTACCGCGCGGTAGAGTTGCTGCCTTACAGCGCTTGCAGCGCAGGAGACCTGATTTTGATCACGACTACGAGTGCTGTCTGTACGGGGATTGTACGTTCTCCCCGTGACCGCATGGCGTTTCTTCGAGATTTTCAGTTTCCTCCCACACTCCAAATACGTACTGTACAGGTTTGCAGGTTAATTGGTGTAGATGTAAATTGTCCCTAGTGTGTGTAGGATAGTGTCAGTGTGGGGGGATCGCTGGTGGGCGCGGACTCGGTGGGTCGAAGGGCCTGTTTCCGCTCTGTATCTTAACTAAACTAAATATTATACCCCGGGGGCATCTCCTGCGATTGACCTTGAGGGCGCGGAAGGTACAATCCCTGTTCATTTTCCGACTGGCCTTGCTCCTCGGGACAGCCTTCACCGGCTTCAATTCTCCAGAGGAAGGAGCCGAAACCTGGTTCGGTTTGACAGATTCCCTACTATAATCCGCAGCTCGCTGGGTCTTTTGCTGTTCAGCTCCACCATGTTGGCCTCCCGGTTCCGCACCAGGAGCGCTAGGCCTGCTGTCGGGTGCAGCCATGGCTAGCCAGAATGCTACAGACGAGCATGGCTTCCCGGGATGTAAATGGTCGAGAGCATTGTTCCTTGCTGTTAACATTACCAATTACTAGTGGACCAAACATCTTGAGGAAGTCATACCAATGCCTCTACTTTCTTTGGAGACTGAGAAAAGTTGGTATGCCTCCAATGATTCTTACAACCTCTACAGATGCACCTCAAAAGCATACTGTCAGGTTGCATTACAGCTTGGTTTGAGAACTGGAGGACAGAAGTGGAAGCAATTGCAGAGTTATAGATGTAGCCCAGTTCATCACACAGGCCAGACTCCCCACCATTGATTCCATCTATACTTCACAATGCCTCGGAAAAGCAGGCAACATTATCAAAGATTCTTGATTAATATGGGTGTCAGGGGTTATGGGGAGAGGGCAGGGGAATGGAGTTCAGAGAGAGAGATTGATCTACCATGATTGAATATCAGAGTGGACTTGATGGGCCAAATTCTGCTCCTATCCCTTATAACCTTATAAAGACTCAACCCATCTCGGTCATTCCTTCTTTTCCGTGCTCCACTTGGCGAAAGATGCAGAAGATTGAAAGAATGCACAACTATAGTCAGAAACAACTTATTCCCCTCTGTTATCAGGCTTCTGAATGATCCTTCAATAGGCTAGGGTACCGACTGATTCATTCTACCCCATTGCACTCATTGTTACTTTGTGCGACGATGTTGAGAACTATGTTCTACACTCTGTAGGCTATGTTCAACACCCTTTGCTCTACCTATTGAATGAATGAATGAATTAATTAATTAATTGATCTCTTTATTGTCATTGCACATGGTACACAACGAGTTTGCACTTGAGTTTGATGATTGAATTTATGTATGGTGTTAAAGGGGATCTGATCCCCTGAAATCTGATGGGATAGCATGCCAAACAAAGCTTTTCACTGCACCTAGGTGTACGTGACAATAATAAACTTAAACCAAAATCGATATCCTTAGATTCTGATGGTGTCCAACACTCCACAGATCACTGAAGCAAGTATGCTCAGCGTGGGCCTCTGAACCTCACATGCTGTATGAATTTCAAAGAATCACTAATCTTTGTTGAAGAAACATTTTCCCTTTGATCCCTTCGAGTAACAACAGTTTTCAATTTCTCACCATTTACAAATGCTTTTTGCTGCTTTTTTCCCCATGAATTCACATTTTCCATAATATACTCCAGTTTTCCTGTCCTGGCTCATTCATTTAGCTTGCTTGTATCTCCCGAAGCATTTTTGCACCCTGTCACATCTTTCACTGCTTCACAAATAGCTAACTTGGATACATTACACATGGTCCCCTCATCCAAATTATCAGCTGTACATAGAAACATAGAAACATATAAAATAGGTGCAGGAGTAGGTCAATCTGCCCTTTGAGCCAGCACCGCCATTCAATATGATCATGGCTGATCATCCAAAATCAATGCTCCGTTTCTGCTTTTTCCCCATATCCCTTGATTACATAAACCCCACGAGTCTCTCTTGAAAACATCCAGTGAATTGGCCCCCACTGCCTTCTGTGGCAGAGAATTCCACAGATTCACAACTCTCTGGGTGAAAAGGTTTTTTCCTCTTCTCAGTCCTAAATACCTACCCCTTATTCTTAAACTGTGACCCCTGGTTCTGGACTCCCCCAACATCAGGAACATTTTTCCAGCATCTAGCCTATCCAATCCCTTAAGCATTTTATATGTTTCTATAAGATCCCCTCTCATCCTTTTAAATTCCAGCGATCAAGCCCAGTTGATCCATTCTTTAATATTAGCCAGTCGATCCATTCTTTAATATCCATTCTACATGTGAACATCAATAGCCCAGCATTGATTCCTATAGCATGCAATACATTACAGCCTCCCAGACTGAAAATAACCATTCATATGGTTTGGATAGGCTTGGATAGAGTGGATGTGGAGAGGATGTTTCCACTAGTGGGAGAGTCTAAGACTAGAGGTCACATCCTCAGAATTTTTGGACGTTCCTTTAGGAAGGAGATGGGAAGTAATTTTTTTAGTCAGAGGGTGGTGAGTCTGTGGAATTCTTTGCCACCAAAGGCTGTGGAGGCCAATGGATACTTTTAAAGCAGGGATAGATAGATTCTTGATTAGTACGGGTGTCAGGGGTTATGGGGAGAAGGCAGGAGAATGGGGTAAGGAGGGAGAGATAGATCAGCCATGATTGAATGGTGGAGTAGACGTGATCGGCCAAATAGCTTAATCTACTCCTATTACTTATGACCTAATGGCCTTATATGCCTTCACCAATCCTCAATCCATGCTGATATATCAGCCCCAAATGCCAAGTGCTCTAAATGGTGTTTTGTGTGCTACTTTATCAAAGACCTTTGAAAAGCACTAATACACCACCACATCTATCGACATAGATTGCTACATAGCTACAATGTTTAAACATGTAGACAGATTGACAAACCTGATTTCCGCTTTGTATGTCCACATTCACACTGCTCATTTCTATTTTATTCTAAAGTGGCTCGTTACTACTGTGTTAATGGAAGCTACCAGCATGTTTCTTATGATTGATGTTAGGCTGACTGGCCTGTAATTTTTCATCTTTTCTCTTCCTTTCTGAAGCGGTTGGGTTTTCCTTTTGCATCATTCATTCAGTGAGAACCATTTCTGTGGAATTTTGGAAGATGTCAAACGATGCATCCATTATCTAAGTAGTTACCTCCTTCAAAACCACGAGGTGTAAGTTGCCAGGTCCTGATGGTTATTTGTGTTCAATCCCATTCATCTATTCACTAACATTTTTATTTTAGGCTGATTTATTCCAACTCCTCGTTAATTCTAGACATGTTGTTCTCCATTATTTCATCGAGGCTTTATGTGTTCCCTATAAAATCTGGTGCAATATTTGTTTAATTTCACTTTTATTACCTTACTCCTTGCTATAATCCCTAATATCAAAGAACTGTACGGGAAGCACATTATCAGTTGCCCTTCTCCCAATGACATAGAAGCTCTTTTTGGCCATTTTTATGCTTCTTGTTAGGGAAATCAGTGGATATTTTTATGGCATAGATAGATAGATTCTTAATTAGTATGGGTTTCAGGGGTTATGGGAAGAAGGCAGGAGAATGGGGCTGAGAGGGAGAGATAGATCAGCCATGATTGAATGGTGTAGTAGACATGATGGACCGAATGGCCTAATTCTGCTCCTATAACATGTAAACTTATGAACATTTGATCACATTTGCTGTGGAAGCTCACCATCATCTTCTAAATGTTGCAGGCTTACTCAACAATGCCCTTTTCCTGGGGCTTGCCTGGATTAGGCACCACGTGTAAAATCTACGGTGCGGACTAGACTTTGAAAACGGGTCAAAAACATGGCACCTCTTGCATGCGGGCTCAGCAGACTATTTCTGTACACCTGCTAATCGGGGTAGTGCTTGGGTATGGGAATACTGCACTGGTCTGTATGTAAGAAAACAATTTCACTGTGTGTTTGCACATGCGACAAGTAAAGCACCATTTAACCATTGAACATTGAACCTGTCCATGGATTAAAAATAATGTTATCAGTCCAAGCTAAGGGTCACAAACTAAATGTCATATGTTCATTCCCCTCCAGTGATGTTGCTTGACCTGCTGAGTTACTCCAGTACATTATGTTTTGCTCAAGATTCCAGCATCTGGGTGGCACGGTGGTGCAACGGTAGAGTTGCTGCCTTACAGAGCTTTCAGCACCAGAGACTCGGGTGTACGGAATGTCTGTACAGAGTTTTACGTTCACCCCGTGACCTACATGGGTTTTCTCTGAATCTTCGGTTTCATCCCACACTCCAAAGACGTACAGGTATGTAAGTTAATTGGCATTCAATAAATGTAAATTGTCCCTAGTATGTGTAGGACAGTGTAGGCGTGTGGGGGTCGCTGGTCGCTGCAGACCCGGTAGGGAGCAAACTGGAGTAGGCAGGGGGAGCCCAGGCTGTGATAGGGAGGGTGTTCCACCGTCATGCAGTTAGCAATGGAGATACAAGGAACTGAAGATGCTGGTTTATAAAGTCCTGGAGTAACTCAACAGGCCAGCCATAAAATTACCAATCCATGTTATGCAGAGATGCTACCTGACCTGCTGAGTTACTCCAGCACTTTGTGTTTTTAGCATTGGAGATCAGGATTTAACACTGGAAGTGTGAGGCAGCATTTCTACTAAACGAGCTAGTGCCACTGTGCACACATTGGCTACTGCAAATATAATTCATTAACTTCCTGAAATTGAAAATGGGACTATATAAATGTAAATCTTCCTATTTTAGCTGGCCATAATCTGGCTGAAAATTTCCAATGAGGATAATATTAACATATATAAAATCATGAAAGGAATAGATCGGGTAGATGCACAGTCTCTTGCCCAGAGTAGTTGGATCGAGGACTAGAGGACATAGGTTTAAGTTGAAGGAAAAAAGATTTAATGGGAATCTGAGGGGTAACTTTTTCACACAAAGGGTGGTGGGTGTATGGAGCAAGCTGCCAGAGGAGGTAGTTGAGGTAGGGACACTCCCAACATTAAAGAAACAGTTAGACAGGTACATGGATAGGGCAGGTTTGGAGGGATTTGGATCAAACGTGAGCTGGTGGGACTAGTGTAGCTGGGGCATGTTGGCCGCTGTGGGCAAGTTGGGCCGAAGGGCTTGTTTTCATATTGTATCACCCTATGACTATGATTGCTATCAAATTGTGCTTTTATTAAGTTTTCGTTTACCTGTCTATTTTGCACCTACCTTAATCCCATCCATATTGAGATTTATACTTTCTGACATTTTGCCAGGAAGATAACTCAAATTGTGTAAATTTCAAAAAGTACTTCTTGAATTTATCATTAAAAAATAATTAAACAATCTTACAATTTTAAATAAAGGGATATATATACCTGTAGGTTTCCATTGAAATGAGAGAGAGATGCATGAGAGAGAAGTATGCTTTTTAAAAATAGATGCTAATTTTAAATGTAGGGTTCATTTTTTGAAGGTTAGGAATGGTTTTGCTAAGTTCAATGTCTTAATTAACTCATGCTTTCAATTTGACAAGTTACTTCATAAATTAAAGTCCAACAAACTCTGTAGGACACTTTATTAAGTAGGTTGCTAAAAGCCCTGTCCCACGGAACAAGTTCATTCCAAGTGTTCTCCCGAGTTTGCCCTGATTCGAACTCGGAGATTTACGGTAATGGCCACTCATCGGTACTCTGGGCTCTTGTGGACATTTTTCATCATGTTGATAAATCTTCACGAGACTTCCCGTGCTTACCTGCCGTTAGCGAGTCTTCCCGAGTACCTGCCGTTAGTGCTAAGAGACGTCCCAGAGCTCTGACGTACCCATTACGTTCACTCTCCATGCTTACCATGAGTTTGATTTTTTTTAAACTCGGGAGAGCTCTTGGAATTAACTCGCACCATGGGACAGGGCTATAACAAGGGTCATCAGAGCCGTTATGTTACCTACTCCTTTTCTCCAGAGATGCTGCCTGGCCCGTTGAGTTACGCGGACTGTTGCGTCTAATTTTGGACTGGACACCAAGAAAGGGAGATTGTGGAGTGCCTCCATGATGGATTCATAGAGCAGCTAGTACTGGAACCTACCAGGGAGAAGGCAATTCTGGATTTAGTGTTGTGTAATGAACTGGATTTGATAAGGGAACTCGAGGTTAAGGAGCCATTAGGAGGTAGTGACCACAATATGATACTTTTTAATCTACAATTTGAGAGGGAGAAGGGTATAATCAGAGATGTCAGTATTACAATTGAACAAATGGGACTATGGAGCCAAGAGGGAGGAGCTGGCCAAAATTGGGATGACAGTGGAACAACAATGGCAGATATTTCTGGGAATAATAGAGAAGGTGCAGGATCAGTCATTCCAAAGAGGAAGAACAATTCCAAGGGGTGTAAGGGGTGTCCGTGGCTGACAAGGGAACTCAGGGACAGTATAAAAATAAAAGAGAAGTACAACATAGCAAAGATGAGCGGGAAGCCAGAGGATTGGGCAATATTTGAAGAGCAACAGAAGATAACTAAAAAGGCAATACGGGGAGAAAAGATCAGGTACGAAGGTAAGCTAGCCAAGAATATAAAGGAGGTTAGTAAATGTTTCTTTAGGTATGTGAAGAGGAAAAAAAGTTAACCAAAGTTGGACCCTTGAAGATTGAAAAGGGTGAATTTATTATGGGGAGTAAGGAAATGGCAGATGAGTTGAACAGGTACTTTGGATCCGTCTTCACTAAGGAGGACAAAAACAATCTTCTTGATGTGCTAGCCAGAGGAACTGAAGGAAATCCACATAGGCAGGAAATGGTGTTGGGTAGACTGATGGGACTGAAAGCTGATTGATCCCAAAGGCCTGATGGTCTACATCCCAGGATACTTAAGGAAGTAGCTCTAGAAATCGTAAATGCATTGGTGATAATTTTCCAATATTCTATAGATTCAGGATCAGTTCCTGTGGATTAGAGAGTAGCTAATGTTATGTAATATATATATTTATCTAATATATATAGCTAATATATTTTTATGAAAGGCGGGAGAGAGAAAACAGGGAACTATAGACCAGTTAGCCTGACATTGGTGGTGGGGAAGATGCTGGAGTCAATCATAACAGAAATAACCACACATTTGGATAGCAGTAACACGATCGGTCCGAGAGCATGGATTTACGATGCTTGACTATGCAAATCATGCTTGACTAATCTTCTGGAATTTTTTGAGGATATGACTAGGAAAATGGACAAGGGAGAGCCAGTGGATGTAGTGTACCTGGACTATCAAAACGCATTTGATAAGGTCCCACATAGGAGATTGGTTGACAACATTAAGGCACATGGTATTCGGGGTAGAGTGCTTACATGGATAGAAAATTGGTTGGCAGACAGGAAACAAGTCAAGTCAAGTCAAGTTTATTTGTCACATACACATACGAGATGTGCAGTGAAATGAAAGTGGCAATGCTCGCGGACTTTTGTGTAAAAGACAAACAACAAAACAACCAAACAAATTATAAACACAATCATAACACACATATTCTTTTACATAATAAATAATGGAAGGAAAAAGTTCAGTAGAGTTAGTCCCTGGTGAGATAGGCATTTACAGTCCAAAGAGTAAGGATTAATGGGTCCCTTTCAGAATGGCAGGTAGTGACTAGTGGGGTACCACAAGGCTCGGGGCTGGAACCGCAGCTATTTACAATATATATTAATGATTTAGATTAAAGGATTACATTAGCAAATTTACAGATGACATAAAGCTGGGTGGCAGCATGAACTGTGAGGAAGATGCTATGAGAATGCAGGGTGACTTAGACTGGTTGGGTGTGTGGGCAGGTGCATGACAGATGCAGTTTAATGTGGATAAATGTTAGGTTATCCACTGGTAGCAAAAACAGGAAGGCAGATTATTATATAAATGCTGTCAAATTGAGAAAAAGGGAAGTACAATGGGATCTGGGGATTCTTGTTCATCAGTCAATGAAGGTAAGCATGCAGGTACAGCAGGCAGTAAAGAAAGCGAATGGCATGTTGGCCTTCATAACAAGAGGAGCTGAGTATAGGAGCAAAGAGGTCCTTCTGCAGTTGTACAGTGTGCCCTAGTGAGACCACACCTGTAGTATTGTGTGCAGTTTTGGTCTCCAAATTTGAGGAAGGGCATTCTTGATATTGAGGGAGTGCAGCGTAGGTTCACAAGATTAATTCCTAGAATGGCTGGACTGTCATATGTTGACAGAATGTAGTGGCTGGGCTTGTATACTCTGGAATTTAGAAGGATGAGAGGGCATCTTATTGAAACATATAAGATTATTAAGGGTTTGGACATTAGAGGGTGGGAACATGTTCCCGATGTTGGGGGAGTCCAGAACCAGGGGCCACAGTTTAAGAATAAGGTGTAAGCCATTTAGAACGGAGACAAGGAAACACTTTTTCACACAGAGAGTTGTGAGTCTGTGGATTTCTCAGAGGGGTGTGGAGGCCAGTTCTCTGGAAACTTTCAAGAGAGAGTAAGATAGGGTTCTTGAAGATTGCGGAGTCAGGGGATATGGGAAGAAGGCAAGAATGGGGTACTGACTGTGGATGATCAGCCATGATCACATTGAATGGTGGTGCTGGCTTACATAGAAACATAGAAACATAGAAATTAGGTGCAGGAGTAGGCCATTCGGCCCTTCGAGCCTGCACCGCCATTCAATATGATCATGGCTGATCATCCAACTCAGTATCCTGTACCTGCGTTCTCTCCATGCCCCCTGATCCCTTTAGCCACACGGGCCACATCTAACTCCCTCTTAAATATAGCCAATGAACTGGCCTCAACTACCTTCTGTGGCAGAGAATTCCAGAGATTCACCACTCTCTGTGTGAAAAATGTTTTTCTCACCTCGGTCCTAAAAGATTTTCCCCTTATCCTTAAACTGTGACCCCAACATCGGGAACAATCTTCCTGCATCTAAGCCTGTTCAACCCCTTAAGAATTTCTTAAGTTTCTCTAAGATCCCCCCTCAACCTTCTAAATTCTAGCGAGTACAAGCCGAGTCCATCCAGTCTTTCTTCCTATGAAAGTCCTGACATCCCAGGAATCAGTCTGGTGAACCTTCTCTGCACTCCCTTGGCTTGAAGGGCCATATGGCCTACTCCTGCACCTATTGTCTATTGTCTATTGTGCCACAGTTTCTACCAAAGACGTGATGGTTAGTAGGTTAATTTGTTACTCCAAATTGCCCTTAGTGTGTAAATAGATGGGAAGAAAATTGAGGGAGGATGACGGTTAGTTGGTTGGGATATGAGAGGGAACTGGGACAATGTGGACAGCGGCTCCATTGTCAATGTGGACATGATAGGCACAATAGCCTGTATCTGAGAGCCACAGCAATCTATTGGGTGGTGAATCTGTGGAATACTTTGCCATAGAAGGCTGTGGAGGGAGGAAGGTTTCTGCTGATGGAGGGTGACTGAGGAAAGAAGACACGTGGAATTACCCCGATGCCACCTGGCAGAAGATGCCTCCAGTCCTGCAGCTGATGGAAAATCCATCCCCATCCACCCCTTCCTGGTCTCACAAATTGTGTAGGAAGGAACTGCAGATGCTGGTTTAAACCGAAGATGTACACATGACGTGGGGAGAACTATATTTACAAAAGATTGAAAAATGCTCTTTAACTCTGCTTACCAAGGCTATCTCATGTACCTTTTGTGGCTTCTTTAGACATTTTAGATAAAACGTGGAAACATGTCCTTCGGCCCACTGAATCCACGCTGACAAGCGATCACCCTGTACACTAGCACTATCCTACACACTAGGGTTAATTTACAATTTTTACCGGTCAATTAACCTACAGTTTGAAGAAGGGTCTCAAACCGAAACGTCACCCATTCCTTCTCTCCAGAGATACTGCCTGTCCCGCTGAGTTACTCCAGCATTTTGTGTCTACCTTTGATTTAAACCAGAATCTGCAGTTCTTTCCTACACAACCTTTGGAGTGTGTGGGGAAACCGGAGCTCCCGGAGAAAACCCACGGGCTCACAGGGAGAACGTACAAACACTGTACAGACAGCTCTCATAGTCAGGATCGCAACCAGGTAACTGGCGCTGTAAGGTAGCAACTCAACCACTTCACCCAACTTCCTAACTGCTTTTTTTAAGATCTCTTCTATAGAAAATAATCTCCTGAATATTGAAAAATGAAACTCACATTTTGGCCTAATTCCCTTCACCACTAATTTCTGATGTGATATTATTTAGGTGCATGCTAAAGAGTTTATATTATTTCAGCATAGTTACATTGCCATTTTACACATCGTGTTATTTGAGGATATGTTTCTCTACCTTCTGTAAACATAAGGGACTGCAGATGTTGGAAACCTGACCAAAAAACTATCTGCTGGAGGAACAGCATCTCATGTTTCACTTGGGCAACTTACAACCAGCCCAGTGTTATTAATATTGATTTCACTAAATTCGTAACCCCTGCATTCCCTCTCTCTCCATCCCTACCCCACCCAAGACATGCCAGTTTCAAAGTCATCTTGTCGAGTCTCATAGTCTACTCATTCTCCTAACCTAACTCACCTAACAAACAGCTAACAATGGCCTGTTTTGTTTATCATCGTTACCTTTTTGCATATCTTTCATTCGTTAGTTCTATATCTCTCTACATCAACGTCTATATCTCTCGTTTCCCTTTCCCCTGACTCAGTCTGAAGAAGAGTCTCAAAACAACTGGTCACCTATTCTTTTCCTCCAGAGATGCTGTCTGACCCGCTGAGTTACTGCAGTTTTCTGTGTCTATCTGCTGGAGGAACTTGATGGGTCAAGGGGCATCTCTGGTGCAACCTGCCCTGTCGAGTTTCCCTCGCAGTTTGTTTCTAACTTCTCTGTTTGCTGTAGCTGTCTTTCAATTCATTCTGATACATGAATAGGTGACCATTTTCACTATCCCTGCAATGAGTCACAATGTAAAGGGCCTGTCCCACTTACGTGTCCTTGACACGCTAATTACACGACCTCGTGGTCGCGTTGAAGCATGACAGTCCCGCGAAGGTCGCGCGCGACTTAATGCGCCCGCACAGACGTCATTTGAAGATGGACGCAAAATGCAGGAGTAACTCAGCGGGACCGGCAGCATCTCTGGAGAGAATCAATGGGTGATGTTTCGTGCCGAGACTCTTCTTAAGTCTGAAAGAAGGGTCTTGACCCGAAACGTCACCCATTGCTTCTCTCCAGAGATGCTGCCGGTCCCGCTGAGTTACTCCAGCATTTTGTGTCTATCTTCAGTTTTCTTGGCCCCGCTCTTTTTTTTTCCATAAATGTTTTTTTTATTAGATTTTTAAACAAATGTACAATTTACAAGGGAAGGTAGTAAGGTCAAACAATTTAAAAAACACTTAAACAAAATTATCGACTGGTCCAGGCAGCGGGCCATCGACTGCCCGCTGCCTGGACCCGCGAATGGCCATCTTGACCAGGCCCAGGAGCAGACCGACAGGGAGACCCCCTCCTCCCTCCCGACACTCCCCCCTCTGTACCAGGTGCCCAAAAATTAATAGCGTTGGACTAAAATGTAGCCAAAACTTGAGGAGCAGCCCTTTCAGATACTCGAACAGTGGCTGCAACCTCTCACACACTATGTACACATGGAACACGGTCTCTTCCTCACCGCAGAAATGACAAGCAGGGGAAGAGTCCGTGAACCGGCTCAAATACCTATTACAGGCCACGGCTTTGTGCAACACTCTCCACCCCAGGTCCCCGATGTAAAGGGGGAGGACTCCCTTGTAGAGAGACCTCCACTGGGGACCGCTCCCCTCGTCAGGTCGTAACATGGACCGCCAGGGTGTGTCTGAACGGAAGACGAGGGCGAGGAAATGGAGAGTGTGCAAGAGCCGCCTGTACAGTACGCGCTTCTCCGCATCACAGAACGGCACGCTGGGCATCTCGGAAAGTCGGCTCATGTTGCATGGGCCCGGCTCTCGGGGAGGGACCCGGGCCATGGGCCCTATGAACAATTCCGTCTGAGCGGGGGTAAGCTCGTCCGAAACGCTCCATGCACACGCCTCTCCTCGACACCCACCGTCACAGCCATGACACCCCCCTCCCCCTGAGGAGCAGGGCCCTGGCTGAAGGTGACCAAATTCCTGGCCTTCAGGAGGTCACGGTAAAAGCCAGGCAACTCCCGCCTAGCGCGTTGATTCATGCCCGCTACCGGGAGCCGTGAGCCCTCATGAAGGCAGCGCCCCTGACGGAAAAAGTACGTCGCCAGCACGTGCCATTTAGGAGGGTAGTCCGAGTAGACGTACCTCCGCAGGGTCCTGAGTCGGAGAGCCGCCACCTGGGTACAAATACAGACCAGCGCCTGACTGTCCTCCTCCAACGGGAGACTCAGAACCCCAGCAGAGACCCAGTGGTGTTCCTCTCACCCCAGAAGAAGTTGACCAATCTCCTCTGTAACATGGTTATAAAATAGGAGGACGGGACCATAGTGGCCATCTGGTACCACAGCAGAGAGGCAACCAGCTGGTTTATAACTACAGCCCTGCCCCGGTAAGAGAGCACACCAAGTAGGCCTGGCCAACGTCCCAGCCGGGCGACCACTTTCGCCTCCAGCTCCTGCCAGTTCGCCGGCCACCCCCCCTCATCGGGACTCAGGTAGACACCCAGATAGAGGAGGTGCGTGGTACTCCATGCAAAACCTGCCATCTCCTCCGGCAGGGAGTCCACCTGCCACCCACCCACCAAGAGACCAGAATGCTTCCCCCAGTTGATCCTGGCGGAGGATGCAGCCGAGAAAGCCTGCTGGCATTCACGCATCCTCCTCAGGTCAACAGGGTCGGTGAACATCAGAAGGACATCATCGGCGTAGGCCGAGAGGACCACCTCCATCCCCAGCCCCGGTAAAGCCAGGCCTGTCAACCGCCTCCGGAGAAGGCACAGGAAAGGCTCAACACAGATGGAATACAGCTGGCCGGACATGGGACATCCCTGACGAACCCCCCTCCCAAAGGGAATGGGGGCCAACAAAGAGCCGTTGACCTTAACAAGGCATTCTGCAGCAGTGTATAAAAGTCGGACCCAGGCCACAAAGTGTGGTCCAAATCCGAACGCCTGCAGAGTCCCCAGAAGGTAGTCGTGCTCCACCCTGTCGAACGCCTTCTCCTGGTCGAGGGAGAGAAAGGCGACTGACTGACCAGCCCCCTGGGACAGATGGATCAGGTCCCGGACCAGATGAATATTGTCCTGGATGGACCGGCCCGGGACTATGTACGACTGGTCAGGGTGGATCACCTGGGACAGCACGGGGCCCAGGCGATTCGCCAATGCCCGTGCAAAAACTTTACAGTTGAGGAGAGAGACCTGGTGCCAGTTTTTCAAAAGGCGGAGATCGCCCTTCTTGGGCAGCAGGACAACGAATGCCCTTCGCCACGAGAAGGGCATCTCCCCGGTCGCCAGGCTCTGCCCCAGGACCTTCATATAGTCACCCCCCAGGACATCCCAGAAGGATCTAAGGTACTCCACAGTCAGCCCATCCAGTCCTGGAGACTTGCCCCCCCTGAGCTGGTGCAGGGCACCAGTCAACTCCTCCAGAGTTAGGGGATCATCCAGGTGTTCAGCCACATCATTGCACACAGCGGGTAAGCCCTCCCACAGGACCTCTTGCGCCTCCCCACTCGATGTGCATGACGAGAACAGAGTCTTGTAGACAGACTGAACCAAGGCACCAATGCTCTCTGGATCTGTGACAAAGGAGCCATCATCCCCAAGCAACTCTACAAGCTGCCCGCGGGCTCCTCGCCCCTTCTCCAGAGAAAAGAAAAAGGGGGAGGCGCGGTCCTAGATCGTGCAACATCTGGACTCACGACCTCACATACGCACCCCGGGACCTCCTAAGCTGCAAGTCCCTCAGTGCTCCCTTCTTCTCCTGGTATTCCTCCCACTCACACGAAGCCCCTCCAGTCTGATCCAGACGAGCCTCGGAGTCGAGCAACTCTCTCTCAAGCCGTCCGATCTCGGAGTCGCGCCCCTTGGTCGACCCCCTTGCGTAGTCCTGGCAAAACAGACGGACGTAGGCCTTGCCCACGTCCCACCACTGCCTTAGGGAAAGGAAACACCCCCCCCTCTCTCTCCACCTCGCCCAGAACTGCCTGAATGAATCCCGGAATCGGCGATCCTCCAACAGCTGGCTAATAAAAAGCCAGTACGTGGACCCAGCCCGTGTGTATGGGGATAAAATCCACTCGCACCAGGGAATGGTCCGAGCATGGCGCCGGCTGCATGGTGGCCGCTGAAACACAGGAGACATAGGCCTTGGACACGTATAAATGATCAATACGGGAACAACCACCCTCAAACCTGTACAAGAAGGCGTTAGAGTCAGGATGGAAATTCCGCCAAGCATCTACCAGCTCAAAAGAGTCCACCATCTCCCTTAAAGTCTTTACTGCACCCGGATCACGCTGAATGCCAGAGCGATCTCTTGCCTCGAGGGCACAATTAAAATCTCCCCCAAGGAAAACACACTCCCCATGGCCGATAGTATTCAACATCGTGGTCACTTCCCTTGTTAAGCGCGTCTGCATTGCGCCGATCTTGGGGGCGTACACATTACTGAAGTGTAATGGCATGCCCTCCAAGTGCACGGCCAGATACAGCAAACGGCCTGGTACAATGTCCTGCACTTTGAGGATCTCCGGCTGGAAAGACGGGGTCAACAGGAAGGCCACTCCACTCGAATTGGAGCTGAGATGACTCATGTAGACCACCCCCTTCCCACTGCAGGAGTCAGGTGGGATCATCATTTGCCACAGTGTGTGTTTCCTGCAGGAAGCTCACCGCATACCTCACGTCCCTGAGCACAGAGAGATGGTGAAACCTATGGAGAGACCCCCTGCCCCCATTGATATTCAGGCTGGCTATAGTGAGCTTCATTTTGAAAGTACAATAGATCTTTTACCCACCCCCGGTGAAGGATTGGAGCCGCCCCTAACCTTCTGCCCTCTCTTTAGGGCCTTAAAAAGCTCTTGGAACGGGTGCCTCTCATTTCTTATTAGCCCCGCCTCATTCCCC
This sequence comes from Leucoraja erinaceus, assembly GCF_028641065.1. Taxonomy (NCBI): domain Eukaryota; kingdom Metazoa; phylum Chordata; class Chondrichthyes; order Rajiformes; family Rajidae; genus Leucoraja; species Leucoraja erinaceus. The sequence goes on from NC_073377.1 coordinate 145,145,851, forward strand.
TTCTTCTGAAGGATGGCATGAATGGACTGCATGGGCGCCCTCAGGTCCAACCAGCGGTCGACAGCCAAATCCACCTTGTTCCTACTCCCTCTAGTGTCCTTTAAGAACTTCCGAAGTTCCCAGACTTCGACAAGTCGAGACACGGGGCCGCGGGTGGAGCAGTCCGTCAACTCACTGTCGTTGGACTCCGCGTACCCATCCTCCTCGCACTCAATGTCCGAGCCCAAGTCCGGAAGGTTACTACTCTCAGCTGCCTCGCTCACCCCTCCCTGTGAGGTGGGCATTCCAGCCACATCACACAGTCCCTCCTCTGTCACCATCCCACCCCCAGGATCAGTGACAGGGGCAGTGACAGGGCCTCTGACTACGGCAAGCTATCTGACAATTGGCCAGTCTCCTGTACACTCCCACCGCCCTCTGTAATCGGATTGGGAACAGTGAAGTCGGAGCATGGCTCCGGGCCTTGCTGTAAGCGGGCCTGTCTGGAGTCTGACCTAAGGACACGATCCAAAACGATCTTGCCCTCCTCCGCACCCAGGGTACCCGCCCCTGCACCGTCACCCAGAGAGTCCCCGTCCCCCTCCACCAGGTGAATCACCTCACTGTGGCCCTCAGGGGCCGATGATACTGGAGTCTCTCCTGCTCCCTCAACCAGTGGGGCATCACACCCCTCAACTGGGCTTGTAGCCTCAACGGGGAGCTCACCAACAGCCCCCAAGAGTAATATATCGCCACTCTCAGGTGGTCCCTGACCTACAGAGGCATCCTCCCCCTCAGAGGAAGCGTGCCCTGGGTACTCCACCTCAACAGGAGGGGAAGGCTCCCCTTCAGGTTGCCCCTGAACTTCAGGGCCCTTCTCTGTATCGGAGGACCCATGCCTCATCCTCTTCCAACCACTGGCGTGCAGTGGTATGGTGAGCTCCATTGCAGTAGCGTCTACCTCCGCACTACCGTCTATCTCAGAGGCGAGCACAAAATTATCTGCTGCCAGGGGTCCCGCTTGGAAGTGATAATTTTCTAGGGGACCCACCTGGAGATGTTTCTTCTTTTTCTTGATATTCCTCCCCCGCTGTTGCTCCCAAACCTTCCCATCCACCCCACACACTTCTCCGGCATCCACCACCACAGGTACGGGACATGGGGGTGGTGGTGGGATAGAGGTTGCGGGTAGGGGAGTAAAGCCTTCACGGGCCACCATGGTAAAACCAGCAGCCCCAGATGGGCCAGTAGTGCTTTCCCGGGCCATCGTGGTGGAACTGGCAGCCCGGGTCCTGGGGCAATTCCTGCGAAAATGCCCCACCTTTTTGCAAGCGTGACAACGCACTTGGCCCACGTTCCAGAACACGCGATAGGAGAAATCATCCACCTCCACCTCAAAACTCCCCTCCATGTCCGTCCCCTGTGCCAACTATATATACACACGACGCTTGAACGTATATATATGCTGCATCTCAGGATCGTCAAACCTGTACAACAGTTTGGTGAGCCCTGACCGCACCTCCCCCAGCTTCCTTACATGCGGGTTCAGGAGCGCATCCGGAACAAAAGTGGGAACGTTGGACAGAATGACCGGCAAAATGGGACCCCCCCATGGGTCCACCGCCGCGAAATTCCCGCCTGCTGTTAACCCCCTTTCCAGAGCCAGAGCCACCGCCCATTCAGTCTTTAGTTGAACAACAACCTTCCCACTGACCACCACGCCCGAGACTATGGCTTTCTTGCCAACAGTCTCACCCAGTGCATCTAGAAAGGCCTTGAAGGGCAGGTTGCTCTGCATGTACATTTTTACACCATATGTGCCCCCATCAACTCGTGACCCTCAGTCTCCGAGACTGCCGACCGTGCGCCAGCTGCATCACTCTGAGGGGCCGCCATCTTTAGGGCGTGGCACAACACACAAAGTATCAGTACTTTATATCCAAGCAGTCTTTCTGCTGTTGCTGCACCTCCACTCTTTTGCAGCAGTTAAATAGTCCTGTGAAGGCTTTCTTGGCAAGCAACAGAAGCAGTCTCCTCCTGATAAGATAGGAATGTCCGTGCCAATCCTCCCCATCGTCAAAAATGGAGCTTCCGGAGGCTTCTTCCCCAGGTCTCCGTCGCCTCCCCGGCTTCAACGAAATCCAAGGCACTGTTGCCGTTTTTACCCAGCACACCTGGACCGGGCAAGTCGGTGTAGGAGGGAGCTTTCCGATGTTACTGACCACAAACACCGCTCCAGTCTTAGCTCCCACTTGTACAAGTGTAACTTGGCCTTCCGCCAACCAAAGCCGCTCCTACGACTTTCCAGATACACAGACAAATCCTCACTAATTAGAGGAATCCTAGAACAAAGAAAGTCTCTGCAGATCGACAAAGTTCTGAACTGCAAAGTCTGACTGCTTTTGTTTCTCCCCGCCAAAAAAAACCTTCTGTAAAGTTCATCAAATCCTCCCCGCCAGCAGAACAGCTCCTCTCCTGGCCCCGCTCTGGGAGTAGAAGTGGGCGGATCCAGACCGCAACGGCCGTGAGCCCAGGCCAAGCTCAGCGATCGTTTGCCTGCTTCTGCTGCTGTTGAGGGTGAGACGTTGCATCACGCCAGGGTCTTGGGCCTGTCCCACTTTGGCCGTCAGTTATGTGACAGGCCGTTGGTGCGAAGATTTTGTTCGCTACGAAAATTTCGGAGCCCCGCGCGATGTCGCGCACAACTACATACCCCTCCGTGCTTCTCAGTGGGACCGGCCCAGCACGGCCATACGATGCCCATGCGCCTCAATGCACGTAATTTGGACACGTAAGTGGGACAAGCCCTTAAGGCAACTAATTTTAAAAAAATGCCGTGGTGATTCAAAAATAAATCCTCTTTTCCTTTACTTTGAAGTTGTCACCTATTTCCAAGCAAAGGAAATGAAAACTTAACGAATGACAGACCTTTGCAAATACCGCACATGATCACTGGGAAGTAAGGGAGAAATGTCTGGGACAACTCACTTTTTAAATATTTGTTTCATTGTACTGGGCTGAAGATTCATCAAAGCAGTCAGTAGCCTACTCATGCATTCAGAAAAATGGCGCACGTTTTACATCAGATCTAGAAGTTTTTAAATATGTTTTCCAGCATTGTTGTATTTCTCAGATGTTTCTAAATCATTCAAAGCTGACGCTCAAGTATGTTGCTCCAATACCACGCTCGGCCCCTGAAGAGCATGCAATTAGTAAAGGCACCTTGTCTTTTCATGAGTTGGACCATAATTTAAGTTTGGCTGTTAACAATTCCCACAAGACCAACAAAAAGATGTTTATATAATGCTTACATCTCTCTTATCTAATCTACCTGATCTTACGGTTGCCAAACTCTTTAACTGCCCTCCACATTCCCACACTGACAGATCTGTCCTAGGCATTCTCCATTTGTTAGTGAGGCCAAATGCAAATCGGAGGAACAGCATCTCATATTACGGCTGGGCATCTAATCTACCTGATCTTTTGATTTTCCTAACTTCAAGTAACTGCCCTCCCCATTCCCACACTGACCTTTCTGTCCTAGACCTTCTCCATTGTCTGAGTGAGGCCAAATGCAATTCGGAGGAACAGCATCTCATATTTTGCTTGGGCAGCTTACAACCTAATGGTATGACTTTTGATTTCCCTAACTTCAAGTAACCCCTGCATCCCCTCTCTCTCAATCCTTCCCCCATTCAAGTCGTACCCCCATTCAGTCGTCTTGTTGTCTCATTGTTTGTACTCGTTTTCATCGAACAAAGAGCTAAATAGCTCATTTCCTTTATCATCGTTCCTTTTTTGCATGTCTTTCATTCATTTGTTCTATATCTCTCTACATCGCCGTCTATATCTCTCATTTCCCATTCCCCTGACTATCAGTCTGAAGAAGTGTCTCGACCAAAATGTCACCTATTCCTTTTCTCCAGAGATGTCTGACCCTCTGAGTTACTCCTGCTTTTTATGTCTATCATTGGTTTAAACCAGCATCTGCAGTTCCTTCCTGCAGGCACATCTAATTTTACTGTCTTATTTATAGCTATCAATGTCAGGCAAAAAATGCAATGCAAAGCATTTGTGATGGCAGCATTATCAAAAAGTTTGTCAATCATTCATGAACAGCACATTGGATTCATCAGAGGAATTACTTTTCTTTGATACTATTTATAGTATTGAGATCCCAAAGATATTTGAAGAGCAATCCTGTAGTGATGAATTTCTTGGCTAATTTCAACCAATTAACTATGACAGTGATCAATAACAAAAATAAAATGGTTTGATGCTGAATTCAGTTATAGTCTCTTGAGTCTAGATGAAGCATAATTAAAATCACCTTTGCGCATAAAAAGACATCACTCAAAATTAAGGAAGTGTTCAAGTAAGCTTAAATCATTGTAATTTGAACACTTACGCAATACTTAAAATGTAATTGTATAAAATGTATTTTTGGCAGAGAGAGGTGGGTGCTTTACTCAGAGATGGGTGGATGCCTGGAACATGCTGCCGGGAGTGGTGGTGGAGGCAGATATGTTAGTGGCGTTTAAGAGGCTTTTAGGTAGGGACAAGGATATGCATGGAATGGAGGAATACGGTCCACGTGCAGGCAGAGATTAGTTTGGGCTTGGCATCAAGAGGAGCACAGACATTGTAGGTTAAAGAGCCTGTTCCTGTGCTGTACTGTACTGTTCTATATCAGACAACAGTCTGAAGAAGGGTTTCGGCCCAAAATGTTGCCTATTTCCTTCGCTCCATAGATTCTGTTGCACCCGTTGAGTTTCTCCAGCATATTTGTGTACCTGTACTGTTCTATGTCCTGCTTTCTTAATTACTGCTTAACTGTCTCTTGCAGAACTGTGTTCAAATTATATATGATTTGTTTAAGTAAACACAAAATGATATGAACATATTGATCCCCTTCCCCTCATGGTTCTAAGTATTCCTTAGATTACTGAGTCTTGTCACATACCCCAAGAGAATCATGAGAAACAAAGTGTGGCATTGATCTGCCTGAATGGTTGTTGACACATAATGTATTGAATTTAGTCCTCAGAGTAACTTTCAAACACATTTAGAAGTTGGTAAAGAACCAACCATATTGGCTGCTGGACTGAAATCACTGGACTGAGTAGAAACAATAGATTTTCTTTGCCGTTTGGGAAGAAACCCATTACATTGATGACTGCATTGGTGCTACCTTCCGCACCCATGCAGAAATCATGGTCTTCATTAACTTCACCACCAATACCCATCCTACACTCAAATTCACTTGGACCATCTCCAGCACTTCCCTCCGCTTCCTTGATCAAACAGTGGCGGGCCCAGCACCGAACCCTGAGGCCTCCAGCCTGAGAAGCAACCTTCCACCATCACCCTCTGCTTCCTTCCATGAAGCCAATTTTCTATCCATTCCGCTATCATTCTTTGGATCCCATGCGATCTAACTTTCCAGAGCTGTGCGGAATCTAGTCGGATGCTTTGCTGAAATCTATATATACAACATCAAGACCTCTGTCCACATCAACCTATTTGGTCACATCTTCAAAAAGTCAACCTGAGTATAATCCGGTGATGAATACGATCATGTCTTGTTGCTTGACTGGCTTAAGAGATGACTCTCCCAATTCAGTTTCCAGTCACCAATGCTTGCAAGGAGAAATTTGCAAGATCATCTTAGTTGAGAGTGGCTTTACTATGCCTGCATTTGGTGCCTTGGTGTCTCGATTGATATCAGGTGGTCTGTTTGTTGATCCTATTTATGTAACTACTTAATGGTATTTTCTTAGGGGTAGGTAGTATTGTACATGTAGTAAAATAATACATTGAGGAACTGGATGTACCATGAGTTATGAGTATGAAACATTGCTTTAACAGCTATTGCATGGCCATTGAGCATTTTGTTCCTTTGATCATAGATATACTGTTCATTGTTCTGCCCATTTACCAGCACTGCCAACACTAAAGTACATCAGTATGCTGTTGTCTAACTGGTGCAGACCATGAACAAGCTATTTTGTTGTTCTTAAAAGGGTTTCACTGATAATTGATTGGAGGAACAGCACCTCACATTTTGCTTGGGCAGCTTACAACCCAGCGGTATGACTTTTGATTTCTGTAAGTTCAAGTAACCCTTGCTTTCCCTCTCTCTCCATCCCTCCCCCACCCTAGTTCTCCGACTAGCTTCACGGTCAGTCTGATTTATTTTACAGTTCGTATGCTTCGTTGTCACCTTCCCCTCAGCTAACAATGAACTGTTCTACATTTCCTTAACATTGTCTGCTTTGATCTGTCATTTTCACACCATATTCTTCCATATCTCTAGTTACCCTCTCCCGATTCTCATTCTGAAGAAGGGTCTCGACCTGAAATGCCACCCATTCCTTCTCTCCAGAGATTCTGCGTGTCCCGCTGAGTTACTCCAGGATTTTGTGTCATAAGGAGAAGTAGAATTAGGCCATTCGGCCCATCAAGTCTACTCCACCATTCAATCATGGCTGATCTATCTCTCCCTCCTAACCCAATTTTCCTGCCTTCTCCCCATAAACCCTGGCACCCGTACTAATCAATAATCTATCTGCCTCTGCCTTAAAAACATCCATTGACTTGGCCTCCAAAGCCTTGTGTGGCAAAGAATTCACCAGCTCACCTGACTCTCAGTCTCGATCCGAAATGCCACCTATTCCTTCAACTCCAGAGATGCTGTCTGACCCGCTGAGTTCCACCAGCTTTTTGTGTCTATCTTCAGTTTTCATGCCATCGGCTTTGGTGAACATCTTGCGTTCTTGCTATAATTCAATCAACAAAATGGTGTGGCTTCATTATCAGCAGCATTCCCAACATGAAGAGGGTTTTGGCCTGAAACGTTGCCTATTAACCGCTCCATAGATGCTGAGATTCTCCAGCACTTTTGTCTGCATTCCCAACAAAGTCTGCTCCAGTGTAAATGCAAAATCAGCTGAGGAAGTAGTGTTTGTCACATTTTCATCAATGACGGGGCTAGGGCTAGAGTGCAAGAGAAAATGGGGAAAAGCGACTTGGGGAAATTCACCTCAAGCTCTCATCAGGGAAAGACAGAATGTTTCTTGTGCCTAGCCTCAGTGAACGTTCAGGAGTTGAGCTGAATGTGTGTGATTAAGTAGTTCATTGCATTTGGAAGAGTGGTGTGTAGGGGAAGAAAGCAGAGGACTGAAAATATCTCAATGTGCTGTTGCCTGGCTCCTTTCATGGAAAAAAGATTAAGAAAAAAATCTTGTCTTTGCTGTTTGTTTGAGGCCATTGAAGTTTTTGGCGCTGCGTATGGATCTTCGGGATTATGCTGTTGGCGTTCACATGGCCAGCCAATAGTTTCCATGGCTACGGGTCTCTGCAAACTGCCTGCCATTCAGAGCAAGAAGATAACTTTCCTCAGATTCAGCCTCATCAAAGTGCTCCCTTAGAAAACATGAAAAATTGTGTTCCAAAAATAAAATTTGGTTGAAGGAAATTGAGTTTCACTTAATGTTGATGTCTGACTTAAATCAAACTTTCCACTACTCATTGTGCACTGTATAAGCACACTGCTTTTAATGAGAGACCTTTATGAATCACCATCCATAGCTAACATCCCACTGCACATCTGAGACCAAACCTCATACTGCCTATCATATGTTACCTATCTCATAATGCCTCAGATCAACTCCTTAAACTGTTCACTGGTTATTCCCCATCCATGTCACTGCCCAATACCACTGCATGTAGGGAGGCAACCCATGCGGGTCACAGAGAGAAAGTGTAAACTCCATACAGACAGCAGCCATGGTCAGGATCGAACCCGGATCTCTGGCACTGTCAGGCAGCAACTCTACCGCTGCGTCACCATGCCGCCCACCATACAGCTGGTGTTTCTAATGGCCTCCCTGGTCTGGATACTTTTGTCGTCCGAAAACTCTCAACTTTATGGTCTTCGGTGATGCAAGTTGAATTTCTGGAAATAGTGCAAATAACTTCCAGATGGAATGAAAGTATGGCCAAAAGCTCTCATGTGTCTCATTTCACCCAGCAGATCTCTTTTGGCCATTTGATTTCAAGAGGTTGTTTGTTTTCTGTAAATCATCTGCTCCCTGCTCTGACCCTGATGTCACAACTGATTACATCCTTTTCCTCAGAGGAACCTGGCTCTGGAACGACACTGTGAGCAGAGATATCATCCTCTCAGAAAAGAAGGAAAGGTCGCCTTTTCGGCACAGAACAGGTCTGCTGTAGGGAATATAAACGTAATTCAAACTAGAATTTGGATCACTTCCACGAAAATGTCAGTAGCTTTCAATGATCACAGGCATCCTTGTTCAATTAAATATGAACAGATAAAGTAGGAAAGCAAGCTGAGGATGCCCTGGAAATCGTTCGTTTTTGCAGGAGTGAAATGTAGCAGGAAAAGATGATCCCAGGAGCAAAACATCTCTAGAGTCAGGACAAGTACTGAATATTTCCCTTCACTCCCTCTCAGCTATTTGTAATTTGGTTTGTGATCTTTGAATCACATATCTGTCGCACTGTACCCAAATAATGGATACATTTCATTGCCTATTTCAAATGTTTTGGAATAATTGTTCAGTGCATTGTATAAATCTTCATGAAATCAACCTTGAAGTATATTTTTTCAACATTTATTTTCGTTTCAAAACTTTAGAGAAGAAGAAAAGATAATTTGCCAGTCATTGCGATACTCGATGTATACATGCATAGGTCGTGAGAGCATGTACTGAGGGGGTTGTTTTGGGATGCCAGAACCAATTGTTGAGCCTTCCTGAGGTGTCGTGGACCTAACTCAATGAAACATCAGTGAAACATCAGGGAGGTGCCCACTTGATAACCCCAATGATATAACCTGAGCCGCCTGCCACTTTTGCGGGCTGGATGAGTCTGTGTACCACGTGTATATGGAGTGTGTGAGGCTGCAGCCCCTGGTCCATTATCTAACGGAGCTGCTCCTTGTCTTATGGCTGCACTTCTCACCCACCATCCTAATCTTCGGACACCCTGTGCGTTGGGGAGAGGGTAGGGTTGAAGATGTCCTGGTTGGGTTGCTCCTGGGCCTGGCCAAGCTGGCCATCCGCGAGTCATGGCACCAGGCGGAAGAGGGCTCTGCCCAAGCCGGCTGCCTGCCCCTTTTCTAGGCTTTACATCTGCACCTGGGTGGTATTAGTGAGGGACTAGGCGCTGTTCACAGGCAGCCTGGGGGAATCCGGGACTGCTGGGCACTGCCGGGTGTTGAATACATCCTTGACAAGGATTGTAACATAATTGTATAATAATTTGTTGTTTATCGTGTATCACGGTGGTTCATTCTGTTTTGTTTTTACTGTACTGTATATACTATTTTAACATTTGAATAAATATTCTTGATTAAAAATTAAAAAAAACAGATATACCTGCATCAACATGATCTGTTCTTTTTAATGAGCTTGTTAACATGGAGGTGGCTGATTATTGAATATGGAGTTAATTATTGTCCTTAGCATAAGTTGGTATAATCAGTTTAGATACTACTTTGGCTTTGGGCTTGGTTTCCTTAGTTGGGCGCTTCTCCTGGTGTTATAGCACAAGTGCTCTGTGTTTTAATTGTAATCTAAACCTTAGAAACTAACACAAAGATCATTGTGAGTTTAGATCGGTTTTAAATCATGGAATCAGAACAATGTGGTACAGAAGGATGCTATCACGACCTGCACAATACTGTCTGTCCTTACAAAATTAATTCCATTCTTGCACTGGATTCCCATTATCCTGCAGGATTCTCTTTCCATTTTCTTTTTCAGCTCATGGTTGATTCAGCTTCTGCAACGCCTACTGGCAATTCAGTCTAGATTGTAATGGCTCACTGCAGAAAAATACTTTTCTTTATCTAATTCCTTTGCCAGTCACCTTAAATATCTAGGAAGGAACTGCAGATGCTGGTTTAAACCAACAATAGACACAAAATGCTGGAGTAACTCAATGGGACAGGCAGCATCTCTGGAGAGAAGGAATGGGTGATGTTACGGGTTGAGACCCTTCTTCAGACCCTTCTTCAGACTGAAGAAGGGCCTCGATCCAAAACGTCACCTATTCCTTCCCTCCAAATATGCTGCCTGTCCCATTGAGTTACTCCAGCATTTAGTGTCTACCTTCACGTTAAGTATCTATCCAGATGTCAAGTTGTAATAATGCTTCAGTTAAAAAGTGGAGTTGGGCTTGTCATATACATATTAACTAATCACACAGTAAATTGTTGACAGTGAATTCCATCAAAAAATATCTAGGAATAAACCTAAAGTAGACAAAAATGCCGAAGAAACTCAGTGGGTGAGGCAGCATCTATGGAGCGAAGGAAATAGGCAATGTTTTGGGTCGAGACCCTTCTTCAGATAAACCTAAGTGATCCACTCAAACCCCTATCCAATCTATCCAGTCCAGGCTCGTTTGGACTCATTAGAGATGTCACTAATTAATGCCTGTTATTAAAAAGAATATTCAGCTAGAGTGTGGGGTGATCACGGGTCAGTCGGCGCAAGCTTGGTGGGCCGGAGGGCTCGTCTCCGCGCTTCATCTCTAAAAACTAATCAAGTCAAGTTAAGTTTATTCGTCACATACACATACGAGATGTGCTGTGAAATGAAAAGAGGCAATGCTCGCGAATTGTGCAAAAAACAAACAAACAAACTACAAACAGAATGGAACAGAATCACATATTTACATATTACATATTTGTGGGAGGGTCTAAAGACAGTCTAAAGACTGAGGGTCTAAAGACAGTCAAGGTCTAAAACTAACGAAGAAGCCACAATCTTTTGGTTACTAATGTTATGAAATACCAGAAGAGATACAAAGGATTTTTTAAAGAGCAAAAACACCTTGAATATTTCAGGGGGGCACGGTGGCGCAGCAGTAGAGTTGCTGCCTTACAGCGCCAGAGACCAGTGTTCGATCCTGACTAGGTGCTGCCTATAGTGGGAGCTCCAGTTTCCTCCCACACTCCCACACATACAGGTTTTTAGCCTAATTGGTAAAATGGTACATTTTCCAGAGTGTGTGTAGAATAGTGTTAATGTGCGGGGATCACTGGTCGGTGCGGACTCGGTGGGCCGAAGGGCCTGTTTCTGCACTGTATCTCTAAATTAAACTAAACAAAATGGTCCCATTGATGTATTGCCTTAGATTGATGCCTTTAGTGTAGTGCTTGAAAGAGATTGAATGAATGAATAAATGAATAGGAATAGGGTAGGAATGCTTTATTGTCACATGTGATGATGCACAGTGAAATTCTTTGCTTGCATACCCAATGTATACAAATAGCAGCCACCTACGGCACTGACAAAGTTACAAAGCATGCCGGCTCCTCCTTTTATTCTCCCCCCCACCCTTCAAAGCAGCCCCCGCACAATGAGTGAATGCATGAATGAATACTTTATCGTCAGTGGATTCGCCACATAAAGAGCACTTACAAAGTTACAAAGCATTCTGTGCTAGGTCTACCTTTGTTCCACCAATTAACCAACATACCTGTATGTCTTTGGAGTGTGGGAGGAAACAGAAGATCTCTGAGAAAACCCAAGCCAGTCACGGGGAGAACATACAAACTCCATACAAACAGCACTCGTAGTCAGGATCGAACCCAAGAGCAGGAGCACCATAAGGCATGATCACATTGAATGGTGGTGCTGGCTCAAAGGGTTGAATGACCTACTGCTGCACCTATTGTCTATGTATATACAGTGTCCTCGGTACTCCACAATTTGAGATTTGTAATAGAAAAAAATCACATGTGGTTAAAGTGCACATTGTCAGATTTTAATAAAGGCCATTTCTACACATTTTAGTTTCACCATGTAGAAATTACAGCAGTGTTTATGGGTTTCCAGGGCACCCATAATGTTTGAGACACAGCAATGTCATGTAAATTAAAGTAGTCATGTTTAGTATTTTGTTGCATATCCTTTACATGCAATGACTCATTGAAGTCTGCGATTCATGGACTTCACCAGTTGCTGGGTGTCTTCTCTGGTGATGCTCTGACAAGCTTGTGTTGCAGCCATCTTTAGCTTATGATTGTTGGAGGAAAGTCCCCTTCAGTTTTCTCTTCAGCATATAAAAGGCATGCTCAATTGGGTTCAGATCAGTTGATTGCCATTCAAGAATTGAACATTTGTTTAGCTTTAAAAAACTCTATTGTTGCTTTAACAGTATGTTTGGGATCATTGTCTTGCTGTAGAATGAACCACCGGCCAATGTTTTCAGGCATTTGTTTGAACTTGAGTAGATAGGATGTATCTATACATTTCATAATTTATTATGCTACTACCATCAGCAGTTGTATCATCAATGAAGATAAGAGAGTCAGTACCTTCAGCAGCCGTACATGCCCAGGCCATAACACTCATACAACCGTGTTTAATTAAAGAGGTGGTATGCTTTGGATGGGCAGTTCATTCTCTCCTCCATACTTTGCTCTTGCCATCTACTGTTCTACAGGGCACTAGTGAGATCACACCTGGAGTATTGTGTGCAGTTTTCGTCTCCAAATTTGAGGAAGGACATTCTTGCTATTGAGGGAGTGCACGTAAGTTCACGAGTTTAATTCCCGGGAAGGCAGGACTGTCATAAGTTGAAGGAATGGAGCGACTGGGTTTGTATACACTGGAATTTAGAAGGATGAGAAGGGATCTTATTGAAACGTATAAGATTACTAGACTAAGTGGGACCCGCTGGGTGCCAGCATCACACGGGAGGGCTGATTCCCCCAACGCAATATTCCACGTCTCCACCAATTGCAATATTGGTGGCCAGTGGGGGGGGGAGGGGCTTTCTGGAGCGCTAGTATGGGTGATGTGGGCTGAAGGGACTGGTTTCCAGAGGGCTAGTATGGACATTGTGGGCCGAATAAATTATTGGGCTGGCGGCTCAGTCACTCAAGCCTGCTGTGCTGGCAGCTCACTCACTCACGGCTGGTGGGCTGGCAGTTGACTCACGGTTATTCCTTGAAATTCCATTTCAAGCAGGGTGCAAGGCCACCAAATTCAAGTGCAAGTTCTTACCACTTCAAGCAGGGTGCAAGGCCAGCAAATTCAAGTGCAGTTTCATACCATTTCAAGCAGGGTGGAAGGCCACTAAAGACAGCAACTCGTGACCTCTCCCTCCTCCATCTTGCAGAGACTGAGCCACGCCCACACTTCTGGGTTGTATAGTCCCTCCACCCCTTCCACTAGAAGGGGCGTGGCCTTCATGGCGTGATTGACAGGAGAATCTCAACATTTTTTAAACACTAATAACTTTTATTTTTCATCGACGGGAAAAATCCTCAGCACCAGTTGAGCGGAGGGGGAATCTGAGTATGATAGCCAAAAATCACAGCCGTACATGATAATGTTTTTTCTAAAATCAATATAAAGCAGACAGGAAGTGGTCAAGATTAGACTTTTAGTTATATAGAAGGCAAGGCAACTTTAATTTGGCAAGGCAACTTTAATCAGGCAAGGCAACTGTAATTAGGTGACGCAACTTTAGCATTTCCAAACCAAAGGCACCATAGCTTTAGCACTTCCAAACCAAAGGCAACACAGCTTTAGCATTTCCAAACCAAAGGCAACACAGCTTTAGAATTTCCTAACCAAAGTCAACACAGCTTTAACATTTCGAAATCAAAGGCAACACAGCTTTAGCAATTCCAAACCAAAGGCAACACAGCTTTAGCATTCCCATACTATATTTTCAAACCAAATTAAGGACATTGATAGGTCAGTAAAACCACTCACAGTTTAGTAGACATGTGTTCAGTGTTATTCACAGCTCAGACTGAGAGATGTGACCGTCTCTCTCCTCCATCTTGCAGAGACTGAGGTACTCAACACTTTCGGGTTTTATAGGCCCTCCGGAAGGGGAATGGCCTTCAGGAGAGAGAATCTTAACATTTTTTAAACATTAATAACTTTTATATTTCATCGATGGGACAAATCCTCTTGTCCTGCGCAGCAGAGGGGGACTTGGAGTAAGATGGCCAAAAATCACAGCCGTAAGTGGCAGCTTTTTTTCTAAAATCAATATACAGAACAACAGGAAGTGGTCAAGATCACACATTTAGTAATATAGATAAAGGGATTGGATACACTAGAGGCAGGAAACATGTTTCCGATGTTGGGGGAGACCAGAACCAGGGACCACAGTTTAAGAATAAGGGGTAGGCCATTTAAAACGGAGATGAGGAAAAACATCTTCACTCAGAGAGTTGTGAATCTGAGGAATTCTCTTCCACAGAAGGCAGTGGAGGCCAATTCTCTGGATGCTTTCAAGAGAGTTAGATACTTAAAGATAACAGAGTCAAGGGATATGGGGAGAAGGCAGGAAAGGGGTACTGATTGTGGCTGATCAGGCATGGCGGTGCTGGCTCGAAGGGCCAAATGGCCTACTCCTGCACCTATTCTCTGTTGTCTACTTTCTATCATCGTTACTTTTAACAAGAGTGGTGGACACTACCCGATCTATCGTGGATATTGACCTCCTCACAATCTAAGTGGCCTTTGAGAGGCACTGCCTCAAAAATGCAGTCAACATCACGCACCACCCTGGGAATGTTCTCCTTTCATCCTTACCATTGGGAAGAAGGAATAGGAGTCTGGAAACTGTGACCATCACGTTCAAGAATGGCTTCTTCCCAACAACCATCATGCTCTTAAACACTACACACTAAATTCAATGAGGAACTATGGTCTGTCTTTTGTTGCAATAAGGATTTCATGATATTTTTGCACGAGTATTGAGGTTAATAATTTATTGATATTTTGTTTATGATACATTATCTATGTGTATTATGTTTGCAGGCCTGTTTTGCTGAAACAAAGAATTTCATTGTTCCATTGTCAGTACATATGACCATGAAACATCCTTGTTTTGTCAATCTAGCCTCCCTTCTGACAGCAGGAGCTTTTGGTTCTGAGGAGATTCAGCATATCTAAATGAGGATTATCATGAACTTCTCCAGATCCACTAAAGATAGATTTCTGATGGGATGTTTAGTTTAGTTTCCTTTATTTAGTTTAGAGATACAACATGGAAACAGGCCCTTTGGTCCATGCCGACCAGCGATCCCTGCACATTAACACTATCCTACACACACAGTGACACTTTTTACATTTACTAAGCCAATTAACCTACAAACTTGTACGTCTTTGGAGTGTGGGAGGAAATCGTAGATCTCGGAGAAAATCCACGCAGTTCATGGGGAGAACGTACAAACTCCGTACAGACAGCACTCGTAGTCAGGATTGAACCTGGGTCTCCGGCGCTGCATTCGCTGTAAGGCAGCAACTCCTCCGCTGCTCCACCACGACCGCCCCGTGACAGCCTGTACCATTGCTGTAAGGCAGCAACTCTACCGCTGCGCCACCGTGACAGCCTGTATCACAGGCTGGTATATCAGATGCCTCCCGGAGGTGCTGCTGAGAAGCCGAGGCTGATGCCAGTGCCTTGTAGCCCGGAGCTTCGTGTGTCGGAAGTGGAGCCTTGCGGGCCGGAGTCTTGCGGGTCAGAGATGGAGGCTCACTTGTCGATGGAGCCCGCGGACATTGGTGACTGGGTCTGCAGAGCCCATGACTGGGGGCTGGCGCGGCACGACAGAGGTGACTGAGGGGACCCGGTGGTGATAGTGGAGAGGTTGGTGCGGCGGACAAGGACGGACCATGTGGGAGTGAGAACGCCGCTGCTCCCAGGGAAAGGAACAAAGGGGGCGTTGGGGGATTGCTGTGAGGGGGGGAAGAACTAACGGGGACCTGGCGCGTGGGTGGAATTTGTAACTTTGTAAGTGCCCTTTATGGGAGACTATGCAAGCAAAGAATTTCACAACATCACGATCTGATCTGGCAACTGCTCTGCCCAGGACAGGAAGGCTCTGCCGAGAGTAGTGTGTTCGGCCGAACGCACCATGGGAACTACACCCCCCCTTGCAGGACATATACACCAGGAGATGCAGATCCAAAACCAGCAAGATCATGAAGGACCCCTACCACCCCAGCAATGGGCTGTTCTAGGTGCTATGGTCAGGTAAGTGCCTCCACTGTCACGCTGCAAAAACAGAGAGAATGAGACGGAGTTTCTTCCCACAGGGCATCAGGACTGTAAACTCTGACCTCAACAAGGCGTAATTACTGTTGTGTCTTTTTTGTAAATGTAAATACTGGTTCTGTTCTATTCTGTTGTTCTGTTGTTTTGCACAATCCCGCAGGCATTTCATTTCACTGTACATCTTGTATGTGTATGTGGCAAATAAAGTTGACCTGACTTGACTCGACTTAACCTGAATTCAACAAAGGTGCATTTGTTGCACTACGGCTATTGTACGTATATACATATCAGGCACGTGCCATCATTTTTTTTTTTTTTTTTTTTTTAAATTTATTAAAAAAAATAATATTTACACTACAATAAAACAAGCCAGAACCCACCACCATAAATACAATACAAACATATATCCATAATAAACTTTTATACAATTATGATACAATCCTTATTGTGGATACATTCAACACCCTGCGGAGCCCAGCGGTCCCGGAACTCCCTTAGGGTGCCCATAGACAGGGCGTATTCCCTTTCTAATCCCACCCGGGCACGGACATAACCACGGAAAAGGGGCAGGCAGCCGGCTCGGGTAGAGCCCTCCACCGTCTGGCGCCGTGACTCGCGGTTGGCCAGCTTGGCCAGGCCCAGGAGCAACCCAACCAGGACATCTTCAGCCCTACCCTCTCCCCTACGCACAGGGTGTCCAAAGATGAGGATGGTGGGTGAAAAATGCAGTCAGAAGGCAAGGAGCAGCCCCTTTAGATATTCAAACAGTGGCTGCAGCCTCACGCACTCCATGTACACGTGGTACACAGACTCTTCCAGCCCGCGAAAGTGGCAGGCGGCTGGCGAGTCTGTGAACCGCGAGAGAAACAGGTTGCAGGGAACACCTCGGTGCAATACCCTCCACCCCAGGTCCCAGGCACGTGCCATCATGGTAGGCAAGGTAGGCACTGCCTACCCTGACTAAAATTATGAAATGGCAATTATTAAATATAAATAGTAAAGGCATGGGAGAATTATGCCTATCTAAGAGATCGATCTCTTAGGAAGGCATAATTCTCCGTGCCTTTCAACAGCAACACTTGTAACACGTGAAGGTCTGTGCAGCCCACGTGCCGTCAGCGCTGCTTCAAGCCGTCAATTTCAAGGGGAACAGAAGGCTGCTGAAATTCTGCCTTTGCAGAATTGCGCAGGCGCAACAACCTACTGCGCATGCGCAGCGCAGTGCAGCGCAAGTTTCTTGGCGGGTTTTTCAAATATGGATTGTCATTATTTTAAGAGTATCTTAGGAAACAAAGAGTGAAGAATTGAGTTTGTGTACCCATAACGTGGTAAGTACATTTCTTGGTGCTTTATGTTTTTAAATACCATATTTCCTGGGGTGGGGAGAGCTCCTTTCACAGTGTTTGGGGAGTCTGGCCTGGGGTAAAGTTGCAGGGAGGGCAGGAGCGTTGTGAAGGAGGGGATCGGGCCAGTAACCCACTTGCGATACTCCGGGCACGGAGCCACCGCATTGTGGCCAGGGAGTGAATTTGCTTAGGTGGCTGTGAGTGTCCGCCGGGACCAGACAGCCCCTTCTGCTGGTCCCCGCTCACCTCTGGCAGTGCTCTCCGCCTGAAAACCTCTCTCCTGCTGCTCACTGGACTCACTCATATCAGCCGCTTCCCGCAAATCCTTAAATTCCGACAGCGCGCTCAAGGGACCAATTGTGGTTACTGGGCTGTCGGAATTTAAGGATTTGCAGGAAGCGGCTGACATGAGCGAAGCCGGCGAGTGGCAGGTGAGAAGTGTTCAGACGAAGAGCACTGCCAGAGGTGAGTAGGCCGGCAGAAGGCGCTGAAGTGGCAGCCGGTTCTGCTGTTGGGTCCCGGCGGCCGCTCGCAGTCACCTGAGCTGCTTCCTTCCCCGGAAGTGGCGGCTAGTTCTGCTGTCCGTGCCCGGAGCGCTGCGGCAGCGGTGAGTGAGTCTGACATGATCTCCGACTCCCTCCATCGCAACACTCCTGCCCTCCCCATATCATTAACCCCTGGCACAGACTCTCCACACCTGTGAAAGGAACTCTCCCTCCAATTGGTCCCTTGAATTAGTATTGTCATTCAATAAGATGACAACCAATTCAATGTCCCGGCGTGCTCCCATTTTTCCCACCATCTCTCCACCTGCCTTCATCCTCCGTCCCCCACCCATTCAGTAATTAAAAAATGAAGGAGATTTAGAAGCCTTGGGAAAATTGAATTGTTACTTATTTTGATTTTTTACGGAGAGAACAATCTGCGCATGCGCGGTTAAATGTTTTTTTTAAAGCCGGCTGACTACCTTGAGTAATTACTCACGGCACGTGCCTGATACATATATATACATATACATATATATATATATACATTTTACTGATCTACTATTCTGTTTTTGCACTTCTGGTTAAGATGCTAACTGCATTTTGTTGTCCCTGTACTTGTACACTGCACAATGACAATAAAGTTTGAATCTGAATTTGAATCTTGAATCTGATTTGACTGGTATTCCATGCATAAACTGAAACATTTATTCCTTCCGCGATCAGCACACTTTAGCTGCAGGAGTTCTCCAAAATGCACTGTAGTTACCGGTCTTGAAACTCTGAAGACATCTGCCATACCCACAAACTGCTGCACCAAAATTAAACAAACTCAGCAGGCTCACGAGAACGCCACCACTTCATCATTCCACCCTGAGTTTCACGCCACCCTCTTATTGTCAGACATTGTCATTGAATTTTGAACTTCCCAACCTCACCAGTGGTTCAAGGAAATAACTCAGCATCTCCGTCTAAACAGCAATTAATAATTGGCACTTCCATCCTCACTCAGGCCCTGAAACAAAAGAATGAACAAGAAAAGATACAGCCTTATCCTTTACCTCCACCACCCTCCGGACCAACCTACACTATTGAGTTCTTCATAGGAATGCTCTGTAGCTGAGCTCAAGTATGACCTGCGATGCGCTGACACTTATATCAGGTTACCTTCCTTGGAAGAATACCTGTTCCTCCAACCTTTCACCTCCCCTTTGTAGGCAAGCAGTGGCGGCTAACTTTAGTGGGCATCAGGGTGATTTGATGCTGAGCAGTTTGTCACAGTTTGAGAGTTTGAATCTGAATCTGAATCTGAACATGACAAAAATTAAAGTCAGCAAAATTGGAATGGTGAGCATATACGGATTTATCATGCATCAAGATTGCAGTGCCTGTTTTCAAGACATTTTGAATAATTCACGGGAAGTTTGCTTGTTTGCTTGTAAAGCTTGTGGGTATGGCAGATGTTGGATGCTCCATTACAGCACAATAAATGCATACGTATGCAGTTACGTGTTGGAATAGGAAGAATGACGGAGAAAATAATTCATCAAGATAAAGCAAGTCTTCTAGATTTTAGCAGAGCATTGATTGAGGCATCACAATTATAACCTGCATTTGTTGGCATGGTGGCGCAGCAGTAGACCTGCTGCCTTACAGCGAATGCAGCATCGGAGACCCGAGTTCGATCCCGACTACGGGTGCTGTCTGTACGGAGTTTGTACGTTCTACCTTTGACCTGCGTGGGTTTTCTCAGAGATCTTCGGTTTCTTCCCCCACTCCAAAGACGTACAGGTTTGTAGGTTAGTTGGCTTGGTAAATGTAAAAATTGTCCTTAGTGTGCGGGGATCGCTGATCGGCACGGACCCGATGGGCCGAAGGGCCTGTTTCCGCGCTGTGTCTCTAAATTAAACTAAACTAGACATCAACTCAACCTGTCTCTTTGTGAATCTGAAGTGAATTAATAATGTTAGCATCTGTTTAGTCTACATGCATGATATCTATTCCACTTCATCGACTGCAGTTGCACAGCTGAACAACTATAAAACTTTGCTGCACGAAACTAACCTTTCTTTCTTCAACAAACTGCTGCCTAGACAAGTGCTATTAGCTACAAGGTGAGGTTGGACAGACTGGGATTGTTTTCACTGGCATGCCCGAGGTTGAGCAGAGACCTGATAGAAATTTCTAAAATTATGAGAGGAGTGGATAAGGTAGACAGACAGAACTTTTACCCAAGGTGGAAATGTCAATGACAATGGCGGATAGCTCTAAAGTGAGAAAGGCCAAAGTCTTTTACACAGAGGGTGTTGGGTGCCTGGAATGCAGTGCAGGCGTAGTGGTGGAGGCAGATATGATAGGTTAGATAGGCTTTTAGATAGGCACGTGGATATGCAGGGAATGGAGGGATATGGGTCATGTGCAGGCGGAAGCGATTAGTTTATTTTGCCATCGTGTTGGGCACAGACATTGTGGCTGAAGGACCTGATCTTGTGCTGTACGTTTCTATACGTACTTTCGGCTCGAAACGTTGCCTATTTCCTTCGCTCCATTGATGCTGCTGCACCCGCTGAGTTTCTCCAGCTTTTTTATGTATTTTCGATTTTCCAGCATCTGCAGTTCCTTAAACACTCTGTACTTTTCTATGTTCTATATTCTATGTGCAGTTTGATGAAACATTTGAGACCAAAACAGGAGGACCCGGCATAGGGGGGCCGCTGTGAGGGGGGTGAGAACAAAGATGGACCTGGAGTGAGGGGGAAACGGGGTGGGTGGGGGGGGGGGGGGGGGGGGGGGGCGGGGGGGGGGGGGGGGGTGATGGATGGAGGGGGGGGGAAAAGTGGGAGGACAAAGGAGGGCCTGGCGCAGTATACTTTTGTCACTGTGTCGGCGCCCTTTAAGTGGTGACTATTTGCATACATATGTTTAAGAAGGAAAATGCTGGAAAATCGAAGGTGGACAAAAATGCTGGAGAAACTCAATGGGTGAGGCAGCATCTATGGAGCGAAGGAAATAGGCGAGGTTTCGAGTCGAGACCCTTCTTCAGACTGAAGAAGGATCTCGACACGAAACGTCGCCTATTTCCTTCGCTCCATAGATGCTGCCTCACTTGCTGAGTTTCTCCAGCATTTTTGTCTACCTTCGATTTGCATACCTTAGGTGTGCAAGCAAAGAATTTTGCCATGACTTGTTACATGTGAAAATTAAGTATTCCATTCAATTCAATTCAATTCACTGACTCCCTTTTCCCACATATGAGGCTAACAAACTTGAGTGTTTCCAGCATTTTTTCATTCTGTTAAAAGTAAAGGAAAACTGGTCGTTCATTTCATTTATGTTTGCAATAAATGACAAGTATGTGCTTACACAGTGCCAGGTTCAGGTTGGTCATGAAGCATTTCAGATATTCTGAAGTTGTCAAACAAATTATTTGCTCGCATCTGCAAAAATAAAATCAGTCTGGATAATTATCTGACTTTGTGAGCCTTGTCTCCTAGGAGACGCATCAGAATTGTGTGTACTCAATTTAAACATTGTTGTAACATCCTTAAAATGCCCATTTACAGAAATCTTTATAAACACTGAACAAAGGGAATGAGTTATCACAGTTTTCCTGATTATGTCCCATTACTAAGAGACTGAGAACTGGAAACTATGTAACAGTGGTGCAAACTGTGCAAAAGCGCTCCATTCTCTTTAAAATCGGAGAATGATGGATTACCTGATATATTCATGCTGACAATATTATTTTGTGAAAAAATGGTCACAGAATTTGAGTGCATCTGCTGGTAGTTGGCCATCTGTTTTTCCAAGGTGTTTTACATTATCCCTTGTGAGTAATGCATTTTTCAACTGTGCACATTGAAGTGTCCTATTCCTAACTTCTCCCTGAGGTGACATGGCAGCAGTGTAGGTTCACTATTGAACGCGGTGGCAAGTTGCCAATTGAACAAAGGGACACTTTGATACACATTGATACAGGTATAATCACTGGGATTTATTGATTTACCTCAGGTATAAGCACTGGGATTTATTGATTTTGGAAGCAGTGTCATCAGCCACTGGTGTTGAACACAGTAGCGGCCCAGTATTGCTGAATACACAGCTGTAATTTAAGAACAAGATCATGCTGATGTTTGGTAGCGATTCTAATCAGAACTGTCAAATTTCAGCCACTGAAATTGAAGTACGTCCCAGACTTCAACATATGCTCTCAATTATGAAAATCCAAGATTTGTCAACATATTTGAAAACTAAATTATCTCGAAAACTAATCAGTTTGCCCCCTTCCTGGATTCTGGGCTCTGTTCAATGTGACCCTGGTTTTGCACAGATGTTGTACTTTTCTGTGTTTCTATATCCAAAGTTCCTAGTCCTCTAGGATTCAAGCTCCTTTAGATTTCAATATGAAGTGCAGAGAAAAAAGTTGGAGACAAGGGGGAAGGTAAATACATCTTAAAATCATTTTTCTTATGTTTAATACTTTTGATTATTTAGACTGCATTCTTTGATTATAATCCACATATTCAGTTTATAGAATCATAGAGTGAAACAGTAAGTAAACAGGTCCTTTGGCTCAACTTTCACACACCAGCCAACATGTCCCAGCTACAATAGCCTCGCCTTCCTGTGTTTGGTCCATACAGTATCTCTCCAAACCTGTCCTTTCCATGTACCTGTCTAACTGTTTCTTGAACATTGGGATAGTCCCAGCCTCAACTGCCTCCTCTGGCAGCTTGTTCCATACACCCTCCACCCTTTGTGTGAAAAATATACGCCTCAAATTCATATTTTATATCGAAGTCATGTGAGTGACTATGTGAAGAGCCTGCCAGCCCGCATGTGCGTTAGTACATCGATGCATGGCGCGAGAATTGGAGCAGTTTGAAACTGCTCCGGCAGGTAAGGGGAATTTTTGTTTCAGGAACGGGCCGCTGCTCTGAAAATAGGGGCAGCGATTCCGGAGAAGCTTGTGCAGCTGCCACCGTGGAGGCTCCGTACAGAGCTGGCGGTTTAAAATTTTGGCTAACGGCTCGGCCGGGACAGCGACCGCCGTGGAGGCTCCGTAAAGGAATTGGTGGCTAAATATAGCGGATGCTGGCTCGGTCGGGACAGCGACCGCCATGGAAGGACAGCTTCAGTGATGTTCCATTGCAGATCATGTCTGACCACATCTTCAGCCCCACGCTTGCCAAATAGAGCTCAAAAGCAATATTGCTGTGCAAGGCACGCCTGCCAGTATTTCTGAGCCCAATGGGACCGGCTACTTCTTCGGCCTACAGCCTCCATGGGAGCTGCCGGCTATTCAGAGCATCTGACGGGTGAGGCCTGTCCAGACATCTCTGTTGGAGGTCCGAAAAGGGAGCCAACCAGAGGCCTGAAGAAGCAACACCTGGTTCAGGGTTGCATTATATTCCTCCCCTAAGAAACACCGTTGAGGCTCCAGAAGGGAGCAAGCACTTGGAGTCACTAGCAGACGCAACCTGTCTAGTGAGTAAAAAATAAATAAATAAATAAACAAAGAAACAAATTAAAAAAAAAAATTAAATTGATGAAAAAATAAATAAATTAAATGAAAAAAGGAAATGTGCTCCTGGCTCAGGAGACACTTACTGGCTGTGCCAATCAGATGCCTGTGGAAGCAACACCTGGTTCAGGGTTGCGCTATAATATCTCCCGCTCAGAAGAAGGGAAGCAGCACCTGGCTCAGGGTTGCGTTACAATATTTCTCGCTCAGAAGAGGGGAGTGTTGGAGATTATTACATAGGTGACTCCAACTATGTGGATATCGATAAGGAAATCGAAATCCTTGAACTAGTGGGGGTTATACTTCATTTTAATCATTTGAAGGAGCTACTGGCTCTTGTCACATATTTGCCATCCCTTTGGAGATAGAAGATTCACTGGAGGAAGATCTGGCTAAGAGTATCAGGGAAATATGCCACTGCCAGACTTTTGGATGTTCCATACATCAATTTTATCAGTTAGGATATCTCAGTGATGATATGTAGGCAAAGAATTATGTCAACGAGTCCAAAAACTGCTCACTGGAGTCATTACGGTCTTTTGCAAGTCAGTACCAGGGTCTCAACTCTCGGAAGTGCAGAAAGCTGCATTATCACTTCTCTGTAATACACAGTTGGGGCTATTGCCTTCGCAAAATGCTATAAGGCATGAGATAATTCCCAAAATGGCTCATTTTTACGGGGCCAGTAACATGTAGCCTGCATAGTATCTCTTTAGCGAGGACATATGTAACAATTTGAAGACTTGCAGGGGGAATTTAAGGCGACTGCGGGGGTGGAGTTCCATTCTATGTGGGTAAAGCTTCAGTATTCCGGCGGATTTTCACCCTGTATTCAAGGGGCAGGAAGCTCAGTTGAAGCTCCAGAAAGGAGCAGTCGGGGGTCACTAGCTGGCCCCACACGAACAGCTTGTTGAATCAGGCTTGCAGTAATGGCAGGAGTGACCTGTCCAGTGAGCCCCGCTGAGGCTCCGAATGAGCAGCTGACCAAAGGAGCAGCCTGTCGATCCAGGCTGGGAGAAACTGGCAGCGCGATCTGCACAGTCAGCTCCAGCAAAGGCTCCAAAAAGGCAGAAGGCTGCCGGAGTAGCCTGTCGAGGCAGGCTCGGAGTTATGGCAGGCGTGGCCTGTTCAGTGAGCTCCGCTAAGGCTCCAAAGGAGCAGAAGGTGTCGAAGGAGTGGCCTGTCAAACCAGGCTGGGAATAACTGGTAGTGTGACCTGCACAGTAAACCTCCAGCAAGGCTCTAAAGAGGCTGTAGGCTGAAGAAGTAGCCTGTCCCATTGGGCTCAGGAATGCTGGCAGGCGTGCCTTGCACAGCAATATTGCTTTTGAGCTCTATTTGGCAAGCGTGGGGCTGAAGATGTGGTCATACATGATCTGCAATGGAACATCGCTGAAGCTCCAACAAGCAGGTCGACCTGGGTTTCAGAGACGCTGGCAGGTAAGGTCTCTTTATGAACCTCCGTAAAATTCCGGAATGGAGTAGTCTGTCGCCTCTGGTTTGAATTTACTGGCAGCATGGTCTGTCTAATACCTTTCAATGTCTCTGGAGAAGAGCAGGTTGATGCAGAGACATTGGCAGGGTGCATTGCATAGCAACCTCTGTAAGTGCCAAGTAGGAACAGCTTGGCAACCCTGGTTCAGGGTAGACCATCTTGGAACTGGTTGGCCATATGGAACATATTGACCAGGGAAGCACTGCCTCAACATCTGTGATTGAGGTTACCATGCTGCTCAGTAGAGTGAGGTAGTTTAAGATTTCCCTCAACACATGCTTAATTCTTTCAGCTCAGCTAGTTGAGTTGCCAGTTCATTGGAAACATCATTGCCATCCTCTCTGGGATTGGTAGCTACCAGCAGATTGACAGTCTGGCATGTAGCATTTTTTATCTGACCTGCAGGTTCGTTGTGAATAGAATATACATATATATATATATATATATAACTAGACAAAGTGGGATCTGTTGGGTCCCATGTTCACACGGGAGGGCTTGTCCCCGACACAATATTCCCCCTCTCCACCAATTCCAATATTGGTGGCCAGTGAGGGTGGGGGGGGGGGGGCTTCCTGGAGCACTGGTATGTGTGTTGTGGGCTGAAGGGACTGGTCTCCAGAGGGCGAATATGGACATTGTGGGCCAAATTGATTCTTGGGGTGGCAGCTCAGTCCCTCAAGCCTGATGTGCTGGCTGGTGGACTGGCAGTTGTCTCACAACGACTATTTCCTTGACATTCCCTTTCAAGCAGGGTGCAAGGCCACCAATTCAAGTGCAGTTTCTTACCACTTTGAGCAGGGTGCAAGGCCACCAAATTCAAGTGCAGTTTCATACCACTTCAAGCAGGGTGCAAGGCCACCAAATTCAAGTGCAGTTTCATACCATTTCAAGCAGGGTGCAAGGCCACCAAATTCAAATACAGTTTCATACCATTTTATGCAGGGTGCAACGTCACCACATTCAAATGCAGTTTCATACCATTTCAAGCAGGGTGAAACCAGCATAAAACCATCATAAAACCACACAAAACACCACACTCACTTTTCAGTAGACATTCAGTTTAATTAAATCACAGCTTAGACGGAGCCGTGACCTCTCCCTCCCCCATCATGCAGAGACTGAGCCACACCTACACATCCATGTTTTATAACCCCTTCCCCATCCACCGGAAATGCATAGCCTTCATGGCGTGATTGACAGGAGAGAGACTCTCAACATTTTTTAAACACTAATAACACTTTTATTTTTCATTGATGGCCAAATATCACAGCTATCAGTAGTAGCGTTTTATCTAAAATCAATATACAGTGCAAACAGGAAGTTGTCAAGGTTAGACAAACTACCATTTGCAGTGCTTTTTACTTCAACCCAAAACCCTCAAACCACCAATTGCAGTGCTTTTACTTCGACCCAAAACACACAAGCCACCATGTGCAGTGCCATTCACTTCGACCCAAAACACCCAAACCACCATTTGCAGTGACGTTTACTTGGACCCATACACACAAACCACCATTTTTAGTACCTTTCACTTGGACCCAAAACACCCAAACCACCATTTGCAGTGCCTTTCACTTCGACCCAAAACCCCCAAACAACCATTTGCAATGCCTTTCACTTCGACCCAAAACCCCCAAACAACCATTTGCACTGCTTTTTACTTCAACCCAAAACCCCCAAACTACCATTTGCAGTGCTTTTTACTTCAACCCAAAACCCCCAAACAACCATTTGCAGTGCTTTTTACTTCAACCTAAACCCCCCAAACATCATTTGCAGTGCTTTTTACTTCAACCCAAACCCCCCAAACAACCATTTGCAGTGCTTATTACTTCAACCCAAAAGCCCCCAAACAACCATTTGCAGTGATTTTTACTTCAAACCAACCATATTTTCATTTTCAAACCACATTAAGGACACTCAAGGTCAGTAAAACCATACTCATTGTTTAGTGGGCATGTGTTTAGTTTTATTCACAGCTCAGACTGAGACACGTGACCCTCTCACTTCCCCCATCTTGCAGAGACTGACTGAGGCACAACACTTTCAGGTGTTATAGTCCCTCCCCCCGCCCACCAGCAGGGGCAGCAGAGAGAAGGTCAACATGTTTTAAACATTAATAACTCTTTTATGTTTCATCGATGATGGTGCAGACCATCTCAACATGAATAGAGGATAAGCAGCTAATAGTGGGTGTGAAATCAAGTCTCACTCTTCCAAGGGGGCTGGCTCATTAGCAGCCAATAGAATGGATATTCCCATTTGATCATCTTCTTGCAACAGCAGGAGGCTTACATAGTGTTCTTTCAGAAGATATAACATTTGGTTGAATATGCCTGGATGATTGCTGATTGAATTCTGAACAGTGTTGCATGAGTTATTGTCTAATTCAAAGCCAATTGCGACTGTGGTCCCATTAAGGGCATTGGATATGTATGCAAGTTAGCATCATTTGTTTTAATAACCCATGTCTTTCTACCATTTATGGTTTATCTGTTTAAGTGTTTCACACACAGATTGGTTTACTGCATGAAACTACAGAGCTTTGAAGGCTTCACGTAGTCACTCAAGTGACCGATATACATTTAAAGATTAAAACGACAACTTACCGTTTAAAGTTTGATCTTTATTTTATGAGAAGTTGAATTGGGGACTATGTGCCCTCCACTCCCAACACTCAATCACGTAAAGAGCATTTGGTAAGTCAACGGTTATTAATGTTTCTATAGATTAAAACCCCTGTCTCACGGTGCAAGTTGACCCACGAGGTACCCCGAGTTTAAAACAAATTTAACTCGTGGTAATCATGTACAATTAACGTAGCGGGTACGTCGGAACTCGTGGACGCAACTTAGCGACTCGTGGCGCTAACGGCAGGTACCCATGAAACGTGTAAACTCTTGAAAAAATTCAAACATGTCTAAAGTTTGCCACGAGTAAAATGTACTGCTGAAGTTATAAATGGAAACATTTAAACATGTTGTAAGAACGTAGTGGCCTGTGCGTTTACCTTAGTGACTAGTGAGTCTACCGTGGGCACTCTTTAACTCAGCGGGCAGGCAGCATCTCTGGAGAGAAGGAATGGGGACGGGATGACATTTCCAAATTTCTGCTGCGTCTTTGTGTAACTCCAGAACTGTGTGTACACTTTTTGTCAACCAGCATCTCCCCTTTCTTGTGTATTATATTATTTGTATCTGTGGCAGTTGATTGTCGCTCCCTTCAGTTTCCCGGTGGGTCGGGACGGGACTGGAGTTGGGAGGGAAAGGTGGGGGGGGGGGGGGGGGGGGGGGGGGGGGGGTAGCAAGGGGGGGTGGAGGAGAGAGGGTGGAGAGTGGAGGGAGAGGTGGGGGAGATAGATGGGGGTGTCTTCATTCACTGGCGGCGGGTGCCTGTCACTGAAACAGGCAGGTGAGATTTCACATCCACCTTGTGTGTGTGTGTGTCTCTCTCTCCCTCCCTCCCTCTCACACAGGCTGAGAGACTCTGCCTCTGTGAGTGTACGTCTCTTTCTCCCCCTCTCCCTCACACAGTAAGACTGAGGTACTGTGCTCAGTCCATCTGTGTCTCCCACATACACAGTAAAACTCTGCTTTGTGTGTGTATATACGTCTCCCCCATTTCTCTCTTTCTCCACCCATTTCTCTCTCTCCCCTCTCTCTCCCCATCTCTCTCTTTCTCCCCCACACACAATGAGACCAATGTATTCTGCTTAGTCTCTCTTCCCTCCCACACGCACAGATAGACCGAGGTCCTGTGCGTCCTTTCTCTCCCCCACAGTCACGCCGAAGTACACCACACTGCCTCTGTGCCCCTCTCTCTCTCTCTCTCTCTCTGTCTCTCTCCCCCTCTCTCCTCTCTCCTTCCTACACAGCCAGAGGTCCACACTGTCTCTGTGTCTCTCTCTCTCCCCTACACACACAGACAGACTGAGGTACACACTGCCTGGTGTGTGTGTGTGTGTGTGTGTCTGCCTCTGTCACTCTCTCCCACACACACAGTTAAAGGTACTCCACGCTGCCTGTGTGTGTGTGTGTGTCTCTCTCTCTCTCTCTCTCCGTCCCACCCCCCACACCCACACACAGGCAGTCAGTCAGTCAGAGGAACTCCACACTGTGTGTGTGTGCGCGCCTCTGTCTCTCCCTATCACAGTCAGAGTGAGGTACTCCCCCCCGCAGTTTCTCCGCGGCCACTCCCCGTGCAGGGTGCATCTGCCTCCCTCAGGCTGCCGAGGCAGTCATACACAACTCCGGTGGCGGGCTTCATGCACAGCTCCTCCCGGCCAGCTGGGAGCGGCGACGGAGGGCAGGGGGAAGTTGGCCACCAGCGGGGCAGTCTCGGTTCTCCACATCCAACAAGTTGTCGGAGCAAGGCGACAGAGTTGTGGCCATGCAGTCCAAGTCTGGCTGGATCCTCGTAATCCTCTGCCTCTGTCAAATGGGTGATTTTAACCTGACCCCCCCCCCCCAACCTCCCTCCACTCCACCTCAACTCATGCCTGGGCACCAAAGCAGCTCAGGAGGCGAACCCTGAGCTCCGTCTCCCAACAATCTGATGTGCACATCCATCCACATTCAAAGATTTCATCTCCCGTCTCCCCGTAGTGTGTAGACCTGGCAGTAAATTCAATTAAAATATATCAAACCTCCACCCGCTGGTCTTCTAACAACGTGATGTGTGTTTCAATCAAATCATAAGTATAACTGCTCTGGCACTGGACGGTGCGCATTTTCCCTTTGTAGGTCACATCAATAGATGCGGCTGCGCTGAATTCTATCTGCAGATCTATCTAAATCAAAGCTGCAGGATGGAGATGTCTTCTTTAACACTGTTGCTTATTAAAACAGACCTTCATTCATGGTTGGCTCAAGAGTAATCTCGGGAGACGAACTTGGAACATTGCAGAAATGACAAGTAAACAGCAAACTTGTCATACCCATGGGAACTCGGGTAAACTCTTGATCATACACTTGGAATCACGTACACAACCACGAGTCTTTCGCTCGGGGTACCTCATGGGTCAGCTCGCACCATGAGACAGGACTATAAGTTTGTGCAAGTGGTTTCATACAGTTGCTCTGAAGATTTGCACGCATGCAAGCCAGCAGGTTCTTCACGTAGTCCCTCACTTCAACTTCTCATAAAATAAAGATCAAACTTCAACCGGTAAATTCTTGTTTAATCTTACCATTAATTTATTTCCCCTTCACCTTAAACCTATGTCCCCTGGTCCACGACCAATGTCAACAAAACTCAGCAATCAGTTTTATTCATCACATTGCACATAAAGTGCAAGTGAAATGAATTTGCTAGCAGCGGTACAATGATAAAGAACACACAAAAACACACCAAATAATTTACACAAACATCCACCACAGCATTCATCACTGTGGTGGAAGGCACAAAAATTTGACCAGTCCTCCTCCACTCTAACATAACTCAAAGCAAACATTAAAACCAGCACCTCATCCTCATCCTCAGCACATTACTGTATTCAGGGCATAACACTGAATTCAACAATCAGCCATTCTAACTTTCTTTCACATGTTTCCAGAATCAATTTTCGCTCCACTTTTTTCCCTTTTCTCTCTTTACACGTCCTTCAGATATACCTTTACCACAATCACCATTTCTGTTTCTCCTGGTCTGCACCTTATCAAAGGTCATTACTGTTCTCTCTTTGATTAGTCATAGTCATATACAGCATGCAAACAGGCCCTTCAGCCCAAATTGTCCACCATGTCCCAGCTACACTGGTCCCACCTGCCTGTGTTTGGCTCATATCCCTCTAAACCTATCCTATCCATGTGCCTGTCTAAATATTTCTTAAATGTTGCGATAGTACCTGCCTCAACTACCTCCTCTGGCAGCTTGTTCCATACCCCCACCACCCTTTGTGTTAAAAACCTCTCAGGTTACTATTAAGTCTTCCCCCCTCACCTTAAACCTATGTCCTCTGGTTTTTGATTCCCCATACTCTGGTTAAAATCAGAGTCCTTGAGTCCCTGTGTTCTAACCTTCCAGAGCAGCATTTCATGAGAACCTTCTCCATGGGTTGTCACCTTGTCGTGGTGGAGAAGCTTGTGTGGTCCTGAGATCCTGAGAGCAATGCTGTCTGGAGCTGTGCCCCTGGTAGGGTCACCCATGGAGGTATGGTCGAGGGGGAGGTCCCTGACAAAGAGCAATCCAACCAAGACCGCAACGGTGGACCAGGCGGAGGATGAAGGCTGACTGCAGTGGAGCGTCACAACGGCTGGGAAGGCAGATGAAGGCTGCATCAGAAAAGGGTCACCGGTTGTCTTGAACTACATGCCACTGGATCCTGACTCAGGTCTGTTATGGACCATTTGGTGGCTGTCTGTGTGTCAGTCTCCCCACGTTAAACAAAGTCACGCGCAGGCGTCCTCCATGAGAGGACAGTCATACTCGTTTCAAGGGAGCGCCGATGATGATCATGAGGAACTTTGATGAATGGCTTGCTGAAATCCATACATACAATGTCTACAGCTCTGCCCTTATCAACCCTTTTGGTCACATCTTCAAAAAGATACAGCGCATTCTTCAATAGAGGCACAACTTTTGCCACCCTCCAGTCTTTTGGCACCTCACCTGCATTTAATGCTGATGCATAAATCTCAGCCAGGAGACATGCAATTTCCTCTCTGGCTTCCCACAATCTCCTCAGATACATCTGATCAGGCCCGGGAGATTTGTTAACATTGATACCCATCAGGACCTTCAGCAGCTCTTTGACCGTAATACTGACTGCTCTAAAGCCACTTTTATTGACTGCCCCAAGTTCTTCCATTCTCATGTCTCTCTCTGCAGTAAAAACAGAGGAGAAATACTTGTTGAGGACATTGCCCATCTCCTACGACTCCACTAAGAGTTGACTGCTTTGATTCCTGAGGGGTCCCCTTCTCTCTCTGGTTACCCTTTTTCCCTTTATGGACAAAATCTCGGGATTTTCCTTAATGCTGTCTGCTGGAGCTATCTCCTGGCCCCTTTTACACTTCTGATTTCCTTTTTTAGCTTGCTCCTTAGTTCCCGAAACACTTCCAGTGAAACATTTGATCCCAGCTGCTTATCCCTGCCCCATGCCTCCCATTTACTCTTGACCAGAGCCTCAATTACCCTCATCATCTGGGCTTCCTTAAGCTCACCTGCCTTGCCCTTCACTCTGACCTCCACTTCTCCCACACTATTTCTGCAACTTAAAACTTATTTTATTTCCATGTTTCTGCAGTTTGGATTGAAATGTTAACTCTGTTCTTCTCTCCATAGTTGCTGGTTGCCCTGCCGAGAATTTACAAAATTTCTGTTTGGATTCCAGGTATCCAGCACCTGTAATATTTTGTGTTTGGATGTGAATGGGTCATTTCTTTGTGCTGGTTCTAAGATATATGACTTGGGCAAAAGAATTAGGAAACTGATGGATGACAGTTTATTTTTCATTCTTTCAGGATCACTGTTGACGGATGACAGAAACATTTTCCCCAAAACAGTTGGGTATGATTTATTAAGGGATTGAGCACTGTATTACTATAAATCAAATGTTCCATCACTGTCATGTTAGGAAATCTCCCCCAAGGAAATCTTGTTTTCTGTGTTCCAACTGTGATCCAATGTTACTAAAAAGAAACTTACATTAAAGAAAAACGATAGGCCTGACACAAACAGTGCAACTTGTCATATGATGCCATCGATGATTAGACAGATACACAATATACACGTGAGCTTGGGGGAGATTGAATTGATTCATATATAAGAGGTCTGACATGGAAAGGCTTGTCTTTCGCTCTGCTGGGCGCCCGATGCAGTTGGAAGTCTAACAATTCCAATGTAATTACACATCCAATTCAGCCACATTTCTGTCGCACCAAGTTTGACATCACTGAGTCGAATTTGGTCCGATGTTCAATGAGCAAGAACTATGTATATATGCTTCACTCCAGAGATGCTGCCTGTCCCGTTGCATTCCTCCAGCATTTTGGGTCTATCTTAAGTGTAAACCTGCATCTGTTCCCCTCTTCCACAAAAACAATGTAATGGCAGATATTAGTCTTTACATGCTTTTTTCTACATTTATTCAAAGCATGTGGGATTTGCAGATGGACTCAACATTTGGCCATCCATCCCTAGCTATCCTTGAGAAGGAGGCAATGGCTGATCTATCTCGCCCTCCTAACTCCATTCTCCTGCCTTCATCCTATAACCCCTGACACATGCACTCATCAAGATTCTATTCCGACAGACAGGGAGATAAGGTAGGCCTAGGCGGACTGAGCGGAGGTGTTCATCTGCTTCTTGTGGACAGGACATGCCTGGGCAATTTTCTGTATTTTTGGGTAGATGCCGGTGTTGCACAATCATCTAAAAGCATAATCCACACAAAGCATAGACACAAAATGCTGGAGTAGCTCCGCGGTACAGACAGGGAGATAAGGTAGGCCTAGGCGGACTGAGCAGAGGTGTTCAGCGAAACGATCGACGAGCCTGCGCTTGTTCTTGCCGATATATAGCAGTCGACACCTGGAACAGCGAATACAGCAGATGAGGTTGCGAGTGAACTTCTGCCTCAACGGAATATAAGTGTTCAGCATACAAGCATGGCAGAATG
This sequence comes from Leucoraja erinaceus, assembly GCF_028641065.1. NCBI lineage: Eukaryota > Metazoa > Chordata > Chondrichthyes > Rajiformes > Rajidae > Leucoraja > Leucoraja erinaceus. The sequence continues at coordinate 145,179,365 of NC_073377.1, forward strand.
ACAACCTCCAGTGCTCTCTACCTTGGACCTCCTGATGTTTGGAGGGTTGATACTTATCTGACGAGGCATGTACACATGCCTGTCCCATACTGGAGAAAGCAATGGATATAAAATTCTGCTATGGGCCTTCTGTTGCTTGGGAACCACAGGTGGGAAATTGGTTCCAAGAGATTATGACTTGTGCAAAAGATAAGGCCAGGTAAAGTGCAATGCTTATGTAATTTCAAAGCTGTAAAGTGAACCATAACACTGAGCTGGACTCACAGGAAGCCAGTAGAATTTAGCAGCAGCATGTTCAGTGAGTGATGTGGCTGAAGCAATCAATTCGTGACTTCAGTTTAAAGTTGCAGCAAAACCCGGCAGAAGCAGAATCGTATTGCTAGTGGTTGCTAAGATGAAGATCATTATGGCTATCGCATTTTGTGTTATATGCGAAGAACTCCAATGAGTTTCTCTTCTCTAAACATGGTGCACAACCCATATCTGGTGTGGTATAGTAACCACAAAGCAGTCAATACCTGTTGCCTCTGCCTGGTATTCTGCCTTCCAAATTTCAAACTAAGGAGTACAAATAGATTGGGTAGACACACAGAGTCGCTTGCCCAGGGTAAGGGAATTGAAAACCAGAGACCATAGGTTTAAGGTGAAGGCGGGGGGAATATTTAATAGGAATCTGAGGGATAATATTTTCACACAAAGCGTGGTAGTTGTATAGAACAAGCTGCCAGAGGAGGTAGTTGAGGTAGGTACTGTCGCAATGTGCCAAAAAAGATTTAGACAGGTAGATGGATAGGACAGGCTTAGGGGGATATGGGACAAATGCAGGTAGGTGGGACTAATGTAGCTGGGACATATCGGCAGGTGTGGGCAAGTTGGGCCAAAGGGCCTGATAGCATGCTGTAAGACTCTATGACTCTATGTCTCAGTAGTAGTTGCACCTAATACCAATGTATTATTTGTGCACATGAGAGCAATGTATGTGCAGCAGAATCTATTCCATCACCCATAATATCATGTTTCCGACCACACAAAGTTTCCCCCCACAATATCGTCTTGTAGAGTGGGTCAGAAGATTATTTGTGATTTGATGCATGTGGTGTGGCTTTTCAACTAAGGAGGATCTTTGTTGGCAACAGTTATAGAATAAATGGAACAAAAGGACTAGAGGAAGGGAGGAAATAAGACGTGCGGTGAGGGAAGAAGGAAATGGGAAGAGGCGATATAGGGAGATCTTTATATGCCACCATGATCCTTGGTATCAAAAATGTAGGTCCCGACATGAGATATTTAATTGTACATACTAATTAGCCTTCCATAACTGCTAGAAGATGAAATTGTCATTCCAACTCACAGTGTGCCTTAACTTACACTGTTGTCTTTCTTTAGTCAGGCCTGTTTGTTTTTCTCAAGTGTCCAACAATGGCAAGGGTCAAGGATGATGTTATGTTGGTGAAGATAGATGGAGAGGGATGGTGGAGAGGATTGTCAATGAGGGCTGCATGCTTAAACCATTCACAATTTGCAAATCATCAGGGAGCGAGGGAGTGAGAGATCAGGGAATCCAGTCGGTGGATCAGGTGAAAGCATACTGTCATCGTCAATGGCCACAGGCACACCACTGGGCGTGAACTTTGCAACAAACACTCTGCCTGACCCGCTGAGTTACTCCACCATTTTGTGTCTACCTTCGGTATAAACCAGCATCTGCAATTCCTTCCCACACGAATGATCAGACTACACTTTCATTAAGCACAGTCCTGATTTCACATTCCACAGTAGTTCTCACATTTTCCATCCATTGTCACATCAAACCATGACTAGAATTATACAAATATCAAATATCATCCATGCACTATCATCCATGCACCTCTTTGCGACTGCCCGGCATACCTAATCCTGAGCTGTGTCTCTGCTGAATGTTCTCACAATTCTGCATGCCAATGGAAAAGGCTGCAGCTAGCTTTGCAGTTGATTTGCCTCATCAAGTCACTCTTATGTGTTTGTACACTTCTCTTTCAAAACACGGATCGATTATCTTTCCACCACCCTATCCCTGCATCATACATATTAGTTTAGTTTCGAGATAGCGTGGAAACAGGCCCTTCAGCCCACCAAGTCCATGCCGACCAACAATCACCCGTACACTACTTCTATCCTACACACTGGGGACAATTTACAAAAGCCAATTCACCTACAAACTCGCACATCTTTGGAATGTGGGAGGAAACCAATGCACCTAGAGAAAATCACAAAGAGATCGTACAAACTCCGTACAGACAGCACCCGCAGTCAGATTAAACCCGGATCTCTGGCGCCGTAAAGCGGCAACTCCATCGCTGCTCCACTTAAAACAAAACCATCAAGTTGCATAATTACTTCAGAAATAGAGATTAACAGTGAATAATCTCTACAGTACAGTAAATTAGGCCTAGGCTATTCTAGTTAGGTATAATTTCAATGACGTGGATCTCCTTCTTTTTGCTTAACAAACCCTCTGGAAAATTAACTGTTACAAGTGGAGAGTCTCATTCCCAACGATTTTAAATATTGTTTGAGATTTTTTCAAGTAAAATTATTATTTTTCAATATTTTGACATATCCTGGATCTTCTCAATGTCATTTATCACACGTTTTTCAGTCAGAGTTGGTAAATAGATGCAGCGTTGTTTAATGTTGAACCCAAGCTCATTCTTTGAGGTTGAAACATTTATGACGGTCTAATTTTCCATAAAGCTTAGCACAAAAACCTTGCAGATTGCCTGTGGGAAAACACATGGATTGTTTGCCACCAACCATAACATTCAGCCCACTTTCCTAACATTTCCTAATATTTCCAGAAAAATAACCAACTGAAATGACAGTGTGCTTTCTGCGTGTAAGAAAAATATTATGGTTCAGCCTCAATGATACATAGTTCAAATTCCACCTGACTAATCACAACAATTTTGTCCTCCTTGGTATCACATTTGTGCTATTTGGGTCATCAGATAAAAGGTCTCAGCACGCCTGCTGCAATTTCATCCGTGCTGGAGGACTTCTAATTCAGCTGTTATCTAATACTTTCTAAGTTACTTTGACAGGAGTCAGACACAGGTTATCTGCCAGTCCTAATAGTTGTGAAATAACTTGTAGCATATTGTCAGCTATTTGATAATTATGCTGAAGTGTATTGCAACTCTCTTTGGGCAAAGTCACTATTTGTCAAACTCAGGACTGTTATTTTATATATATGTGTGTTATTATTTTCCCCTCTATTTTTATTGTCTCTCGTTTCCTTATATCTCTACTATTTTGGAGTTGTGGAGTGAGTCAACGTAACTTGTTGAAGTTGCTTCAAGTAGCTTTCTTTCATTCAAAGCATACGATTTAAGCCAATTTGTTACTGATTTCCTGTAAGTGAGCCTCGTTAGATAAGCCAACAAGAAATATTAATGGTGGTCCAACCATAATGGTGGTCCAGAGTATTCTGGTGTCTGACATGTTTTGCTACAATGGCATGTATTCCAACAACAAATGCCCACCATGTATTATGATGGTCTGTAATCATTGCTCTCCAAAATCAACCTAATCTATACTGTATGTCCCTTGCAAAACAGGAATAACCTAAAATCCAACAAGAATACCTTAAATGCTGCCAGTGCTCCATGGATGCATAGTGCATGTTCCCCCTGCCTGAGGTTTCATAAGGTCATAAGTGATAGGAGCAGAATAGGCCATTTGGCTCATCAACTCTACCCCGCCATTCAATCATGGATGATATATCTCTCCCTTCTAACCCCAATCTCCTGCCTTCTCCCCATAACCTCTGACATCCATACTAATCAAGAATCTATCTATCTCTGCTTTAAAAATATACACTGACTTGGCCTCCACAGTCTTCTGTGGGAAAGAATTCCGCAAGTTCACCACCCTCCGACTAAAGAAATTCCTTCTCATCTCCTTCCTAAAGGAACATCCTTTACTTCTGAGGCTCTGACTTCTAGTCCTAGGCTCTCCCACTAGTAGAATCATCTTCTCCACATCCACTCTATCCAAGCCTGGCACTGGCCTGGGATAAGCGTTCAGAGTCTCAAAATAAAAGCAAGCCCATTGAAAACTGAGATGCTGAGAAATATCTATGCGCTCTGCATTGTTAATCTTTGGGATTCTCTATCTTGGCGCCTCCCACTGAATTAATTCAAAACACAGATCAAACGATTTCTGCATATTGAAGAAATGAAAGAAAGTTAGGATAGTGCATGAAAATAATATTGAGGCAGAAGATCAGATGTGACCTTGTGAATGATGGATAGATTTGACAGTCCAAATGGACTACTCTTACAGCGATCACTTCTTATGTTAAAACAATGTAATGGAGCAACCTTTCCACTTCATAAAACTTCCCAAAAAGCTTTGGCATCTTATCCCATATATCTTCAACCTTCAACCTCCCAAAAAACACATTTACTTCGACTCTCTCATTCCTATATATCAACCTGTGTTTCATGCCAATGCACTATCTCTAACACCTGTGCTTTTTTAAGGTACTAGACTAAGTGGGACCCGTTGCGTCCCAGCTTCACACGGGAGGACTGGTCCTCCAATGCAATATTCCACCTCTCCACCAATTCCAATATTGGTGGCAAGTGGGGGGTGGGACTTTCTGGAGCGCTAGAATGGGTGTTGTGGGCTGAAGGGACTGGTTTCCAGAGGGCTTGTATGGGCATTGTGGGCCAAATGGATTCTTAGACTTGCAGCTCTCTCACTCAAGGCTGGTGGGCTGGCAGTTGACTCACGGCTATTCCTTGAAATTCTACTTCAAGCAGGTGCAAGGCCGCCAAATTTGAGTGCAGTTTCCTGCCACTTCAAGCAGGGTGCAAGGCCACCAATTTGGAGTGCAGTTTCCTGCCACCTCAAGCAAGGTGTAAGTCCACCAAATTCGAGTGCAGTTTGCTGCCACTTCAATCAGGGTGCAAGGCCACCAAATTCGAGTGAAGTGTTATGCCACTTCAAGCAGGGTGCAAGGCCACCAAATTTGGGTGCAGTTTCCTACCACTTCAAGCATAGTGCAAGGCTACCAAATTCGAGTGCAGTCATGCCACCTCAAGCAGAGTGTAAGGCCACCAAATCGAGTGCAGTGTCATGCCACTTCAACCAGGGTGCAAGGCCACCAAATGTGAGTGCAGTGTCATGCCACTTCAAGCAGGGTGCAAGGCTACCAAATTCGAGTGCAGTGTCATGCCACTTCAAGCAGGGTGCAAAACCACCAAATTCGAATGCAGTTTCCTACCACTTCAAGCAGAGTGCAAGGTTCCCAAAAGAAGGGTGCAAGGCCACCAAATTCAAGTGTTGTTTCATACCATTTCTAACAGGGTGCAAGGCCACTAAAGACTGAGAGTCATGACCTCTCCCTCCCCCTTCTTGCAGAGACTGAGCCACGCCCACAACTTGTGGTTTAAAGTCCCTCCTCCCCTCCCACCATAAAGGGTGTGGCCTTCATGGCGTGAATAACAGGAGAGAGAATCTCAACATTTTTTAAACACTAATAACTTTTATTTTTCATCAATGAGAACATTCCTCAGCACCCGATGAGCTGAGGGGGACTGAGTAATATAGCCAAAAATAGCCGTACATGGTAGCTTTTTTTCTAAAATTAATATACAGCACAAACAGGAAGTGGTCAAGATTAGATTTTTAATTATATAGAAGGCAAGGCAACTTTAACATTCTTTAACCAACTTTTCAATTAGGCAAGGCAACTTTAGCGTTCTCAAACCAACTTTTCAATTAGGCAAGGCACTATTAGCGTACTCAAACCAACTTTTCAATTAGGCAAGGCGACTTTAGCATTCTCAAAACAAACTTTTCAATTCGGCAAGACAACTTTAGCATTCTCAAAACCAACTTTTCAATTAGGTAAGGCAACTTTAGCATTCTCAAACCAACTTTTCAATTAGGCAAGGCAACTTTAGCATTCTCAAAACCAACTTTTCAATTAGGCAAGGCAACTTTAGCATTCTCAAAACAAACTTTTCATTTGGGAACGGCAACTTAAGCATTTTCAAACCAAAGGCAACTTTAACATTTTCAAACCAAAACACACTTTTGCATTTTCAAACCACATTTTCAAACCACATTAAGGGCACTGACAGGTCAGTAAAACCACTCACAGTTTAGTAGACATGTGTTCAATGTTGTTCACAGCTCAGACTGAGAGACGTGACCCTCTCGTTACCCCCATCTTGCAGAGACTGACTGAGACACTCAACACTTACGGGTTTTATAGTCCCTCCACCCTCCCACCGGAAGGGGCATGGCCTTCATGGCGTGATTGACAGGAGAGAGAATCTCAACATTTTCTAAACATTAATAAATCTTTTATTTTTCATCGATGGGAAAAAATCCTCTTGGCCTGCCCAGCGGAGGGGGACTCTGAGTAAGATGGCCAAAAATCACAGCCGTCAGTGGTAGTGTTTTTTTTCTAAAAATCAATGTGCAGTGCACCAGGAACTGGTCAAGATGAGACTTTTAGTAATATAGATGATGTAAAGTATCAAAGATATTTTATCCCAAATTTATGAGAGATAATAAAAGAATGAAAGATATCAAGGTGTTAACACCTAACCCACTGCCAACAATGCACAGTTCCCTTGATCGTCATTACTTTTTTTGCATATCATTCAATCATTTGTTCGATATCTCTCGATATCACCATCTAGATCTCTCGTTGCCCTTTCCCCTGACTCAGTCTAAAAAAGGGTCTCGACCTGAAACGTCAACTATTCCTGTTCTCCAGAGATGCTGCATGACCCGCTCAGTTACTCCAGCTTTTTGTGTCTATCAAGTTGAAGTTCAAGTTCCCATTTATTGTCACATGCACCAATTAAGACTTTGCCTTCCATCACAGTGAGGAGGAGATTCACTGTGATTGATGTTTGTGTAAATTGTGTTGTGTCTTGGTACTTCTTCTTGTTTGTATGACTGCAGAAACCAAATTTTGTTTTAACCTCTGGGCTCAAATGACAACAAATAAATTGTATTGTACTGTAATTGTATTGTATTACGGCACAGTGAAATTTGAGTTACCATACAGCCATACAATTAAAATAACATAATACATGATAGAACTTAACATAAACATCCACCACAGTGATCACTGTGATGGAAGACAAAATTCAGTCAGTCTTCCTCCTTTTGTTCACCCGTGTTTGGGGCCTTGACCCTCCATAGTCGTCGCTGTACAGGCCCTCTCGTCGGGATGATCGAAGCTCCAACTTCGGGACAGAAGAAACACATTCCGTGGCTTGGAGTGCCCGAATCGGCCACTTTCTTACTGGAGACCATGGCTTCTCGATGTTATAGAACGCAAGCAGGCCAGCGGTCGGAGCTCTTCTACGGCGATCCCCGGCTAGGGATTCCTGGCTCCGGGATGATAAAGTTCGCTCCACGCCTCCTGCAAGAAGCTCCGCACACTGCGGCTTCACGATGTTAAAGTCAGAAGGCCGGCGGTCAGAGCCTTTCTTCTGGCTCCGCGATGTTAAAGTCCACACTGCGCTTACTGAAGCTCCGGGCCATCTCCGGTAAAGGCTGCACCAATCCAAGTTGTTAGACCACAAGGGAGTCGAAAATGTGACTAGGAGAAAAGTCGCATCTCCGCCGAGGTAAGTGACTGTAAATCGTTTCCCCCACCCCCCACATAAAAACATACCAAGAAACATTAATACATACATTTAAACATACTAAAAAAACAAAAAAAGTTGAAATGACTAACATACTGCTGGCGAGGCTGCCGCTGTGTCATTAACTGAGGAATTGCTGTCCCATGTTAAGCCCCTGTCCCACTTTCAGGACCTAATTGGCGACCTCGCTTGTGAGTGGTCTCCGCGTACTCGTGACCTCAAGTAGGTCACGGCATTTTTCACAGCCTGATAAAAAATGTCCACGAGTAAAAAAAAGGGCGGCACGGAAAAAATTGATACTTTTTACTCGTAGGTAGGTCATAGGTAGGTAGTAGTAGGTCGTGATGGTAGTCGTAGATAGTCGTAGGTAGTCATATGTTAGTAACTGGCCCGAGAAAAATAATGCAAACATGACGTAATTTTATCATGTGATCATTTCCCATTCGTAGCTTGTCGTAGTTGGTCTTAGGTGTGGAAGACTGAGGTCAAGAGGGGTCCCGTAGGAGGTCGTGGACATAGTCATAGGAGGTCATAGACATAGTTGTAGGAGGTTGCAGACATAGTCGTAATAGGTCATGGACATAATCGCATGAGGTTGTAGGAGGCCTTTTACTTCGGCGAGTCAACACGACCTTCACAACTTTTTTCAACTCGTCTACGGTCTTCTAAACTCGTGGATTAGGTTGTCCAAGTGGGACAGGCCCTTTAGTTTGCTAAAAACTATTATAAAAGTTATGCAAATATTAAGAGCCATGTCCAACTTTATTTTCAGATATTCGGCATTTCATTATTTTGCTTCTGGGCTCCAATTCCTATGCAGTATGTAAATGCGAGGGGATGTTTATTTTTGCTTTTACTATTTATTCCTGGCGAACATAAATCTTTCTCCTGGAAGCTACAGGCATAGGTTGTACACAATGACGATGATGCAGCCATTACAGAGTATTATAATAAATCCTTTAAGCTTATGTGACTGGCAACCAGACGCATATGGAGAAGGAAATTTGCAGTAGCTCCAGGAATACTGATCATCCCTAAGCCAATAATCATTCTGGCATCACTCTGCTCTTTAGATTCAAGCTGCAGCAATTTATTTAGCTCCTCTTCTCATTCTTGTAAAAGACCTCAGCAATATTAAGGGCAGTTTAACTGATAACCATTGTCCTGAAAGCAATCAATATTTTTTTTCTGATCACAGTGAGAAGTTGCCTGAAGGAGCAAGTTCAGAGTCTAACCGTTAATACTGCGTGCTCCAATTTGAAGCCATTTACTTTTCCTTGATCATCATTTACTTTGCTGTACATTCCTGTTGTAAGTACATTTTCTTCATGGCGATTTGAATTGCAATCACGGTGGCGCAGCGGTAGAGTTGCTGCCTTACAGCGCCAGAGACCAGGGTTCAATCCTGACTACGGGTGCTATCTGTAGGAAGTTTGTACGTTCTGCCCGTGACCTGCGTTTGTAGGCTAATTGGCTAGGTAAAATTGTAAATTGCACCCAGTGTATGTACGATAGTGTCAATGTGTGGGGATCGCTGGTCGGCGAGGACTCGGTGGGCCGAAAGGCCTGTTTCCTCACTGTATCTCTAAACTAAAAACTAACACTAAACTAAACTAAACATGTTATATCTAAACACTTCAGTATCTGATTTCTCAAGCTAAATTGACTGGGCTTCAACTGAATTTAGACTGAATTTAGAACATTGGCGTACTAAGGGAGTGGTCAATAAGCCATTTTGAAGGTCAAAAGCCTGCATTCTTGACATAATTGATATAACAGCTGTCGTTCAGTACAACATTCATGACTATTTTTATCCCAGGACATGCAACTGTGCACACAGCTACCACTGCTCTGTTGGGATTCCTACCTAAATCTTTCCTCTTCTACATCTCTCTCCCCTTTACTGCATTATTTCATGATCTCTTGATGAAGCACCTGCGAATTATCTTCAGATAATTTTCCATAGCAAAGACATTCACCTGGAGATTCTGTCACGCAGTTAACATTTTTGCACGCTGTGCGATACAAATTTATCGAAACCCTGACTGGTACATACAATAGATTATAATTATATTACTTGAAATGTATTTGGCTCCTCCATCCGTAAGACTTGCTTATGCCTGGAGGCAGCAGGACTTGTGCAATGGTCTCAAAGGGTGTCCAATGCGCATCTCAATGTCGCTCATCTAAAATACTTTGGTGCTTGTGACCGTACATGTACACAACAATTTTTAGTGAGTGGCATCTAAAATTGAAATCACAGACTACAACTGTGGTACCTGTTGTACAACTACAACTGCAAGTAGGCACACATTATTGATTTCACTAACTGAAAAAAACAGCAAGGAAACCCTTCAGCCTACTGAGTCCTTGCCAACCATCAATCACCCGTTCTTACTAGTTCTATGTTATCCCACTGTAGCAACTACTCCCGACACATAAGGGGCAATTTACAGAGGTCAATTAACCCATGAAACCCACACAACTTTGGGATTTAGATTTTACTTTAGACTTTAGTGAAACAGCGTGAAAACAGTCCCTTCAGCCCACGTGCAACATTAGATTGATTCCAAGTTAGACCTCTTGTGGGATACGAAAGTCTTTGACTGGATTTGGTATCTTCTCCCCACAATTAGAGGTCACCTGGTTCATCATCACTGTCACTTTTGATACTTAGATCCTCCTGCAGATTTCAACTTTTAAGATTTTACTTTCCCTCTCATCCCGATTAACTTCCCCTTCCCCAACATCCACTCTTGATTCCTTTTAACCTATTTTACCTCAACTCAAGTCCCTAATGCAACCACGGGTCCTGGTGAGACCGCACCCAGAGTATTGTGTGCACTTTTGGTCCCCTAATTTGTGGAAGAACATCTTGCTGTTGAGGAAGTTGGTTCACAAGGTTAATTCCTGGGGTGACAGGACTGGCATATGATGAAAGAATGGATCGACCAGCCTTATATTCACTGGAATTTAGAAGGATGAGAGGGAATCTTATGAAACTTATAACATTCTTAAGTGATTGGACAGGTTAGATGCAGGAAAAAAAATTCCCCATGTTGGGTGGGTCCAGAACCAGAGATCTCAGTTTAAGAAAAAGGGGTAGGCCATTTAGGACTGAGATGAGGATTTTTTTTCTCATCTAGACAGTTGTGAATCTGTGGAATTCTCTGCCACAGACAGCAGAGGAGGCCAATTCTCTGGATGTATTCAAGAGAGAGTTAGATATAACTCTTAGATTTTAGATGATCAGCCATGATCATATTGAATGGCAGTGCTGGCTCGAAGGGCCGAATGGACTACTCCTGCACCTATTTTCTATGTTTCTACGTTACTGTGTTTTCTAACCATCAGTCTACTAAACTACTGCCATTCTCCCAGGTGATTAGGATTGGGCCACACTGCACTGCGATTCCCATGTCCCGACTCTCATGGTAACAATCACTCACTGCCTCCCAAACTGCCTTATTGGTTTTGGTTCATAATTGTCATGTGTGCCGAGATTATAATGAGAAATCCAGGCAAATCAAACCACACATGAATAATAAGGTCGTGCAAAAGCGAAAATAAACAGAGCACAGAATATAGTGTTACAGCTATGGGTAAAGAGCAGTTTAAAAATGTGCAGGAGATTCATTGAGGTAGATTGGAAGAACAGGAATTCTACCATAACACGAAAAGTCCATTCAAGTGTTCCCCAGAGGTGTTAACAGTGGGGAAAAAGCTTTTCTTGAATATGGTAGTATGTGAATTCAGCTTTTGCATGTTCTGCCTGTCAGGAGAAAGGAGGAGACGAGAGAATGACTGACATATGGGTGGGTGGTCCTCGATTATGTTGGCTGCACTACCGAGGCAACATGAGGTGTACATCTTACCGAGGATTGCACCTCTCCCATTATTGATTTGACTAACTGAAAGACACAGCATGGACACACACCCTTCAGTCCACAGACCCAACCATCCATCACCCGTTCTTACTAGTTCTATATAATCCTACTGTTGCAACCACTCCCTACACATAAGGGGCAATGTACAGAGGTCAATTAACCTACAAAACTTACACAACTTTGGGATTTAGACTTTACTTTGGACTTTAGAGAAACAGCGTGGAAACGGGCCCTTTGGCCTAACGAATCCACGCTGACCAATGATCACCCTGTACTACCACTACATTATACACTTGGGATAGTTACAATTTACTATTGTAACCTACAAACCTGCACGTCTTTGCAGTGTGGAAGGAAACCGCAGCACCCGGTGGAAACTCACGCAGTCACAAGGAAAACGTGCAAACTCCACTCCGACAGCACTCAAGGTCAAGATCAAACCTGGGTCCCTGGCGCTGTAAGGCAGTAGCTCAACCTGCTGTGCCACTGTGTTATCTTTGACTATAGCCACCCACGAGACCCAGGAACCAACCTAATTCATTCCCACCAGCTTCATTGTTACAAAACCAGTTTGGAGGAATAGCCTTTGGAAGCTTTGCCCTGTATGCGTAACATTTTGGGTCATATACGCAGTAGAAAATAGCCATAGGGAAGATGATTATGCACAAAATAAGCCCTGGCCCACCATAAACATTGTTTTGCAAGCCTTTTGAGGTATGGAGAAGTTATTAATCTGTGGGATTGCATTCAATAAATTTTTGAAATCTTGATTAATCCTTACAATCTGAGATTTCACCTCATCAACAGGTATGAGTCATGACATTCTCCAACAGTGAGTGCTGAGCTCGCATTGTCTTTTCCTGCCCCCAACATATTTAAGTTTTACCTATTTCCTATAAACGTAGAGGACACTTTTTAAAATCTCTTTCCTCGACGTGATGCTACTTTTCTGTATCGTTTCTCCGTCCGCGCTATGGCCTAACATCGTGGATCTGGCAGTACCTTTGATGAGGTTTGACTTTGGGAGCTCTAACCGCAGGAGCCTACGGACTTAACATCGTGGAGCTCGCGGTCCCTTGGTTAGGGACCGACTTCGGGAGCTCCAACCACAGGAGCTTCGACCGCCCCGATCGCAGGAGCTTCGATCGCTTCCACACGGGAGCTTCGAACACCCCAACGGCGGATGGTTCGACTACCCCGACTGTGGGAGAAAAGGAGAGAAGAAGATAATATGTTATTGCCTTCCATCATAGGGTGCTGTGGTGGATGTTTATGTTAATGTTTATGTAGTTGTGTGTCTTGTTGCTTTTGTGGTATGAATGTATGGCAAATCAAATTCCTTGTATGTTTTTACATACTTGGCTAATAAATTAATTACAATTTATTAATAGGAAAACATAATCACCCCTGGATAGTTATATGGATGGTAAGGGAATGGAGGGTTATGGTCTGAGCGCAGGTATATGGGACTAGGGGAGATTATGTGTTCGGCACGGACTAGAAGGGTCGAGATGGCCTGTTTCCGTGCTGTAATTGTTATATGGTTATATGGTTATAATTACAAAGTAAGCATGCATGTACAGCAGGCAGTGAAGAAAGCGAATGGCATGTTGGCCTTTATAACACGAGGAATCGAATATAGGAGCAAAAAGGTCCTTCTGCAGTTGTACGGAGCCCTAGTGAGACCACCCCTGGAGTATTGTGTGCAATTTTGGTCCCCTAATTTGAGGAAGGACATTCTTGCTATTGAGGGAGTGCAGCATAGGTTTACAAGGTTAATTCCCGGATGGCGGGACTGTCATATGATGAAAGAATGGAGCAGCTGGGCCTGTACACTCTGGAGTTTAGAAGGATGAGGGGGAATCTCATTGAAACATATAAGATTGTTAAGGGCTTGGACACGCTAGAGGCAGGAAACATGTTCCCGATGTTGGGGGAGTCCAGAACCAGGGACCACAGTTTAAGAATAAGGAGTAAGCCATTTAGAACGGAGATGAGGAAACAATTTTTCTCACAGAGAGTGGTGAGTCTGTGGAATTCTCTGCCTCAGAGGGCAGTGGAGGCAGATTCTCTGGATGCTTTCAAGGGAGAGCTAGATAGGGCTCTTAAAAATAGCGGGGTCAGGGGATATGGGGAGAAGGCAGGAACAGGGTACTGATTCGGGATTATCAGCAATGATCACATTGAATGGCGGTGCTGGCTCGAAGGGCCGAATGGCGTACTCCTCCACCTATTGTCTATTGTCTAATTACAATTACAATTACATATTGGGGAAAATGAAGAATGTACAAAATATGTGACAGTCTACTTGTGCCTGGAAGCATTACTTGCAAAATTGGATATATGATGTACGCAGAAGCAATATATGTCTATATGAATATATATTTATATTTTTGTACAACTATGCCTAGAGCAGTACAAGGTGAGCAAGCAATGAAGGAGCTAGCATTTCCCTGCCATTTTAACTGAAGACAGCAACAATATGAATAGCATGTGTTTTTGGTGTTTAAATGGTATACAGCATAATACATTAATCAGTGTCACATTTGGCAATGCTTGTACTGTGTTAGAATAGAATGAACGCCACTCAAAATATAACCCCAAGGTCAATAATAACATTTCCTCACAGCATCAAAGCCTAACTAGCAGACTCATCTGCACTGTCCCTAATGGTTCCCATTACCACTTTCCTTGGCCATCAGTTTCCAGCACTGGTAGTCCTTGTGTTCCTGTGGCTACGGTATCTCCATTATCGCCCTGCCCTATCCCCATGCTGGGTCCATCTGGCCTTTGTTTTTTCTTTTGCCTCCAGCTAACATCCACCAGCCTCTGTATCCCAGCTCTACCCTTCCCCCTCACCTGACTCCATCTTCCTGTCATTCTTCACTTCTCATTTGCCCACCTATCACTTCCTGGCCCCTCTCTCACCCTTTCACCTTTTAAGCTTGGATAGACTTGGTTTATACTCTCTAGAATTTAGGAGATTGAGAGGGGATCTTATAGAAACTTACAAAATTCTTAAGGGGTTGGAGGCTAGATGCAGGAAGGTTGCTCCCGATGTTGGGGAAGTCCAGGACAAGGGGTCACAGCTTAAGGATAAGGGGGATATCCTTTAAAACCAAGATGAGAAGAACTTTTTTCACACAGAGAGTGGTGAATCTCTGGAACTCTCTGCCACAGAGGGTAGTTCATTGGCTATATTTAAGAGGGAGTTAGATGTGGCCCTTGTGGCTAAGGGGATGAGAGGGTATAGAGAGAAGGCAGGTACGGGATACTGAGTTGGATGATCAGCCATGATCATATTGAATAGCGGTGCAGGTTCGAAGGGCCGAATGGCCTACTCCTGCACCTAATTTCTATGTTTCTATGTTTCTAATCTGTCTATCTTCCCTCTCCACTCTCAGTCCTGATGCAAGACTTCAACACAACACCTCCACTCAGTCCGCATTAACCGAACTCATCTCCCGGTTGCTTAGCACTTCAACTCCCCCTCCCATTCCCAATCTGACCTTTCTGTCCTGAGCCTCCTCCATTGTCAGAGTGTGACCCAGCGCAAATTAGACGAACAGCACCTCATATTTCGCTTGGGTAGCTTACACTCCAGCGGTATGAACATTGACTTCTCTAACTTCAAATAGCTCTTGCTTTCCCTCTCTCTCCATCCCACCCCCTTCCCAGTTCTCCCACCAGTCTTTCAGTCCCCGACTACATTCTATCGCTGTAGCGCCAACTCCCTTGACATCAGTCTGAAGAAGGGTCTCTACCCGAAACCTCATCCATTCCTTCTTTCCAGAGATGCTGCCTCTCCCGCTAAGTTACTCTAGCATTTTGTGTCAACTTTTGATTTAAACCAGCATCTGCAGTTCTTTACATAGATACATGGATATATAGGCAATAGGTGCAGGTGTAGGCCATTCGGCCCTTCGAGCCAGCACCACCATTCAATGTGATCAAGGTTGATCATCCATAATCAGCACCCTGTTCCTGCCTCTCCCCATACCCCTTGATTCCGCTAGCTCTATCTAATTCTCGTTTGAAAGCATCCAGTGACTTGGCCTCCACTGAGGCAGAGAATTCCACAAATTCACAACTCTCTGGGTGAAAAAGTTTTTCCACATCTCAGTTCTAAATGGCCTACCCCTTATTCTTAAACTGTGGCCTCTGGTTCTGGACTCCCCAAACATCGGGAACATGTTTCCTGCCTCTAGCGTGTCCAAACCCTTAATAATCTTATATGTTTCTAAACACAAAACATCAGCAATCTTTTCTCCCTTGCGAAAACTGGCCAAGTTGCAAAATGTGTTAGTCTCCAAAGGGACAAAGTGTAGATGGGTAGATTAATCGCCCACTGTTAGATGCTGCTTGTGTGTGGTGAGCATTAGAATCTGGAAGGGGATGATGAGGGAGTGAGGACACTGGATGGACTTTGCTTTGGCTTGGGTATATGAGATCACAAATGATGTGCATGCTATCAAGGCACCCAACACTAAGGGTGAAGCTTGCTTTATCGTTATAAAGCCACGCACTGTCTTTATTTATTGGTTTCCCACAAGACTGAAAAATGCACGTAAATCGTTAGTGACCTTTACTTGTGGATGCAAACAGTTAAATGCTGCAAACATATCCAGCTCCTGCCAAACCAGCCAACATCATGGGGAGTTTACTGCCTCATGGCCCTGAGTCTTGCTGGCAGTCTGGCCCTTTGGTCTCCTCCCTAAGGTTGCAGGAATGGCTTCAGAAAATGTTGATTTCTTACCACAAATTCTTACAGTTCCTTATTGAAAAAACCAGCATCCTCGACACATGAGGTAAACATCGCATCCTGCTGAAAGTACTGGCCTCCTTTTTCTCTTGTCCTATGCACGGCTGTGATAAAAAAAGTAAAGGCCTGTACTGGACCCACTCTGGGAGCGATAGATTCTCGCAGAGGATTTAAAACTCCTTCAATATCTTTCCTGTGGATTTTAGTAATTAGAAGCGATGAAAGAAAAAGACAATTGCTGCAAAGAATTGTGGCAACGGTCAGATGAATTAATCAGCAATTAATCTGTCATGGTGGACAATCTCTTTAAATAGTGCTGGTGCCGGGTCCCACTGGGTGCCATACACACGAGACATCATTCACTGGTGGGTTGAGAAAAGTCAAAATTAAAATTCCGATGAGAAGATCTGTCTCTCAATGGTACAAAAGTACAAATATTCGTACACAAAGCCTTGAGAGTGTAAATTTGCAAAATTTTGTCTGTTAAAAATGGAAGCTATATTTTAACTGAAATAACATTCAGTAGTTTGCACCCCAAGCACAGTAGTTTGTTTCTGACATTCATCATGTTCAACCAGCCCATCTATCCTCACAACTGCATTGTTTCAATGAAGCTCAATGTGGCTCAGGGAACATTATTGAGTCTGAAGAAGCGCCTGGACCCGAAACATCTCCAGAGATGCTGCTTGTCCCACTGAGTTACTCAAACATTTTGTGTCTATCTTCGATTTAAACCAACATCTGCAGTTCCTTCTTACACAACACCATTTCATCATCTTATTCACACTCCACCCCTTCCTCCTCCCTTCCTCATTCACATATCTCCCTCTCTGGTTTCATATTTCACTTTGAAAGAAACACAATTACTACAAATTGAAAAATACTAGCACCATCATCCCCCATAACCATTCTCCTCCATTGAAATTCATTAGGAGAGTAGTCCTTGTGCCTGGTTGAATGGATTCATGTAAGTCCAGCAACAGAGCAAGACGAACAACTGCAAAACCCATAGCAACAGCAGTAAGCTGATTCTCTACTACGTGGAACTGTGTTTCCCACACATATTTGTAGGCAATGTTAAAACAGATCAGGGTGAATGATGTTTCCAGCATATTGTAATCTACTATAAAATGGTATCTTGGTGGCTTTGCTGGTGGGCTTCAAAGCTACCAGTCATCTTACTTCCCCAGCCTCTGCCAGAAGCATTTCTAGGACGTTGTCATCAGCACATTGAACAGTTTGCCAATACCCTGTTTTCCAGAGTAGAGAATTATGGTAACGTTGGCATTTATAAAGCCGGGTGGAGTGAATGAGCACTGGGGTCTGCAGTTTTGGTTGGCTTCCCAAAGGTGCGGTATTATCTATATTACTAAAAGTAAGATCTTGACCACTTCCTGTTTATATGTTTCATGATTTTAGCAAAAACGCTGCCACTTACGGCTGTGATTTTTGGCCATCTTACTCAGAGTCCCCCTCCGCTGCGCAGGACAAGAGGATTTTTCCCATCGATGAAAAATAAAAGAGTTATTAATGTTTAAAAATGTTGATATTCTCTCTGCTGCCCCTGCTGGTGGGAGGGGGTAGGACTATAAAACCCAAAAGTGTTGTGACTCAGTCAGTCTATGCAAGATGGGGGAAGTGAGACGGTCACGTCTCTCAGTCTGAGCTGTGAATAACATTGAACACATGTCTACTAAACTGTGAGTGTGGTTTTACTGACCTTGAGTGCCCTTAATATGGTTTGAAAATGAAAATGTTTGGTTTGAAGTAAAAGCACTGCAAATGGTAGGAGGGGGTTTGGGTTGAAGTAAAAGCACTGCAAATGGTTGGTGGGGGTTTTGGTTGAAGTAAAAGCACTACAAATGGTTGGTGGAGGTTTGGGTTGAAGTAAAAGCACTGCAAATGGTTGGTGGGGGTTTGGGTTGAAGTAAAAGCACTGCAAATGTTTGGTGGGGTTTGGGTTGAAGTAAAAGCACTGCAAATGGTTGATGGAGGTTTGGGTTGAAGTAAAAGAACTGCAAATGGTTGGTGGTCTAAACTTGACAACTTCCTGTTCGACACTGTATATTAATTTTAGATAAAAAGCTACCACTTACAGCTGTGATGTTTGGCCATCCTCCTTAGTCCCCCTCCGCTCATCAGGCGCAGAGGATTCTTCCCATCAATGAAAAATAACAGTGTTATTAGTGTTTAAAAAATGTTGAGAATCTCTCTCCTGTCAATCATGCTATGAAGGCCACACCTTTTCCAGTGGGAGGGGGAGGGATTATAAAACCCAGAAGTGTGGGTGTGGCTCAGTCTCTGCATGATGGAGGAGGGTGAGGCCATGACTCTGTCTGAGCTGTGAATCAACTGAACATGCATAATGTCTACTGAAATGTTAGTGTGGTGTTTTGTGTGGTGTTATGGGGGTTTTATGGTGATTTCACCCTGCTTGAAATGGTATGAAACTGCATTTGAATGTAGTGGCCTTGCACCCTGCAAGAAATGGTATGAAACTGCATTTGAATGTGGTGGCCTTACACCCTGCATGAAATGGTATGAAACTGCACTTGAATTTGGTTGCCTTGCACCCTGCTAAAAGTGGTATGAAACAGCACTTGAATTTGGTGGCCTTGCACCCTGCTAAAAGTGGTATGAAACTGCACTTGAATTTGGTGGCCTTGCACCCTGCTTGAAGTGGTATGAAACTGCACTTGAATTTGGTGGCCTTGCACCCTGCTTGAAGTGGTATGAAACTGCACTTGAATTTGGTGGCCTTGCACCCTGCTTGAAGTGGTATGAAGCTGCACTTGAATTTGGTGGTCTTGGATCCTGCTTGAAGTGGTATGAAACTGCACTTGAATTTGGTGGCCTTGCACCCTGCTTGAAATGGTATGAAACTGCACTTGAATTAGGTGCCTTGCACCCTGCTTGAAATGGTAGTAAAACTGCATTTGAATTTTGTGGCCTTGCACCTGCTTGCTTGAAATGGAATTTCAAGCACTTGAATGTGGTGGCCTTGCATCAGCTTGAAGGACTGGTAAGAACCCCAATAATGCACTTGAATTATGTGATACTAGCCCTCAGGAGAAAGTGGTTCAGTAAACAATTTGAATTTTGTGCTCCAGAACCCCCCCCCCCCCCAAATGGAATTTCAATTGGAATATTGGTGGAGAGCTGGAAGCATTGCGTTGGGGGACCATCTGCCACCCCAATGTACATGGGGCCCAAAGGGTCCATACTAGTCCTCAGTATTCCATCCCTTACTGTTGTTGTGTGTATCAAGAAACAGTGAAAACCTTTGTTTCAATCAGGCCGTACACAAGTATAATAGAGTGCAGAATACAATGTTGCAAAACAATATCATTATAGTTTCAGAGGTATGAAAAAGTGCATGGTGTGCAATGAGGTAGGTTGGAAGAGCAGGACTACATCCTAGTTTAGGGCAGGCGTATTCAGTAGTCTGATATGAGCATGGAAGAGGTGTTCTTGAATCTGGCGGTTGATGCAGCTTTAATATCTTTAACCCGACACGAGAGGGGAGAAGAGGGAATTGTTGGGGATGAAAATGGTCCTTGATTATGTTCAAAGGCAATATAAAGTGTCGATGGAGTCGACGAGGGTGAGGCTGGTTTGTGTCATGGATTAGGCTACATACACAACTCTCTCAGGGTCTTGAGCAGAGCAATCGACAAACCAAGTTCTGGTGCATCCTGATGGGATGATAACTTCACTTGTTCTGAGGAAATAGAGGCTTTTGTGTGCTTTCCTGGTCATAGAGTGATATAGTGTGGAAACAGGACCTTCGGCCCAACTTGCCCACATTTGCCCAACATGTCCCAGCTGCAGAAGTCCCACCTGCCCTCATTTGGTCCATATCCATCCAAACCTGTCCTATCCATGTAACTGTCTAACTGCTTCTTATATGTTGGGAAAGTTCCTGCCTCAACTACCTCCTCTGGCAGCTTGCTCCACACACCCACCACCCTTTGTGTGAAAACGTTACCCCTCAGATTCCTATTAAATCTTTTCCCCTTCACTTTAAACTGCATTGGCTACAACATCAATGTAGTTGGCTCAGTGCAAATTGTTGGTGATATTTATGGCTGGAAACTCGACCAAGCTCTTGACCATCTCCACTTGGGCACCATCGACGTGGACTGAGTCATCTACACCATCTCACTTCCTAAAGTCTTTCATCCCGCTGAGGGGGAGATTGTTGTCTTGTTACCATGTTACTAAGCTCTCGATCTCCATCCAGTAATCCATCTTGTCATTGTTCGAGATCCAGACCACGAGAGTGGTGTCTTCTGCTCGATTGTAAGTAGTTAGAAAAAGCTTTTGCCATATAATCATGAGTGTATAAGGAGTATGGTAAGGGGCTGGTAAAGAATCAATGTGGGCACCAGAGTTTAAAATTATCATAGAGGATGTTTATTCACCTATCCTCATTGACTGATCTGTGGGTGAGAAAGTTGAGGTGTAATATCTCCCAGGTCAATAAATTTGTAGAAGAGTTTGATTATTGAAACATAGAAAATAGATGCAGAAGTATGCCATTCGACCCATTGAGCGAGCACTGCCATTCGATTTAATCATGGCTGATCATCCAAATGCAGTTCTTTGTTCCTGCTCTCTCCCCTTATTCCGTGATTCCGTTAGCCCGAAGAGCTACAGGTGCACAACCTTTTATCCGACAGCCTTGGGACCAGACACTTTTCGTAATTCGGAATTTGTCGACCTTCGGAATGGAAATTTTTTTGCGTAGATTTTAATGGCTGGCTCAGTGGTAGAGTGCCCGGCTCATATCCGCAAGGTCGCGAGTTTGCGCCTTGATCCCGGCAGTTCCTCGGTCGCGAGTTTGAGTCTTCAATGTAGTTTTTTCTTGCAGAATAAATGTATGTATGAAATGCAGTGTGTTGAATGAATTCCTGAATTTGTAAATGTGACCGCAGCATTGAATAACCTCTCGCACTCATGTCACCCTAGCGGGGCTACATGCCCTAAGGCGACATTTTCACACTCTTATATCCGTGTGCAGCAGAAGCGACGTGCGTTTGGCGCCAAACGTGAGCTTTGGTGTGCAGACGACATCCTGGAAAAAATGTCTGGTTTCTTCCAGGTAGGCGATATACCCTCCCGGGCAATATACCCTCCACTTCTCTTTTATGAAGGGGATTTAGTTCCCCTTTCTTCCAGGACCGACCGGAGGTTCCGCTGTCACCTCTGCGGGCCACCCTCGGTGAACGCTCACTCAACTTTGTCTTGGGATTCCTACTCTCCCGCGCAATGTACCCTCACCTTCTCTTTTATGAATGGGGATTTAGTTCCCCTTTCGTGGAGGACCGACCGGAGGTTCCGCTGTCACCTCAGCGGGCCGCCCTCGGTGAACGTCCTGTCTCCCTGTCCCTGGGATAGCAGGGGGCGATCAAACAGCACAATACCCCCCTCCCCCTCCAACTCCAGAGGAATCCGCTCCCCGATGGGCCGCTACGGCAACAAGTGGCAGTTCGCCCACAGCCCGAGCTGCGCGACCCCAAGAACAAGACGTACCTTGCATACCATCAGCTTCTGCCCCTACGGGGAGCGTGTTCCTCTGGAGTTGGAGCGGGGCTGGGCTGGAGTCGCTGATCTGGGATCTCCGTGCTTGCAGTGGGCCTGGGGGTCGGTGTCCCGATGAGGGGGCACAGCTCGGGCTGTGGGCGAACTGCCACTTGTCGCCGTAGCGGCCCATCGGGGAGCGGCATCTGGTGGTCCTGATGTCTCCCGCTAGTTTGCAGTTTTCCTCTGGAGTTGGAACGGAGCTGGGCTGCTGCTGGCTGTGGGTCTCTGGGATCTCCGTGCTTGCAGTGGGCCTGGGGGTTGGTGTCCCGTTGGTCCTGATGTCTCCGGTGACTGGCATTGTATGCTGGCATCGCCGACGTGAAGACAGTGCAAAGCCCCCACGCCAGTACAATGGGCGGGGAGCTGGAGAGGGGAGGGAAGGGGTTACACACATGGCCGGGAAGCAGAGGGGTGTAGGTGGGGTGAAACTGAAGGGAGCGACAATCTGCTGCTCCCTGCCCGCTGAGTTAAAAAGTTCCCATGCAAGACTCACGATACACTGTGTATCGTGAGTCTACCGTGGGAACTTTTTAACTCAGCAGGCAGACAGCAGCATATTGTCAATTATTAACCCTCCCGTGCAATATACCCTCACCTTCTCTTTTATGAATGGGGATTTAGTTCCCCTTTCTTTGAGGACCGACCGGAGGTTCCGCTGTCACCTCTGCGGGCTGCCCTCGGTGAATGTTTTCAAGGACCTTTCTTCAAGGACTGAAAAAATGTCCGCTATTCGTTATTTGGATCTTCGGATAAAAGGTTGTGCACCTGTATATCTAATTCTCTCTTCAAAACAACCAGCGAATTTTAACTCTCGCTTGAAAACAGCCTGTGAATTAATTATATTATATTGTGTGTCACGTCCAAGCTGCCTGACAATTCTTATTGACGAGAACGGTTCCAGTCTGAAATCAGAAACAAGTTCCTATTGCGGGTGAATACAAGATTCTTGTGCAGCTGCCAATTTGTCTTTGTTCTACAGCAGTCTCCTCTCCTTAAAATCTCCAAATAGACTTATCATCTGGCTGATGAGGAGAAAGAAACACACTCGTAAAAATATGGATGATGGCATCCAAGTGGAACCAAAGCAAAGAGATCTCAGAGTAATATAACTAAAGCCATTTGTCAGCAAGGAATCTGACTAAGCCACTGTCACACTGAAGATCCTGAATAGCAACACTATTCTTTTCTCAATTTTCCTCGAGTCTGCACCACAACATCACTTAAACGACCAAGCAATTATTGTAAGTGTTCACACTATTTCTGCTTATTTACTTCCACACATACACAATTGTTCAATCATTAATGACTTTCAAACTTATCCCGATGCAATGTCATATCTTTTTTCCATCCATCTGTTCAGCATATGCCACTATACCCAGTCCTGAACTCCGTCTATCTCTCCTGGCTGAAGAAAGCTCGTAACGTCAGGTGGAGGTTGACCAAAGGGCAGGTCCCAACTCACATTTGGCCCTGAACATCGCCAGTATGAAGATGAATGGGAAACAGATTTAGGGACAAAGCAAACTCACGCCTGCCAGTTCATAGGATTCCTTTTTACCCAGACAAACATTATAAAGCATACATGCGGGATTGAATTCAGCAGTGAATTAAAATATGTGTAACAATTTCCCCCCGACAAGTAATGATGAGGTAGGCGTCACAAGTGTTGTGAAGACCTGTGGCTGCACGAGTGATTATGCACCTTCAGATGCACCACAGGCCAGGCATGTATCGCCTAAACTCATCTCCGAATATATGCTACATGCTTCTGGCACTTGTTCATGTTTCTATGTATCTTATCATATCAGACACAAGGAGGACTTGCAAAGAAAATTGCAGACTTTCTGGAACTAAATTTTATGCCACGATTTTATGGTTATTTTTTTTAATCGATTGACTTCTGCAAAAAAATGCAGAGTGCTTTTTACCAGGATAAAGTTCTTTTCCTGAAATTTCTTTGCTATTTTATAAAATGTTATTTATTGTGAAGTAAAGGAAAAAAAAAGTTCTGTGTTTACATTATAACATCACTAACAGTATTGGCAAGGCAAAAATAAATTTGGCCAAAAACAAGTGTTCACCATAGGTCTTTGCTTTTGAAATGCTATGCTAATGTATTGATTATAGAGTCGTAGAGTCATAGAGTGATACAGTGCAAAAACAGGCCCTTCAGCCGAACTTGCCCACACTGGCCAACATATCCCAGCTGCACTTGTCCCACCTGCCAGCATTTGGGCCATATCCCTCCAAACCTGTCCTATCCATGTACCTGTCTAACTGCTTCTTAAATGTTGGGATAGCCTCAACTACCTCCTCTGGCAGTTCACAAACACACTACCCTTTGTGTGAAAAAATTACCCCTCAGATTCCTATTAAATCTGTTCCCCTTGACCTTGAACCTATGACCTCTGGTCCTCGATTCACCCACTCTGGGCAAGAGACTCTGTGCACCTGTGACTATGGAGATGTATTAGTTTAAGTGAAACTGATTTCACAAGGTCCGGACTAGTCCATTTCCCTCCAAAAGAAGGGTTCTGTCCCGAAACGTCACGTATTCCTTTTCTCCAGAGATGATGCCTGCTCCAGCATGTTGTGTGTATCTTCGGTCCCTCCACAGGTGCTGCCTGACTTGTTGAGTTCCTCCAGCGACTCTCTTTTTATTTTTGCTGCAGATTCCAGCAGCCGCAATCTCTTGTGTGCCTGAGCTGAGGCTGTCAGTAGCACTCAGTAGCCACTTTAGAAATTAGGTCTTAGGAATGATGGATCATTTTATCAGGTGTTCCAGATGGCATACCTCCTCACTCCCCCCCCCCCCCCCCCCCCCCCCCCCCGCTGCAACAGTACAAAATATTGCTCGGACTGTTAGTTATTTTAAATCCATGTGGTTGGCACTCAGCTTGAATTTTCAATGCTGTTTGCACAAAGCTTGCAACGAGAGATTGAATTCTGAGTACACAGATATCCGTCTCTGCCAGGGGCACAAAAACTGTGATTCATCATCTAACTTCAGTTCCCAATCCTGCAGCAACATACACAATTTCAGTCCCAACCTTGACATTGGCAAGGAAAAACCTTATTTATTATCTAAATGATGCTACCGTCACCGCCGGTGCAGAAGTCATCTAAATCTAAATCTAATCAAATCTAAAGCTAAAACTGCAGACTCTACTGCTCATGCAGTTTTCACCAGGAAAGGTTAACTCAAGTGCACATGGAAGCTACTATGCAGAGTTCCTGGAAGCTCCCACATATTCATTGAAAGTGACCTTGAGATACAATAACTTGTGTCTCATGAATGTTCAGATGTATATTTTGCACAATACAAAATGTACCAAATTACTTTGCAGTGGCTTGTTCAGACATATAAATTGAAGTGATTAATGTAAAAAAGTGAAGTAAAGTATCCTTTATTGTCATTCAGACTTTTCAGTCTGAATGAAATTTTGTTCCTTGCAGTCATAACATAGAATAAAATAACAAACCACACAATAAACACAGATTTAACATCCACCACAGTGAGTCCACTAGGTCCTCCTGACTGTGATGGAAGGCAAAAGTCTTAAAGTCCTTGCCTCTCCCCTCCTTGTTCTCCCTCTACGCTGAGGCGATCCAGGCTTCCAATGTTACGACCCTACCGGGTAATGGTAAGTAAGTCCCGCGGATGAATCCGAGCTCCGCGAACGGGCCGGTTCAAACTCCGCGGCCCGGGGCGGTCGAAGCTGCCGAAGCTGCCACCCTCCAGTCCAGCGGACTAAGTTGTTGTTGCGGGAGCTCCGGAGAACAGGTCACCAACCTGGGACCTGCGAGCTCCCGACGTTGTCACCACTGTGCCCGTGGCCGAGTCCACTGGGCCCGCACCCAAGTCCACTGGGCCCACGGCCGAGCCTCCGAAGTCGGATCGCCACCACCGCAACGCCACCACAGCCCCGAGGTCGGCCAGCCTTGCGTTGGAAAGTCCTGGCTCTGCCTACGGAGCCTTGAGATCGGTCCCAGTTGGAGGCCGCCAGATCCGCCATTAGGCCTCAGGTCAGACGGAGTTGGGGGATACAGTATCCCCCCGAAGGAAGAGACAAAAATCATGTTTCTGCCACCCCCTCACACATACACAACCTAATTAAACTAAAATTAACTAAAAAAGGACAAAAAGAAAACAAGAAAAAAAAGAAAAGACAAACGGACTGCAGGCGAGCCGCAGCTGCAGTGCAGCGCCACCACTTCCGGAATGTCTCTGCAAAATAAACACGGTTCACTTAGTCGAAATATTGTTATGATGTACTTCCCAGGGATTCTTTGCAAATCTATAACATTGTTGTGCTAGAAAGTTCCTCTTCTTAAGTCATTTGTGTAAACAAGACAATGTGATGGTTATTAACATTAACTCATATAATAGTAAGATTAAACGAGCTTACCAGTTTGAAGTTTGATCTGTATTTTATGAGGAGTTACAATGAAAGATTACGTGAAGAACCCGCTCAGCACGCATGCGCGGCGTACTTCAAAGCAGCGGTGTGGAATCACAGATAGACACAGTTATTGAAATAAACATAGTAA
This sequence comes from Leucoraja erinaceus, assembly GCF_028641065.1. Lineage (NCBI taxonomy): Eukaryota > Metazoa > Chordata > Chondrichthyes > Rajiformes > Rajidae > Leucoraja > Leucoraja erinaceus. Next base: position 145,205,809 of record NC_073377.1, read on the forward strand.
GACAAGGAGACATCTGTTTATCAGTTTGATCCATATTATTGAGGGTGGGAGCGGAGGGCACGTAATCCCTCATCGTAACTCCTCATAAAATACAGATCAAACTTCAAACTGGTAAGTTCTCGTTTAATCTTACTATTTTACTTCGGAGTCACGTGAGTGACTAAGTGAAGACTTCAAAGATCTGTGATTTCAAACCGTGTAACAGTTCATACTTCACTCGCTGCCGAAGTCATTCGAGGGAGGAAGTATGTTATCGTAATCAACCATGAATCTGTTTGTAAAAACAATAATGGTGTTATTAACAACAACGAGATCAATTGCTCGCCCAGGCTTAAATTATATATTTTTTGCAGATTCTTTTTCTGCAAACGATACAGGTTCTGTCAGTGGTTTGTTATAAAAGTTTGGAACGTATACTCCCTAGACCACCCTGCAGTAGCCAGGATATGGTCCATAGACTCGTCCATCTTCTTAGTTACTGAAGTGGAAGCTGTCCTGGTGGAATAAGATTTATAAACGTTAGTATTTACTCCAGCAACTCCCAGTACCTGCTTGAGCCACTAGAGATAGTTTAGCTCGTCACCCGACCAAGAGGTTTATTGTGGCTGACCCATAAGGCTCTTTCCTCTCCCTCGGTATTCCTTATTGTGTCGATGTAGATCTCTAAGTGGGTCATGACACACAAAACGTGGTTCAGGTGGGTATGCCCGGAATTTCATGACTGGACCTGATGTTCCTGGTCTGTTCTGTTTGGCCAACCCTTGAATGGGCATGTGACACTATCTGGTGTTATAGCCATGTTGTCCAATCGCAGTAGATGGGAGAACTGGCTCTTTGTGTTGATGTAAGGCCACCAGCATGTCCATCTTCAGGGTAGGCTGTTCCAGGGTGAGTGACCTGGCTGGTGATCATCCCCTAAGGTATGTCAGGATTTCACTGACATCCCAATTTGGGTGTACCTATTTCTGGGGAATGGATTGAATATACCTCTCCTGTATCTGATCACCAGTGAGCGGTACCCAAGTTGAGTAGGCTGACAGAACATTTCCTTCATTGTGGTGAAGACCTGCCAGGAGCTCCAGTACAGTTTTTTGTTGTAGTTGAATGTGTAATTCCTGTTTTGGAAAACAATGTCCCATTTCTTGATGCTCCTCAGGTATGTTCCCTAGGATATGCGACGGAATGCTGTCATCAGGTTGATAGTGCTGCTGATCCAAGCACAGCAGTGGTCTTCCCAATTCTGCAATTCTTTTAATGACCATCGGATCACTGGGAACCATGCCTGTGGACTAGGTCCACTGTAATTTGCGTAGTACCCGACTGATGAAGCCGTAGTACCTATTGAAAAGGTAGAAGGAAAGGAGAACATTAGAGATTAGATTCCCCCCACCCCTCAATACGTGGGAATGTCTCCATTGCCGCTGCCTTGATATTGGTTTCATGTGACGTTAGTTAGTACGTGGTGATTTAATTAGATATAAGGAATCGATATCTGGTGTCCAAATTGCTTAGTAATTTCAGCAAATATTTTTGGTTTAAATGTATGTTTACAGTATTTAGTTCACCTTCATTGTGAGTTACTGATGGTCAAAACATGCTTGACGACATACGGTTACCAATTGTTAATAAATTGTCACCTAATATCGTTGTTCTCCGCCCAAGTGGTTTGGTATATGCCACCACTGTGATGTTGTTAACTTATAAACGAACATGCAAATTTGGTGGATTACTGAGCAAATGCTTCACTAGAATTAAGTAAGTAAATATATAACACGTTTAAGTCAATTCACATTGGCACTAAGTATTACAAGCTCAGTAACACATCAGGACACATAAGATGTTACTCAAAACAGGCGGAAGCGTAAAACCATAATCCTTCCTGCCGATAAATTCCATGATAACACTCCAGATTAATCCATTTGCCCCCATATTACAGGTATGGAGATAGTTATGAACACTAGTATCTCAGCTCATAGGAAAGGTACAATGTTCAGTAGCTGGTAATGCTGCTACTATCCCAATTACTTTGCCACGTAGTTGATTGGTGGTTAATGTTACCATAACTGATAGTCTTAATGAATACCAGATGACAAAGTTGTGGATGGTCAACGTAAAGATCTGGATATATGGCAGTGTCCGTTAATAAGTTAGTAGCTAATGCAGCTAAAGCTGTATCCAAGGATAGTGTGTCGCTAATATATAGGCATGCCATGACGGAATGTTTCTTAAGTGTCAGGGCTAGTTGATTCTGGATAGCTTTGACTTAAATGCCGCAATGCTCATCATGGTTACTCCATCCAGGTAATTGCGGTATATCCGAAACTTATATGAGAAGGTACTGAATAGTATGCATCTTGAAGGTCGATGTCTACCATAAAGTATCCTTGGTTCCATGGTAGTAGTTACAAATCCCATGAATGGGTATACCTGGTGAAATACTCAAGTGGTTTATCAATGATGGTGCGACATTCACCGTCGTGGGAGGGTAGATCCCTTGGGGTGCTTGCTGAATTGGTGGCAAGATATTATTCTATTCCCCTTGTATTTATTTTTTGGTGTATAACTACCAAGAGTGATAGCTTCCTAACCAGGCGTGATTCACCCTCCCCTTGATGGTACAACCCTTCACCTTTATGTGATGGTAGGAACCATACTTATCTGTCTTCATTGTTGTTTTCTTCGGTTTCTGGTTCCTTGTTCTTGTAGGGACGATGTTTGTTGGGGGGTGGCGCATTTTCCATGGGGCCTGCTCTGGGCCGTGGCCTAAAAATGCTACGGGTTTGGCATGCAGGCCCCGAGCTTTCACCAGTACCATGAGGTAGACGTCCCTGGTGGCCACGGAGAGGTACTGCTGTCTGGTCTTCTGTGTGGTGCTCATTCCAGACTCTGCCCTCTTGTGCCGAATAGTTTGAACACTTCGTCCAGTTTTTTAGGACTGGTTTGGTAAGTGCCAGGTAGCAGGATCTGTGCTTGTGAGGTCGGCGTTCTCATAGTCCTGTTAATTTCATAGATTGAGGGCAGGTTTGTGACTTCACTTGAGAAGTTATGGGGTATACCGTTGAACAGTAGGGTCAGGTGTTTTGCCATACTACCCTGCCCTTCTGGAATGAGCAGGTGAACATGATAGCCGACGTCAGGGTATCAAATGCATTTTTTAAATATTTAGGTTAATTGCGCTGCTCAATGTGTCCCCCAATAATGGTGGACACTTTGAGTAAATGCAATTTAGGGGAGGCGTGATGAAACCAACGCCTCATGGCTACCTGTCTTGGAGAGGTTTTTTGGAAAAGACAGGTAGTAGGCTGGCCATCAGTTAAGACTGAAGCCATCTCGCTCGTGGTGAAACCACGTTGCGGCCGCACCCAGCAGCTCTTCCTGTTCCTGTACCTCATGCGTACTCCCGATGTTGTTCAGCCATTGCCCCTTCTTCTTGACCAGCCCAGCCCTGGTCGCCAAAGCTGTCCTCGGATGAGGAGGAAGCAATGGCAAGTGTATGAGGCACTGTGGAGGGAGTGCCTGAACTCCCTCTGCGAAACTGCTCCCCATAAAGCAAGCCTCGCTGGAGCTTAAGCTCCACGAGCAGCTCCATGTGGCTCAGGCGGCTGTCTCTGCCCTAAGCGGGCGGTGAGACGTCCCCGTCCGGCGAATCGGAGACCACCGGCCGGATGTCTTGACATCCAGTCCGCTGCTCAGGCGCTAGTGGAACTGGGCTCGGCTCGGTGTCGGGGATGGCGGAGCGCCGGGTTGGCGGTCCTACCGTCCTCTGTCCCCCTCTGATGAGACGCGCCTGTCTGCTGGAGCCGAGCTGGGGACAGGTTTCTTGGAGAGTCTTGTTCTGTTCTTTTTTCTTGGCTGTTGGAACAAGCAAAGAACTCTCCTTTGCCGGATAAATCGACCTCAGAGTAGACTTACCTGATGGTCCGGTTTTAAACTGTAGCGGGAGCGCCTGACTCCTGCTGTTCTCTGGACTGGAACCCGGCACAGCTCCCAGTCTGTGGACCGCAGCATGTGCGGTCCTGGTGGCGTCTTTCCCTCTTCCGCGAACGGAACACTCCTTACCCAGAGTCCAACGGGGGCCGCTTGCGTCTGGACTGGCACCGGCGCAGCTCCCTGTCCGTGGACTGCAGCGTGTGCGGTCCTGGTGGCGTCTCTCCCCCTTTCGTGAAACGGAACACTCCTTCCCCGGAGTCCAACGGGGGCCGCTTGCGTCTGCTGCTTTGCTCCACCTGGAGCAACAAACAGATAAGAGTCGCTGTTAATCTGAAGGTAAGACTTACCTAAAGCTTCCTTTCAGGGTTGTAGCGGGAGTGCCTAACTCCCGCCTGCCACTGTTGCCTGCTAAAACGTAATGCGTGCTGAGCGGGTTCTTCATGTAGTCACTCATGTGACTCCGAAGTAAAATCTTGGATCACTTAAACCAATTGAAGATTTGAGGTTTGTTTTCCCCCAAATTGGATTGCGTGCATGCACAGCTGAGCTACAGATAAAATGATTTTGAGAGAACTGGATCATGCTGAAAATATGTGTGAGTATCATGAAACAATATTAAACCATTATCTTTAGACTGGGAAATGGTAACACGTCAAATATGTCCTGCCTACCCAATATCATAACTGCAACATCCAGCCCGTACTAGCTACATTGTTGACTTCCACAGTGCATCAGCAAGATTGCAAGTACCAGTTCAGATAAGCTGACATTGCATGAAGTTATCATAGACGCAAGAGACTGCAGATGATGATATTTTGGCAAAAAGGCAAAGTGCTGGAGGAACTCAATAGGTCAAGCAGCACCTGTGGAGGGAATGGATAGATGACCTTTCAACCAGAGGCCCTTCTGCAGACTGATAGAGTTGATGGGAGGAAGTTGGAAAAGAGAAGTGGGGGAGAGGCAAAGCATGACAAATGATAGGTGGATACAGCTGAGGAGGGAGGAGGGTAATTGGTAAACATTTGGTATTTGGTCTAAGCAACAAAACCGAGAGGTCAACTAGGTGTCTGATAAGGAAAGAAGAGAAGGGGTGAAATGTAAAGTTAGGGGGAAGGATAAGGGTGGAAGATGGGGGGGAGGGGGGAAAAAAGGGGAAATAGAAACTAAAATTGGATTGGGGGAATGGAAGATTGGGGAGGAATCGAGCAGGATGACGAAAGTGGTGGGAGATGGTGGGAGAAATGTGCGCGCTGGGGTGGAGGGGGGTGGGAAAAGAGGGGAGTAGGTGGCATCATTTGAAATTGGAAAATCCAGTGCACATATATCAGTGGGCTACAAGCTACCCAAACAGAATATGAAGTGCTGTTCTTCCAGTTAGTGTGTGGCCTCATTCTGGCAATGGAGGAGATTAAGGACAGAAAGGTTGGTGTGGGAACGGGAGTTAAATGTTGAGCAACCAGCAGTCTTTAGCAGACAGAGTACAAGCGTTCAGCGAAACGGTCACCTTGTCTATGTTTGCTCTTGTCAGATTGGGCAAATTGGGAGTACCGAATGCAGTAGATGAGGTTCGGGAGGTGTGCGCGAGAACTTTAATCTCATCTGGAAAGGCTGATGGAGTCCCTGGATGGTGGTGACGGAAGAAGTGTTGGGACAGATATTACATCTCCAGCAATTGCAGAAGAAAGCAATTCAAATATGCTTCAAACAATTGAATTTTATACTAGTATTTGAAACATATTTTATTCTTCCTCTCTATTGTGTACACAACAAGGGAACATTTGTTCCATTTCAGTTTGCTAATTAGTGGTCTCAAGCCTGTTAAAAGGCATTGTCTAGAAACTGGTTAATGCTGAATAAAGCACGCAAAAACAATTTCAGTTTAGTTTAGTCAATGATCACATCTATGAGGAGCCAGACCGAGGTCCCAGCGATCTTGACCTTGCAGTCTTTGAAAGTCCCTGTTGACCGAACATCCTGGTCAGCCCTGTCCTTTATGGAGTATACATCGTGTCCACCCGGAGATTCATCGTCTACTTGGCGGACCGATGGCGCCTTCTCCTTTGATGACCGGCATACTTTCTCGAAATGATTTAACTTTGAGCATGCGTTGCATCGTTTACCGTACGCTGGACATTCCCCGGGCCGTGTTTCCGGTCACAATTCGGACACTGCCTGTTTGAGCGACCGTGTTTTGATTGCCTCTGAATGCCCTGCACTGGTGCTGTGTTCATCTGATGGGGTGCAGGACTAAATGCTCCCTCGGAGCCTGCCATCTGCTGTTGTTTGAGCACCTCGGCGTTATGCATGGCACTTTCGATTTGCACAGCTAATGCTAGTGCCTTTTCGAGTGTGAGAGCATCATCCTCCATGAGAAGGCGCTCTTTAATCCGTGGGACCAACGTCTTTTCGATCAGCTGGTCTCTCACCAGATCATCCGTCAGTGCTCCAAAATTGCACTTTGCAGCCAGTGCTATCAACACAGAAGCAAATTGCTTCACCGGTTCGCCCTGTCCCTGTGACCGCTGGCGAAACCAGTATCTTTCCATCAGCACACTGGTCTTTGGGACAAAATATTTGCCCAGTACATTAACAGCAGTACTGTACTCATTAGTTACAGCAATGTCGAGCTGCGCAAAGATTCGCTGTCCCTCCGTTCCGAGGCAATGCAGCAGAATCGCTCGGCGACGAATGCCTGAAATGGCCGCGCCGTCCAGGCCACTTGCGATCAGGTAAGTCTTGAAACTTCCATACCAGCGTATCCATGTTACCGGAGGCTCTCCTGGAGTTTCCAAGAATGGAGATGGGGCAGCGAGGTTTAAACCAGCCATTCTCGTCGCCAGATGTTGTGTTCGAGGGGTAAATAATTCACAATCTACACTTGGTGTACAGAACCCGAAGTGTGTTTATTTCAAGCCTAACATGGCTGCCACCGAAAAACCCCTGGACATCGCCCAGGGAACTCCCTTAGGAAACATTCATCTCGTGGCAGAGCCCCCTAGTGGTGACTCTAGGACACAACAGTATCAAAGCAAAGGATGATGCATACAAATTAGTCAGAAAAAGCAGCATACCAGAGGACTGGGAGAAATTCAGAGACCAGCAGAGGAGGACAAAGGGCTTAATTAGGATAGGAAAAATAGATTATGAAAGAAAACTGGCATGGAACATTTAAAAACTGACTGCAAAAGGTTTTATAGATATGTGAAAAGAAAGAGATTAGTTAAAACAAATGTAGCTCCCTTGCAGTCAGAAACAGGTGAGTTGATCATGGGGAACAAGGATATAGCGGACCAATTGAATAACTACTTTGGTTCCGTTTTCACTAAGGAAGACATAAATAATCTGCCGGAAATAGCAGGGGACCGCGGGTCAAAGGAGTTGGAGGAATTGAATGAAATCCAGGTTAGTCGGGAAGTGGTGTAGGGTAAATTGAATGGATTAAAGGCCGATAAATCCCCAGGGCCGGATAGGCTGCATCCCAGAGTACTTAAGGAAGTAGCTCCAGAAATAGTGGATGCATTAGTAATAATCTTTCAAAACTCTTTAGATTCTGGAGTAGTTCCTGAGGATTGGCGGGTAGCAAACGTAACCCCACTTTTTAAGAAGGGAGGGAGAGAGAGAAAACAGGAAATTACAGACCAGTTAGTCTAACATCGGTAGTGGGGAAACTGCTAGAGTCAGTTGTTAAAGATGGGATAGCAGCACATTTGGAAAGTGGTTAAATCATTGGACAAAGTCAGCATGGATTTACAAAAGGTAAATCATGTCTGACGAATCTTATAGAATTTTTCGAGGATGTAACTAGTAGCGTGGATAGGGGAGAACCAGTGGATGTGGTGTATCTGGACTTCCAGAAGGCTTTCGACAAGGTCCCACATAAGAGATTAATATACAAACTTAAAGCACACGGCATTGGGGGTTCAGTATTGATGTGGATAGAGAACTGGCTGGCAAACAGGAAGCAAAGAGTAGGAGTAAACGGGTCCTTTTCACAATGGCAGGCAGTGACTAGTGGGGTACCGCAAGGCTCAGTGCTGGGACCCCAGCTATTTACAATATATATTAATGATCTGGATGAGGGAATTGAAGGCAATATCTCCAAGTTTGCGGATGACACTAAGCTGGGGGGCAGTGTTAGCTGTGAGGAGCATGCTAGGAGACTGCAAGGTGACTTGGATAGGTTGCGTGAGTGGGCAAATGTTTGGCAGATGCAGTATAATGTGGATAAATGTGAGGTGGCAAAAACAGGAAAGCAGACTATTATCTAAATGGTGGCCGATTAGGAAAAGGGGAGATGCAGCGAGACCTGGGTGTCATGGTACACCAGTCATTGAAAGTAGGCATGCAGGTGCAGCAGGCAGTGAAGCAAATGGTATGCTAGCTTTCATAGCAAAAGGATTTGAGTATAGGAGCAGGGAGGTTCTATTGCAGTTGTACAGGGTCTTGGTGAGACCACAACTCGAGTATTGCATACAGTTTTGGTCTCCAAATCTGAGGAAGGACATTATTGCCATAGAGGGAGTGCAGAGAAGGTTCACCAGAATGATTCTTGGGATGTCAGGACTGTCTTATGAAGATAGACTGCATAGATTTGGTTTATACTCTCTAGAATTTAGGAGATTGAGAGGGGATCTTATAGAAACTTACAAAATTCTTAAGGGGTTGGACAGGCTAGATGCAGGAAGATTGTTCCCGATGTTGGGGAAGTCCAGGACAAGGGGTCACAGCTTAAGGATAAGGGGGAAATCCTTTAAAACCGAGATGAGAAAAACTTTTTTCACACAGAGAGTGGTGAATCTCTGGAACTCTCTGCCACAGAGGGTAGTTGAGGCCAGTTCATTGGCTATATTTAAGAGGGAGTTACATGTGGCCCTTGTGGCTAAAGGGATCAGAGGGTATGGAGAGAAGGCAGGTACGGGATACCGAGTTGGATGATCAGCCATGATCATATTGAATGGCGGTGCAGGCTCGAAGGGCCGAATGGCCTACTCCTGCACCTAATTTCTATGTTTCTATGTTTCTAAAATGTCAAGGAAGTGAGCACCGAAGTGGAGGCACAAGGCTGAATGCCTTTTTTGGTGGACTTTGCTTGGTCTAGCCAGCTAGGAAATGCTCCAGATGCTCTTACTTGGTAGGAAGGTTCATCTAAGAGTTGAAATTATTTTCCTGTGCTGCCACCATTCATCCCAGTGAAGGTTAGTCTGATACCCAAATTCTAGTCGCAAGATCATTTTTTTAACGAGCAAAAGCGTAATGTTCATATAACAGCTGATAATAAATGAGCCATCTATCTGTTTACAGATTTATTGTTACATGGATGTACTTTATCTTTCATACTTTTGTACAAGAGCGAAGGAGGCCATTTGGCCCTTCAGGCCCATGCAGACTCCAGCACTGTGATATAACCAGTCCCATTTCTTCTCTCAACTAAAACACAAACTACTGCAGGTACTCAGCAGGTCAAGTACTATCTGAGGTCAAGCACTATCCAAAGAAGGGTCCCAAGCCCAAACATGACCTATCCACTCCATCTACAGATGCCTCTGACATGCTGAGTTACTCCAGCACATTATGATTTGCTCAAGATTCCAGCATCTGCAGTTCCTTCTATCCCCATTTCTTCTCTCCTCATTTTCTTGCAGTCCTGCGATTTCTCGCACATGCTCATCCTCATAGGGAATATAACATCAATACATTATGTTCTCAACAATGCCCGTGTACAAGTTCCACATCACAATACATAGCAAGTGAATCATAGAAACTACATCACCATGTTATTTAATGGTGCGGGGCTGTATTCAGTTTGTGTAACACATTATGTGATCATAATTCTTTCTCAGTGATACAGAAATGAGTCACTCAGTAAAATCAACCACAATTGTGTTTTCCTTCTAATTGGCTTCTGTCAATGTTCCAAGATTCCCTTAATTTCCCTTTCCTCGTATCACCCATCTAACCTATTCTTAAATATTGACATAATCTCTGTTGCAATGACCATGGTTGTGTGTTACACACCTGCTTGTTTGTAATAGGCACCTTGTTATAGGATGCTCCGCAATTTTACAATTTAAAGAAAATATAACATTATTTCTTAATTTCCACGTCAATGAGAAAAAAATATTTTACATCTTTCTCTGTATATTTTATCCGTACCAAAATATGAACCCTACTCTGTCAGTATATTCAACCTCTTTGCTATAGCGTGGAATTCACAACTCTTCCAGAGACAAAGACTTGACATTTTTTTGCTGACAGAAAGAATGTCCAAACGACTCTGTCCTCTGGGGCTCTGCCCGCTTTGTTTATAGTTCAGTCTATTGTCACGTGTACTGAGGAACAGTGAAAAGCTTTTGTTGCGTGCCATCCAGTCAGCAGAAAGACAATACATGATTGCAATCGAAGGTTACACAAAAAAGCTGGAGAAACTCAGCGGGTGCAGCAGCATCTATGGAGCGAAGGAAATAGGCAACGTTTCGGGCCGAAACCCTTCTTCAGACTGATCGGGGGCGGGGACAAGAAAGGAAAAAGGAGGAGGAGCCCGAAGGCTGGGGGATGGGAGGAGACAGCAGTTCAACTCCCCCTCCCACTCCGTCTCCGACCTCTCTGTCCTGGGTCTCCTCCATGGCCACAGCGAGCAGCACCGGAAATTGGAGGAACAGCACCTCATATTCCGTTTGGGGAGTCTGCACCCCGGTGGCATGAACATCGAATTCTCCCAATTTTGTTAGTCCTTGCTGTCTCCTCCCCTTCCTCAGCCCCCCTGCTGTCTCCTCCCATCCCCCAGCCTTCGGGCTCCTCCTCCTTTTCCCTTTCTTGTCCCCACCCACCCCCGCCCCCGATCAGTCTGAAGAAGGGTTTCGGCCCGAAACGTTGCCTATTTCCTTCGCTCCATAGATGCTGCTGCACCCGCTGAGTTTCTCCAGCTTTTTTGTGTAACCTTCGATTCTCCAGCATCTGCAGTTCCCTCTTAAACATGATTGCAATCGAGTCATTTACAGTGCATAGATACATGATAAGGGAAGTGGATTGTCACCTTGTCGTGGTGGAGAAGCTTGTGGAACTATGCTCCTGGTATGGTCTCCCATGGTGATAAGGTTAAGGGGGTGGTCTCTGACAAAGAGCAATCGAACCAAGGCCTCAACGGTGGAACAGGCGGAGGATGATGGCTGACTTTAGTGGAGCGTCACAATTGCTGGGAAGGCGGATGAAGGCAGCAGCAGAAAAGGGTCTCCGGTCGTCTTGGATTCCATGCCACTGGATCCTGACCCAGATCTGCCAAGGACCGTGTGGTGGCTGTCTGTGCACCAGTCTCACCATGTTAAACAAAGTCACGCACAGGCGTCCTCCATGAGAGGACAGTCATACTCGTTTCGAGTGACCGCCAATGATGATGATAAGGGAATAACGTTTCGTGCAAGTTAAAGCCAGCAAAGTTCGATGAAGGATAGTCCGAGGGTAACCAAGGAGGTAGATAGTAGTTCAACATGGCTCTCTAGTTGTGGTAGGATGATTCTGTTGCCTGATAATAGCTGGGAAGAAACTGTTCCTTTGTACAAGGTTTGCCCAGACATAGAATTACATCGTAGACGATGCACATGGAATTATGTGCGATGGAACAGCCACAAGTCTGTAGCACTAATCTGCTGCAGAAATAGAGGAGGCACACACCTCCACCAGAACAATCATTAAGGGAAATGGTGTCATTGTAACGTAGAGGTTTCAATGCCTCATTTATAGGGTGTCCTGTTCTATCCAGCTCTGTGATGATCATTTGTGCCCTTCCCAACTTGGCTAATATCAAGGTCAGCTTATTGTCACATGTACCAATTAAGGTACAATGGGATTCGATTTACCATACAGCCATACTAAAAAAAAAAGCAACAAGACACAGAATTACATAAATGTTAACATAAACATCCACCACAGCAGACTCCCCGCATTCCTCAAGGGCCTGTATCACTTGAGTGGCTGCGACAACCTACCACCTAGTCGACGTCAGCTAGGACAAGCTACCGACAAACGGCAACCCATTAGGATGTCCACCTACGGCCATACGTACGACAACCTACTACCACACAGGCGACAAGCTATGCCAACCAAAGTCAACCTACATCCACCCGCGACAAGCTACAACAAGCAACGACCCTGTCGGCAACTGAAGACAATTCAGTTGCTGGTACTTGTCGCCTATTGACGTAAGTTGTCGCCAATGGAATTCACCAAAGTCAGCACTCGGCGACAACCAATGTCAGCTGGCGACAACATGCGTCATCCTGGCGACAACCTACGACAGCACCTACCACAGGAGAAGACAAGCTACATCAAGCCCACAGTCACCGAAACGTTTTGAACTTTTCAAAATCCAGCGGCGACCAGAAAAATGTTACGAATCTTTAGGCGACTTGAAGAGATTATGCACGACCATAAAGGCGTCACCCTGCGACCATGTGAAAACAGCCTAGTTGCCTGTAGTCGCCAAAAAAATCGCCTAAGTGGTACAGAGGCTTCAATGTGATTGAAACAATAAAGTCCATTCCTCTTCCTCTTTCTAACCGGCACAGCAATTCAGAGTTGCAAGAGGTGGATCAGCTACCGGAGGAGCACCCCTCCCCCCCCCACTGACAGATGAAGTAGGTTGAGCAAGGACATAGCACAATAGAAACATAGAAAATAGGTACGAGTAGGCCATTCGGCCTTTTGAGCCAGCACCGCCATTCAATATGATCACGGCTGATCATCCAAAATAGCTACCATGTTATGAGACAATCAGGTTTTATACTGTCTGGAACTTCTGGAGAATCCTAACACTGAAAGCCATCTCTTGATAATGTTACCCAGTGCAACCCTTTATCCCCCTGCCTTTCTACTTTTGTTTACAGTTCATTCCCAATAAAAAATAATTTACCTTGCATCACCATCTTTCAATCTGTACAGAAATCTCAGTTCCCAGCAATATAAAGAGGATTTCCACAATATTTGATGTGCATCCTACACTTTTGTTCTGTAGGCACCTAAAGTTCACCTTCATAGATGAACCGATCAAGTTTTTGATTTTGAAACTATAGCAACCTAGTTTATTGATTGTCACGAGTACTGAGATACAGTGAAAAGCTTGTAATGTGTGATATCCTGTCAAATCATGATGCACGTGACCACAATAGATCCTCTTTGGAACAGCTGGCAGAGTCACCAACATCTGGCACCATTCTTGCAATTTCCAAATCCTTGAAACGACTGATCTTGGTCTAAGAAGATATACAATTTCTCCTTCGATCTTGGTCTTAGGAGTAACGCTATTACTTATTTCCTTGCCTTAAGGTCTGGTGTGCAGATGGTAATGGATTGATGAAATAACTGTTAGCCTGCCCCAAAATCATGCCTTTGACTCATTCCACCAGTGGTCCATGCAGCTGCCGCAGAACACATTCAATTCACTCTCTGCTCCATCCATTGTAGGACTCCCACAGCCACTTGCACTAACACTCACCCATCAAACAGCTAACAATGGCATGTTTTATTTTACATTGTTACTCATCTGTTCTATATCTCTCTAAATTACCATATATATCTTGTTTCCCTTTTCCCCTGACTCTAGTCTGAAGAATGGTCTCAACCGAAAACGTCACCCATTCCATCTACCAGAGATGCTGCCTGTCCCACTGAGTTACTCTAGTATTTTGTGTCCACCTTCGGTTTAAACAAGCATCTGTAGTTCCTTCTTACTCAAGTTCAGTATCTCTATCTATTTTAAACATTTAACCATATTACCTTCATACTTAAGGAGAAGATGCAGAGATTTTCAAAAGCGGCTAGGATTCAGGGATTTCAGTTTTACAAGATCTTTTATTCGTGTTTTAGTAATACATGAAGACATACATATTTGTCATTCTCTGATGTAGAACAGGAAAAGTAATGACTAATCTAATCAAATCTTCATTTATTTGATCTCATGCAATACTTTCAACCTTCAAAGATCTCGCCAAAAAGAAATCTAAATCTACATTTTAGTATTATAATATGAGATAATTAAATGTTTATGAATACATGTACAAAAATCTTAGAATTTGTTCAAGGCTATGGATACAAAAAGCGACGTAAAGTACGGGAAGGCTAACAGAGGACAAAAGAGATTTTTAAAATATGGAGGTGAATTGGAAAAGGAGTATTGATATAAAACAATGAGTTTTATACTGAGCAATATGATTTAGAGAATTATTTTTACAAAATTGTCAGATTGTACTTTTGGTCAGTCATCAGTAGAATGGTATAAACACAAATGGAGACCATTTAGCACTTCATGATTTTATTGGCTTCTTGAAAAAGCTTTCTAATTAGTCCCTTATCTCGATATTTATGTATTTTACCAATTTTCCTTTTAAAAAGTAAAGTAAAGTAAAATAAAGTATCCTTTATTGTCATTCAGACTTTACAGTCTGAACAAAATGTTGTGCCTTGCAGTCATAACATAGAATAAAATAACAAACCACACAATAAATACAGATTTAACATCCACCACAGTGAGTCTACCAGGCACCTCCTCACTGTGATGGAAGGCAAAAGTCTTAAAGTCCTTGTCTCTTCCCTCCTTGGTCTCCCACGAACGGGCTGGTTCACACTCCGCGGCCCGGGGCGGAGGAAGCTGCCCGAAGCTGACACCCTCCAGTCCAGCCGATGAAGCTGTTGTTGTGGGAGCTCCGGAGAACCGGTCACCAACCTGGGACCTGCGAGTTCCCGATGTTGACGTCCACTGGGCCCGCGGCTGAGCCTCCGAGCTTCCGAGGCTCCGAAGTCGGGTCGCCGCCGCCGGCGCAACTCCACCACAGCCCCGAAGTCAGCCAGCCACGCGCTGGTAAGTCCTAGCTTTGCCTCCGGAGCCTCAAGGTCGGTCCGAGGCCGCCAGCTCCGCCATTAGGCCTCAGCGCAGACGGAGAAAAGGACGCATCCCTCCCCGAAAGAAGAGACTAAAAACAAGTTTCTCCCACAAATCCACACATACATAACTAAAATAAACTAAAACAACAGGACAAAGAAAACAAAAAAAGGAAAAGACAAACGGACTGCAGGCGAGCCGTAGCTGCAGGGCAGTGCCGCCACTTCTGGAATGTTATTATTGGATTTACTTTCACCCTTTCATGTAGTGGATTCCATATCACAACTACTCGCTTGATCAAAATCTAGCACAACATATAGTACATTACTGATCTACTTCAATCTGTCCCTTCCATTAACTGCCACCTTTGCTACTGCAATGATTTCCAAATGTTTACTTCATTAAAACAATTTATGATTTTTAATATTTCTATTCAACTCCCTTGCAAACTTCTTGACTCTAAGGAGGACAATACTTTTTCAGCATTCTGTCCACATAACTAAATTCCTACCTTGCCAAAACCATTTAGAGGGAGAGATAGGTCAGCCATGATTGAATGCCGGAATAGACTTGATGGGCCGAATGGCCTAAGTCTACTCCTGTCACTTATCAGAAGGTCATAAGGAATAGGAGTAGAATTAGGCCATTTGGCCCATCTTGTCTACTCCGCCATTCAATCATGGCTAATTTATCTCTCCCTCTTAACCCCATTCTCCTGCCTTCTCTCCGTAACTTCTTATACCAGTACTAATCAAAAAATTAAAGAATTTACCTTATGATTCAGGTAAAGCTTTCTCGCAACCTCCCAAAAGCCATGTTGTATTGTATTGTATTGTATATCTTTATTGTCATTTCCTGAGTATTCACATACCCAGAGGAAACAAAAAAAACGTTGCTCAACCAGTGTCCATTCAGTGTGCATTAAAAATAAATAGAAATAAAAATACATATATCATGAACAAATTTAACACTCTACTAAACATTCAACAGGCGTTCCGATCGGCAGCGGCACGGCAGTGGTTCTGCTGCAGTGTGTCCAGGTTGGTGGTTGGTGCTCGACACTTTGGCAGGGGGCAAAGTCCATTTAGCAGTCTTATAGCCTGTGGGAAGAAGCTGAGGAGCATCCTGCTGGTTTTGCAGCTAATGCTCCTGTACCTCTTCCCAGATGGCAGGATGGAGAAAATGTCATGCGATGGGTGGTAGGGGTCTTTGATGATGGAGATGGCTCTGCTGATACATCTCTTCCTGTATATGTCCAGCAGGAAAGGGAGTGGAGCACCAATAATCCTGCTGGCGGTCTTCACAATCCTGTCTAGTTGGTGCCGTTCGTACGCCTTGCAGCTCCCGAACCAGGAAGTGATGCCGTAGGTCAATGTGCTCTCGATTGTCCCCCTATAAAAAGTCCGTAGGTGTGTAGTATATGTTATATGTTTACCACTTCATGGGGGGAAATGATAATAGCAAGGCAGTTTTCAACAGCTTTATAACAGTGAGCCAGGCTGCAGAATGGACCATGTGAGGTTTCAACATTCATAAGTTCATGTTTCGTACTTAAATACTACAGCTGATTAGCACAGAGGTGGTTCTGAGCAATCAGATGTAATCAATCTATTCTGATAATACGCTGTGACAGTATATTTTCTCATCAGCTAGACAACTCCCTATTCTTCCTTCCAAAGGTTTCATCCTTTAATCTGAATGGGAAGGTTCAGTATTAGATTGATATCTTTTCTGTGAGAGATGATATGCTCAAGTCTTGGAGAAAGTGCTGTGTTTGCGATCATCTGCATCAAAAGAAAAACTGTCCATCAACAAGCTAACCAAAAACTAGTAAGTAGTAAAGATAGGCACAAAAAAATTGAGTAACTCAAAGGGACAGGCAACATCTCTTCAGTGAAGGAATGGGTGATGTTTAGGGTCGAGGCCCTTCTGACGTCTCAAACCGGAACGTCACCCATTCCTTCTCTCCTGAGATGCTTTCTGCCCTGCTGAGTTACTCCAGCATTTTGTGTCTATATTCAGTTTAAACCAGCGTCTGCAGTTCCTTCCTACACTGGTAAGTACTAGATAGGCATTTGCGAGCTCCAGGTCCCAATAAAGGCAATGTATTTTGTATTTTGTAAGGTGCATTTTATAAGAGCCATTTTGTAACAACTTCATCTGTTCCAGTGAAGAGCATTATTTCAACTACTTGGGTGGCATTGAAATTCAGAAATTACCATATTAAAGCTTTGAGAGTCATCTTCAGAAGTTACTGTTCTATCTGAAGTACTCTACACAAAAAGGGAAGACTTGATACTGATACTGAGTGACAAATGTTGTGGCATTCAAGCTCCCCCTTGGCTTGCAAAACTAGAATTGACATTTAGTACCTTTTGTAGTTAGAAAGTATCCACACTGTCTTTAACTCTTGGGCAATATGTTCAATGTGGAGTTCACAAAAAAAAAAATAATACATTTTTGTCACTGGCACTAAAAGACATTGACATTTGCCTAACGTAGAGCCAATGGAAGTTTTGGATGATTCTTATATGCAATAGAATAGATCGAAGGAAAAGGATCAGAGTTACTCGAGTCAGTGGAGATTCAAAAAGCAGACTACCAATTCCGTTAGAATACCTCTAATAAAAAGAAAAACAAATTGAAGACATTGTTCTGTGAATCCAATCATGAGGGAATGTTTATTTCACGATTTATGAATGGAATTGCTTTGCCTGGAGTGAAGCATCATGTCAAATATTGATTTATTCTCCAGTGCCCTATGCTCACTTTAGCCTCTCTTTTACTCTTTTTATATCTGAATAAACTTTTGGTATCCTCTTTTATATTATTGGCTGGCTTACCTTCATATTTCATCTTTTCTCCCCTATTGTCATTTTGGTTTCCTTGTGATGGTTTTTAAAAGCTTCCCAATCCTCTAGCTTCCCACTAATCTTTGCAATGTTACATGTACATGCCTTCTCTTCTACTGTTATGCTGCCCCTGACTTCCATTGTCAGCCACCGTTGCCTCACTCCCCCCCTTAGAATTTTTATTCCTCTTTGGGATGAAAAAATCATGCATCTTTAGAATTACTCCGAAATTCTGCGTCGCCATTATTCCTGCTCGAGTCACTTTCCAGTCGACTTTTGCCACTTCTCTTTCGAGACTTTGTAGTTTTTTCATACTCCACATTAATATTGACACATCTGATTTCATCTCCTCCCTCTCAAACAGCAGGTTGAATGTTATCATATTATGGTCACTACTCATTCTTCCTTGCACAACACCAAATCCAGAATTGTCTTTTCCCTAGTAGGCTCGTCACAAGCTGTTCTAAGAAGCCATCTTGCAGACGCTTTTCAAATTCCTTGCCTTGGGATCCAGAACCAACCTGATTCTCCCAGTCTACCAGCATATTGAAATCCCCCATGACCACAGTAACATTACCTTTTTAACATTTTAATTGTATCTCCTGATGTAATTTGTACCCTATATCTTGGCTTATGTTCATAGGCCTGTAAATAACTCCACCAGGAACGTTATTCCTTTGCATTTCGGTAACGCTACCTACAAAGATTCTAATCTTCTGATCCTATGTCATCCCTTGCTAAGGATTGAATTTCATTCCTTACCAGCAGAGCTACCCCACCCTTCTGCCCACCTATTCAATAGGATGTGTATCCTTGTATGCTCAGCTCCGAGCTCTGATCCTCTTTCAGCCACTTCTCCATGATGCGCACAACGTTGTATCTACTAATTTCTAACATCCATCTTGTCCTGGGTATTGCGTGCATTCAAATGTAACACCTTTAGTTCAGTATTCACCACTTCTCGAACTGGTCCCCAATAAGGCTCACCTTAGACTCTGATTCACTTTTTAAACTTGCTGTCCTATTACTTATTCTGGAGAATGAAGTTCTTGCGGTGATAAACTTGCTTGTAATGACACCAGTCCTTTTCAAATGCTGAGCGTTAATGCTGCCCTGAATTGTTTTCAAAGCCAGACTGTCCTTGTCCACTGATCCAATTTTATAATGTGACTGCTATGCTGGTGCGTAACTCAAATGGTCTTTCACCCTTTTGGATATTGTGCTGCTGCAGCTGTTAAATTATCAGACTAGTAATCCAGAGGCTTGAGCTAATAAAATAGACACCATGTTTCAATCCCACAGTGGCAACTGTGATCATAGAGTCTGAGCGTGGTACAGTGTGGGAACAGGCCCTTCGGCCCAACTTGCCCACACCGGCCAACATATTCCTGGATACACGAGTCCCACCTCCCCGCTTTCGGTCCATATCCCTCCAAACCTGTCCTATCCATATACTTGTCCAACAGTTTCTTAAATGTCGCGATAGTACCAGCCCAACTACCTCCTCTGGCAACTTGTTCAATACACCCACCACCATTTGGGTGAAAAAGTTACCCCACAGATTCCTTGTCTCCCTCACCCTAAACCTCTGGTCCTTGATTCACCTACACCAGGAAAGAGATTCTGTGCATCTACCCGATCTATTCCTCTCATTATTTTATGCACCTCTGTAGACGAAGCTCTCCCTGTAGCTATACAGTAGGTATTGGAATTCAGTTAAAAATCTTGAATTGAATAAAAGAACAAACTAGTCATAAGCAAATATTATTATTAGACAACTGGATTGTTATAAAAATCTGTATGGTTCAATAACATCCTTCGAAGGAAGGAAGTCTGCCCTCTTTCCCCTTTTCTTCAGCCCTAGCACATCTAATCCAGATTGCTGCTGGAGTCTTAACAGGAGGAGGAGGCTCCAAGCATATTCTTGACAGCGACAGGCTCAGCGTGTGTGTGCTAAAGACAAGGATGATGCATTTGCAATCAAAGAGTGAATAATCCGCTGCAGCTTTCTCCAGAGACACACACCATCCAAGAAGCCCAGCAATTTGATTCAATCAATCTGATATCCTCTTCACAAGAGCAGGACAAATCAAATCAAGTTAATGACTGCCCCGTCATTTCCCTTCCAATCTTCAGCACCGCGGTGGAACATGTCATCAACAGTGCCATCATGTGGCACTGACAGTCCAATGCTGTGCTCACTTGTGAAGAGTTTACTTTTCTACAGGGTTGGGTCAGGGAATTTCAGAGGTGACGAGAGAGTGGCAGTCCTTGACATCACTGGAGGGATTAAAGTTAATAGGCGTCAGAAAAGGAAAGCATCCCAATGCTTGGAGTAACTTCTTGCACAAAGGAAGATGGTTGGCATTGTTAATCATCTCTATCAATGAACACCCTCACTCTTTATAAAATGAAGGAAGTATATGACACACTGGTCAACCTGAGGAGCACCTTCAACAATAGACTGGTTCCACCAAGGTGCAGCACAGAACGCCACAGGAGATCCTTTTCCCCTGTGGCTATTAAACTGCACATCATTAACCAGGACGTTACAATGGGAGTTCCATAGGATAGTGTCCTAAGCTGAATCAACCTCAGTTGTTTCATCCATACGATACGATACGCTAGAATATTATTCATGGAATTCGGTCTGCCAACAGTCATAAAGCACAATAAGATTCATGAAACATGAAATTAAAGTGATGAGTTTAAAATCCAGAATTGGAGATGTGCAAAGATTGGGGGAGGGGAGGGCAAATGACAAGTATTATTCATGCCACAAAAAGCTGGACAATCACCATCACCAACAAAAGCCAGATTAACAACCCACCCCAATGTTCATTAGCATTACTGTTGCTAAGTCTTCATCCAATATCATGGGAATCACCACTGACCAGAAGATTAACTGGACCTCCCATGTAGATTTGTGAGGATGTTGCTAGGACTTGATGGCCAAAGCTATAGGGATAGGTTGGGCAGGCTAAAGGGCCTGTCCCACTTGGGTGATTTTTATTTAGGCGACAACAGACGACTAGGCTGTTGCCACATGGTCGCCGGGGTGTCGCCTGGATGGTCTTAAGTAGTCTCCTCAGTCGCTCAAAGAGTCGTAGCATTTTTCTGGTCACCGCTGGATTTTGAAATGTTCAAAAATTTTCAGTCACGGGGGGAACGTACAAACTCCGTAAAGACAGCACCCGGGGAATTTATCAGCCTTCAGTCCCATCAGTCTACCCAATAATAAATTTATTTTAGTTCCTCTGTCTCCTTAGATCATCTGCGCTTTGGTACATCTGGGAGATTGTTTGTGTCTTCCTTCGTGAAGACAGAACCAAAGTGCCTGTTTAACTCTTCTGCCATTTCCTTGTCCTCCATAATAATTTTCCCTGTTTCTGCCTTCAGGAGACCCACATTTTTCTTTACTAATCTTTTTCTCTTCATATACCAAAATAAGTTGTTACTATCTATCTATCTCTCTATCTCTGTCTATCTATCTCTATCTTCTCTTCGCAATCTTTTCCCTTACATAACAAACTCTGATCTTGCGCAAAAACGGTAAGCGATAGTGATAGGTTACTCACCGTTCTGTGCTACGGATGCAATTAGTTTCATTCTGGTCGGTGCTATATTGTAAAAGTTATCAAGGTTTAAAAATCTTAAAAACCGCGTGTGCGAAGATTCCTTCAGTCAGCGCCATGCAGATTGGTCTCTTCTGCTGTCAGTCAATGCCACGGCCGGGATGGCGATGCCCCTTCCTGCTCCACCGGTGGCGGCCTGTCCCGCTTTGCTCACAAACTCCTTTCTCCCCTCCTCACAGTAACTTGTCTATCGTCTCCCCCACCACTAGCGGCGGCCGCGGGGATGGGGGTTCAGTGGAGGCCCTGGTCCCGTCTCTCTCTCCCTCATCATACACCCCTCTCCCCTCCCACCCTCTGCGGCAATGAAGGTCCCATCTACCTGTTCCCCCGGGTCCGTCTCCTCCGCCGCCGCAGTTGCCGTAACTCCCCTCCGGTTTCTGCGCATAGTTTCTCTACCAGTCATTCACACTCGTGGTGCACCGTGATGAAACACTGGTCCCACCCCCCCCCCCCCCCCCCCCCCGGATGGTAAACGGCAGCGAGCAGGCAGGCAGGTAGGCGAGTGGGCAGGGCGGGGACGGGCCGAGTGGCAGCAGCAGGCGGGCGGTCGGGCAAGACGGGGACGGGCCGAGTGGCGGCTGAGCCAGAGTGGGCGGAGGGAGGGAGGGAGGGAGAGTCGGGTTGCAGGGTGGCTGATCATTTTTGCGCGTAGTTTGAGTAACTCACCCACACACACAATGCAAACTGGTCCAATCGTCAAGTCAACGGGATCTAAACCACGGCTAACAATAACTGACCTGTGGAAGAAGAAACTGCAAATGCTGCTTTTTGTTGATGGAGGGAGGTAGTGACTGAGGGTAGAGGAAAGGAGAGGGAGGGAGATGTGAGGGAGGGATAGGGGGAGGGGAGGAGGAGAGGGAAACAGTTCTGGGGAGGTGAAGGGAGCGTGGGGGGGATTGAGGGAGAGGAAGGGGGTAGGGAGGGAGAGCGGGAGTGGGGGAGGGGAGGGGGGAAGTCAGGAGAGATGGGGGAATAGGGGGGATAGGAGAGGTCTTGGGGATCAGGGGATGGTCTGGGGATTGGGGGAGGTCTGGGATTGAGGGATAGGAGTAGGGAGGGAAAGAAGTTATGTAGGAAGGGAGTGACTGAGGGTAGGGGAAAGGAGAGGGAAGGAAAGGTGAGTGAGGGATTGGGGAGGGGAGGAGGAGAGGGAATAGAAGAGGGAGGGTGAAGAGGAGGGGAAGGGAGTGCTGGGGATGAGGGGAAATGAGCCATCCCTGTGCAGTTGGGGGGCTACAGGTGAGTGGTGCAATATTGCATTGGGGGGACGGGTTGCATTGTGGGAATGGGTGCATAGAGGAATATTGCATTGGGCAATGGGTTGCATTGGGTGACCAGGCCTCCTGTCCTACTTTATATTCTTGGCCAGTTTACCCTCGTACTTCATCTTTTCCCACCGTATTGCCCATTTTGTTACCTTTTGCTGTCCTTTGAAAGGGTCCCAATCCTCTGGCTTCCCGCTACTCTTTGCTATGTTATACACCTTTTCTTTTAGTTTTATTCCATCCTAACTTCCCTTGTCAGCCACGGTTGCCTCTTACTCCCCTTAGAATCTTTCTTCCGCGTTGGAATGAAATGCTCCTGCATCTTCTGGATTATGCCAAGAAATTCCTGCCATTGCTGTTCCTCCGTCATTCCTGCTTGGATCCATTTCCAGTCGACTTTGGCCAGCTCTTCTCTCCCCTGCCATTATAGTCCCCTTTGTTCAACTGCAACACTGATACTTCTGATTTAACCTTCTTCTTCTCAAATCTCAAATTCAACATCATTTTATGGCACTACCTCCTAGCGGTTCCTTTATCTTGAGCTCCCTTATTAAATTTGGCCCATTAGACAACACTAAATCCAGAATTGCCTTCACTCTGGTAGGCTCCAGTACAAACTGCTCTAAAAATCCATCTTGGAGGCACTCGACAAATATTTCTTTGTTGGGGTCCAGAACCAACCTGATTTTCCCAGTCAATCTGCACATTGAAATCTCCCATAACAACAGTGGCATTACCTTTGTTACATGCCAATTTTAACTCCTGCTGCAACTTGCACCCTATATCCAGGCTACTGTTTGGGGGCCTGTAGATAACTTCCATTAGTGTCTTCTTACCTTTACAATCCCTCAATTCTATCCACAGTGGCTCTATATCGTCAGTCCCTATGTCACCTCTCACAAGGGACTGAATTTCATCCTTTTCCAGTCTGCTTGTAGGCTGCTTGATTTTTCTAAAACCAATCGCCAATAATTCAAATTGCTAGTTCAAAACTTAGTAACACCTTACAAAGGTCACATGTGTGGTAACCCCTACAGTGTTTAGTGTAGTTAAGTTTAGAGATAAGCATGGAAACAGGCCCTTCGGCCCACCGAGTCCGCACTGACCAGCGATCTCCACACATTAACACTATCCTACACACACTAGGGATAATTTACATTGATACCAAGCCAATTAACCTACAACCCTGTACCTCTTCAGAGTGTGGGAGGAAACTGAAGGTCTCGGACAAAACCCACGCAGTCACGGGGTGAACGTACAAACTCCGTACAGACAGCACCCGTAGTTGGGATCGAACCCGGGTCCATGCCACTGTTAGTGTAAAGCAGCAACTCTACAGCAGCACCACCATGCCACCATAATTCATCCCACTCCACCAACAATAGCATTACAAGTTGCAAGCACTGTCTCTTTGTGAACGAGTTTAGCAAACTAAGAATATTTCAGGCAGGAAGGAGAGATGTGGCGAGATCATAACATTGCTAGGTTTCTGCTCCGGTCTAGAGTACATATCTCTGAATTCTTGCAATATGCTATGGTTGTGCAAGACATTAGTGAGGCCACATTTAGAGTTTTGTATTTAGAAAAAATATTGTTAAGCTAGAAAGGCTGCAGGATGCAGGAAGATTTACGAGGATGTTGCCAGGACTTGAAGGCTTGAGCTATAAGGAGAGGTTGAGCAGGCGAGGACTTTATTCCCTGGAGCGCAGGAGGATGAGGGATGATCTTATAGAGGTGTATAAGTTCTTGAGAGGAATTGATGGGATAAATCCATATAATCTTTTACCTTGAGTAGCGGAATCAAGAACCAGAGAACATAGGTTCAAGGTAAGGGGGGAAATATTTAATAGGAACCTGATGGGCAACTTTTTTTACACAAAGGGCGGTAGGTATATAGAACGAGCTGCTGGAGGGGGTAGTCAAGGCATGTACTACAGCAATTTTTAAGAAGCATTTAGGAAGGTATAAGGATAGGATAGGTTTAGAGGGATATGGGCCAAATTCAGACAGGTGAGAGTCGTGTAGATGGGCATGTTGGCCAGTGTGGGCAAGTTGGGCTGAAGGGCCTGTTTCCACACTGTATCACTCTATAACTCTATTTCCTCTGTAGATCCTAGGCCATGGAGCTCAGTGACCGCAGGGTCGATAGTCTCTCAGACCAGGAGTGGGGATGGGGCTGGCGAAGGGGTAAGAGGTTTCTGCTCCGTGAACATCTCTAACCTCGTGCAACGTTTTACTTTGTGCCAAAGTGGGGCTTATCAGTAAAGCAGCTTACCTAATGAATGTTTGCTTCTCTGTGTGAAAGGGAGGGAAGAAATAGACTTCTGTCTGACCGTTAATGAGTGGCTGGGAAGTAAAACCCGAGTCCTTGAAGGATCGTGGTGTGTAGAGCTCTGAGCATCACCTATCTACTTCTTCCCGCATTGCTCCACTTGCCAGTTGTCTTGCTCTGAGAAACCAGCTCTATGGCATCTTCCTGCACTTTGTTATTGCATCATATGGCCATCCCTTGCACAAAGGACCTTTAGTTTAGAGAAACAGCGCAGAAACAGGCCCTTTGGCCCACCGAGTCCACGCCGACCAGCAATCCCCGCACATTAACACTATCCCACACACACACACTCGGGACAATTTACACTTATACCATGCTAATTAACCTACAAAGCTGTACATCTTCAGAGTGTGGGAGAAAACCGAAGATCTCGAAGGAAACCCACGCAGGTCACAGCGAGAACATACAAACTCCGTACAGACCGTGCCCGTAGTCGGGCTCGAACCCGGGTCTCCGGCACTAGAAGCGCTGTAAAGCAACAACTTTACTGCGCAACCGTGCTCCCATGCGATGAGTGCAGTTCCAAAAGTTTTCAAGTCTCGAGACAGTCAAGGACATTGCTTAATTGTCAGCCCATCCACAACTCTAACTATTCATTACAAGCAAACAATGACTGCAGAAGGTACCATCTAGAAAATACACATTCCCTAAGCAAGTTCCCTCCACTTAAATTTCAATGTCTCAATCAGTGAATGATGGGGATTCATTCCCTCCCCTCTCCACCCCTTTTGTTGATAATTAATACCACTTGTATGTGAGCATGGTGCTGGCACGTGAAGGGCTGGAGCCCCTAAGTCATAGCTGTGGGGTTAAGTGCTGACAGCTGCAAAAAGTACAACTGAAGATTTTATTATGCTGTGCCAAGGAGGAAAACATTTGAATAAAATACGTGCCGGCACTGTTGAGCCAGTCTATATTTAAAATCAGCACAAGGGCAAGATGCTATTCTGCTTCAACATGCCTCTTTGGAAGCAAATATATTTCCAGGCTGTTACTTTGTAGATTCATACTTCAGACAACAAGGGTTTGGTTTATGGCAACGCATATATATTCCACATACTTATTTCCACTGTAGAAAAAAATGAACATGTTCATTTATACTAGCAGAAAAGGCCACAGGAGCCCAAATTTCTATCTGAAAAAAAGTGCCAGATATAAGATATGCTCATTTCGGATCCTTGTTTTACACCACATCTGATTTTGCGCTTCATTAACTTAAAAGGAGTGTAAAATTGAAAGGTGTTCAATAGCGGCTGCCAAGCAGTGCTCACTTTGTTCCTGTTGAGTGAGATTGAAATCCGATCTATGATTTAAATAGCTTTGAAAAACTGTTTTAAAAGTGGCTGATCCAAGATGTTCTTGTTGTGAGAGTATCCAATGAACTATCAGACTATGTGCAGTTCAATCTATGACTGGCATTGTGTGGAATAGACCAAATGTTTGACGGATGCTAAAGAGTTTAAATTATTATTTAGCCATTGAATTGATCTGAGAATGAAAGATTAGAGATTAGGATTGAAAACCACCTCACAATCAGAGGGGAGGATTTTGATAAAACCACACAAAGCATTTCTATTTTGGTCTTGCCTGAGTTTCCAATCTAAAAACTGACATCTCATTGACAAAAAGTCAATAGCTGAGGATATGTTTTGTGAAAATTAAATAATTGAATATTGTATTTCTGGAACTTCTGGAAAATATCACCAATTTTTTTCAATCATAAGTTTGTCATTCTGACACTGTGCTTCATTGTAAATAGTATTCTAAATAGAGTCATAGAGTGATACATTGTGGAAACAGGCCCTTCGGCCAACTGGCCAGCATGTCCCAGCTACACTAGTCTCACCTGCCTACGTTTGGCCCATAATCCTCCAAATCTGTCCTATGCATATAACTGTCTAACTGTTTCTTAAACGTTGGGATAGTCCCAGCCTCAACTATCTCTTCTGGCAGCTTGTTCTATACACCCACCACTCTTTGTGTGAAAAAATTACTCCTCAGATACCTATTAAATCTTATCCCCTTCACCTTGAACCATTGGCCTCTGCCCCTCGATTCCCCTACTCTGGGCAAGAGATTCTGTGCATCTACCCAATTTATTCCTCTCATGGTGTTACACAGGCTTTGACAGTAAAAACAATTCTGAACTCAGAAAAAAAACATATAGGATAATTTTAATATAATTTGGCTGCAGGAAATGGAAAGGATCTAGTTGAACACTGCACCCAAGGTTATTCGTTCTGTAATAGTCAACCAGGCTGACCATCGAATTAGGACCAAAAGCATCCACATTTTCATCCATAAACAGACATGATCATGAGAAATTGGTGTATGCCAGGTAGCCTTTCAAGCTTTCTCTGGCATTGAGGAAGATCATTAACAACCATTTTCACCATCTCCACCTTCAATACGATCTCTGTATCACTTGATTCCCTTAATGCTTAGAAATAGTAAGATTAAACGAGCTTACCAGTTTGAAGTTTGATCTTATTTTATGAGGAGTTACGATGCGGGATTACATGAAGAACCCGTCCAGCACGCATGCGTGCCATACTTCAAAGCAATGGCGTGGAATCACAGGAAACACAATAATTGAAATAAACATAGTAAAGAAAAGGAGAACTAAAATACCAGTTGATCTCTATAATTGAGGGTGGGAGAGGAGGGCATGTAATCCCTCATCGTAACTCCTCATAAAATACAGATCAAACTTCAAACTGGTAAGTTCTCGTTTAATCTTACTATTTTACTTCGGAGTCACTTGAGTGACTACATGAAGATTTTAGAGCTCTGTGATTTCAAACCGTGTAACATTCCATACTTCACTCACTGCCAAAGTCATCCAAGGGAGGAAGTATGTTATTGTAATCAAACCTGAATCTGTTTGTAAAACAATAATGGTATTATTTGAAAATAATAAAAAAGAAATTAATGCTCCCCCGGGCTAAATTATATATTTTTTGCAGCGTCTAAAATTCTCTCTACAAATGAAACAGGTTTTAATGGCTTGTTGTAGAATGTTTGAAAGTTTATCCCATGGACTACCCCGCTGTTACCAGGTTAGGTCCAGTGGCACATCCATACTGTTAGCCGCCGACGTGGATGCTGCTCTGGTGGAGTGAGATGTGTAAATATCGGTATCCACTCCAGCAGCTCCTAGTACCTGTTTGAGCCATTTAGAGAAGGTTTGACTCGGTACCCTGACCCAGTGGCTTTTTTGTGGCTGACCCATTTTGTCTCCCTCGGGAAATTTAGTTTGTGTTGATACATTGTAGAAGGTGAGTCATGACATATAGCGGTGGTCAGGTGGGTATGCTCGGAATTTCCATAATGAGTCCTGAAGTTCCTGGTCTGCTCTGTTTTACCAGCTCCTGAATGGTGAATGTTATTTGGTCTGATGTTATGACCACATTGTCCAGTCTGAGTAGGTAAAAGGACTGGACCCTTATGCTGAGACTATGCCATCAGCATGTCCGTATACAGGGTAGCT
The DNA here is from genome assembly GCF_028641065.1 of Leucoraja erinaceus. Taxonomy (NCBI): domain Eukaryota; kingdom Metazoa; phylum Chordata; class Chondrichthyes; order Rajiformes; family Rajidae; genus Leucoraja; species Leucoraja erinaceus. The sequence continues at coordinate 145,234,183 of NC_073377.1, forward strand.
GTTTTCAGAGTAAGAAATCTGGCTGGTGGCCATCCCTTAGGTATGTCAGGACATCGCTGACATCCCAGATCATGGTATATCTAGGTCTTGGGATTTTAAATAGAAGGTACCTCTCATTAATTTGGCCATCAGTGGACAAGACCTATGGCCTGTTTCCCTTGGTGCCTGTCTTGGATAGGCTGACAGTGCACTTCAAGCACATTTGATAGTGCTATAGTTCAGACCTTCACCGTGGCGAAGGCTGGCCAGGAACTCTGATACATATGGTGGTTGATTAGTAGGTTGTCTCTGTTCTCGAGCAGTATGTTTCCCATTTTTTTATACTGGAGAGATATTGTTTCTTTGTGGAGTCGTGAGATGCTGTCATCGTGTTCATGGTCCTATTTGACAATCCCAGGTCCATCAAAAGGTCTTTTTGGAATCTGCAATCCAGTAGGGTTATTCTGTCATGGCATGGGTGACTTGCGCCTGATACAGGGTGGATCAGTAGATCTGGTCCATGGGGAATGGTTATGGGTTTCAATGACCTCAAGGATCACTGGGAACCATGGCTGTGTAGGCCAGTCGGGTACTACCAAAAAGTCCGAAGCAAAGTTCATCTGTATTTTGCGTAGTTCCTGACTGAAGAAATAGAAAAGGGGAGAAAAACATAGAGATTAGTTCCCCCCCCCAATTCAGCGAGAATGTATCCATCGTTGCTGCCTCAAGGTCTGGGTCCCAAGCGACATACATCGGTATGTGGTGATTCAGTCGGAATACAAAGAAATCGATATCTGGTGTTCCATATTGCTTTGTAATTTCAGCAAATACTTTGGTTTAACATGTCTGCCACAGTATTTAGCTCACCTGGTAGGTAAGTTGCTGATAGCCAAATATGTTTGACGACATACCATTACCAAATTGTGTTAATCAAATTGTCACATGATATCGATTTTATTCTGCCCATGTGGTTTAGTATAGGCTACCACTGTTATATTGTCAAATTATAAACGTGCAAAATGGTGCACTATTGAATAATATGCTTTTAATCCATAGAACGCACCCAACATTTCCAACTAGGTTTTATGTCCAGTGTCTGTAGTGGTGATGATTCTAGATTAGTCCTTTTACCACCTGTTCTGGATATGGGTTATTTTGTTTAAACGCTAGCAACTTAGCTCTAATGCAAAGGTCCAAGCTAGGTAGCTGGTAATGCTGCTACTAATTTCCCAATTACTCTTGCCACTTTGTCGAATGGTTGGTTGATTGTTAACCATTAATTTGTTACAGGTTTGTGCCAATTATGCTGATTTTCCTTTTGGCAACGTTATAGACATGTGGACTGAGTTAATTGAATACCAGATAGTCCATAGTTGTGGATGGTGTCAACGTAGATTTATCTGGATTGTATGACAAAGCCCAGGCTAAATATGTTTTTAGTAGCTAATGCTGCTGATTTAGTTAATTCCATGGTTTTGTTAGTTGTTAAATATCATCGAGATATGCCATGACAATGTGTTTCCGTAATAGTGTCAGGGCAGGTTTGAACATCTTGGAAAACAGTTTTGGCTCGTATTTAGCCCATTAGTCAATAATGTATACTGCCATAATTACCCCATCCAGGTAAATTTTAGGTATCTCCGATTATCTTCATGAATGGGTACTGAATAGTATGCATCTTTTAAGTCGATGCCTACCATAAAGTATCTTTAGGAAATCCATGTTTGGCAGTTACAAATGTTTTCCATTAAAGTGTGTATAGCTAGTGAAAGTATTCAAAGTGGTTTAGTCAATGATGGTGCGACATTCACCATCTTTTTTGTTTTTTTGGTAAATTAATACAGTTCCAAAGGTTCATATTTAGACTTCTTTATGACCCCTTTGTATGTCTTCTACAGTTCAGCTTGTCCCTCATGTTTTCCTTTTTAGTGAGAGGGTAAAAACCCCTTTGGGGTGCATGCTGAACTGGTGGCAAGTTTTTCTTAAATTCAATTTTTATCCTTGGATAATTTTGGTATATAACTACCAAGTGTAAAAGTTCTTCATGCTTCCAAAACCAGGTGTGGTTCCCCTCCCCCTGTTAGCACAATCCCCTCACCTTTTATGTGATGGTAGGAACCATACTCACCTACCTCCACTGTTGTTTAGTGGTGTGTTCATTTCTTCGGTTTCTGGTTCCTTGTCCGTCGGGGTGGTGTTGTTGGGGGGTGGCGCATTTTCCATGGGGCCCGCTCTGGGCCCTGTCCTGAAAGACTTGCGGGGATGGCATGCGGGCCCCGAGCTTTCACCAGTACCATGAGTAGATGCCTACTGGTGGATGCATGGAGGTACTGCTGTCTGGTTTTGTGTGGTTTGCTCATTCCAGGTCCTGCCCTCATGAGGCCGAATATCTTGGATACTTCGTCCAGTTTTTTGGCTTGATTTGGTAACTTTGTCAGAGAGCAGGATCTGTGGTTCTGAGGTTGGCGTTCTCACAGTCCTGTGAATTTTTTAGGTTGAGGGCAGGTTTTATGACTTCCTTCCAGAGATTGCGGATCACATACTGTGTTGAACATTAGGGTCAGGTGTTTTGCCATACCACCCTGCCCCTCTGGAAAGAGCATGCTAAATGATAGCCGACGTCAGGGGTATCAATATTGCAAATCAAGATTGGGTTTTAAATGCCCTGCTCAATGTACCCCCAGTAATGGTAGGCACTTTGAGCAAATGCAATTTTGGGGAGGCGTGATAAAGTCCAACGCCTCATGACTATCTGTTTTGGAGGTTTTTAAAAGGCAGGTAGTAGCCTGGCCGCCAGATTAGGCTGTAACATCCATCTCGCTCATGGTGTAGTCACGTAGCGGTATCTCACACCCAGCAGCTCTTCCTGGTCCTGTACCGCAAGCATACTCCCGATGTTGTTCAGCCAGTCACCCCTCTTCTTGACCAGCCCAGCCTTGGTCGCCAACGATCCCCTCTGATGAGGGAGATGCGATGGCCAGTGCTGTTAGTGCACTGGAGCGGGAGTGTTTGTGCTCGCTTGGAGCGTTTGCCCCAGCTCCCGAGACAAGTCTCGCTGGAGTTTTTTACTCCATGACCTTTCTCTAAGGCTTGGAAACAGACACTTTCTCGCTCTCGGGCGGTAGTTTGAAGTGCTGGCTCTCTGAATGAGCCGGCCTGTCCGTCTTCCGTGTGTCTGCCTCCAGCCCGCTGCGACTGGTCGCCAACTTTGCTCAGGCGGCTGCTGCTGTCGTTGTCGTGGCTAGTCTCCTTGTCAGAGTATGCAGGGATTACCGGCCGGTCTGTATCTTGATTTGCCTCCAGCCTGCTGCTGTTGGTCAGGCAACGCTAGCGGGCTGGACTCGGCTCGGTATCCGTGACTGTGGACCGCAGCGTGTGCGGTCCAGGTGCCGCTTTCGCCCCCTCCACTGACGGAACGCTCCTTCCCTGGAGTCGAATGGGAGCGGTTTTTCTCTGTGCTGCTTTGCTCTTTCCAGCTTTCCTCTGATGCACAAAGAGGAGCAAAGTTTGTAAATTCAAACCTGTGGGTAAGTACTTACCTAACGGTCCGTTCTTTCAAGCTTGTAGCGGGAGCGCCCATACTCCCGTTCGTCACTGTTGCACTGTGTGAACGCTCATGTCGCGCATGCGTGCTGGACAGATTCTTCACGTAGTCACTCACGTGACTCCGAAGTAAAATATACTGATTTCCACCTTGAATTGACTCTGAGTTAATATCTACAGCAATTTGGAATAGAGATTCCGAAAATATACCGACATTCAGGCAAAGAAAGTTCTACTCATCACAGTCTCAAGAAGGGTTTCAGCCTGAAACGTTGCCTATTTCCTTTGCTTCATAGATGCTGCCTCACCCACTGAGTTTCTCCAGCACTTTTGTCTACCTTCTACTCATGACAATCCTTGATGGTCAATCCCTAATTCTGAAAAAATGCCACTTGTTTGAGAGTCGAAGAGTCAGATTTATAGAGCAGTAAAGCACAGAAACAGATTCCTTATGCCAGCCATTCGATCTTTCCATACCAGTCCCATGAACCCACATTTAGTCCATAGCCTTATATGCTGGACAATTCAAGTGTTTGTCTAGATGCTTCCTAAATATTGTGAGATCCACCTCCTTATTTTAGGTTCTGTGTAAAAGAAATACCCCTCCAATCCCCTTTAAACCTCCGATCTCTCATTTTGTACCCATGGCCTCATGTTAGACACCCCGACCATTGGAAAAAAAAGGATTTGACAGAAGGTACAGGATTGAAAGTGAGCACAACTAGACTCGCGAAAAGCTTCTACCCCTCTGTTATCAGGCTCCTGAATTGTCTGTCCATAGGTGTGTACTGTCCAATTTACCTCTACCCCATTGTGGACATTGGACTTTGTCCATGGAACTGAAGATAAGACACAAAAAGCCGGAGTAACTCAGCATCACTGGAGAGAAGGAATGGGTGACATCCATTGCATCAGTGTGCTGGGTCCAGGAACGATCTTTGGAAATATGCACACCCAATAATTTGAAGTTTTTGACCCACTCCACCATCGTCCCATTGATATAAACAGGATTGTGGGTCCTCATCCTTCCCGTTCCAAAGTCAACAATTAGTTCCTTGGTTTTGCTGATATTGAGAGCCAGGTTGTTGTGCTGGCACTATTTGGTCAGTTGGGCAATCTCACTTCTGTACTCTGACTTATCGCTATCTGTAATTCGTCCAACAACTGTGGCATCGTCGGCGAACTTGATGATGGAGTTCGCACTATGTCCAGCTACACAGTCAAGGGTTTAGAGTGAGTAAAGCAGGGGCTGAGAACGCTGCCCCCTCTTATGTCCATCTTAATGGGCGAACGTTCCCTCATGTCCATCTTAATGGGTGACTATTAATGGTTGACTGTTATTCTAAGACCATGATGGGGTGGTATAATTGTTCAAACATCCTCTGTGGAGCAGTATTAATTATTATTACTCAAGCAAAGTAAGTGTAATTTTATTGATAGAAAGCTATGTTTGACTAATAATTACATGTGAGTGTCGGAACAAATGGCACGCCATTTGGACCTTAAGTCTGCTCCGCTGCATAATGTGATCATGGCTGAACTAACAGTAGCCTTGCTGGCTCCTAATCTAACCTCAGTAACATTTATCCACTTTTCTTTCAAGCCATCTATTTACGTCTGCCTTAAACATAGTCAAAAATTCTATTTATGCTATCCTTCAAGGAAAATAATTCCCAAGATTCAATCCTCTGTGAGAAACAAAAACATCCGGCCCATCTCTGTTTAAGTTATTCAAATCCATAACAACATTAAAAGTTATTTAAAATCCACTTGTTTTTAAACAGTGACCCTGTGTTCTACATTCTCCCAGAGCAGGACACATCCTCCACATCGACCCTAACAAGACCACATGGGATCTTGTGTTTTTCCCTTTCCACTCTTCTGCAAGCCTTGCCTGATCAACATTTTCCTCATAAGACAAGTCAGCCATTCCAAAACCTGTGTAAGAAGGAACTGCAGATGCTGGTTTATACCAAAGATAGACACAAAATGCTGGAATAACTCAGCGGGTCAGGCAGCATTTCTGGAGAAAGAGAACATGTGTTGTTTCGGGTCAAGGCCGTTCATCAGGACTGAGTCAAGGAGGGGGGCACTGAAGGTATGGGAACAAAGCAGAGCTTGCATCAACTCAGGAAAGGTGGAGCCCACAATGGTCCATTGTTGGTTGGGGATGAGGAGATAACGAAGGAATACAAATGGAGAAATTAGCAAGAGGAATAGGGTGGGGTAGGAATGGAGAGAGAGGGAATGCAAAGGTTACTTGAAGTTAGAGAAATCAATATTCACGCTACTGGGGTGTAAGCTGCCCAAGTAAAATGGTGCTGTTCCTCCAATTTGCATGTGGCCTCACTTTGACAGTGGAGGGGGCCCAGGCCAGAAAGGTCAGTATGGGAGTGGGAAGCCGAGTTAAAATGTTTGGCAACCGAAAGATTGAGTAGGACAAGGTGAACTGAGCGTAGGTGTTCAGCGAAACTGTCGCCCAGTCTGCGCGTGGTCTCGCCGATATACAGGACCCTACACCGAGCACACCGGATACAGTAGATGAGGTTGGAGGAGGTACAAATGATCCTATGCCTCACCCAAAAGGACTGTCGGTGTCCCTGGATGGAGTCGAGGGGAGAGGTATAGGGACGGTGTTGCATCTTCTGCGGATGCAGGGATATAGTACCTGGGCAGAGGGTTGTTTGGGTGGGAAGGGATGAGTTAACCAGAGAGTTGCGGAGGTAACGATCTCTGTGGAAGGCGGAAAAGGATGGAGATGAGAAGATCAGTAGTGGGATCCCGTTGGATGTGGCGAAAATGTCGGAGGATTATGTGCTGTATGCGATCGCTGATGGGGTGAAAGGTAAGGGCTAGGGGGGCTCTGTTCCTGTTTTGACTGGGGGGAGGGGGAGCAAGAGCGGAGCTGCGGGATACTGAGGAGACACGTGTGAGGGCCTCATCTATGATAGAAACCATAATCTGTTCTACTTTCAATGATTTTTCCATCCTGTCTTAAAGAAGCAAAACAATGCTGTACAGAGTGATCTAAATGTAGCCCCACCAGTGTCCTATATACCTGAAACATAACTTATCTACATCTGTATTCTATCTCCCTTGCAATGACTAATAACATTTTATTAGCATTCCCAGGCACTTGCTGTACCTGCGTGCACAACTTCTACAAATCATCCTTGGGAACATTGCATTCCTCCCTGTCTCAAATCTCTGCAGTCTACCATCCTTTAGGTTGAATTTATATAGGACCAAGTTTGGAGAATTGTAGAGATTAGATGCAGTTTACAAGAATTATAGCAACATTTTTTTTAATAGTATTAGAACAAAATCATCCCTGATCCTAGGGAATGCGGCAAGCCGAATGCAAACTTAGGGCTGTAGCCAAGAAGCAATGGGTACTTGTCAAGGGATCTCTTTGTGATTAGAAGGCTGTTTTCAGTATGATTTCCAAGTGGATGTCACTACCAGGTTTCTTGTTATTGATGAATTGTAAAAATACATTGTTAAATATAGTGGGAATAAATTAGATGATACCAAATTTGGCCATTGGCAGTGGGGTGGAAAGCTGTGTGCTGCACAGGAAAATAAATAGGCTGCTTGTTTAGGGAGAAATAAGTCAAATGAGTGAGGGAAAGTTTCTCGGTAGGACAAATGAGGCATGAAATGACATAATAAATCATAGCATTCCAACAACAATCCAGAAACAGAGGGAGTGCTTAGTCACAAATCACTGAAGGTACTAAAATGAGCAGAGATGGACAATACATTCCTTTATTAGTCAAAGTGTAGACAATTAGAACAAGGAGATTTTTCTTGCTCAGACCACGGGACAAATGTACGGACAGTTCTGACAAATGCTTTGCAGAGAAGATGTAACTATACTAGGAAGACTTCAGAGGAGATTTACGAGAATATTGCCAGGAATAGAAAAGGTTAGGTCTGAGGAATGATTGAATATAGCAGGCTTGGTTTCTTTGAACAGAGGAGGCGGATTTAAGTAAGATGTATAAAAGTACAGGTGGCTTGAACCTATTTCCCTGAGAAAAGAGTTTAGTAATCAAGGATAAGCGGGAAGATGCTGAGTGTTTGTTCATCGAGAAGATGTGGAAGAATGGGGTTCTGGAGCTCATTGCTTGAAAAGAGAAAAGAAAAGCTTGCTGAAAAAGTATTTGAATATATACTTGAATATATATTTATATATATATATACTAGACTAAGTGGGACCCATTGGGTCCCAGCATCACACAGGAGGGCTGGTCATCCAACGGAATATTCTACCTCTCCACCAATTCTAATATTGGTGGCCAGTTGGTGGGGGGGGGGGGGGGCTTTCTGGAGCGCTAGTATGGGTGTTGTGGGCTGAAGGGACTGGTTTCCAGAGGGCTAGTATGCAAATTGTGCGCCAAATGGATTCTTGGGCTGGCGTCTCAGTCAATCAAGCCTGTTGTGCTTGTAACTCACTCACTCACGGCTGGTGGGCTGGTAGTTGACTCACGGCTAATCCTTGAAATTCTATTTCAAGCAGGGTATAAGGCCACCAAATTCAAGTGCAGTTTCTTACCACTTCTAGCAGGGTGCAAGGCCACCAAATTCAAGTGCAGTTTCATACCATTTGAAGTAGGGTGCAAAGCCACTAAAGACAGCGAGTCGTGACCTCTCCCTCCTCCATCTTGCAGACACTGAGCCACACCCACATTTCCGGGTTGTATAACCCTCCCCCCACCCCCACCCCCCCCCCCCCCCCCGTAAAGGTGTGGCTTTCATGGAGTGATTGACAGGAGAGAGATTCTCACCATTTTTTAAAAAACTAATAACACTTTTATTTTTCATTGATGGGAAGAATTCTCTGCACCTGCTCAGCGGAGGGGGACTGAGTAAGATGGCCAAAAATCACAGCCGTAAGTGGTAGCGTTTTATCTAAAATCAATATACAGTGCAAACAGGAAGTAAGTGCATTTACAGTAGTGCCTTTTAACTTCAAGCCAAAGCAACCAAGCCGCCATTTGCAGTAAGTAGTGCCTTTCAACTTCAAGCTAATTAACCCACGCCCCCATTTGCAGTAAGCAATGCATTTTAACTTCAAGCCATTGCACCCAAGCCACCATCTGCAGTAAGTAGTGCCTTTCAACTTCAAGCCACAACCAAGCCATCATTTGCAGGATGTAGTGCCTTTCAACTTCAAGTCAAAGCTCTCGCCACCATTTGCAGTAATATTGCATTCAACTTCAAGTCAAAGCTCCTAAGCCACCATTTGCAGTAAGTAGTGCCTTTCAACTACAAGCCAAAGCAACCAATCCACCATTTGCAGTAAGTAGTGCCTTTCAACTTCATGCCACCATTTGCAGTAAGTGGTGTCTTTCAACTTCAAGCCAAACCCGCCATCATTTGCAGGTAGTGCCTTTCAACTTCAAGACACATTTCAAGACACACCCAAGCCAGTTTTAGAACCAATAGACATATTTTTTGCAAGCTTTTGAACCAATAGAGACATTTTTTTGCAAGCTTTAGAACCAATAGAGACACATTTTGCAAGCTTTAGAACCAATAGACATTTTTTTTGCAAGCTTTAGAACCAATACACTTTTTTTTGCAAGCTTTAGAACCAATAAGCATTTTCTGCAAGCTTTAGAACCAATAGACATATTTTTGCCAGCTTTAGAACCAATAGACATATTTTTGCCAGCTTTAGAACCAATAGACATTTTTTGCAAGCTTTAGAACCAATAGACATATTTTTGCAAGCTTTAGAACCAATAGACACATTTTTGCCAGCTTTAGAACCAATAGACATGTTTTTGCCAGCTTTAGAACCATGAGATATTTTTGCCAACTTTAGAACCATGAGGCATATTTTTGCCAGCTTTAGAACCATGAGACATATTTTTGCCAGCTTTAGAACCAGCTTTAGAGACATATTTTCGCCAGCTTTAGAACCAATAGACGTATTTTCGCCAGCTTTAGAACCAATAGACGTATTTTGCCAGCTTTAGAACCAATAGACATTTTTTGCCAGCTTTAGAACCAATAGACATTTTTTGCCAGCTTTAGAACCAATAGACATTTTTTTGCAAGCTTTAGAACCAATAGACATTTTTTTGCAAGCTTTAGAACCAATAGACGTATTTTCGCCAGCTTTAGAACCAATAGACTTTTTTGCAAGCTTTAGAACCAATAGACATTTTTTTGCCAGCTTTAGAACCAATAGACGTTTTTTTGCAAGCTTTAGAACCAATAGACATTTTTTAGAACCAATAGACGTTTTTTGCAAGCTTTAGAACCAATAGACATGTTTTGCAAGCTTTAGAACCAATAGAGACACTTTTTGCTAGCTTTTGAACCAATAGACATTTTTTGCAAGCTTTGGAACCAATAGACATTTTTTTGCAAGCTTTAGAACCAATAGACATTTTTTTGCAAGCTTTAGAACCAATAGACATATTTTTGCAAGCTTTAGAACCAATAGACATTTTTTGCAAGCTTTAGAACCAATAGACGTTTTTTGCCAGCTTTAGAACCAATAGACATGTTTTTGCAAGCTTTAGAACCAATAGACATTTTTTGCAAGCTTTAGAACCAATAGGCATTTTTTTGCCAGCTTTAGAACCAATAGACGTTTTTTTGCAAGCTTTAGAACCAATAGACACGTTTTTGCAAGCTTTAGAACCAATAGACATATTTTTGCCAGCTTTGGAACCAATAGACATATTTTTGCCAGCTTTAGAACCAATAGACAAGTTTTTGCCATCTTTAGAACCAATAGACATGTTTTTGCCAGCTTTAGAACCATGAGATATTTTTGCCAACTTTAGAACCATGAGGCATATTTTTGCCAGCTTTAGAACCATGAGACATATTTTTGCCAGCTTTAGAACCATGAGACATATTTTTGCCAGCTTTAGAACCATGAGACATATTTTTGCCAGCTTTAGAACCAATACATATTTTTGCCAGACATATATTTTGCCAGCTTTAGAACCAATAGACACTTTGTTGCAAGCTTTAGAACCAATAGACACATTCTGCAAGCATTGTAGAACCAAAAGAGACTCTTTTTGCAAACATTTTAGAACCAATAGACACATTCTGCAAGCATTTTAGAACCACTAAGGGCACTTACATTTGAGTGGACATGTGTTCAGTGTTATTCACAGCTCAGAGAAACGTGACCTTCTGCCTTCCTCCATCTTGAAGAGTAAGTGAGGCACACCACTTCCTGGTTTTATAGTCCCTGCCCCCTGCCCCTGCCACCAGCGGGGGCAGCAGAGAGAATGGGGAATTTTGTAAAAACATTAATATCTCTGTCATTTTTCATTGACGGGAAAAATCCTTGTCACACATGCGGCAGAGACACAGGCAAAGCAGATCACTTCCAAAAGACGTGGTCTGCATTTATGGAACTATTACAAGCATAAGGTGCAATAATAAGTTATAACATAAAGGCTACCAAGACCTGGAAACGGGGGGGTATAAAATAATTTTTTAATAAAAACACGGTTGGTATATCCTTTTTTGCCGGGAGTTTTGCCCGTTCCAATAGAGCGATTGATTTTTTTCCCCTTTTCTTTCTAGGGTCTTATTTATTGTTCCTCTCTTGCAACTTTGTTTCTCTAATTTCTTCCCTACATGTAAATGGAAAGCCTCTTTTCCCAAAAATACTTTCCTGCACCTTCACGGTGGGGGGGCTTACTTTCCTTACTTCTTTTATTTCTATCTTTTTTAAAGCTCAAAAAATGAAGTGGTACAACATAATGTAATAAGATATATGCGATGTATTAATGTGATTTACTGTACTGCTAATAAAAAAATAAAAAAATACATGCGGCAGAGGGGGGGGGGCTCTGAGCAAGGTGACCAAAAATGACGGCTATAGGTGGCGGCGTTCTCTCGGAAATCGCAGCACAGATGGCCAAAACTGGTCAAGAACATACTTTTAGTTTTATATATATATAGATAAGATATGTCCTAACCGACAAACTTATTAAAAACTTATGGAAACATAGCAAACTTATAGAAAACTTATAGCAAACTTATGGAAAATGAAATTAGGCACAATAGCTTAATTGCTGTCATCTACCACTTCTCTGTCCATTTCTGTAATTGATGTACTGAATATCCTGCTCTATGCTTTGACAGCCCTCATTGTCCACAATGCCACTAATTGTGGTGCCATCTGCAAAGTTACTAATCCGCCCATCCACATCCAAGACATTTATATATAACTCAAACAACAGTGGTTCCAACACAGATCCCCACAGAACTCCACTGGTCAGATCCAGAATAACACCCTGCCACCACAATCCTGTCTTCTACGAGTAAGCCAATTCTGAATACAAATGAACATGTCACAGTGGATCCCATGTATCTTAATCATCTGGATCAATCGACCAGCAGTTGCTTTACCAAATACCTCGCTAGAATCCATGTCAGCAACATCCACAGCCCTACTCTCATCAAACAGCTTTGTCACCTCCTCAAAAAACAACCAAGTTTGTAAGGTGGGACCTCCTGCAGACAAAGCCTGATCACCTGGCCTTTAAACAGCTCTCACATGTCAGATATGGATTTACCCAATAACCTAACAATTTACTCTCCCTATCTCCTGCCTATTAATGCTGCAAGAAGGAACTACAGATGCTTGTTTAAACTTAAGATAGACACAAAAAGATCAGCGGGTCAGGCAGCATTTCTGGAGAAAAGGGATAGGTGATTTTTTTGGGTTGAGACTGAGACTGAGAGTCATGGGAAAGGGAAACAAGAGATATAGGCGGTGATGTAGAAAGATATAGAACAAATAAATGAAAGATATGCAAAATAGTAATGATGATAAAGGAAACAGGCCATTGTGTAATCTGCCCGATCACAATTTAGTATCTTTGCCAAAGATCGAGACTTATCCTTATTCATAACTATCCTAAAATGCATCTGGTTGGGATTGCTGTTCCTAAAAGACTCTCTCACTGAACCACCAGTCACCTGGCCAGGCTCGTTTTCCCATATCAGGTCCAGTATGATCGTTCCTCGAGTTGGATTATCCACATACTCTTTCAGGAAACCCATTTGGATACGCCTAACATGTTCTGATCCATCTAAGTCTTTTGCATTGTTCCAGTCTATATTGGGGATGTTAATGTCAGGCGTTACAACAACCCAGTTGCTTTTGCATCTTTTTCCTACATATCTTCCATAAACCAGGGTCCTTTATGGTGTTTCTCATCCGATCAGACCATGCCATACATCCTCCCATGTGTCCAATCATTAGCCCATCCTCCTCAACGTTTCTGCACTACTTGTGGTCGGGGGTGCACATGGTCTGCCCAACTGTTGCAGTGTTTTACTCAACAAACCCAGACATTCCCAGGTATTGTTTGGGAACATCGACTCAAACATCTTCTACTTGTTTTTGGGACCTTCGACTTGTTTTCAAAGGGTTTGGAATGCTGTGCTGCTAATTTAGCTGACAACGGTGGTCCAGCGGTAGAGTTGTTGCCTTACAGTGAATGCAGCGCCGGACACCTGGGTTCGATCCCGACTACGGGTGCTGTCTGTACAAAGTTTGTACGTTCTCCCCGTGACCTACGTGGGTTTTCTCTGAGATCTCCGGTTTCCTCCCACATTCCAAAGACGTCCAGATATGTAGGTTAATTGGCTTGGTTAATGTAAAAAGTGTGTGTGGGAGTGTTAATATGTGGGGATCGCTGGTCGGCATGCACCCGGTGGGCCGAAGGGCCTGTTTCGACACTGTATCTCTAAATTACACTTAACTAAACCTATCCTCAAACTCAGCCTTTGACCTCAACACACAGCCTCACCCAATATAGCCACTCCCAATTGGTCACTCCTCTATACTTCCCTTCTTCTTCATGGCTGCTGTGCCTCGCAATGAGGCAAACCCACTGCTTTGATAGCCTCTGGGCTTGATACTCTCTATCAAGTAAAGAAACCGGGAATAGGTCCAGGAGAAATGGCCTGGATCTGTTAGCTCAATGTTGAGCTTGGAAACTTATAAAGAGCATTATTTGGAAGTGGGGATGCTGCCACTGCGGTTCTGTTGTCCTTAGTTAGTGTGTGTGATCAAAGCCAGCAAGCCAGGGTGAACGTTAAGCAGAGAATTGAAATGGCAACTGATCACAAACATTGAACTGTTTTTGTAGGTCAGCAGAACTAATGGGAATGATCAAATCTTCGGAGGATTGATGGAACAGAGAACTCTAGGTCGAATTACCAGCACCTGGCAGTAAGGTGTTGGGCCCGTTACTGTCTGTCATCTATATCAATAAATTGGATGAGAACATACATGGCAAGGTTAACAAGTTTGCAGATGATTCAAATGTGGGTGTTTTTTCATGTAGTGAAGATGGGTGTGCAAAATTGCAGCAGGATCTTGATCGATTGGCCTGGTGGGCTGCGGAATTGTTGATGGAGTTTAATGCAGAGAAATGTGAGCTGTTTCATTTTGGGAAATCTAACATAGGCAGGACCTTCACAGTGAATGGAAGGCCTCTGGGGAATGTTGTAGTGCAGAGGGAGTTCAGGTACATAGTTCCTTGAAAGTGGTCACAGGTAGTTAAGGTGGTCAAAAATGCTTTTGGCCTTTATCAGTCAAAGTATAGAGTATAGAAGTTGGGAGGTCATGTTGCAATTGTATAAGAAGTTGGCGAAGCCTCATTTAGAGTATTGTGTTCAGTTCTGGGTACCATGTTCTAGGAAAGATATTGTCATGCTGGAAAGGCTACAGAGATTTACAAGGATGTTGCCGGGGCTAGAGGGTCTGTGCTATAGGGTGAGGTTGAGTAGGCTGATATTCTATTGCTTGGAGCACAGGAGGATGAGGGGTGACCTTACTGAGGTGTGTAAATTCAAGAGAGGAATAGATCGGGTGGATGCACAGTGAATCGAGGACCAGCGGACACAGATTTAAGGTGAAGGGGAAAATAATTATTAGGAATCTGAGAGGTACCTTTTTCACACAAAAATGTGGGTGTATAGAACAAGCTGCCAGAGGAGGTAGTTGAGGCTGTGACTATCCCATCATTTAATAAATAGTTAGACAGGCGCATGGATAGAACAGGTTTGGAGGGATGTGGACCAATCGCAGGCAGGTGGGACTAGTGTAGCTGGGACATGTTAGCCGGCATGGGTAATTTGAGCCGAAGGGCCTGTTTCCACACTGTATGACTCTGTGACATCCATTTTAATCACAAGAGCTGAATTCATAATTAAACAAAAGCAAGAGTTGCGAATCAGGCATTTTTGATTAGAGGCATAAATGGCATTTTATTCCTGAAAGTACGTTGTTTGCGAGCTGCAGTGATTCAGATTCACTCTGTGGTACATTCAAATTAAGATCCATTCAATATTGGAGTAAATTCCCATCTGTGAGAATGTTATCTGAGATAACAAAATTTACATTCTACATAATAATACTTCAAGCAAGTTAAATTCACAAGTTATTCTAAGTACAGAATTGTCCAGCCATGTGCAGAAAATAATTTAAATCTAAATGAAATCTGTGGTGCTACAAGAAGAATACTGATGCTGCCATTCACATTTTTAGTTTGCACAAAATATCTTGCGACTTGCCTAAATACTTTATTTTTCTCATATGTATCATTTGCAATTTGTGTGAGACATACTTATTATCTGTATTATATAAACTGTCTGAGCTATACTCTGTAAGATGAGCTGTGTAGTGAATAATAACATATAGCCTCAGGGAGATCATTAGAAGCCATCAGTGAATTCAGATTAACCAGATGTGACATTTTCAGCTTGGTTTCACGACTGAGACCAAAGCTTGGGCCTACTTGCCTTTTTACAGTAATTGATTTAGATGCCACGGAGATTTTTGTGACATCATAATGTATTAATTACTGGTGATTGTGCAGAAGTTTTCTAATAAACTTAATGCAATAAGTGCGGCAGGGTGGCACAGCGGTAGAGTTGCTGCCTTGCAGCCAGAGACCCAGGTTCAATCCGGACTACGTGTGCTTGCTGTCTGTATGGAGTTTATACATTCTCTCCGTGACCACGTGTGTTTACTCTGAGAACTTTGGTTTCCTCTCACTTTCCAAAGATGTAGAGGTGTGTAGGTCAATTGGCTTGGTTCAGGTATAAATTGTTTTTAGTTTTAGTTTTGGTTTTTAGTTTTTAGGATTTGTGGCTTTAGAGATCCAACACGGAAACAGTTCCTTGGGCTCACAGGATCATAGAAAGATAGAAAATAGGTGCAGGAGTGGGCCATTCGGCCCTTGCGGACCAGCGATTCTCGCAAGTTAACACTGTCCTACACACACTAGAGACAATTTTTACATTTGCAAAGTCAATTTACCTACATACCTCTACATCCTTGGAAAACCGGGTCACGGGGAGAATGTACAAACTCCGTACAGAGAGCATCCGTATTAGGGATCGAACCCGCATCTCCGGCGCTGCAAGCACTGTAAGCGTTGTAAGGCAGCAACTCTACCGCTGCGCCACTGTGCCCTCCTAATGTATGTATGATAGTGTTAATGCACGGAGTTCGCTGGTACTCGGTTGGCCGAACGGTCTGCTTCCGGGCTGTAAGGTATCATTTCCGGTGACATTGAGGCTAATCATATTTCTGTACATGTAAACCATTGAATTCCTCAACTAATAACTGACACTATCCACTAAATCATCCATTAGCGGGGCATAATTACATCCTGTGGCGCTTGGAAGGCAAATTTGCCCACAATTCATTTTTCCAAAGGTTAAGTCAACACAATCGGAGCCTTGCTGCAGACGTCACTGTGGGCATTGGTACAGTATTAATTTGCTATTGCCACACATACCAAAATATGGTGAAAGACCTTGGTGAGAACAGGCTATACAGACAAATCATACCGCACATGAGTGCAACAGCTAGTGCAAAAGAGAAACTAAACCGTGCAAAATATAGTGTTGCAGTTACAATGAAAGTGCAGAAAAAAAATACAAGGATCACAAAAAGGTAGATTGGAAGATCAAAAAATTCATCCCTATCATTTGAGTGATCCGTTCAGGATTCTGATTCTGATAACAGTGGGGACAAAGCTGTTCTTGAATCTGGAGATACAGGCTTTCAGGCTTTTGTACCGTCTGCTCAACGGTAGAAGAGGGAAGAGTGAATGACCAGTGTGCAAGTGTTCCTTTATTATGTTTGCCGCTTTTCAGAGGCTGCATGAAGTGTCAATGGAGTCAATGGGGGAGGCTGGGTTGCACGATGGATTGGTCTATGATCAGAGCTTTGTACAAATGCTTGCAGTCTTGGGCAGAACCGTTGTCAAACTGAGCCATGATGTATCTTGATAGGATGCTTTCCATGGTACATCTAGAAGTTGGTGAGAACCAGCAGAGACATGCTGAATTTCAGTCTTATGTAGAGTCAGTGAGTCGTACAGCAGAGAAACTGGCCCATCAGCCCAACCAGTCCACGCTGACCAAGATGCCCCATCTAAGCTCATCCGATGGCTTGCGTTTGGCCCCTGTCCCCCCAAACCATTCCTAACCATGCACTAGTCCAAGTATCTTTTAAATGTTATAATAGTATCTGCCTCAACTACCTCTTCTTGCAGCTCATTCCATTTACCTAACACATTCTCTGTGAATAACATTGCCCTTCTCACCTTAAACATATCCTCTTGTTATTAATTCGATTATTTTGGGTAAAAGACTATCTTGTACCCTGTAGCGGCAGATTTTCATATCTTTCAGGAAATTAGCACCCTAGCCGCTAAATGGTTGAAGGGGGTGTCTTCGAAATGCATGCGAGTTCACTCACAGAGACCTTCAGAGCTTCTTCACAGATATGGCTTCCAAACACAGTCTTTTGATAAATACATGCTTTATTGTTGATAGAAAACAGTAAGATACATCCAAATTTCTTCCAACTCGTTACTACAATATTCATCAAACTCCAACTTGCAACTTTAAACATTACAAATCTCCTCGTGTCGCCGTAACATTGGCATGATCTGGCATGTGGCCCGCATGGTCGAAGGGCCCCTTCCCCATCGTCTCTCCAAACTAATCTAAAAATGAAACTTCTGCGCAAGCATCTCAGCTCCAAACACGCCCAAAAACACATCATAAATCCCACCAACAATATAACGGGCAGTCTAAAATTTAAAGGCACATGCATCATCAATGACATGCAAAACAGGCCAAGTGGCCACTACACACCCATCTATTTTCCTCGTGATTTTATATACCTCTAGAAGATCAGAGGAAGTTGAGGTATTGGCATGCTTTCTCGCCCAATCATGGTTAAAAACAGGGCTGTTTGAACTTATCTTTCTGTGAGCTTAAATGACAAAACAGATATCTCACTCTTTGGAACCGACACATTTTTTTCATTTTTCTTTAGGATACAAAAAGAGACCATTCAGCACATTTTGACTATGATGACTCATAGAGCTATCCAATTCCCATACTTATTTTCACTGCAGTCTTTTCTCTCTGCATTCCTATTAATTCACCTTAGAATCAATCATTCACTTTCAATGTAGGAAAGACTTGGATAGTGTAGATGTGGAGAGGATGTTTCCACTTCCGGAGAATCTCGGAATAGAGGTCAAAGCCTCAGAATTAAAGGACGTTCTTTTGGGAAGGAGATGAGAAGAAATTTCTTTAGTCAGAGGCTGGTGAACCGGAGAAATTCTTTGCCATAGGCTGTGGAGGTCATCAGTGGATATATTTAAGGTAGAGACAGATAGATTCTTGATAGGTACAGGTGTCAGAGGTTATGGGGAGAAAGCAGGAGAATGGGGTTAGGAGAGAGAGGTAGATCAGCCATGATTGAATGACAGAGTAGACTTGATAGGCCGAATGGCCTAATTCTACTCCTATTCCTTATGACCTTATGCCCTAATTTACTTTTGTCAATTAACTGGCCAATTGGAAAATTTTTTGAATATTGAAAGAAAACCTACTTGTTCACTAGGAGAACATACAAACTCCACGGAGACATCACCAGAGATCAGAATTTAACTTAGGTTGCTGGAGCTGTGAGGCAGCAGCTTTAATAGCTGTACCAGTGTGCTAGCTCTTGGCTGTCCATGGACGAGTGCCAAACCCTAGGCAGCAGTCCTGGCTCGCCCGCCGTGCTACCAGACTGGCCCAATGACCCGAAGGCCGGGAATCGAAGGGTAGAGAGAGTTGGTGATGGATGCTGGAACTAAGGGCCCGGTAAGAAGGAGAAGGTCTTCCGGTGAGCCTTGCCACATCCCAACAGCAGGCCTGGCCCGTCTGCCGCGGAACCTTGAACCCACCCGGAGGGGGAAGACACCGAGTCAGGTCTCTGTTCGCCCCTGAAGACTGGGGAACTGAAGAGGAGGCAGGAGGAGTCAGAGATAGCTGTGGACGCTGCGGATAAAGGGCCTGGTAAGAAGATCCAGGGGTCTTACCTTCCACGACCTCAAGGTCAACCGCAATTCTAGAGAGCAGTTCTGAACTACTCTCTACTACCTACCTCATTGGATACAATAGATAGAAACATAGAAACATAGAAAATAGATGCAGGAGTAGGCCATTCGGCCTTTCGTACCTGCACCGCCATTCAATATGATCATTGCTGTTCATCCAACTCAGTATCCCGTACCTACCTTCTCTCCATACCCCCTGATCCTCTAGCCACAAGGGCCACATCTGATTCCCTCCTAAATATAGCCAATGAACTGGCCTCAACTACCTTCTGTGGCAGAGTTCCAGAGATTCACCACTCTCTGAGTGAAAAATGTTCTTCTCATCTTGGTTCTAAAGGATTTTCCCTCTATCCTTACGTGTGACCCCTTGTCCTGGACTTTCCCAACATCGGGAACAATCTTCCTGCATCTAGCCTGTCCAATCCCTTAAGAATTTTGTAAATTTCTATAAGATCCCCCCTCAATCTCCTAAATTCTAGCGAGTACAATCCGAGTCTATTAAGTCTTTCTTCATAAGACAGTCCTGACATCCCAGGAATCAGTCTGGTGAACCTCCTCTGCACTCCCTCTATGGCAATAATGTCCTTCCTCAGATTTGGAGACCAAAACTGTACGCAATACTCAAGGTGTGGTCTCCACAAGACAACTGCAGCAGAATCCCTGTTCCTATACTCAAATCTTTTGCTATGAATGCCAACATACCATTCACTTTTTTTACTGCCTGCTGCACCTGCATGCCTACTTTCAATGACTGGTGTACCATGACACCCAGGTCTCGTTGCATCTCCCCTTTTACTAATCGGCCACCATTTAGATAACAGTCAGCTTTCCTGTTTTGCCACCAAAGTGGATAACCTCACATTTATCCACATTATGCTGCATCTGCCATGCATTTGCCCACTCACCCAGCCTATCCAAGTCACCTTGCAGCCACCTAGCATCCTCCTCAAAACTAACACTGCCCCCCAGCTTCGTGTCATCCGCAAACTTGGAGATGTTGCATTCAATTCCCTCATCCAAATCATTAATCTATATTACTTAAAGTCTGTTCTTGACCGGTTTTGGCCATCTGTGCTGCGATTTCTGAGAGAACGCCGCTACCTATGGCCGTCACTTTTGGCCACCTGGCTCAGATCCCCCCTCTGCCGCAAGTGTGCCGAGGATTTTTCCCGTCGATTAAAATGGCAGAGATATTCATGTTTTTACAAAATTCCCCATTCTCTCTGCTGCCCCCGCTGGCGGCAGGGGGGAGGGACTATAAAACCAGGAAGTGGTGTGCCTCACTCACTCTTCAAGATGGAGGAAGGCAGAGGGTCACGTTTCTCTGAACTGTGAATAACACTGAACAAATGTCTACTCAAATGTAAGTGCCCTTAGTGGTTCTAAAATGCTTGCAGAATACGTCTATTGGTTCTAAAGCTTGCAAAAAAGTGTCTATTGGTTCTAAATCTTGCAAAAAGTGTCTCTATTGGTTCTAAAACTTGCAAAAAAAAATGTCTATTGGTTCTAAAGCTTGCAAAAAAAAAAAGCTTATTGGTTCTAAAGCTTGCAAAACAATGTCTATTGGTTCTAAAGCTTGCAAAAAAATGTCTATTGGTTCTAAGGCTTGCAAAAAAAATGTCTATTGGTTCTAAAGCTTGCAAAAAAAAAATGTCTATTGGTTCTAAATCTTGCAAAAAATGTCTATTGGTTCTAAAGCTTGCAAAAAATGTCTATTGGTTCTAAACCTTGCAAAAAAATGTCTCTATTGGTTCTAAAGCTTGCAAAAAAATGTCTATTGGTTCTAAAGCTTGCAAAAATATGTCTATTGGTTCTAAAGCTTGCAAAAATATGTCTATTGGTTCTAAAGCTGGCTTGGGTGTGTCTTGAAATTGAAAGGCACTACTTACTGCAAATGGTGGCTTGGGAGCTTTGGCTTGAAGTCGAAAGGCACTATTACTGCAAATGGTGGCTTGGTTGCTTTGGCTTGAAGTTGAAAGGCACTACTTACTGCAAATTGTGGCTTGGTTGCTTTGGCTTGAAGTTGAAAGGCACTACTTACTGCACATGATGGCTTGGGTGTGGCTTGAAGTTGAAAGGCACTACCTGCAAATGATGGCGGGTGTGGCTTGAAGTTGAAAGACACCACTTACTGCAAATGGTGGCATGAAGTTGAAAGGCACTACTTACTGCAAATGGTGGATTGGTTGCTTTGGCTTGTAGTTGAAAGGCATTACTTACTGCAAATTGTGGCTTGGGAGCTTTGACTTGAAGTTGAATGCAATATTATTGCAAATGGTGGCGAGAGCTTTGACGAAGTTGAAAGGCACTACATCCTGCAAATGATGGCTTGGGTGTGGCTTGAAGTTGAAAGGCACTACTTACTGCAAAGGTGGCTTGGGTGCTTTGGCATTAAGTTGAAAGGCACTGCAAATGGTGTCATGAAGTTGAAAGGCACTGCTTACTGCAAGTGGTGGCTTGGGAGCTTTGGTTTGAAGTTCAAAGGCACTATTTACTGCAAATGGTGGCTTGGGAGCATTGGCTTGAAGTTGAAAGGCGCTAACTGCAAATGGTGGCTTGGTTGCTTTGGCTTGAAGTTGAAAGGCACTAACTGCAAATGGTGGCTTGGGAGCTTTGGCTTGAAGTAGAAAAGGCACTACTTACTGCAAATGGTGGCATGAGGTTGACAGGTACTGCTTACCGCAAATGGTGGCTTGGGTGCATTGGCTTGAAGTTGAAAGGCACTACTTACTGCAAATGGTGGCTTGGGTGTGGCTTGGGTGTGGTTTGAAGTTGCAAGGAACCTCTTACTGCAAATGGTGGCTTGGATGCAATGACTTGAAGTTAAAATGCATTACTTACTACAAATGGTGGCTTGGGTGAATTGACTTGAAGTTGAAAGGCACCACTTACTGCAAATGGTGGCTTGGGTGCTTTGGCTTGAAATTAAAAGGCACTACTGTAAATGCACTTACTTCCTGTTTGCACTGTATATTGATTTTAGATAAAACGCTACCACTTACGGCTGTGATTTTTGGCCATCTTACTCGGTCCCCCTCCGCTGAGCAAGTGCAGAGAATTCTTCCCATCAATGAAAAATAAAAGTGTTATTAGTATTTAAAAAAATGTTGAGAATCTCTCTCCTGTCAATCACTCCATGAAAGCCACACCTTTTCTGGTGGGGGTGGGGGGGGGGGGGGGGGGGGGGGGGGGTTTTAAAAAAACCCGAAAATGTGGGTGTAGCTCAGTTTCTGCAAGATGGAGGAGGGAGAGGTCACGACTCGCTGTATATAGTGGCTTTGCACCCTTCTTCAAATAGTATGAAACTGCACTTGAATTTGGTGGCCTTGCACCCTGCTAGCAGTGGTAAGAAACTGCACTTTAATTTGGTGGCCTTATATCCTGCTTGAAATAGAATTTCAAGGATCAGCCGTGAGTCAACTACCAGCCCACCAGCCGTGAGTGTGAGTTGCCAGCACAACAGGCTTGATTGACTGAGATGCCAGCCCAAGAATCCATTTGGTGCACAATTTGCATACTAGCCCTCTGGAAACCAGTTCCTTCAGCTCACAACACCCATACTAGCGCTCCAGAAAGCCCCCCCCCCCCCCCCCCCCCCCCCCCCCCCAACTAGCCACCAATATTAGAATTGGTGGAGAGGTGGAATATTGCGTTGGATGACCAGCCCTCCTGTGTGATGCTGGGACCCAACGGGGGAGGAGTGCCAATCTCAGTACACCCCATGCCAGAATGGGGGGGAGTTGTACAGTTTGATAGCCACAGGGAAGAAGGGTCTCCTGTGGTGTTCTGTCCTGCATCTTGGTGGAACCAGTTTGTTGCTTAAAGCCTCAGGAGACACTCAGACTATCTTTGATCAGAATTTACTGGCTTAATCTTGCACTAAACAGTATTCACATTATTCCCTTTATCATGTATCTATTACACTGTGAATGGCTCAATTGTAATCATGTATTGTCTTTCTGTTCACTGGTTAGCGCGCAACAAAAGCTTTTCACTGTTCCTCGCTACATGCGACAATAAACTAAACTATACTAAATTAAGGAAGGAACTAAGGGCCCAGTAAGAGGGAGCAAGGGGTGAAGAGGGACAATGATTTGCAGGACGATCGGATGGAGGCACCGGTTGCAACAGGCCTTTGTTGCAAGCTGCAGCTGGGACCGTAAAATAGCACCGACATGGCACCTTTTGCAGATTGACTCAGTGGGCTGTTCTGTACATTCTGTACTAACCAGCTTATCATGTATGGCAATAGTCTTGCTGATCAGTGTGCAAAAAAATGTATTTCTCTGTACCTTAATACATATGATAAATAAACCATTGAGATACATGCACTCTCAATCACTAAACTGAATCCAATGGATTCCACAAAAGAGAAACAATCCACTTCAAAATATTATCATCGGTGGCATTTAAAATAATCTCCTTATATTCATTGGTGTAGGATAGCTGATTGTTAGAAATGACATTACCTGGATGCTCTTCTCTCCCTTTTGTACTAGACCCTTTGTATGCCCCTCTGATGCATTTTTCTCACCAAGGCAACTGTTGTGAAAGCAGTTTGTTGGATTACAAAAAAGATTATTGTAATGTTGAGGCCGACCATCATTGATCAGTGTGAACTTCTGACTGAGAAGTCCCCACCACACTCTTTTTTAGCTTCCAAGGCAGATGTCCTGTCACCATTGACAATAAGGAGTTTCCAGGAATGTCGGAAACTTGGTTACATAATTGGCCCTTTCTCTATTTCATCAGTAGTTTCACTATCTTCCAGTGAGAGAACATTGGAAACCCTATGGATTTCAAAATGTGCGCTTACATACTGAGAAAGGAAAACGGTTGTATGTCAGGACTGGGGCAAGTGTCACAATGAGCCGAGTTATAGTACTAACCCTGCTGGGAATCCCACAACCAGGTATTGCTTGGAATGCTCTGAATGAACAAACTATAACTCAGAAATAAAAACACCATCAAATGTTGGAAAAACTCAGTATGACAGGCAGCATTAATGGAAGGAGCAACAGTTAACCTTTACATAAATCTCTGGGAATCCCTTCCTGAACCCCTCCATTTTAAACACCTGTGGCATCAGCTTCCGCTGGGCGATTGGTATCGGAGGTCGTGTTGTCCCAGACATCAGGCGTTGGGCTGGTGAGCCTAGGACTCCATCTCTGGAGATGTTTCTAAGGTTTAAAAGGTTGAGATAAACATCTGACTTGGCCAGGTGGGAGCGTTCCATTAGCTGTGTTGCGCTCCTGATGGCAAGTTCAGCGAGCCCATTGCCTTGAGGGTATTCAGGGCTGCTTGTGATGAAAAAGTTACTTTTATAACTACTAAACCAGGTTCGCTTCTTAATAAACAGACACCACACAAACTGTTTGGTAGACCAGTTCAAAACTTTACTTAACATCGGCCGATGGAAGGGAGCGAGAATTCCAGCTAAGTGACCAATGTAGACACTCAACTGTCCTCGGTCCTCTTCCTCTGAACAACAGAATTACATTGCCTTAAATAGGGTTTTTTTGTCCCCTTAGCACATTCCACAGACATTAGTCATGGTCAGAGGTACAGGAAAAGGTTTCCACAGAATGCATCACATCAAAGGCCTTTTGTTTACATGGTACAAGATATACTAAAAACATTGGCCATTTGCTTTAGGTAATTTTATCTCCAAAGAGATCACCCTAGCTTTTTCGCTGCTTCCTCTCTGTCACTTGGTCCCTCATAAACATAGGCCATTTGCTTTATGTCATTTTATTTTTCCACTTCTCTGGTTCCTCTCTCGTCACTTTGCCCCTCATAAACATTGGTCATTTGGTTTTACGGCATCTTACTTCAAAGATGTGACTAGCTATGTCTCTATCGCCTCCTCCCCCATAAACATTGGTCATTTGCTTTACGGCATCTTACTTCAAAGATGTGACTAGCTATGTCTCTCTTCCTCTCTGTCACTTCTTCACTTGGGAGACAATGTTATGGTATTTATTATCCCACACACTGCAACCTGAGGCAAGCCTAATTTGACACTAAATATAAGCTGTAAGCTAGCCCCGAAACCTATTTTAATTTTTTTCTTATTTTTGTAACTTTATTCGGCTTCATCAGTGACATGGTGGAAGTTCCACCACTTGGCAAAGTGTTTGAATGCGTTGCTGATAAATTGTCTTCCATTGTCAGTTTGCTGGCGGACTGGTGCACCGATTACGGAAAAGTGTCTCTGTAGCTTTTGTATAACCATGCCGGATGTGATGGTGGGCAGTAAGTCGAGTTCGAACCAGTTGGAGTAGCAGTCAACTAGGACTAGGTAGTGTGTACTGTGCCATTCAAAAATGTTTGCTGCCAGCGATGTCCAGGGCAGTGCTGGTGGAGGTTGCTGTAGCAGAGGTTGTTTCTGTTGGTGTGGTGCCAAACAGTTGCAGATGTGGCAGGATGCAGATCTGTCCCATATAGAATTGGTCATCCCAGGCCAGTAGGGGAATGATGGAGGCGTGGGTTCGAATCCCACTTCTGACACCATGTAAACTCTAGACCTGTGTTACTTCAATTGTTTAAGTCATCTTTAATTATAACACATATTATAGCGGTACAGCAGGCTGTTAGTTCATCACTACCGCTTCCAAGACTACTTAATGTAGGACGTGGGTGGTAATATAAAGTATACAGTAAGGTGGGGTTAATGATGCTACTCTACTATGATTGATTTACATGCAATAACCAATCTACACCTTGGGCATGCATGCAAAGAATCTCACTGTGACTAAGTTGTCACATGTAGCAATAATGTATTCATGCATACATTATTTCCACATGGGACAAATCACAGTGAAATTCTTCATTCGTGAATGAATACTTTATTGCCCCATGGGACAAGTCACAGTGAAATTCTTTGTTCGCATGCCCAAGGTATGCAAATAGTCGCCCATAAAGGGCACTGACAAAGTTACAGAGTATCAATGCCATGTTCCCCCCCTTGTTCTCTCCCCCCCTTCAGAGCCCCCCCCCCCTCCCCCCACCCCCCCCCCCCCACGCCAGGTCCTCCATTGCCATTCATTTACTCCTACTTTCTGTTTCTTGTGCATCAACAGATTCTCAATCCACATCAACATGCTTTCCCTGATCCATGTACAATAACATTTCATGTGGCACCTTGTCCAAACTCTTCTGAAATTCCAAATGCACCACATGTATTGGTTCCCCTTTATCTGTTCTGCAAACAAGATTATCCGACCATAAATTCATGTTGTCTTCCCAATGCAAACCGAAATATCTTGTAACTACTTCCTTAATCACAGATTCCAGCATGTTCCTTACGACTGATATCCAGCTCATTGGTTTGTAATTCCATGTTTTTTCTTTCCCTTCTTTCTTAAATCATGGAGTACATTTATCATCTTTCAAACAACTAGAGTCTACGGAATTTTAGAAGTTAACGATCAATGCTTCCAGTATCTCCCCAGCCTCTTTCAAAATTGTAGATTAAAAATGGGGGCAAATATTTCAGCCTTAGGTTATCCACCCATATACTGGGCTTCACCAGTTTTGAAGCTGACACAATCCACACTGCTATGCACATTGTACCATATCATGTTGCAAATCAGAGCAGATAAGAGCAACAGGTTTCCATCCCAGAAGAATTGGGTAGGTTTTTTAACAATCCAGCAGTTTCATCGTCATTAACCAAGGTGGCTTTCTAGATTAATTACAACTGCTAAAGTGGAATTCGAACTCAATCTCTCAGTGCTGTTGCCTGGTTTGCTAATGTACTCTTTTAACCAACCCGCTGATACTTGTCATTGTCTGCATTGTTGTTCTGCAAATATTAATGTTGATGCTGATTTCCACAAATGATACGATGGTGATAAACTGTATTCTTCAATGTTATATATCGTGTATTCTTCAATGTTATATATTGTGTATTCTTCAATGTTATATATCGTGTATACCAAATTTCTCATTTATTTCCTGCCATTTGCAATGTGCTTGGCTGCAATACCCAATGATTATTGCATTAAATAGTTTTCACAAATGAATGGCTTGTTTGGCTACTTTACATGGGATTATCTGTCAACCTTGCCATGTGGGACCTTGGCCCACTTTACGATGCAGCAATCTGCGAAGTTTGCAATATTGTGGAAATGGTTGGTTGGCTTGATATAAATATGAGGTTTTTCATTTCCTATTTTAATTCTGCATTTGAAGAATTTATGAACCAGAATTTATTGGCACCTCAGGACCTATACTATGTACAGGTGCAGAGGTTCTATGAAAATATGGAGTGAGTGCCATGCTGTTGCATTACATGCAATGTCAAAATTTCTTCACATTATTAAGAATGACGGGGGCTGTTTGGAGCGTGTGTTACCATGGTGCTGTGAAATAGGACACATAAAAATGTCATTCAGTGATCTCATTAACATGATATCAATAATCAACAAGCCCTAATCGCATTGTTGCAGCACTTAATTGGGTCAATATTTACGAGGCCAATTCTTCATGTGATCAGCCATTCATCCATGGCAGGCAGATCACTGTAAACCATTGTATGGCACTCACTAATAAACATAATTCTTTTTTGCAGGAGCAATCCATCGACCAAAATGAATCAAACATTATGATTGAATCAAAGGGTTATATTACGAAAAGTGGGAGTAGCAACCTTCACAGAATCCGTGGCCTACACTTTTCAGAGATTATTGGAGGGTCTGGTATGCTTATACCTAATCCACCTCGCATCTCACCTCATTCCATTCTTTTTTTTTTAGATTTACAAGCAGCTGGAGCTGTAAACATGGAATTTTAATTTTAAGTTGCACCACTACTGCTTAAACACAACCTCTCTCTTCCTCTCGCATTTCAGACTGACCCGAACCTGTGCCTGACTATTCAAAATTTGTTCAAATTGACCATTCTAAAGAATGATACAATCTTATATTCATAGACCAGCTCAGAAACAGACACTCCATATGAAGTAGGATTGCAAACGCTGCATATGGAGAGTCATTGGGCATGAGGGGGCTGACGCCTGTCGGTTCACCTGTGACTGAGGTCAAGTGGGTTCTATAACACAGAGTCTCTATTGAATGGGATGTATGGGCTCCCTGGTGGAATCGTATTCTGCAAAGTAGTCATCAGAAATTCAGTTGAATCACCAACGTTATTCACTGTCTGCAGGAACTTGGTTACAAAAGGAATTGGTGAGTCTTTGCCAGTAATTCTTCCCACGTTGATGGAATTGTTGAGCAGTCAGTTCAGATGATGACAAAAGAATGTGCTGCACATGGCACTCAAAGATTGGAAGGGTATTAAATTTTAAATTGCTGCCTGATATTGAAAAATAAATATCAGACAACAAGTTAAATAATTAATGATTAGCAATGTCTGTGGACTGTCTCTTTGGCTACACTGTGGACTTTGGTTTTTGCTCTGTTATTATGTTTATGCATTATTGTGATTATATATTTATCTGGGTCTTTGTATTTACATGTCTGTAAAGCTGCAGCAAGTACATATTTCATTGTTTTCTGTCGTTGGTGTTTATAACAATTAAACACTTGACTCCTGGTGCCACAACATGTGAATAAGTGATTATTCCAGATGTACAAGAGAAACTGACCTTTAACTATTGAAAAGGTCACCTGACATAACTAATTTATTCGTACCTTCTCAAAATGACAGATTTTAACCAAATTATGCAGTAGATACGCTGATTTGCCTTTTGGTTTTAGAAAAAAACAAACCAATTCTCAAAAAAAATGTAAGTATGTGACATTTTTATTTATACCCTTCATGTTAAGTGTACCTTGTTTCTTCTCATGAACCTTGCAACCTTCCTATTAAATATTGAGATGGCCGCACTTTGAATTGTTAAGCTATTTCCGAGCTCTTTAATCATATTGCCTTGGATATTTCAGCAAAATGTGGCTTTACATAGTGTTGAAGGAATTGCTACTGCAAAAATAAAGAAAACAAAACAAAAACCTTCAGTCTGAAGAAGGGTCCTGAACCAAAACGTCACCTCTCCATGTCCTCCTGAGATGCTGCCTGACCTGCTGTGTTACCCCAGAGCTTTGTGTCCTTTTGTGTATTAACCAGCATCTGCAGTTCCTTGTTTCTCCAATACAAAAAAACAACTTGATAAATGAAACATCCTTGAAACACCTTGGGGGGAGAAAATGGGAAGATGAACAATATAAGAAGATCAGATCTATTTTCCCTGAGTTCACTGTTCAGTAATTTCTTCACCTTTTTGACAACTGAAATATACTTGAAATAAATCTAGGATTAGTAAATTGTGGCCTTCATTGATTAAAGCATGAAAACTAATGGTAAAACAAATTAGGAACACTCTCGGTGAAGTAACATGTACTGTTTAAAGGAATCTGTATAAAGGGGAGTAATGCTCTCCCTGACACATCCTGCAATTCAATAATTCCTCACTTTCCAAAGAGAGATCAGACAGTGGCATTTGGTTTGATGGAATTGTTCCCTTTTAGAGTAATAACTAAGCTTGCCTTCTGCATCTGTGCAGAACTTAGCTGACCATGTTCCTAGAGTATTTCATAGTAGATTGCATTCTTTGACATCAAATAATTTGTTCAAATAAAGCTTGTTGGAGGACAAATTGAAAAAGAGAAAAGGTCAGGCAAGGAAAGTGCTGCCTCTTTGTCAAACGCTTGACTTAAAGTTCTAAATTAAGTTTGGATTACAGTCCTTTCCAACAATAATATTAAAAAACAAATAATGAATGATATAAACCTGGCAGAGCAATTCTGAGGCTTGCACAGTGCACAATTGATTGAAATATTGGTGATTCATCTCTGGCACCTTGGGGGTACTGTGTTGGGAGAGGGCCTGCCTGTTCGTTAGACTCAGTGCGTTTGCCTGCCTCTGGGTGATTTACCACTATTATTTTGCTTTCCTCTAAATGGGGTAGAGAGGGAAAAACAGATCGAATGTCGGAGCAGACTTGGGCTGGTGGTCCAAATCTGCTCCAATAACTTAAGGCAAAGGCACTTTTAATTGATCAAAGGACACAGCACAGAAACAGGCCCTTTGGCCCTCACCGTCCATCAATAACCCGTTCACACTAGTTCTATGTTATCCCACTTTCCCATCCACTCCCTATACATCAGGGACAATTTTTACTAGGGGAGAATTGACCTACAAGCCTGCACGTCTTTGGTATGTTGGAGGAAACCGGAGCACATGGAGGAAACCCACGCGGTGACAGGGAGAATGCGCAAACTCCGCGCACACACACACACACACACACACACACACACACACACACACACACACACACACACACACACACACACACACACACACACACACACACACACACACACACACACACACACACACACAGCGCCTGGGGTCAGGATCGCACCCGGGTTTCTAGCGTTGTGAGGCAGCTGTTCTACCCGCTGTGCCACAGTGCTGCATATATTTTACCGTAGCTCCTTAGTGAGGTACCCAGTAATTTGAGCGTCCCATTGCCCTCATGGATGCTTTTCATTGACTTTAGCTCCACCTTCAATACCATCATCCCCAGCAGACTGGTCACCAAACTCATGGATTTAGGACTCTCCCAACCCATCTGCCTCTGGATCAAGGACTTTCTGTCTAACCGCCCCCAGACCGTCAGACTGGGCCATCACCTCTCCACCCCCATCACACTCAGCACCGGCTCCCCACAGGGCTGTGTGTTGAGCCCCCTCCTCTACGCCCTCTACACCCACGATTGTGCCCCCGCCCACTCCACCAACACCATCGTCAAGTTTGCGGACGACACGACTGTGGTTGGACGTATCTCAGGAGGAGATGAGACAGCCTACAGGGAGGAAGTCCAAAGACTGGCAGCGTGGTGTTCAGACAACAATCTCATCCTAAACACCACAAAAACAAAGGAAATTATCATAGACTTCCGTAAGAACAGTGCAGCCCCCAAACCCCTATTCATCAATGGGGACTGTGTGGAAAGGGTCTCAGACTTCAGATTCCTGGGCACACAAATTACGGAGGATCTCTCCTGGACTACAAACACCACCACAGCAGTCAAGAAGGCCCAGCAGCGACTCTACTTTCTGAGGATCCTCAGGAAAAATAACCTGGAGGAGAAGCTGCTGGTGTCCTTCTACCGCTGCTCCATCGAGAGTGTGCTGGCGTACTGTATAACCACATGGTATGCCAGCTGCTCTGCAGCGGACAGAAGAGCCCTTCAAAGGATCATCAACACCGCACAAAAAATCACTGGCTGCCCACTGCCCTCCCTGAAGGACATCTTCAGCTCTCGCTGCCTTGGCAGGGCAGCCAACATCCTGAATGACCCTTCCCACCCTGGACACAACCTGTTCCACCTGCTGCCCTCTGGCAGACGGTACGGGTCTTTCAAAACTTGCACAAACAGACTCAGAGACAGCTTCTACCCCATAGCCATACGTGAACTTAACAATGCAAAATAAGAAATAACACTCAACTGAAGGGTTCTACCTCAGCTGCTATTGTTATTTATCTGTAATTTTTTTTAAATATTTTTACCTTTTCTTATATATTTAAAATTGCTCTTGTGAATCGCACCGTGGGATTGACTTTTAAATTTTGCTGTACCATGTGCAATGACAATAAAGAGATTCATTCATTCATTCAGTAAGGGAGGCACAGATCGCTCTGGGATCACTAAACCCGGACCTCGAACCACAGAAAGGAGGCATCAGCCAGAATTTGTCTGTGCTGGGAGGAGCATGAGGCTCACAATCTCTGGGATTCCATCAGCACCTTCCTGGACAACCTCTCCCTGGTGCTGGTGGCCATGGATCGGTTCTGGAACCC
The DNA here is from genome assembly GCF_028641065.1 of Leucoraja erinaceus. Lineage (NCBI taxonomy): Eukaryota > Metazoa > Chordata > Chondrichthyes > Rajiformes > Rajidae > Leucoraja > Leucoraja erinaceus. The sequence continues at coordinate 145,265,952 of NC_073377.1, forward strand.
CGAGCACCAGCTATGCTCTGAACCCGGGCCCCTGCAATCCTCGTTTTGGATGGTGTGGAGGGGAGGGGGTTGGGGGGGTCAGTTCGAGACAACCCGGGACACAAGGCGAGGGAGTGTCGGATGGATCCAAACCAAATGGAAGGGAATCAAGGGATATGAGGAAAAAGCCAGAAAGAGGTACTGATTTTGGATGGTTGGCCATGATCATATTGAACTATTGTCTATGTTTCTAAAGCTGATATAGCTATTTTGTTCTGGTTATGCTGAGTTATATTTCAAGACCAGTTGTGAAACGTTGTGATCTGGATTTAGGCAGGTTGCACTGCCACTTCACGTTAATTATGGGAGGATTGGACTCCATTACTGGCGTGAACCTCACAGCTATTAGGGAAAACTAGGTTCACCCATCTTTTTTTAAAAAAGACACTAAGTGCTGGAGTAACACAGCAGGTCAGGCAGCATCTCTGAAAACATGTGTAGGTGAAGTTTCAAGTTGGGACCCTTCCTCAGACTGATTCCAGAGATTTCACTTAGGTATGCTAGCATTTTGAGTCCTTTTTTTTGAAAACCAACATTTGCAGTATTTCTACATTTCACACATGTTAAGATACTTTACTGATGCAAGGTCTTAACCCAAAACACTGACCATCCCTTTGCCTTCATAGTTGCTGTATCCACTGAGCTCTTCAAGTTCAAGTTCAAGTTCACAGTTATTCTCACATGTACCAATTGGTGCAATGAAATTTGAGTTACCATACAGCCCTACAAATAAAATACCTCAATACACAAAGCCTCTTTAAAAAACATCAATTCGTTATGAAGGAGTGAAGTCTGTGGACCTTGATATGCAAAAGGTTTTTTATTTGGGTTGCTTTCTTAAACATTGCTGCATTTAAGCCAAGAGCAGGTTTACAAATCTTTTGTCACTATTGTGTCGTAATTTGTCATAATTTATTCATAAGACTTAATCAGATTTCCATTCCTGTCTTCTGTCATAAAACTGGAGACAGGGCCCAGTGAAGGGAAATGTTTACAGCTGCTTACAGCTGAGGGTCACTTTAGACTGTTTTACTGTTTTACTGTTTTACAGTTCTCTTTTTTTTTATAAATCACGTTTCCCAATTTTATTAGTTGTTTAAGTTGTGACGATCGGATGGAAGCTGCATACCAAATCTCGTTGCACCTATGTGCAATGACAATAAAATGTATTATTATTATTATTATTATTATTATTATTATTATTATTATTATTACTATTAGGGAGTGTTCTGAATGAGTTGGCTCAAGCTGATGCCTATGGTAAAGTTTAAATTTCTGAAGGTAACAAAATAAGAGTCATGATATTAATACCTTATGTGAATGTGAACTTTATTAGCTGATAGGAAAGAGAGAGAGAGAGAAAATATAATCAAACTGGTGGAACATTAGACCTTGTTTGATGATCTGTTTTGTTTAGTATCATTGCATAAATCAATTTGGGACAACTGCAACTGAAATCCCCTCATAGTGTCATAGAGCCCTACCACATGGAAACTGGGCCTTCAGCCCAATTTGTCTATGCCAATCAAGTTGGCATTTTAAGCTCATCCCATTTGCCTGCATGAAGTTCTATCCCTCTAAAATGTTCCTATCCATATTTTTTCAAATGTCTTTTAAAGTGGTAAAAAGACTACCCTCTAAGTTTAAGAAGGACCCCTGAGGTCCTTCTTAAATCGCGCCCCTCTCACCCTCCTTAGACCCCCTTCCTAACTGAACCAGATCTTGTTGTAAGCGTGTATACCCCATCTCAGTGGAATAGATTAGGAAACGAAGGGAAAAATTAAGATACTTGGGAGTGCTGGTGCAGGATTCCCAAAAAGTTAATCTGCAAGTCGAATCGGTAGTAAAGAAAGCAAACACAAGTCTAACATTTATTTCAAGCGGGCTTGTATACAAAAGCAGGGATGTAATGCCGAGGCTCTATAAGGCGCTGGTAAGACCACATTTGGAATATTTTTAGCTATTTTGGGCACTATATCTGAGGAAGGATGAGCTGGCTCTGGAGAGGGTCCAGAGGAAGTTTACAAGAATAATCCCAGGAATTAGTATAACCTATGATGAGCAATTGTCGGCACTTGGCCTGTACTCGCTGGAGTTTAGAAGAATGAGGGGGGAACTCATTGAATAATACAGAATAATGAAAGGCTTGGAGAGAGTGGATGTGGAGACGATGTTTCCACTAGTGGGAGGGTCTAGAACTAGAGGTCATAGTCTCAGAATTAAAGGACGTTTTTTTAGGAAGTAGATGAGGAGAATTTGTTTTCGTCAGATGGTGGTGAATCTGTGGAATTCTTTGCCACAGTAGGCTGTGTAGGCCAAGTCAATGGATATTTTTAAGGCAGAGATAGATAGATTCTTGATTAGTAGGCATGTCAGAGTATAGGTGGAGAAGGCAGGAGAATGAGGTTAGGAGTGAGTGTTAGATCAGCCATGATTGAATGGAGGAGTAGACTTGATGGGCCGAATGACCTTTTTCTACTCCTATTCCTTTTGACCTTACGACGTCTGTCAACATCATCGAAGAAAAGAAGAGCATGCACTATAAGCAAAACCCAAACGCGGGAGGAACTCCGGTGGGTCAGGCAGCATCTGGTGAGGGAACTCTGCATCCTAACTCCCCACACCAGTATTCAGCGCCAAGCATCAACGATTTGGCTCACTGCTTCATTCCTTTTTACACATTTTATAGTGGCGGTCAAGGGAGCACCTGAATCCATTTTTTGGGGGCATTAACTCAGGACTGTAGGATTCGCTTGGACAAACATTTCACATGGCTAGTACCTTGAATACTTCTGCTGAAGTTAACGAGATCATATTTCCCCTGTTGCAATCAACAGCAGGGATACGAGGCCAGAATTCTTCAATGCTTACACCATGGTGCCCTCTTCCTGAACCTTCAGTGCCAACATTTATTTAGATCGAATAAGATCAAAGCCTGCGTTCATGAAAAAAAAAAGAAAATGAAGCATGTCTTTGGAGAAAATCAATTGAATATGAAGCATAGCAATCTGAAATCAAATTGAAAATGATTTTGCAAGGACCGCTGTTAATTTTTCACATTTGCACATTTAAGTGGATATCTTAATGAAAAATGTCATTAAATATTTAAAACAATTTTGTTTGTTTATACTTCAAGGACTGGTGTAAGATGAAAGCTTTTATTATGGTAGGAAAATATATTAAAAACACACTTTACCATCATCCTGTTTATCAGCATTCCTTTTCTGCATCCCAGTGATTCAATTTAGGACACGCAGCAATAAAATATAACAACACGGGCTTTCATCATGGGAGGAATAAGCAAAATGCTTCAATTTCATAACTAAAATTCGTGCTGCTACATAAAAATGATTTTTAGTTACCCTCGAGCCTTTCAAACAAATACTGCTATCAAAGAAAATCTCAAGCCTTCATTATTATCCTGAACTTGGTGTTTACCAACCAAATACTTCAAATCCTTACTCCCTTTCTGAGCCCACCTCACCACCATCAGAACATTATAGACTTGCTGTTTAGAATTACCCTGCCGCTTTCCCCATGAGAACTTTCTCTGCTAATGGGGAGCTTCAAATCATATTCTTGAAATTACTAATTCCAATGTATAAAACAAGTGTCTGAATTAATTTATGAGCATATAAACACTCTGTGAAATTTATTTTTGTCATAAGCTGAGAAAATACATTTTAAATCATTTTATACCCAAGATGATATATAACCACTTTTAAAATGGGCCCTACATTTTGCACAGCTGATAGGGACATTCATGATTTCTTATTCTGTCCTGTAGACTGTTTGAACCATTGTAAAACATAGAAACATAGAAAATAGGTGCAGGAGTAGGCCATTCGGCCCTTCGAGCCTGCACCGCCATTCAATATGATCGTGGCTGATCATCCAACTCAGTATCCTGTACCTGCCTTCTCTCCATATCCCCTGATCCCTTTAGCCACAAGGGCCACATCTAGCTCCCTCTTAAATATAGCCAATGAACTGGCCTCAACTACCTTCTGTGGCAGAGAATTTCACATACTCACCATTCTCTGTTTGAAAAATGTTTTTCTCATCTCGGTCCTAAAAGACTTCCCCCTTATCCTTAAACTGTGACCCCTTGTTCTGGACTTCCCCAACATCGGGAACAATCTTCCTGCATCTCGCCTGCCCAACCCCTTATGAATTTTGTAAGTAAAACTATGCAGCTTACAATATTTTTTTCTAGTTGCCACATTTATTATAAATCATTTAGAGACTGTAACAGATTTTAACAGAAAGAAAGAGAGAAGAGTACAACACGTTTTTGACCAAATTATTACAATAATATCAGTAATATCTAGTACATAGAACATGTACAGCACAGGAACACACCCTCCAAAGTCTATGCTGAACATGATGCCAAGTTAAACTAATTTCCTCTGCCTGCACGTGAGCAATATTCCTCCAGTTAATTCATAAAGGTTTAAATTGGGCGACATGTCACAAGGCTTTCAAAAGAATGTAGAAGAATTAATTACAAGATCATTGAGTTTAAGTGGCACCTAAACACCATGTACATGCTAATGTCAAATAGCAATACATGATGCACATGTGCACTCTCAACTTGATGGAGCACATCTGGGCAATTGCAATGATCCCATCTTCCCATCTAGCTTAGTTTAGTTTAGTTTAGAGATACAGCACAGAAGCAGGCGGTTCAGCCAACCAGGTCCACGCCGACCAGCGATCCCCGCATATTAACACTATCTTACACACACGAGGGACAATTTTGTTTTACATTTAACAAGCCAATTTAGCTACATACCTGTACGTCTTTGAAATGTGGGAGGAAACCGAAGATCTTGGAGAAAACAGAGGCGGTCACGGGGAGAATGTACAAACTCCGTACAGACAGCACCCACAGTCGAGATCAAACCCGGATCTCCGGCGCAACAAGCGCTGTAAGGCAGCAACTCTACCGCTGCGCCACTGTGGCCGCCTTAGTTGTAGGCAAGCCAAATTAAACATATGGCTACAATAATGCATTGTCAATTTTAGAACCTGTATCCCTCTGGGAACAGTGTAGTTATAACATTGTAAGATTATTGAATTGCCTTTTTATTGTGCTGACGTGAAATTACAGCAGCAGACAAAGTATTAACAAGTTCATATGCTAATGTGGCAATAAATGTTATATATTGACTAAAATAGATTTCAGACAGCAGAGTCCCACTGCTGTGTGAAAATGCAGCGAGAGCAATCAATGGATCAATATATCAGGCCTGTGGATTGACAATTAATAGATTAGATGGGTTTATTTTTATTGTAATGAGGTTTGTTGGAGGAGATGACATTTATTATGGGGTTTAAAAAAAATAAATTCAAAGTTAATTGGTGAATGAGCTGTATTTTCTGAGTAGAATCTTAACATTAAATGTAGATCTAAAATAATTAACAGTAAAAGAGCAAATGAGGACATTTTAAATAACCAACAAGAACACGGAAAACTGGTCCAATAGGGACGATCGTCTCTGAATACAATATGTAATAAAACCATACATAGATTTATAAGGAATGTGCTCACAATGTTTTACTCATCATACACAGTGGAAGGCATTTTTTTATTGTGTGTATAGGGAATTAAACATAGACCAATAGATACATACATATTCTACAGAATACAACCAAAGGTAACATATATGCATCTTAATATACATCTTACTTTTTGCATTATCTGCTTGCAATGAACCCCATGTCCTGCTCATCATAGTATCATATAAGTGACCACTCAGCCCACTCTGCCTCTGCAATTCCATTGTAAATTGCTTTCTAATATCTCATTCCATCAATCATCTCTTACAGTCTAATATTTTTCTCTTCAAAGATGTATTCAATTCAATTCTGAATGTCAGTATTGATTCATTCCACCATCATTTCAGGCTGTGTTTTTAGGATCGTAACTTTGCAAATAAAAACATAAAAACATAATCTCCTTGTCCCTTTTCACTGCCTAACTTCCACCTGCAGCTTCCCTGCAGCACCAGAGGATCAAATACCTTTGACCACTGCTATGCCACGATCAGAGATGCATATCGTACCATCCCTTGACCTCACTTCGGTAAATATGGCCACACAGCTGTGCTGCTTCTTCCTGCATGCAGGCAACAACTGAAGAGCACACCCCATGCAGTGAGGACTGTACAGAGCTGGTCAGGGGAGGCAGTGGAACAACTGCGGGACTGCTTGGAGTCAGTAGACTGTGCATTGTTCTACAACGGACCCGAATGAATACACCACAGTTGACTTCATAAGGAAATGTGTGGATTGTGTTCCTATGGAAACCATCCAGGTTAGCATGCAACAAAAGCTTTTCACTGTACCTCGGTAGACATGACAATAAACTAAACTGATCTCCCCTATCTGGTCGATCCATATCCCTCCATTCCCTGCATATCCATGTGCCCATCTAAAAGCCTCTAAAATGCCACTTTTGTATCTGGCTCCATCACCAACCCCAGCAGTGCATCCAGAATCCTGTTAGTACAGGACTCCAGATCTAGGCTCAAAATTAGTTGCAGAGAAGCAAATTATCATAAATTGATAGTAAATCTTCACACACAGACAACTAGATCTCATTGTGGGGACGGAACAGTGATGCAGCTGTTAGAATTGCTTCCTCATGGAGTTTGCAGGTTCTCCCTATGACCACGTGAGTTTCCTCCAAGTGCTCGAGTTCCTCCTACATACCAAAGACAAGCAGATTTGTAAATTAACTGGTGTCCATAAATTGCCCCAAGAGTGTTGGTAATGGGTGCAAAAGAGGGAAAAGATAGAACTAGTGTGAACCGGTGATTGATGGTTGGAATGGACTCGGTGAGCCAAAGGGCCTCTTTCCATGCTGTATATTTTCAATCAATCAATCAATGAATCAATCAATAAGAATAAGGAGTAAGCCATTTAGAACGGAGACGAGGAAACGCTTTTTCTCACAGAATGTGGTGAGTCTATGGAGTTCTCTGCCTCAGAGGGCGGTGGAGGCAGGTTCTCTGGATGCTTTCAAGAGAGTTACATAGGGCTCTTAAAAATAGCAGAGTCAGGGGATATGGGGAGAAGGCAGGGTACAGGTTGGGGATGATCAGCCATGATCACGTTGAATGGCAGTGCTGGCTCGAAGGGCCAAATGGCCTACTCCTGCACCTATTGTCTATTGCCTAATCAAAGTAAATGCATTCTGTTATATGATGATCTATTCATCTTTGAATAAATAGAAAGCTGCTTCCTCCACCACATTTATCACAGTCTTTATTTGATATTATGCACTGAATAATACTGCTATTAATCATAATAATTTTGACACAGTTCTCAGATGTAAATGAGCCTTTTGCTGAAAAGCCTCTTGGAAACAGCTTTGAAATGGGGAGTTTGCTTGTGCTGTATCATGGGGATTTTCTCACTGTACTAGGCTGATGAACTGTTGAGGCAGGCAGTAATGCTCTTCTTCATCCTATCAGTTCCTCCTATCATCTGAATAAGGGGATTTGAGCCTTTAATATATTTGCATTTTCTCCCATTTGCTGTTAGCTATTAAAATGAATTAATTTAACATTTTGTTTTTTTTTCATTATATTCACATACAAGCAGTCAGTCAATAGCCTTCAGAATTTGGTACTCAGCCTGGTTGCTGGGAAGGAGAAGCAGAATCCAACTTCTGCGTTTTCACAGAGCCGTTTCAGCTTTTGAAAGAACTGGAAGGAATGGAATACAGTATGCATCAAATTTACTTATTTTGTCCTGATGCTCCACTTCTGTCCTGAAGGGCAACTGCAGTATTAAATAGAATTGCGAAGATGGTGAGTGCAGATGGATATACAGTATATTCCAACATCTCTTTTTAAAATGGCCCAACTTTCCCATTTGTTAAAGTGTTTTCAGATTCCACAATCTTGTAACAGATGCTATCGGTCCAGTGGTTAAACAACTCAATCATACGCAGTGTGATCAGAATTTGTATTTGCTAATTGAGATCTGATGCTCTCCCGATAGTGATATGTAACGTTAGAAACATTACTGTCTGAAGAAGGGTCGCTGCACAAAATGTCGCCCATTCCTTCTCTCCAGGGATACTGCCTGTCCTGCTGAGTTATTCCAGCATTTTGTGTCTATTTTCGATTAGAAACATTAACGAGGGGTAACTGAGCATAGGATTAGTAACCAGAAGAAATATATATCTTAAATTTGCCAGTAAAGTACGACTAATAATTTCACACGCCTGGTCTTTTGATGGTATTACTTATCTAGAGATATCTGATTTCCCTGCATTTGGCTGCATATGTCTCTTTAGGTGTTCACATCCAGCTGAATTAGATTGTGTGTGGATGTTGGAGGATTGACGGCAATAGATGTCTGTAGACCATTTGTTTGGACAATTTGTGTCACTTACTTGGAGAAGAGATCTTTCGTTGTTCTTTGGATCATAGACTTCTTTCAGTGCCATCATTGACAGAGATTCCAATTCAATACATTTCAATATCTTCTGTGAATTTGTTCGCTGGCTCATGATTCTATTGCTAGCCACCTCACTTTAATGTAAACCTCTACAACTGGAACTACTCCTAACTACTCATCTTATGGAAATTTGTGCATCTCAAAGTATTTAGACAAAATATAAAGTGGGATGGCACAGGTCATAAGATTATAAGATCATGTGTTAGGAACAGTATTCTTGAGAAGGTGGTGATGAGCTGCCTTCATGAACCACAAGGGCCTGTCCAACATAGAGATGTTGGGGAAGTCCAGGACAAGGGGTCACAGCTTAAGGATACGGGGGAAATCCTTTAAAACCGAGATGAGAAGAACTGTTTTCACACAGAGAGTGGTGAATCTCTGGAACTCTCTTCCACAGAGGGTAGTTGAGACCAGTTCATTGGCTATATTTAAGAGGGAGTTAGATGTGGCCCTTGTGGGTAAAGGGGATCAGGGGGTATGGAGAGAAGGCAGGTACGGGATACTGAGTTGGATGATCAGCCATGATCATATTGAATGGCGGTGCAGGCTCGAAGGCCTGAATGGCCTACTCCTGCACCTAATTTCTATGTTTCTATGTTTCTATAGAGAATTTTTCAGTGGACTGCCGGCGACTGTCAAGTTCCCGGCAGTCGCCTGAAAAAACGGAAACTGGAATGGCGACTGTCAGAGTGGAACACACACACACACACACACACACACACGCACACGCACACACACACACACACACACACACACACACACACACACACACACACACACACACACACACACACACACACACACACACACACACACACACACACACACACACACACACACACACACACACACACACATCGCAAAGACAGGGGGCAGGGGCCAGGGGGCAGGGGGGGAAAGCGGGGGGAGCACTGTCTGAAATTCACACGGTGTAAAGCCAAGGTGATACAGACGCACACCGCGATGAACAGAAAGGTAAGACGGCTAGTTAAAAGAGCGGGGGTGGGGGGAGGGGAGAAGAAGAGGGGGGGGGGGAGAAGGGGGGAGATAGGGGGGGGGGGGGGGGGGGGTAGAAAGGGGGGGGAGGGGGGAAAAAAGACACTTTTAAGAAGTTTCACAACTTTTAATAAGCCAGAGATACAAAGCTGTGAAGTTTGGCGGGCATTTAACATTACCAGTCGGTTATCCTTGGTTCAGAAAACTATTGCTTACATTTATTTTCCCCAATGAGCCAATGAAAATGCCCGGTCAGCAAAGGCGATTAACTAAAACTACCTACGACTACCTCGACTATCCATAACTACATGGCGACCCCACTACAACTGCACCTATGACCACAGGATTATCGATTTTCCCCAAGGCGACCAATTTTTGATTGCAGAAAATTTTCAACATGTTGAATTTGCGGTTGCGATACTGAGGCCATGACTATTTCCAAGATTGTGGGAACTCCTCGCGACCATGAAAAAGACTCACCAGAGACCACCAGCGAACATGTGGCAACCATGTGGCGAGCGCAGAGTCTCCTGCACTCGCCCAAAAAGTCACCTAAGTGGGACAGGACAGGACGCCCTACAGAAGAACTTCTGGTGAAGACATCTCAGGATTTAACCAAGAAGCAATGAATTGTAATTGTAATTGTAATTCATTTATTAGCCAAGTATGTAAAAACGTACAAATAATTTGATTTGCCGCACAGTCATACCAGAAATGCAACAAGACACACAATTACATAAAAATTAACTATGATGGAAGGCAATAACATATTATCTTCTTCTCTCCTTTTCTCCCGCAATCGGGGCAGTCAAACCATCCACAGTCGGGATGATTGAAGCTCCTGCAGCCGGTGATCGAAGCTCCCACGTTGGGACGGTCGAAGCTCCCACAGTTGGAGCTTCCGAAGTCAATCCCTAACCAAGGGAACGCGAGCTCCACAATGTTAAGTCCGCAGGCTCCCGTGGTTGGAGCTCCCGAAGTCGATCCCCAGCAAAAGGACCGCCACTTCCATGATGTTAGGCCGCAGTGCAGACGGGGATATGATACGGAAAAAGTCGCATCACCTTCGAGGAAAGAAAAAAAAAAGTTTCCCCCATTCCCCCTCCCTCCACCCCACACATAATACAAAACTAAAGATACACTAAAACATACATTTAACAACAGAGTAAAAACAACAAAAGAAGAAAAGGACGAGACAGACTTTCACTATATATCAGTGTTGTATTTCCAAATCAACTTTGAGAGAAATCTACAGGCAATGATGCACCTGTGCCTCTACTTGGTGCCGATGGAAGTGAGATGATATTAAGTTGCATTGTGTGAGCCGCACCTGCTTCAATTAAGCCAACACAATATAATTTGTTATTATTTCATCTTTTGTGTTGTTTTCTTCTGTGAAAGTAAATTGTCTTCATATGCAGATGAGGCATATTGAGCAGCCTGCTTGCTGAACATGCAATGTGCCTCAATGTGCCACAGGTACATTAAGTAGTAGTCACACATTCACTCACTTGGTCAGAGGGTGGTGAATCTGTGGAATTCTTCGCTACAGAAGGCCGCCAATGGATATTTTTAAGGCAGTAATAGATAGATTCTTGATTAGTAAGGGTGTCAGGGATTATGGGGAGAAGGCAGGAGAATGGGGTTAGGAGGGAGAGATAGATTGACCATGATTGAATGGCGGAGAAGACTCGATGGGCCAAATGGCCTTATTCTATTCCTATCCCTTATGACCTTATGACATTAATATTTAGGGATGGTCTTACCACCATTGACCAGATCCAGAAAATGAATTTGAAAAGAAGTTTCTGAAATGCATATGACAGAAACAGCAACAAGATGAGCCCTTGTCACTTTAAGAGGCAGCCAGAATTCTTGTCACAGACCACTATGAGGTGCTCTGGCCATTTTGGGGATTTTCACAATATAGCACTGAGCAGGCTGTGTCACCTCCTCCAGTATACCCAATCCAGGGGCAGAATGTATTCATATACCAATGGTGAAACAAAGTTGCTCAGGACCCTCTGGTTCAGAGAAGGGGGGCCATGGTTACAAACTAAGTAGAATTAGATAAATACATATGCTTGGATTATGTTGGAAGAAAATAGTAATGATGAAGGGACATCTTCACTCCATATCACACAGGCATGCATCAGTTCAGTGTCTGACACTACACTAGTTTTATGGTTAGTTTTGTGGTGGCCAAGCAACTCCAGAAGCTTACAACTCCAGCAGCAAGGTGGCGCTGTGGTAGAATCGCTGCCTTACAGAGCTTGCAGCGCCGGAGACCCAGGTTTGATCCCGACTACGGGTGCTGTCTGTACAGAGTTTGTATGTTCTCCTCGTGATCGCATGGGTTTTCTCCGAGATATTCAGTTTCATCCCACACTCCAGAGGCGTTTGTTGGTTATGTGTAAATTGTCCCTAGTGTGTGTAGGATAGTGTTAATGTGTGGGGATGGCTGGTCGGTGCAGAGTCAGTTGGCCAAAGCGCCTGTTTCCGCGCATTATCTAAATTAAACTAAACTAAACTAAATCACATGCATCAGTGCAACAGTTCAGTGTCTGACACTGCACATAGTTTTATGGTTAGTTTAGTGGTGGTCAAGAGACTTTATAAGCTTACAACTTGGCAGAAATTAACAATAGCACTGGTGCCTGTTCCTTGGATGCAACAATTGTACTTGAGTTTGATTGCAAAGGGTTTGAGGATTCTGTAAGGTAAGTGACGATTACAAATTGCTGACTAAATATCCTGGTTGATGCGACAATGTATCAGAAGCAATGTTGCAAATCATCCTCAAATGATCACGCTCACGCACAAAATATACTACACATTATTTTCCATAGAAAAGTAACAAACCCTTGACAACAAAAACTACCAGCATATATTAAATTATCTCTATCAATTTTTTTACAAACAATGAAAAATGACATACATAGCTCAAATTTTACACTATATAAAGCTATCGACCATAAATTTAGCAAAACAGAAAGAAATAATGTTCTTATCCGCTAAACTACCACACAACTTTGATATAGGCTGGACATATATTCACCTGATATTGAAAGAAAACTTAAAATGATTTCACCAATAATCATCAGTTATAATGCCATCAAATTTGACAAATTCCCCTCGTTTTGGCCAATTTCCCTCTTGAGATAAATAAAGTTATTTCGTATCGTATCATAAAATATAGAAACAAATTAAAATAAGTAAATTGACCCAAATTTCCGGACCCTATAAATAAACATAGTAAGATAAGAAGAACTAGGATACCAGTTGACCTTTATAAGAAGGTGGGCATGGAGGGCACGTAATCCCTCGACGTAACTCCTCATAAAATAAAGTTCAAACTTCAAACTGGTAAGTTCCCGTTTAATCTTACTATTTTAGTTCGGAGTCACGTGAGTGACTACGTGAAGATTTTAAAGATCTGTGATTTCATGCCGTGGAACAAATCCATGCTTCACTCACTGCCGAAGTAATTTAAGGGAGGAAGTATGTTATCGTAATTAAACATGAATCAATTTTTTTTAAAACAATAACGATTTATTTTTTAACAAAGAAAATAATGCTCCCTCAGGCTAAATTATATTGCAGAACTTATAATACTTTCTGCAAACACCGCAGGTTTGGCGATTGGCTTATAATAAAACATTTGTAAAGTCTTTTCCATAGACCATCCTGCTGTCGCCAGGATATGGTCCATTGGTACCTCCATGTTTCTGGCTGCCGATGTTGCTGCTGCCCTGGTGGAGTGAGATTTAAAAATGTCAGTATCCACCCCAGCAGCCCCCAGAACCTGTCTCAGCCATCTTGAGATGGTCTGTGCTGACACCCAGCCATGAGGTTGTTTGAAGCATTCCCATGGTGCAATTTCACTTCCTCTTAAGGTTTTTGTTGTCTTAAGTTAAAGCAGTAGCTGTGTCATGACACACAAATGGAAGTCAGGTGTGTATGCCAGGAATTCCAAACTCAGTCCCAAAGTTCCTGGTCTACTTTGTTTGACCAACTCCAAGATCCGGAAGGTTATCTTGTCAGTTGATGTTTTCATATTGTCCAATCTTAATTTGTATAGGGACTGGACCCTTTGAGCTGAGACCAAAGCCATCAGCATGACTGTTTTTAGTGTGAGCTATTCCAGGGACAGGGACATTGCTGGTGACCAACCCCTTAGCAATATCAGTACAACACTGACGTCCCAGATCTGGGTGTACCTTGGTCTAGGGGGATTGGTGTTATAGATGCCCCTCATTAGTTTGGCAACTAGAGGGTGGGATCCCATGGACTGCTGTCCCGGTGCCTGCCATAAATATGCTGACAGAGCACTCCTAGCACTGTTAATAGTGCTGTAACTCAGTCCTTCATCAAAGTGAAGGCTGGATAGGAACTCCAGGACGTTGGTAACTGTAGCTGATTTGTATGCTACCCCAGTCCTTGAGCAGTACGATTCCCACTTCCGTATGCTGGAGAGGTACTGCTTCTTAGTCGATTCTCTGTAGGCCGCCGTGATCATGTTCATGGTCCTGTCCGATAATCCCAGATCCAACAAAGGTCTTTTCAAATTCTGCAAGCCAACAGATGTATCCTGTCATGGCATGGATGGCTTTCGCCCGTAACAGGATGAACCAAAAGATCTGGTCTTTTGGAAATGGTCATGAGTGGTTCAGAGACCATGTCGAGGACCACAGGGAACCATGGCTGTGTAGACCAATCGGGTACTGCCAAAATACCTGAAGCTGTGTCCATTTGTATGTTGCATAGGACCCGAATGATGAGGCAGAAGTGGGGGAATGGGATAGATAAACAATTTTCCCCAATTCAGCGAAAAAGCGTCCATCGCTGCTGCCTCGGGGTCTGGTTCCCAAGCGACATATGTTGGTAACTGGTGATTCAGTCTGGATGCAAAGAGATCGATATCAGGTGTATCATACACCTGTAATATCAGCAAATACTTTGTGGTTCAACATCCATTCGGAGTTGTCATTAAATTTTTGTGACCTGGTGTCTGCCACTGTATTGAGCTTACCTGGTAGGTAAGTTGCTGATAGCCAAATATGTCTGTAGACACACCATTGCCAGATTGGGTTGATCAGATTGTCACATGATATCGATTTTATTCCACCCATATGATTAATACAAGCCACCACCATGGTATTGTCAATTTGTAGGCGGACATGCAAATGGTGCATAGCTGAACAGTAAGCTTTTAGCCCATAAAACGCACTCAACATTTCTAAGTAATTTATACCCAGTGTTTGTAGTAGTGATGATTCTTGTATGTACCATCTACCACCAGTAGTACTAGATATAGTGTTAGTTGCTCCCCAGCCCTGAGCACTGGCATCCGTTTGTAATGTGAATGATGGGTTACTGATAACGATGGGGCTGGAATAATGCCAAATATTTTCCTTCCACCATTGTAACTACGAAATTGCTTTGGCTGGTAATTGCATAGATCGATCAAAATGACCTGCATGGTGTTTTAGCGCTTGCACCTTTGCCCTTTGTAAATTTTGGTAATGCAAAGGTCCAAATTGAGTAGCTGGAAATGCTGCTACTAATTTTCCAATCACTCTTGCCACCTGTCGAATAGATGGTTGATTATTAACGATCAATTTGTTGCAGGCTTCCACTAAATCTGCTGCTTTGTCCTTTGGCAATGTTACAGACATGTGGACAGAGTTAATTGGGAATCCCAGAGAGTCCATAGTTGTGGATGGTGTCAACTTAGATTTATCTGGATGGATGATAAACTCCAGTGTTTCAAACAGATGTTTGGTAGCTAAGCCGCTGATTTAGCTAATGCAGGGTTTTCCCCACAATCAAAATATCATCAAGATATGCCATAACAATATGTTTTTGTTTCCTTAGTATTGCAAAGGCTGGTGTCAATATCTTGATAAATAGTCTTGGGGCTGATGTTAATCCATTAGGCAATGCTTTATACTGCCATTGTTGCCCCATCCAGTTAAATTTTAGGTATCGGCGATGATCCTTCTGAATGGGTACTAATAGTATGCATCTTTTAAATCGATGCATGCCATGAAGTATCCTTCGGAAACTAATTGTTTGGCAGTAACAAATGTTTCCATTTTGAAATGTATATTGTTGACAAAAGTATTCAGTCTAGTTAAATCAATGATGATGCAATATCCACCATCTTTCTTGGTTTTTGTAAAAATGTTTTATAGAAATTCCAGAGAGTCATGCACTGTCCTCTCTCTAACTCATTTAGCATGTAACCTCACCAGTTCTGCATGTCCTTCCAACTTTTCCCGTTGTGACAGTACAAACTCCCTGTCAGGTACATGTTGAACTTGTGGCATATGTTTTTTGGATTAAATCAATTTTGTATCCCTGAATACTTTGTAGTATATATTTATCAGATGCAATAGTCATCCATGGTTCCCAAAGCAAGTGTAATTTTCCCCCTGTTAGTACTGGACCTACACCTTTTATGTTCTGGAAGGAACCAGACCCACCTACCTCCATGGTTACCGGTGGTATGTTCATTTATTTGGCCTCTGTTTCGTCACTGGTCAAGGCGCCGGAGTGTGGGGCTGGCGCATCTTCCATGAGGGCCGCTCTGGACCTTGGCCTAAAAAAGACCTTTGTGGTTGACGTGCGGCCCTCATGCTTTCAACAATGTTGATGCCTGCTGGTGGATGGATAGGGGTGCTGCCGTCTGGGTTGTGTGGTTTTGCTCGTTCCTGCAGCTGTCTCATAAGTCCAACAGCTTTAGACTCTTCGTCCAGTTATTTTACTTGCTTGGACAAGTCATTCCCAAACAGCAGTATCTGGGGTTGTGCCGTTGCAGTTTTGCACAACCCTGCGAATTTGGGGTTGAGGGCAGGTTTGATGGCGTTCTTTCGCAGGCAGTTTATTTCATACTGTGTATTACACAGTAGGGCCAGTGTGTCCTGCTGGTTATCCGTCATTTCGACCCCATCAACGGAACGAACATAAAAAGTTATGGCTGAAGCCAGAAGTTTTAATATTTTCTGAAGTTTCACCTCCTGGGCCCTAATGCCCATCCCAATGTACCCCCAGATTTGGCTGTTGACAGTGGGTACATTTAACGAGATGCAGTTCTCTGGAGGTATGTATTTGTCCATTGTTTCATTGAATACCTGTTCCTGCAGAGGTTGGAAGGATAGGTAGTCTATGCTGGCCAGCAGTTTGGCCTGCAACGGCTGTCCCGCTCGTGGTGGTACCGCAAACTTGTTGACCACTCCCAACTGCTGGTATCTTCAGCCATGAGCCCCTCTTCCAGGCCAGCCAAGCCCTGGCCCCTCACGCTCCCCTCTATCGAGGGAGATGCGATGGACAGCACCGAATACAGTGCTGTTGTGGGTGTGCGAGCACTCCCATGGCGAGCTTGCTCCATCTCCCGGAGCAAGTCTCGCTGGAGCATCTGCTCCATCAACCGCTCCATGCGGGATAGACGGTCACCTTTGCTGCTCTCGGGCAGCGCGTCATCCTGGCCGGACTCATCAGAGTCTTTCGGCCGGCCCGACTTCTGCTTTGCCTTGCCTCCAACCCGCTGGCTGGTTCGAGCTGAGCAGCTTGCGTGTTGGACTCGGCTGAGCATGGTGTAAGTCGGTGACAGTGGACCGCAGGGAATGTGGTTCAGATGCCGCCGGTCACCCCCCACTGCCGGAACCTACCTGGTCCACCGCAGTCACACGGGATGCGACCCTCTTCATTTTCTTTCTCTTGTCCATAGTTGCTGAAACGCAAAACACAGCAAAGGCAAGAAACAAACTACCTCAGAATAAGATTAACTTACCTGCCGGTCCCGTTTTATACGTTGCCGCGGGAGAGCTCTTCCTCCGCCCGTCCCTGTTGCAATGCGTGAGACGCTATGTCGCACATGTGTGCAGGCAGGGTCTTCACGTAGTCACTCACGTGATTCCGAAGTAAAATACTTGTCATTCATCATCTATCGCAACACTATATTCCTGCCCTCTCCCCATCCCACGATGCATTTTTCATGTAGAAGTATGTCTATCTTCTTCTTAAATATGTTCAGCACTTGGCTCTGAAGCCTTACAGGATGTGGTAACAAACTCCAGCCTCAGTGAAGAAAGGTCTTCTAATATCAGTCCTAAAGCTCTTGCCCTGTGGCAGTGACCTGATTAATTTCAATCCAACTGGAGAACGGTCTGTCTCCAATTTGTTTAGCTTTGGCAGAACTTTATACGTTTCAATGTGATCCCCGCTCAATCTTCTAAACATTAGATGCTCAGTAAACCAAAGTGTTTGCAATTATATATTGTTGCCAAATACTCACGTATCATAAACCCAACACAAAACCATTTGTCTGAAGAAGGGTCTCGACCCGAAACGTCACCCATTCCTTCTCTCCAGAGATGCTGCCTGTCCCATTGAGTTACTCAAGCATTTTATTCTATCTTCAACTGCTCGTTGGTCCAAAACCCAAAGCGGAATAGCTCAGCAATTCTCCCTCCAAGAAAGTGGCCACGGTGGCACAGCGGTAGTTCAAGTTCAAGTTTACATTTATTGTCACTGTATCAATTGGTACAGCGAGATTTGACATAGTCATACATACAAATAAAAAGAACACAACACATAATAGAATTTAACATGAACATCCCCACATAGCCGAATCAACGTTTCCCACTGTGGAGGGAAAGCAATAAAAGTTCAGTCATCTTCCTCTATGTTCACCCATGGTCGGGGGCTATTGTGGCCTCCGCTGTCGCCGCAATGGCGGCCCGATGTTCAGGCCCTCTCACTGGATGATGGAACTCCGGCGTCGGAAGAACACTCGCAGCTGCTTGGAATTCCGAGTCAGCCGCTTCCTACCGGAGACCGCGGCTTCTGAAGCCCACAGGCCGAGCTAGGTGGAGCTCCACACAGCAATCCTCAGCGAAGGATCCCAGGGCCTTGCGTTGTTAAAGTCAACGCCGCCCGTGTCTGGAAGCTCCGCAGACCACAGCTCCACGATGTTGGTCGGCAGTCCCAGCACTCCGGAGCTTCCAACATGGCGACCCCAGTAAGGCATTGCCCGCTCCGTGATGGTTCTCAGTGCTGTATCGCTGTTGAAGCTGAAGCTCTGACCAGTCTCCGGCAGGAAAGGCCACGCCAATCCAGATGGTAGGCGACCAGGAGGGGGCGAAAATGCGGCTCGGAGAAAAGACGCATCCTCGACCAGGTAGTGACTAAGAAAAACAGTTTTCCCTTCCCCCTCCCCCCTTCCCACACACAAAAAGACTAAAAGAGCTCCAAAACAAAACCTTTGATGGACTAAAAATGTTTTAAAAGATGAAAGGACAAACAGCTGCAGGTGGGGCAGCCATACTCAACGGCGCCACCCACCATGGTTGTTGTTAAGGCCTCTCAGCGCCGAAGACCCAGGTTCAATCCCGAGTACGGGTGCTGTCTGTAAGGAGTTTGCATGTTGACTGCATGGGCTTTCTCCGAGATCTTCAGCTTCCTCCAACAATCCAAAGATGAACAGGCATATAGATTACACAAAAAAGCTGGAGAAACTCAGTGGATGCAGCAGCATCTATGGAGCGAAGGAAATAGGCAACGTTTCGGGCTGAAACCCTTTTTCAAACCCCAAAACCCCGAAACGTTGCCTATTTCCTTCGCTCCATTGATGCTGCTGTACCTGCTGAGTTTCTCCAGCTTTTTTGTGTACCTTCGATTTTCCAGCATCTGCAGTTCCTTCTTAAACACAGGCACATAGATTAATTGGCTTGGTGTATGTGTAAATTGACCCTAAATTCCGGACTGTCAAAGCTGTCACAGCCAGACATAAAAACAGTTTTTATCCACGAGTAGTTGCTCTACTCAACAGCCAAAAATCTGTAGCCTCCCTTTGATCTGGTATTTTGTTGGTTCACATGCTTGATCAATGGTGTTTTATCATTAATGTTTTATTATTATTAATGTTTAGTGTTTTCTGAGTCATTCGTAATTGTCATTGTATGTCATGTTACTTGTCGGCGGAGCACCAAGGCAAATTCCTTGTATGTGAATACTTGGCCAATAAACTTACTTACTTACTTACCTACTTAGTGTGTGTAGTATAGTGTTAATATGCGGGGATCGCTGGTCAGTGCAGACTTGTTGGGCCGAAGGGCCTGTTTCCGCACTGTATCTCTAAACTAAACTAACCTAGACCAATGTCTTGTAAATGATGCTTGCATCCCACATGCAGCGTCGACATCTGCCAACTGGGCATTCAGTGCTCTGACCAACATGATCCTTGCTCTGATCTGCAACTTCACTGATCACCTTTCATTGTTCCCAGAAAACAATTGCGTCCAAATTGTATTATTTACTTTTGCAATTTCTTGGCACGTTGAGAAATTTGCCCTAATGTGCCAGTGGTGTTCATCTACACCAAAGAACCGCTTTGAGCACTTTGTTTCAAATTGACTGAGTGAAATCACTTACCTGCAGTTCCTGCTGAGTCAAGGTTGTGTTTTAGATTACAAAAAAGGAAGCTAGAAAAGTTGAAAATTGCATTTTCATCCCCACAGAGATTAATATGAAAACCAATAGATTTAATGTTCAAGATTTTATAAGAAACTTGTAAAACTGGTAGACTACTGAAGTTCCTGCACAAATTCTAGGTGCCTATTGATTTTATCGAAGCAAGAAAAACACAAATTAGCTTTCAGGAACTTATATATGAAGGTCAAGGCACGTTTAATCCAAATCAGAGGAGAAAATTAACACTAATTTTTAAAGGTAGAATGTTAAGATTGCCATACAAGTGATGAAAGAAAAAGACCTCAAATGCCATAAAGCAGATTGGAAACAAGATCCGCACATTAGTATACTGACCGCACAGAGCATGGCAGCTCAAGAAAGCTCCTCATCAGCACCAAGGGCAATTTCAGATGAACATTAAGTGCTGCCCTCGCCAATGACCTCCACATCCCACAAGTGAGTAATGAAATGGATGCTTTAAGTTGAGTGCTGACATAGCTTCTAGTTAATTCAAATACACTTGCTTGCAATCTTTGGTTGCATGAATCAATTATTCCTTACTTTGCTACTAACCAGCAAGGGCTGTTAATACCCTGGTCAATTTGAAGAGTGAGAAGGCAAAAGAGGTGCATTAAAACAAAATTAAAAATAGAAAATGCCGCCCAATAATGCATTCAACTTTCAGCTTAAAGAGGTAGATTGTTGAAGCAACTAATTTGATATTCCCTATTAATCTCACTCCACTTTTGTGATGCCCCATACAAATGTCTTCTCAGTTCAATGGAATGGGACCTCGATCATTGCCAGGCCCTTTCACACGTTCAGACCATTAAGTATCAACACCTTCTCTGGCTATTTTCACTCAAGTGATTTATTCACCTCTCCGTCTCTCACTTCCTCTCGCCAATCTCTCAACCACTGAGTGACTTGTTTGCAATGGGCTCTCAATCTGGTTAGTTGCCAATTGAGAAATTTAGAGCAGAATCCCATACTGTTGTTCAGTTCAAGAGTCAAGAGTGTTTTATTGCCATATGTCCCGCAGATAGAACAATGAAATTCTTACTTGCAGCAGCACAACAGAATATGTAAACATAGTGCACTGTAGACGATACAATAAATAAGAGAGAAAAAAAGGTCTATGCACACATACTCACGCATACATATACTGTATATACATATCATATACATACATATATATTTCATTTAAATATACACGCACACATCCTCAGAATAATTGCGAAACCTACATTGCAGCAGGTTTACCTCCACAGAAAACCATTCCTCCCACTTCCTTTCCACCATTGCAGTAAATATTAGTTCTCATGGTTTTATCTACAGATAAAGCCTTGAGTAGGTAGTTAACACTTTAACTCCACCTCCCATTCCCACATTCTGTCCTGGGCCTCCTCCACAGTCAGAATGAGATCCAACACAAATTGGAGGAACAGCACCTCATATTTCGCTTGGGCAGCTTACAACCCAGTGGTATGAATATTGTTTTCTCCAACTTTAAGCAACCCTTGCTTTCCTCCTATCCCCATCCTTCATCCACCCTAGTTTTCCAACTAGCTTCACTGTCCTCCTCATTAATTTTACGGAGTGTATGCCTCCTTGTCACCTTCCCCTCAGTTAACAAGGAATCATTCTACATTTCCTTATCATCGTCATATGTAACGGGAGCAGAATTAGGCCATTCAGCCCATCACGTCTGATCTGCCATTCAATCATGGCTGATCTATCTCCATCCTAACCCTATCATCTGCGTTGACCTGTTGTTTTCACACCATACCCTTCCATATCTCTAGCTACCCTCTTCCCTGACACTCTGTCTGAAGAAGGATCTCGATCCGAAACATCACCCATTCCTCTCTCCAGAGATGCTGCCTGTCCCGTTGCGTTACTCCAGCATTATCTGTGTATTTGGGTAGATTCCATTGGCCATTGGAAGATGTTTCTGATAATGTTATCCATGTTTCTGATAATACTGGGCATTTTAAGTGCCTGACAAAATGGAGGATTTCTGCCTTTGCAAAACCTGCTTGGCATCTTTTTGCAAAGGCTGCAAAGACCATGAGGATCATGGCTCCAGAATGTCTGTGGCCTGGGAGGAAGTTGAGTACAGGGTGATGTCCAGATGTCCTTTAATTGATAATATGTATGAGGGTTTTGCAGAAGGAGTTGGGTCCTGCTGCGGATCAGGATTGGCTGGGAAATGATGGTTTATAATATTATTGTCAACTATGTTGCATGGTCTTTGCACTGCTATTTGTGATTTGTCAAGGAGAGGGGCCTTGCCCAAATTGTTTACATTAACTGGTAAAATGTTTCTTTACTTAAGGGAACTGTTTTGCATTAAGAACGTTCTGTAGAATCAATGTTATGGGATATTCTGTGATTGGGTTAGGGAACAGTCAATTAATGTATTGTATGATCTTTATTTATGATTGGCTTGTAGAGGTTGCCCCCCATGTATTTCGTGCCAAAGGTCCGACAGTATAAAAGACGGGAGAGCACATGAGTCTGTGTCGATCTTCTGGGGTAGCACTTGGGACTGTGCTGACCATCTGGAGGTGTCTATTCGCACGAGGCTGAAGGGCTTTGACGAGTGGAGACAAGGATCGCAGTGTCGGTTAGGTATCGTATAGGTAGTGTGTTTGTGTTTGGAAAATAAAGTTAGTTGATCCAGTGATTGCCTCAGTGTTTTACTGAACCAGACTAATGGGGTGAGGTTAGGACCGGAATCACATTTGCACCAAGATGCAGTACAGAATGCCACAGGAGATCCTTCTTCCCTGTGCCTATCAAACTGTGCAACTCCTCCCCCTTATGTCGTGGGGTCGACTGACTCTCCTCCACAAAAATCTTTGCACATCCCCAATCCTTTCTACTCGTCACTTTAATTTAGTGTTTCATGTATTTTGTGGTTTATGACTGTTGGCAGATCAATTTCCCTCATATCTATCATATCGTATCATATCGTAACATTACGTGTCGTATCCTATCCTATCATATTGTATGTTTTAATGAACTTTAATTTCATATTTCATGTATCTCGTTGTGTTTTTATGTCTGTTGGCAGAACAATTTCCCACCTGAGGAAAATAAAATTCTATCATATCGTATCGTATAACAAAGTATGGTATGATATTGTATTGGATGTGTTCTGCTGTATGTGCTTATTACCTTGTGGGGACATTTTGGAGGTGAGTTCATCATGCTGTGGAAGTTATGCTATTTTTTTTGCTGACCTCCCAATTGAGAAAATTAAAAGCCACATTGACCAACTTAGGTGGATGGACATTAATGTTTCAGTGCTTCTGCTCAATATTTGTTCCTGTCATAGATGAATAAGCTGTTGATTCACAATTGCCTAGTTTTCACTACCACCTCAGTTAAATCCGTACAACAGGATGGCATGGTGGTGCAGCGGTAGAGCTACTGTCTTACAGCGCCAGAGACCAGCGTTCGATCCTAAATACGGTGCTTGTCTGTACAAAGTTTGTACGATCTCCCCGTGATCTGTGTGGGTTTTCTCCAGGATCTTCAGTTTCCTCCCACACTCCAAAGATGTACTGCTACAAAGATGTTTGTAGGTTATAAATGTAAAATGTAAAAATTGTCCCTAGTATGTGTAGGATAATGTTAGTGTGTGGGGTTTGCTGGTCGGTGCGGACTTGGTGGGCCGAAGGGCATGTTTCTGCGCTGCTTCTCGCAACTAAACTAAAAAGTAAACTACATTCAATATGTACTTTGTGAAAACAGAAAAAGCAAGAAGCTAAAGGCTATTGCTCAACTGAATTTTCATTAATGAAGTCTGCAAAGGTCATGCTTCAGCAAATACATTTAAACTTAAGATACTCATTCATTCAAAACTCGAGCAGATATCACCTATTCTGTGTGTGAGAATGTATTTCTCATTTCCATCAAGATTTTAGTTGTTAATTCCAGTACCAGGTTGATTTAAAATGAATTGCATCCTATAACTTTCCGGTTCAGCAATCCTTGAAGTATGTTCTAGCGTATCACTTATGATGTCCCACTAAACCTTTTTTATCCATGCACCTGTCCAAGTGCCTTCTAATGCTGTCATAATATCTGGCTCAACTACTTCCTCTGGCAGCTTGTTCCATATACTCACCAACCTTTTCTCCATGCTTTTACTTCTTTGACATTCAAATCAAACAAGCAACAATGCAACTTGAATGTATTGTGTGACCACATTAATCTTCCCATTTTAAACTCTAAAATGTGGAAATTTTGATTGTTTTACACCAATGTATCAATACAAATTCAGATTTAAAAACATCCTCCCACGTCATAAAGCACCGTGACAAAGAAAAAAAAACAAATCTCTGTTACATTGACAACTGCATCGGTGCTCCCTTCCGGACTCATCATGAACTTCATTAACTTCACTACCAATTTCCATCCTGCACTCAAATTCACCTGGATAAAGTCCGACACCTCCCCCCCTTTCTTGATCTCACCGTCTCCATCACAGGAGATAGACTATCGACTGGCATCTATTATAAATCTACTGCATCCCACAACTGCTGAGACTACACTTCTTCCCACAATGCCTCCTGCAAAGACTCTATCCCCTACCAATTCCTCCATCTATACCCTAGATGAGGAGATGTCCTATTCTTTAGAGAATGGGGGTTCCCCTCTACCATCATAGATGAGGCCCTCACTCGTGTCTCCACAGTACCCGATCCCTCTTACTCTCCCACCCCCCAGTCGCAACAGGGACAGAGTCCCCCTACTCCTCACCTCTCACCCCACACAGCACATAGTCCTCCAACATTTTTGCCACCTCCAACGGCATCCCACCACTAGTCACTTTTTATAATCTTTCCGCCTTCCGCAGAGACCGTTCCCTCGGCAACTCCCTGGTTAACTTATCCCTTCCCACCCCGTCCCCAGGTACCTTCCCCAGCAACCGCAGAAGATGCAACACCTGCCTCTATACCTCCTCCCTTGACTCTGTCCAAGGATCCTGGAAGTTCTTTCATATTAAACAGAGGTTCACCTGCACCTCCTCCAAACTCATCTACTGTATCCGTTGTTCCAGGTGTGGACTCTTATACATCAGTTAGACCAAGCGTAGACTGGGCGGTCGTTTTGCTGAATACCTTTGCTTAGTCCGCCTGGGCATACCTGATCTCCCGGTTGCCAAAAACTTTAACTCCCCTTGCCATTCCCACATTGACCTTTCTGTCTTAGGCCTCCTCTATTATCAGAATGAGGCCAAATGCAAATTGGAGAAACAGCACCTTATTTTCATTTGGGCACCTTACAACCCAGTGGTATGGGTATTATTTCTCTAACTTCATGTAACCCTTGCATCCCCTCTCCCTCCATCCCTCCCCCACCCGAGTTGCTGTACTAGTTTCACCGTCGTCTTGGTAAGTTTCATCATCTGTATAACTCATTTTCACCTTGCCATCAATGGATTGTTTCATTGATTATCATTTCATTTTTGCATATCTTTCAGTCATTTGTTCTATATCTCTCTATATCACTGTCTGTATCTCTCGTTTTCCCTGCCTCTGACTCTCAGTCTGAAGAAGGGTCTCGACCGTAAATATCACCTGTTCCTTTTCTCCAGAGATGCTGCCTGACCCGCTGAGTTACTCCAGCTTTCAGTGTATATCTTCGGGTTTAAACCAGCATCTGCAGTTCCTTCCAACACAAAATAAATAGTTTAATTGTATTTTATTTACGTAATCATGCCACATAAAGAGACATTAAGACAGGAAATAAAAGTTACGAATCTGCAGATGCTGGAAGTCTGAAATAAAGAAAGAAAATGCTACAAACAATAAAACAGATCAGCAGCATATGTGAAAGAAGAAACAGAGTTAACGTTTCAGGTTGAGGACATGGAGAGAAAAGGACAGTTTCAAGATGCATTCAAGAGGGAGTTAGAATTAGCTCTTAGGGATAACGGAATCAAGGGATTTGGGGGATAAAGTAGGAACGGGGTACTGATTCTGGATGATCAGCCATGATTGCATTGAACGGCGTTGATGGTTCAAAGGGCCGAATAGCCTACTCCTGTATCTATTGTCTATGTGTCTATGTTTCTATGACAGTGTCTAAGCAGCAGCTTAAGAAAGAGAAAGAAGTGTAGAGGTTTGTATTTACATTTGTCTGCTTTTGGCAACAACACTGAAAGCAATAGATATTGCAATCTCTGGACTACATTTCAAACTAGCCTACACGTGTAGCCATCAGCAGCACATCGTCTTCATTTTTTACAGCCAATTCAACATAAACTAATCCAAAAATATGAATGGTTTCAATCAGTATGTTTGTTTTCAAACCTCCCCCCTCCCCCCCCTACACACATGAATGGAAACTGCCTATTGATTGCTTTACTCGGAACCAATGTACCCATAAGATTGGACATTTCAGGCACTACATCAATGGCTGCGAGGCATTTTGCACTGAAGTCAACATTTTAATACATGGTCCTATGGCTTTTCCAGATAAGCAATAACTTTTTGGAAATGACTGCCATGTGCAAATGTGGGATATGCATGTAATGGGAGATAAGGAATGCATTGCAATTGGAACTAGTTTATATCTTACCCAGCAGAGTGTTTTCCTTGGAGGTTTTTAAAATGATTTTCTTCTACCTTTCAGTTTTGATATAGTGGGTTCTATTGTACATGCAGTCTTGTGATGATTGGACCGCCACCACTTTACTGTCTCTTTAATATGCCACCTGCAGTCTCTTTGAATTGCAGGCATGCTGCCTCCCTTTATAAACTGTGGTCAACACAATCAAGTAAAATTTAATTGCCCAAGATTTTTGCATGCATGCTGCAATAATCATGTATTAAACATCCAAATCTTTGTATTTCTAAATGCTGTAGCACGGACTTAATTAAACAAAAACATTTTGGGAAATGAGTCTTCAGAGGATTTTTTGAGCAATAAAATATAGGTTGCAATACATGTACTTTGTAATTCTCAAAAGGTTTTAACACCAGCTGTGCATTCAGCTAAGAGATGCCTGCAGCTATAAGTGTAAAAAAACACATTAAAGGCTTGGCTGAGAATATTCTTTTTCCAGTCATATGTCTATTAGAGTGTTATTTCTTAATTTACAGTCCATTTGACAACTAGATTGAAACATTATTAATACACTGCTGTATTTATACACAAGTCTAATGCAGTGTTCAGCAGACAATCACTGTTTTTCTTTACATGTCTATTATCTACTATTATCTTCTCAAATATTTAAATCTGATCTCAGGTTAAGTATGACAAAATGGTATGGTTTTCTAGCATTAAATACGTTTATACATACATATATATATATATATATATATATATATATATATATATATATATATATATATATATATATATATATATATATATATATATATATATATATATATATATACATACATATACATATATATATATATATATATATATATATATATATATAGTATATATATATATATATATATATATATATATATAATGGAGCGTAATATGATAAATAAATATAACAAAAGTTATAAGGAGAAATGTGTAGATATGCCTGCTCATTGGGAATTATTAGATTACAGTATAAACACAACTAGCTGTACTACTATCTAACTCATTGGTGACCCTCGGACTATCCTTGATCGGCCTTTGGTCATAAGGTCATAAGTAAGGTCATGTTATTGGAGTAGAATTAGGCTATTCAGCCCATCAAGGGAAATTGAAACGTTAATCAAAAACAAGAAGGATGCATGGGACAGGTATAGGCAACTGAGATCAAGTGCATCCCAGCTGCCTAAGGACAATCCAAAAGATTTTACAGTATAAATCCATAAGAGGGAAAAGGGTAACTAGAGAGAGAGTGAGACCTCTCAGGAATCGAAGCGGTCACCTCTGTGTGGAGCCACAGGAGATGGGCAAGGTCCTAAATGAGTATTTCTCCTCTGTATTTACCGAGGAGAAAGACAGTAGGACGGAGGAAGTGTCTTGAGAGCAGTCATGGTTACTGTCGAGGAAGTACTGAAGGTACTGTCGTGTTTGAAGGTAGACATATCTCCAGGTCCTGATCAGGTATATCCGAGGACATTGTAGAAAACCAGAGAGGAAATTGCGGGAGCCCTGGTTGAAATTTACGAGCCGTCCTTAAATACAGTAGAGGTGCCGGAATACTGGAAGGTGGCAAATGTTGTACCTCCTTGCAAGAAGGGATGCAGGGAAGATGATGGGAACTATAGGCCGGTGAGCTTAACATCTGTAGTTGGCAAGTTGCTGGAAAGTATTCTGAGGGATAGGATATACAGGCATTTGGACGGGCAAGGGCTGATTTGGGATAGTCAGCATGGTTTTGTACGTGGGAGGCCATATCTCACAAATCTGATTGATATTTTTGAAGACGTGACCAAAAAGGTTCATGTGGGCAGAGCTGTAACTGTTGTGTACATGGATTTCAGTGAGGTGTTCCACATGGTAAGCTGCTCTGGAAGGTTAGATCGCATGGGACCCAAGGAGAGTAGCTGAATGTATAGCGAATTGGCTCCATGGAAGGAAGCAGAGGGTGATGGTGGAAGGTTACTTCTCAGACTGGAGGCCTGTGACCAGTGGTGTACCTCAGGGTTCGGTGCTGGGCCCATTACTGTCTGTCATCTACATCACTGATTTGGATGAGAACATACAGGGCAAGATTAGCAAGTTTGTTGATGATACAAAAGTTAGTTGTTTTGCAGATAGTGAAGATGGTTGTGAACGATTGCAGCAGGATCTGGATCAATAGGCCAGGTGGGCAGAGGAATAGTTGATGGAATTTAATACAGAAAAGTGTGAGGTGTTGCATTTTGGGACTTTGAACAAGGGCGCAACCTAGGTAGGCCTCTAGGTAGTGTTGTAGAACAGAGGGATCTAGCAGTACAGTTGCATTTTCCTTGAAGGTCCAGTTGCAGGTAGATAAGGTGGTCAAAAAGGCTTTTGGCATTTCGTCCTTCATCAGTCAGAGTATTAAGTATAGGATTTGGGTGGTCATGTTGCAGTTGTATAAGACATTGGTGAGACCGCATTTAGAATATTGTGTTCAGTTCTGGGCACCATGTTATAAAAAAGATATGGTCAAGCTTGACTCGGTTCAGAAAAGATTTACGAGGGAGGATGTTGCCAGGACTAGAGGGTGTGAGCTATAGGGAGAGGTTGAGTAGGCTGGGTCTCTATTCCATGGAGGGCAGGAGGATGAGGGGAGATCTTATAGAGATCTATAAAATCATGCGAGGAATAGATTGGGCAAATGCACAGAGTCTTTTGTCCAGAGTAGGGGAATTGAGGACCAGAGGACATAGGTTCAAGGTAAAGGGGAACAGATTTAATAGTAGGTATGTTACAAAACCTACCTGAATCATGGCTGAGCATCTGCCCCACCCCTTGTGTGTGATTTTGGCGCTGTTTAGAGGGGGTGGGTTTAAAACGCGATTTTTACTAGGCTGTTGCAATCAAAAATGTTCAGCCTAGTAAATCATTAACGGAAAATCGCTGAAAGACCCCATCGCAAAAGGTATTATTAGTTTTTATGGCCTTGTAAAATAGTTAGAGTAGTTTAAAAAAATCACTCTCTAAACTCGCAACCTCTCGCGGCCCCAGGGTTTTATAAAGCAAACAATTAAAGGTATGTACCTTATTTTTACATTAAATGGGGCTTCTTAAGAACCCTGTCAATAAAGTTTTCTATAGCGAATAGTTCATTTTGGGCTCTTTATATCCCGCAGTATTTTTCTGGGAATTTGAGGGCACAAATCCAGTGCAATGTGAACGTTCGAAACCAGCGCGTTCACAGGAACCCACTAGAAACCCGATTTAAATTGACTTTAATTTACAGCAATTGAACACTAAATTCCTTCCATTTGGCCTATAAATTGATGTAAATGAGATTTAAAAATCATGTTTTATAGTGAATTATTTGTGAATATTATTTGGACACTTGGGCTATTTAAAAATGTTAATCATTTATTAAGAAATGGATAGATGTTTAGATCTAGTAATTGAAGTTTGAAATTAGCTACAATTGGGTAACTAACTAATTATATGCTTTAATTTCAGGTCATCCAAGTTAGATTATTTTACATTTGTTTCAGAATGGTTCAATCTATGATAACTGAAAATTTCATTCAGTTCTCTTAATTTTTAAGAAGGTTATGTGCTTTTGACTGTCCACGATCACAGCTTTTTTATTATGTCCCTAGAAAATCAATAGGGAACAAGATGCTAATTTCCGAGTATGAAAATGGCCATAACTTTTTTTATTACTTGAGATATGAAAGTGAATTGAGTGTCAAATTAAACTTATTGTTATGCTTTATCTGATGGGATAAATTGCAGACTTGATTTTTTAAATCTCAAAATTTTGTAACATTGCTATTAATAGGAATCCGAGGGATAACTTTTTCACACAAGGGGTGGTGGGTGTATGGAACAAGCTGCCAGAAGAGGTAGTTGAGGCTGGGACATATCCCATAGATATCTGCATGGATAGAAAATTAGTTTCATGGAAAGAAGCAGAGGGTGATGGTTGAGAGGATGTTTTTCGGACTAGAAGCCTGATTAGTGGTGTGCCTCAGGATTCGGCGCTGGGCCAAATTGTTGTTTGTCATCTATATCAATGATTTTGATGAGCACATGCAAGGCAAGATTAGCAAGCTTGCAGATGTCACTAAAGTGGGTGGTATTATAGATAGTGGAGATGGTTGTCAAAGATTACAGCAGGATCTTGATCAATTGGCCAGGTGGGCTATGGAATGGCTGATGGAATTTAATACAGAGAAATGTGAGGTGTTGCATTTTGGGAAGTCTAACACCAGCAGGACCTTCACAGTGAATGGTAGGGCTCTGGGGATGTTGTAGAGCAGAGGGATCTAGGAGTGCAGGTACATGGTTCCTTAAAGGTAGCATCACAGGTGGATAGGCTTGTTAAGAAGGCTTTCAGGACATCAGTCTTCTTCTGTCAGAGTATTGAGTACAGAAGTTGAGCGGTCATGTTACAGTTATGTAAGACATTGGTGAGGCCACATTTACAGTATTGAGTTCAGTTTTGGTCATCGTATAGGAAAGCTGTTGTGAAACTTGAAAAGGTTCAGAGAAGATTTACTATATGTTGCCAGGACTCAAGGGTCTGAGCTATAGGGAGAGTGTGAACAGACCAGGGCTTTATTCCTTGAAGAGCAGGAGGAAGAGGAGTGATCTTATAGAGTTGTACAAAATCATGATAGGAATAGATCGGGTAAACGCACAAAGTCTCTTGCACATAGTAGGGGAATCGAGAACTGGGGAACATAGATTCAAGGCGAGGGGGAAGATTTCATGGGAACTTGAGGGGTAACTTGGATAGGGTAGGTTTAGAGGCATATGGGTCAAAAGCAGGCAGGTGGGACTAGTGTAGATGGGGCATATTGGTTGCCAAGGGCAAGTTAGTTCGAAGGGCCTGTTTCAACACTGTATGACTCTATGCAAGCAGTGACCCCATTCACAATCATTATGTTAATTACAATTACATTCAGTACTGGTGGCATCAATGAGAACCAATGACAAAAAAAGTATGAGAATTTAGTAAGTTTACATTTATAGAGCAGCATCATGACCTCTTGACTCTTAAGGGCCTGTCCCGCTTGGACATCATTTATGCAACATCATTTACACATCACGAAGCATGACGAGTGCATTTTGAAGCACATGTGACACGCGCATGGCGTGCATTACGTGCGCATGGCGTGCATTGGCGTGCATTACACGCGCATGGCGCGTGGTGGCGTGAGCAGTGACGCGCGGTCGCGCACAGCTCCCACGATTTTGGGATTCACAAAATCTTCACACGCCACCTGATCCGTGATGCGCAAATGACGCCCAAGTGGGACAGGCCCTTTATACTCAATGCACATACCAATGAAGGCAAGTGCAGCATATGCCTAGTTTACCACTCGATCTATTTGTATTGCCACTTTCAGGGAGCTGGGGACCCTTAAGATCCCTCTGCACATCAACACTGTTACACATCTTGCCATCATTCATATACGTTCCCCTTATATTCGATCTCCCAAAGTGCAACACCTTTCATCTTCCTGTTTCATGCCACAATCCTGCTCCCTTTCCGACCTGCTTGTCCATCTTCAGCCTCCTCCAATGCCAAAGTGAGGACAGTTATTAACTACAAGAACAATGTCTTATCTTCCTTCTAGGCACTTTGCAACCTTTTGCAATTAATATTGAATTCTGCAACTTCTGGTAAAGTGCTCTCTCATTGATTCCCATTATTAAGCTTAAGATCCTTTCTTTTAAAAGCTTGTTAATGATCAGTACATTTGCTCCTTATCCCTTGATCTGAATTAACCTGTTCCTACGTGGTCTTTTTGTCTTATACCTGATTCTTAATCCCAGTTTTGCTTTTAAAACAGTAAATCTCCCACTCTTCCTTTATATCTGAGGAAGGGTCACTTACCTGAAACATTAATCGTTTCTCATGGGACAATAATGAACCAAAAGCAATTACAATTTCTATGTTTGATCAAGATCAAGTAGTCATGATGCAGCCTCATAAATGTAAACTTACTAAATTATCATACTATTTTTGTCATTGGTTTTAATTGGTGCCACCAGCACTTATGTTATTGTAATGAACATAATGAATATAAATCCCAATTGTATTGGTACATTTGGGAGGTGGAAAATAATTGTGCAAAGGGAAAAAATATTATCACTTATGAAAAGAATGACACCTCATCTTTTGCATAACTGCTCTATGTGACCTATTGAAATGACAGCTGCATGATCCATGGAGGTAAAGGTACAGATATTGTGTTGAAGATAGCCACAATATGCTGGAGTAACTCTGTGGGACAGGCAGCATCTCTGGAGAGAATGGGTGACGTTTTGGGTCGAGACCCTTTTTCAAACCTTCATAGTCTGAAGAAGGGTCTCGACCCGAAATGTCACCCATTCCTTCTCTCCAGAGATGCTGCCTGACCCGCTGAGTTACTCCAGCATTTTGTGTCTACCTTCGATTTAAACCAGCATCTACAGTTCTTTCCTACTAATAAATGGGATTAGCATAGATCAGTACTTGATGTTTGGCATGAGCATGTGGGCTAAGAGCCTATTTACATTCTATATAATTCCAAGACTCTGTTCTAATCACTGCTTGGGACTTTAAATTCAAGTCATTAGACATATTCTGAATGTGGAACGTTCGTGTCAATAATGCTAATGTTGAAACTACTGGACTGATTCACTAATATCTGGTTTTGCAATATATTTCAAGAAAGGAAATCTGCTGAAGATAGACACAAAATGCTGGAGTAACTCAGCGGGCCAGGCAGCATCTCTGGAGAGCAGGAATGAGTGACTTTTTGGGACAGAAGAAATTGTTCTGTTTGAAACTCCAAACTCCCCAATGTAGCTTCCTCAGTTCGGCAGCACGAATAGAGTGACAATAAATCATTATTAATCAAATAAGAAAAATAACATGTTTTCATCCTGAAGAGTGAACATGCAGCCCCATTCTTTATGCAAAAATCAAAAATCTTTAATGTGACTATCATATGCAATAACTATTGACATCAAAACAATTTTACATGCTGTGACGTCCAAAGGCAGATTAAATATAAAATGTAAAAATGGTAGACTTTAAAGATATGGTGTGGAAACAGGCCCTTCGGCCCACCAAGTCCACGTTGACCAGCGATGCGCACACACACTACCACTATCCGACACACCAGAGACAATTTACAATTTTACAGAAACCAATTAACCAACAAACCTGTGCGGCTTTGGAGTGTGGGAGAAAACCGGAGCACCCGGAGGAAACCCACAGGGTTACAGGGAGAACGTATACATTCTGTACAGGCATCACCCAATGTCAGGATTGATCCAGGGTCCCTGGTGCTGTAAGGCAGCAACTCTGCCAATGCACAACAGTCTCGCCCCATTTGCTGGATAAGGACAATGGGTAAACTCGACATTTCTTTTCAACCACGCTTTATCCAGGGAATGACACATCCAAAAATGTTAGGTCGTTCAGCTCAATTCCGGACTGTATGTATTCAAGTTCCAGAGTGGGAATGAGTGACATCCTGACTCAATTAATAACAAATCCTACTGTGTACTTTTGAGGATGTGACCTTGGCAATACTAAGGTAACTGGCCATTGCATTGTGCGGGATGCAGGTTACCCCTGAGTTACGAATAGTTGACTTTAGGACTCATGAGCCAAGAGACTCAAAAGTGATTTAATGGCTTTTGTCCCAAAACAGAACCATTAAATTCTTACATGCAGCAGCAGCAGCAGCAGCATAACAGATTTGTAAATAGAGTACACAATTATTAATGTAATAAACACACAAGAAAATGGTTTGGGTTGAGATACAAAACGTCACCCATTCCTTTTCTCCAGAGTTGCTGTTTGACCCGCTTCAGTTTAAACCAGCATTTGCAGTTCCTTCCTACACAAGATATTACTCCTGTTGACTTTTATATCTCAGAAATTTATTTCAATGGATCTTCAATCAGAACCACAGAAGATTGGAAAAAGTCAATTGCTATCCACGCCAAACCTAATTTTCATGCATTTAAAAATATTTAACAGACTGTTCAAGGATTCAAGACATTAAATTTAAAATTCCTTGAAGCAGCAACTTGGATTGAACCAATTTTACCCCAGCTCCCAATGTAGAAACACAGTGGTGGATTCTAGGAGGTGGAGAGGCACTAGCAGTTGTTCCATTGTCTTCTCATAGATCTCAATTTTAAAACACACTTTAAGTGCGATTAAATAGTCTGTCAGCAATCAACACAATCTTCCTTTGGATGTTGGAACTCTGAAAATAACCCAGGAAAAGTGGGACATACTCAGGCAGGATAGCCTGTGATTGTGGAGAAGGAATAGAGCCAACAGTTGAGATCAAAAATATTTCACCAGTTCCTGATGAATGATGATGCCCACCAATTGAAATGAATTTCAGCAGCAGAGTGCAACTACCACCTGCAATTAAATTGTTCATCTCAAACAGTTGATTGGGA
Source organism: Leucoraja erinaceus (assembly GCF_028641065.1). Classification (NCBI taxonomy): domain Eukaryota; kingdom Metazoa; phylum Chordata; class Chondrichthyes; order Rajiformes; family Rajidae; genus Leucoraja; species Leucoraja erinaceus. Next base: position 145,300,989 of record NC_073377.1, read on the forward strand.
ATGATTCTCCATCACAAAGTTCCTGCGGCTCAGGTTGTCTATGTTGGACTGCTTTGCTGTTTGCAATGGCACCTCTACAAGACTGGTGTCCCAAGTCAAAGTCAAGACATTAGCATCACATATCAGTTAAAGCATAGTAGACTAGTAGACTAGTAGACTCAGTCTGAAGAAGGGTTTCGGCCCGAAACGTTGCCTATTTCCTTCGCTCCATAGATGCTGCTGCACCCGCTGAGTTTCTCCAGCATTTTTAGGTACCAAAGCATAGTAGATTAGCAGGTTTAAGCCAATGGGATAGAAAGTGGAAAGCTATGTCTGCCTCTTTATAGGGTACATCGAACATTCCCTGTTCCAGGTTTACACCGGCCCTATCCTCAAACTCTATCTCCGCTACATTGACACCTGCATCAGGGCTACCACCTGCTCCCATGCATAGAAACATAGAACGTAGGTGCAGGAGAAGGCTATTCGGCCCTTCGAGCCAGCACCACCATTTAATATGATTATGGCTGATCATACCTCATGATCATAATCAGACCTCAGGAGATGCAATACCTGCCCCTATACCTCATCCCTCGACTCTGTCCAAGGATCCCAATATCCTTTTGGGTGAGGCAGAGGTTAATTTGCACCTCCTCCAACCTCATCAACTGTATCCGCTGTTCCAGAAATGGACCCGTATATATCGGCGAGACCAAGTGCTGACTCAGCTATCGTTTCACTGAACACCTTCGCTCAGTCGGCCTAGACCTATGCAATATCCCGGTTACTAAACACTCTAACTTCCCCTCCCATTCCCATACTGGCCTTTCTGTCCTGGGTCTCCTCCACTATCAGAGTGAAGCCAAATGCAAATTGGAGGAACAGCACCTCATATTTTGCTTGGGCAGCTTACAACCCAGCAGTGTGAACATTGATTTCTCTAACTTTAAGTAACGTTTGATTTCATTCTCTCTCTGTCCCTCACCCACCCTAGTTCTCTGTCTAGTTTCACTCTCCACCAGATTAATTTTACTGTGTATGCCTCATTGACACCTTCCCCTCAGCTGAAAAATGAACCATTCCACAGTGCATTTCCATGATCAGCATCTGCTTTGATCTGTCATTTTCACACCTTAAATTCCCTTTATACCCTTCCATTTCTCTACTTCCATCTCCCCTGACTTTCAGGCTGAAGAAGGGTCTCGACTCGAAACATCACCCATTTCTTCTCCCCAGAGATGTTGCCTGTCCCACTGAGTTACTCCAGCATCTTGTGTCTATATTTGGTGTAAACCAGCATCTGTAGTTCCTTCCTGCACAGGAAAGAAATGTTAATTGCCCTTCATGCTAAAGCATTTAACCAAAATTCTGAAAGAAAAAAAATAATCACTTGAAATAGGAATTCACAGCATGGCACTGCTATTAAGCTGTGGGATATGTGTGCTCATAAACATGGGCTGATTGATTCATTAAGACAGCCAAAAGAGTTCTTCTTGCATGTTTTTCGCTTTCTTCTCTCCTCAAAGTGACGTTTCATGACAAGGAGATTAAGCTATAATTCTTTTCACTGCATTTTTACCAAATTTGTCAATGTGTCTACCAGCCATGAATTTTTCCTCAGATTGACCTCTCCCACAATTTATGATCAGCAAACTTGACAACCTGCATTATATCCATTCCAGACAATACCCAACAGGAAATGTCCTCATTCTTCATGGAACGGGGCTCCCCTCCCCCGCTTTAGATAAGGCTCTCACCAGGGCTTCTTCGATACCCCGTAACACTGCCCTCTCTCCCCATCCCCCCACTCGTAACAAGGGCAGAGCCCCCCTATTCCTCACCTTCCACCCCACCAGCCGTCGCATACAACAAATAGTCCTCCGTCATTTTCGCCACCTCCAACGTGACCCCACCACTCGCCACATCTTCCCATCTCCCCCCCTCCCCCTGTCTGCTTTCTGCAAAGACCACTCCCTCCATAACTCCCTGGTCAATTTGTCCCTTCCCACCCGTGCCACCCCCTCTCCGGCACTTTCCCTTGTAGTCGCAAAAAATGCAAAAAAAGTTGCACTTTCCCTTGCAGTCGCAAAAAATGCAAAAAAAGTCGCACCTGTTGCTTTACCTCCCCCCTCGACTCCATTCAAGGACCCAAGCAGTTGTTCCAGGTGCGACAGAGGTTCACCTGCACCTCCTCCAACCTCATCTATTGCATCTGCTGCTCTAGATGCTGATCTACATCAGTGAGACCAAGCGTAGGCTTGGCGATCGTTTCGCCGAACACCTCCACTCGGTCCGCAACAACCTACCAGATCTCCCAGTGGCTCAGCACTTCAACTTCCCCTCCCATTCCGAATCTGACCTTTTTGTCCTGGGCCTTCTCCATGGCTAAAGTGAGCACCAACGGAAATTGGAGGAACAGCTCCTCATGTTTCGTTTGAGCAGTTTATACCCCAGCGGCATGAACATTGACGTCTCCAATTTTCAGTAGCCCTTATTTTCTCCTCCCCTTCTCAGCTCTCCCTCAGCCCTTTGGCTACTCCTCTTCCTTTCTTCTTCCCGCCGTACCCCCGCCTGCCACCTTACATCAGTCTGAAGAAGGGTTTTGGCCCGAAATGTTGCCTATTTCCTTCGCTCCATAGATGCTGCCGCACCCGCTGAGTTTCTCCAGCACTTTTGTCTAACACCCAACAACCTTCCCTTTAATAATGATGAAATAATTATGACAGACTTCATTTTCTCGTGGGTTTTAGTGGTAGGCTGATGCCTTCAGATTGGCTTTCCTTCCATCCCATCTTCTATCTGATATAGACACTAAATTAGCAGCACAGCATACCAAACCCTTCAAAAACAAGTAGAAGATGTTTTTGAAGATATTCCCAAACAATGTCTTGGAATGTTTGGGTTTGCTGAGCAAAACACCGCAATAGTTGGGCGGACCACCTATGCCCGTTACGGCAAGTAGTGTGGAAACGTTGCGCACAGCGGTCTAAGTGTGGCGCGGCCTGATTGGACTCATGGGAGGGGGAATGGTCTGATCAGATGAGAAACGCCGTAATGATCAGACGAGAAACGCCTTCCATAGGAGGAGTGAACCCCGACCTTGGACCATGTTGCCGGACGGTGTCTTGAATGATGGTTCTGAGAATTGTATTTTGCCAGGAGATTGACAACAAGTCCAACAACCTGGAGGCACAGTTTGCTGTGTACTCGGGGTTTATGAGTGGGTACGCGGATACGTGAGTTTACGTGCAGTGTTTTGTAGTGTAACAAAATGTTATACAAACTCTGCTGCCTGAATCCGTTGATTGATCGAACACAACACCCACCCAGCTATGTTTTATAGTAACTCAGAATTTATTGCTTTCTTGTGTGAACACAAGTCTACTTCATGGATGTAATGCTGATGGGGTTTTTTCCCCTGTTGTTAACAAATTATTATTTTCATTTTACGAACGTGTGTGAGTTTTCTCAAGGGAAAACTAATGTGTTAAGCATAAAATTAAATGTTGTGAAAGTAGAAAATGAGCTTTCCACATTAAAGTTAAAAAGAACGTCCTTTAATTCCGAGGCTTTGATCCAAGATCCTAATTTGGTTGATGGTCCCCTCTCATGTCCTCGAGAGGCTTTTAAGATAAGTACATGGATTAGTGCCGACAATGCTCATCAACCTACTCAGTCCTGCGGATCATTATTTGATTAGGCATCTCAAATAATCTGTTTCTTTCCCTATACAGCTAACAAAGCCTAAAGGGCCTGTCTCACGAGCATGCGACTGCATGCGGCAAGCGCGACCTAATGTGGTCGCTTGAGCCGTACGCAGCGGCAACGGCAAAAATTCCGCGTGGCAACGGCCTGCCGGCCCGCAGCTGCATTGAGGCCGTACGCACCGCCTCGACGGGCGTGCGCAGCGTCTCAACGCCGTACACAGCGTCTTGACGCCGTACACAGCGTCTTGATTCCGTACGTCACGCGCGATCTTCCCGCGGTCTTCGCTCGAACTTCACGTCAACTCGTACGGGATCCAGTTTAGTGGCGCTTGCCGGATGCAGTCGCATGCTGGTGGGACAGGCCCTGTACGGGGATCACTTGACCTCTGCGCAGCCCCCGCTTCCGGTTTGGTGGCACTTGCCACATGCAGTTGCATGCTCGTGGGACAGGCCCTTTAGTTTAGGTCATATGGAATTTCTATTTTCAGAGAATCTCTGCATTAATCACAATGCAAAGTTTTTTGAAGTACATAACAGAAGAATTGATTTTACCTAAAATGTTATGTGTTTTGAGCTTTCAATAGGATTATCCTCGGAGGGGAGCAAAGCAGATTTAATTTTAGTTGCAGTTCGCAGTATTATGGGGAATCTAAGTGATTACTTTAAATCAAGGTGAAAGCTTATTAAGCTACATAAGGTACACCAAGAACCCTGTTGTGCAAGTACGGGCTTCATTTGAAAAATGTTTAGTTGCATAATCTTGAAGGAAAGTTTGCTAAACTTTGCTTAAATTAAATCTGCAGGTTCATCATAATGCCAAAAGTTACTCATTTGTGTAATTCGACTCTTACGCTGCAAGATTCAGCTATAAATTGTTGTCGACGTAAAGAGAACATTGTGGAAGAGAGATTAATCTATGACCGTGGAGATCCTGAGCTCTACTTCATGGGCTCACTGCCATTTTCTTGCACTAGATAGAGGAATTATTCAAGAAGAAAAAGTCAAATCTTCCTAACTAAATAAAACTCAAAACCCTTAAATACAGGTTAGTTTATTGGCATGGACACCTAGGTGCAATGAAATTCCTTATTCTCATGAAACCTATATGGCACTGAGTTCACATGTTAATGATTAAAATACAGTGAAGTAAAATCAAATACTGGAGCAAATGCATAAGGTGTAAAGGTGCTGTCCCACTTGGGTGACCTAATTGGCGAGTTTAGAAGAGTTTTTAAAAATGTCATGTTGAAGACCTCCTTCGACTATGTAGAAGACCTCCTTCGACTATGTTGAAGACTAGCTTTGACTAGCTTTGACTAGCTATGACTATCTTCGGGAAAATTGGACACCGAATAGTGGAGGGTGAAGCTAACCTCCTTCAATCTCCTTCGACCTCCCTTCGAACTATGATGAAGACTACCTACGAGTGCCTACGACTACCTTCGACTGCCCTCGATTACCTACGACTAACATGCCCACCTACTACAATCTACGAGTAAAAAAAGTATCAATTTTTTCCATGGTGACCTTTTTGTACTCGCGGGCATTTTTTAACATATTGAAAAAAACGCCGTGACCTAGCTGAGGCCTCGAGTATGCGGAGACCACTCTCGAGCATGAAGGAGAGTTACGAAGACCTCCTACGACCTCGTGGCGGCCATGCTGCGAGTACGAATCAAGGGCAAACTCGCCAGAACTCGCGGATTGGGTCGCCCAAGTGGGACAGGCCCTTAAGACTACAAGGCAGCCCCTGATCAGGGTCCCACCTTCATCTGGGCACTGACTTTAAATAAGGTTCCCACTTTTCCCAGTGGGATGTGTGCCTTGATATCTCCCGTTGACAAAAGGGGTTTGGAATGATGGCTACAGGTGATTAGTTCAGGGGACACAAGGAACTGCAGGTGCTGGAATTCTGAGTAAAACGCAATGTGCTGGAGTTGCTCAGTGGATCTGGGGGAGGGCGTGGATAGGCAATGTTTGGGGTCAGAAAGTTCGGGTAGTCATGCTGCTTGTGTTATGGATTTTTGAAGAAGGAACCCCACCTCTAGCTTTGCCGGTCCATGTTCTCCAGCGATGCTGCCTGATTAGTTCAGGATTCTGATAGCAGTGAGGACAAAGCAGTATTTAAATAAATCTGGCTTTCATTTTTTACACAGAGAGTGGTGAATCTGTGGAATTCTCTGCCACAGAAGGTAGTTGAGGCTAGTTCATTGGCTATATTTAAGAGGGAGTTAGATGTGGCCCTTGTGGCTTAATTGATCAGGGGGGTATGGAAAGAAGGCAAGGTTGGGATACTGAGTTGGATGATCAGCCATGATCATATCGACTGGCGGCGCAGTCTCGAAGGGCCGAATGGCCTACTCCTGCACCTATTTTCTATGTTTCTATGTTTCAAGTTCCTGTATCTTCTTGCAGAAAGTAATCACGAAAAATAGGTCAGGGTGGCAAGCATCTTTGACAATACTTCCAGTCTTCCTGATGCAACGCACGGTGAAAATGTACTGGATGGCAGGAAGGACGGTTACGGTGGCGTAGTGGTAGAGTTGCTGTCTTACAGCACTTGCAGTGCCAGAGACCCGAGTGCGTCCCGACTACGGGTGCTGTCTGTACGGTGTTTGTACGTTCTCCCCGTGACAAAGTGGGTTTTTCTGAGATCTTCAGTTCCTCTCACACTCCAAAGACGTACAGGATTGCAGGTTAATTGGCTATGTGTAAGTGTAAATTGCCCCTTGTGTGTGTAGGACAGTGATAATATGCGGGGATAGCTTGTCGGTGTGGACTCGGTGGGCTAAAGGGTCTGTTTCCGCACTGTATCTCTAAACTAACCTAAATTAAAGTGACAAGCCTATGATGAACTGGGCTGTATTCAGCACTCTCAGCATATTTAACTCATCCATGCTGACCAAGATGCCCCATCTAAGCTAATCCCAATTGGCCCATAGTCCTCCAAACCTATCCTATTCATGCACCTGTCCAAATGCCTTAACATATTGCAAAAGGTATTCTGAATCACACTAATGGATTGAATGTAGCTTTACTTCACAGCTCACTGTGTTCTGAAAAGTCAAATTAGCATTATTGATAAGGGAATGCCTTAATGCCTGAAAATTTTAACGCATGCCTTCCATTGGGAATCTGTTGAGAGCAGATCAGCTGCCTGGCTCAATTTACTTTCCATTGATTTGAGCTGCATTTATTTGAGTGTACTTGAACATGTGTTGATGCCAGCATAACTGTTAACTAATGCAAATGAGCAACAATTAAAAATGTGAATAATGATTGCAATGTGGGGGGTCAGAGAACAACATGGCTTATGTAAAAAAGGAACAGCCGGAAAAGAAAAAATAACATATCAGAGAACAGCACTATGTGTGTCATTATTGGAGTGTTTACCAATTTATAAACTTTTAAAATATTCCAGTCCCATATTGTGCATTCCAACTATAATTATTCTGCTTTTAGTCCTTCAAATTCCACTGTAGAAGCCTAAAAGTCTTGCATGGAAGTATTATCACTGCTTTTAAATCCATCTGATGGAAGATAGTTCAATGGAACTGCACTATTCTGGTAAGAGGGTAACAAAGCTGAAATAAGTGTGATTTAAAAACGTGCGGTTAGCAAATTTAACCAATGCAACTTTTTTTGGGGGTGGGGGGGGGGGGGGGGAGGGGTGAATTAATGCAAAAATAGACTATAGTTCTCAATGAAAATTGGAAATAATATCTCAAAACTAGTTTTTCATGGATTCTACTTAAAATAACAGGATATGTAAATATTGGCTAGATTATGGCAAAGAGTAGGAGTAAACGGGTCCTTTTCACAATGGCAGGCAGTGACTAGTGGGGTACCGCAAGGCTCAGTGCTGGGACCCCAGCTATTTACAATATATATTAATGATCTGAATGAGGGAATTGAAGGCAATATCTCCAAATTTGCGGATGACACTAAGCTGGGGGGCAGTGTTAGCTGTGAGGAGGATGCTAAGAGACTGCAAGGTGACTTGGATAGGCTGGGTGAGTTGGCAAATGTTTGGCAGATGCAGTATAATGTGGATAAATGTGAGGTTATCCATTTTGGTGGCAAAAACGGGAAAGCAGACTATTATCTAAATGGTGGCCGATTGGGAAAGGGGGAGATGCAGCGAGACCTGGGTGTCATGGTACACCAGTCATTGAAGGTAGGCATGCAGGTGCAGCAGGCAGTAAAGAAAGCGAATGGTATGTTAGCTTTCATTGCAAAAGGATTTGAGTATAGGAGCAGGGAGGTTCTACTGCAGTTGTACAGGGTCTTGGTGAGACCACACCTGGAGTATTGCGTACAGTTTTGGTCTCCAAATCTGAGGAAGGACATTATTGCCATAGAGGGAGTGCAGAGAAGGTTCACCAGACTGATTCCTGGATGTCAGGACTGTCTTATGAAGAAAGACTGGATAGACTTGGTTTATACTCTCTAGAATTTAGAAGATTGAGAGGGGGATCTTATAGAAACTTACAAAATTCTTAAGGGGTTGGACAGGCTAGATGCAGGAAGATTGTTCCCGATGTTGGGGAAGTTCAGGACAAGGGATCACAGCTTAAGGATAAGGGGGAAATCCTTTAAAACCGAGATGAGAAGAACTTTTTTCACACAGAGAGTGGTGAAATCTCTGGAACTCTCTGCCACAGAGGGTAGTTGAGGCCAGTTCATTGGCTATATTTTTGAGGGAGTTAGATGTGGCCCTTGTGGCTAAGGGGATCAGGGGGTATGGAGAGAAGGCAGGTACGGGATACTGAGTTGGATGATCAGCCATGATCATATTGAATGGCGGTGCAGGCTCGAAGGGCCGAAGGCCTACTCCTGCACCTAATTTCTATGTTTCTATGTTTCTATATCAGCGTTGTAACAGCTTGATCATGGGTATGGGAAGTCCCAGAGCATAGGTGTTCAGTACTATTGCGTGAATATTGTCAGGCCCTATAGCTTTATTGTATCAAGTTAGTTTAGCCATATCTTAATATCATGTGGAATGAAACAAATTGGTTGAATATTGGCATCTATCAAGCTGGGTACCACTGAATGGGAGCTCATATGACTTAGAAGCATAAATACTATGTTAACTATTGTTAAATCTTACTAATGTCTTTCAAATGCAACAGGTTATTTGCAATATTCTTCTGCAGATATTTTGAAATTATATAACTAATTAAAAAAAAACACAAGAGATTACAGTTTCTGAAATCTGTAGCAAAATAACAATCTACTGGAGGAATTCATTGGGTCAGGCAGCATCTCTGGAGGGAAATGAACAGACAACATTTCAGGTCGGGATCCTTCTTCAGACTGATGGAGTAGAGGGGAGAGAGCTGGTAGACAGAGATAAATAGAAGGGATGAAGTAAGAGATGCAAGTGATAGTGGATCCAGGTAAGGAGCGGTTGACTGGCAGATGAGTTAGGTGGAGGAGAAAAGGGTGGAGATAGTATTTAAGAATGGAGATGATAAATGTACAAGGCAAAAGGGTGTAAATGGTGTAACCTGATATTTAAAAAAAAGGAGCATGAGGAGTAAATGTAGCACTAGAGACAATAGACAATAGACAATATGTGCAGGATTAGGCAATTCTGCCCTTCGAGCCAGCACCACCATTCAATGTGATCATGGCTGATCATCCCCAATCAGTACCCCATTCCTGCCTTCTCCCCATATCCCCTGACTCCGCTATCTTTAAGAGCCCTATCTAGCCCAATCTAGAGGGAGGGATGGTGGGTACAAAGCGGGAGGAAGATACAATGGGAATCCAGAAAAGAAAGAGATGGTTGATGAGTGGCTCGAGAAGATGGATGAGAGGAAAGGAACTGGGTGAAAGGGGTAGATGGTGAAAAGAAAATTATGTACAGGATGGAGAGGGAGCTTGGTAGAAGAGGAGAGGGGGGGGAGTGTTTTATCTAAAATTGGAGATCTCAATGTTCAAATTGTTGAGTTGTAACTAGCCAAATGGAATATGAGATGTTGCTCTTCATTTGGCAGCGTGACCTCACTCTTGTGGTGGAGATGGTGAGGACAGATGAGTTGGTAATGGGAATGGAAAGGGGATTTGAAGCAGCTGGCAACTGAGGAGTCTAGCTGGCTTTGGCGGATGAGGTTGGAGAAAGTGCACGTGAACCTCTGTATCAGCTGGAAGGGCTGTTGCGTTCTCTGCATGGAGGAGGTGTAGAGGCAGATGTCATATCTACTGTGGTTGCAGTTAAAATGTCTGGGGAGGCAGAGGGATTTGTGGGGAGGATGAGAGAACCAAGGAGTCAGAGAGAGAGAGTAGTCTCTGCAGGAATCAGAGGGATGGGGATTAAAAGTTGTGACTGGATATGGTACATGTTGAAGCTCAGGGAAATGTTGGAGAATGATATGGTGAATGCAGAGGCTGGTGGAGTGAAAGGTGAGGATTCGGTGAACTCTACTTTCTCCTGACCATCTGCCTTGAATCTCTCCACTCCATCCCATGGTGGATACAGGATGAGTCCCTTTCTTTCCGCCTCTTACAAAAAGAACGGCACAATGGCGCAGCAGTTGAGTTGCCGCCTAACACCGCTTACAGGTGCTCGTCTGTACAGAGTTTATATATTGTCCCAGTGACTTGCGTGGGTTTTCACTGAGAACTTCGGTTTCCTCCCACACTCCAAAGACATGCAGGTTTTGTAGGTTAATTGGATTGGTATCAATGTAAAAAATCTCCCTAATGGCACATTAATGTTAATGTGCGGGGATCGCTGGTCGGTGCGGTCTCGGTGAGTCGAAGGGCCTGTTTCCGCATTAGATTAAAATAAACTATAGAGCATTGTCGGATATGCTTAATCTTGCTCATTTGCGTGTTCAGCCATTTATCTAGCATCACACTGCACATTCACTGTTCAAAATACTACCATCCACAACCCAGGCTAGCCATTCATACTATAGAATGCATGCATTTCATACTACTCGATGCAGCCTGCTAACAGCAAGGTAAGTACTGGCTGCATTCAGAACTCGTTTAACACAGCAGCAGCACCCCAACCATTATGCTGCCAACACATTGAGTGGGTCTAGGTTAATTATGTGCCACAATTCCCACGACTGACATTACAAGGAGCCTATTTAATCCACGTAAAATCTAGCCTGTCTCAAACCTTTAAACATCTATTTGATTAATGGATGTTCTCTGTAAAGGCAGTCAAGGGCAATCAAGCAAACTCCAGGTTATTTATCTGTGTTCATGTCTTTGGTATTCGACATTCTGTAGATAAACTCCTTTCCCAAATCCATTTGCACAGGGATAATTATGTTTATTTGAATAATATACCTGCAACCAGACTGACATTTTTGAAGCAGCTTATGGCAGAAGATAATTGATACAGTTTTGACAGGCTACCTTGTTCCACATGGCTGCTTCTTGAAGAGAAAACAGAATTATACCTCTTGTCTCACTTGAATACATGGGGTTTATTTTGTGGAAATGGATAAAATATGTGCTGAATGTGTGCTGCATTGATGAGATGTTCCGGCTTAGAAGTTTTCTTTCAGCATGTAACAATGTGCCGGCCTTCGATTGGTGCCATTTTTAAATGTCCCTGGAGATTTTAATACTCGTCCATTTCAAGGTTTCAAGGTCTGTTTATTGTCACATTTAACACCCGTGCCATTTAGTAGCAATTTTCCCAGAACGTTACATACAGTCTCCATACAAGATCTTGAACGGAGATGTGGAGTGCAACTGCAGAGCAGAGTGAGGAAGGATGGCTCAGTGACGGGGAAACAAGGGTGCAGTTTAACTGAAGCAACACTCAATATCTTAATGGGTAGAGGACAGAGGAGGACGGATTTCTAATGTTCAAAAGTGGGGGTAAATAGCAGATGTGGGAGGAGGTTATTATATATTTCTTTGTCTGCAGGTTAGCCCTGCCATAGTCAGCAAATCATGACACATTTTTTCAATTTGAAGGCATGTCCCCAAAAAGGAAATGGCACCAACGTTGGATTTGCAGGAGAATTGGGCACTAAGTACAGTGTTGATAATGATCCTATTGGTGATACAAGTATTGAGCAATGTCCTAGCCATTCAATAACATGCGGCATCACATGCACTCACCTCATAAAACACACATTCACAATCATCACTTTTTTCTCTTCTATGAAAGCAACACTTTAAAATTGAGAGTGAATGGAGGTGACATTTATGTTAAACTGAAAGAGGAATAGACAGGTTATTGGTCTGCTAATTGTAATATAAATAAGCTCAAAAGCATAAAATAGAGATTTTCATGAGCAACATGAATCAGATTGAGGTAGCATCTATGGAGAGAAGGAATATGCGACGTTTCAGGTCGAGACACTTCTTCAGTCTCAACCCGAAATGTTGCCTATTCCTTCTCTACATAGATGCTGCCTCACCCGCTGTTCCTCCAGCATTTTTGTCTACCTTCGATTTTTCCAACATCTGCAGTTCTTTCTTAAACATGAATCGGATTGCATTTGAGGAGAAATTGGTGGCTGTGAGGTACTGTAGGAAGAAGAGGGTGAAAAGACCAAGGTGGAGGACAAGAGAGAAATGGACAGAGGGGCAATGGAGTACCTGAAATTGGAGAATTTAATATTCATGTCATTGGGTAGCAGACTACCGAGTGGAATATGAAATGCTGTTCCTCTTGTTTGTGTTTGGCCTCACTCTGGCAATGGAGGAGGAAGATGAGGACGGATAGCTTGTTGTGGGAATGGGAAGCGGAATTGAATTGGCCAGCACCAGAAGATGCAGATGACCACGACAGACAGAGTGCAAGTGCATGGCCGAGCAGTCGCCTAGTCTGTATTTGGTCTTACCGATAGAGAGGAGGCCACATTGAGATTGATCATCAAGCACTTCTCTGGTAGATAAATCTCCATTATCTCAAGACTCCACTTTAAACTCTCTGAGCTAGTGAAGGCCCAAATATCCTAATTGCCCACATAGCTTTTCAGTTGATAGTGAGAGAATGGATGTGAGAAAATAATCGACTTGAAATATCTGTCGTGCATTTGACCATGAAGGGGGCGCTGTTCTGGCGGCAGCCATGGCAGCAACGCGTCAGCCTTTCAATTTTATTTTTTATTTTTAGTATATTTTAAAGTGTGTATTTAGTGGGGTTTTTTGTGTTTTGTGTGGGGGGTGGTGTGGGTGGTGTAAGGGGGAAACCGCTTCGGTCGCCTACTCCATGGAGAGGCGACTTTTTCCAGGTCGCCTCCCCCGTGGCCTACCATCAAGGATCGGCGAGGTCTTTCCCGGAGACGTGCCCGGGGCTTCAGCGGCAGGCACAGCGTGGACTCGGCGTGGAGCGGGTGAGCCCTCGCTGGGGCTCGCCGGAGGGGAGTGCTTCGTTTCACTGGCCCGAGGCAGCCGGCAGCCTGAAGTCGCAGCCTGAAGCCGCGGAGTTCCAGCTGCTGCGGCGTCTACAGCCCGGGATCCCTCGTGGGGGACCCGGGGGAAGAAGAAGCCGCCATTGCCGGACCGCGGATAACTTCTACCGCGGGCCCGGCATGGACTTACCATCACCCCTGGAGGGGAGCTTCGACCGCCGGCCCTGCAGTCTACGGTGCTTCTGGCTGTGGCGGGGACTTTAAATCTCAACCGCCGGCCTGTGACCCACACAATCTTGAAGCCGCGGTCTCCGGTGAGGAAAGACCGATCCTGGACTGCTCTGGACTCTGGTCTTGTCCACGGGGGGGGGGGGGGGGGGGGGGGGGGGGGGGGATGGAGGAGGACAGCCAAAATTTTTTGTGTCTTCCACCACAGTGATGAATGCTGTGGTGGATGTTTATGTTACATGTTGTGTCCTGTTTATGCATTTTATTATTTTGTTAACCCATCTTTATGCTTTGTATGGAACTGATTTTTAAATTATGTAAAGCACTTTGGGGTCAATGAAAATTGACTATAAATGTGCTATATAAATAAACTTATTATTATTATTATTATTATTATTATTATTATTATTATTATTATTATTATTATTATTATTATTATTATTATTATGATGATGACAGGGTTGTTAGAAGAAAAACCTACACAGTAATTTAGAGACTTGGTCTTGGGATTGTAGTAAAGGTATCCTGCCTTGTTTGACGCTGTGCCTTTGAAAAGAGATTAAGAGTAGATATAGCATCTCAAAACAGGGATCCTTTTTTCACTGGTTCTTCACTCCTTCATTAATATCAAGTTAAACATCCGGTGAGTTGTACAAGAGAAAATGTTTGAAAATTGTGAAGGAATACCATCTGACACTGATTTTTAATTTCTTTTTAATTTGTATTTTTATTAGAAGCAGTGTACAATAGCATAGACCGCGGCATATGACAATATACATTTTGTGTACAACTTCCATTTTAATTTTAACAAGAAAAAGGTAGAGCAAGAGAAAAAAGAGCAAGAAAAAGAAAGAGTGAAGGAAGTGGTGATGTGTAAACCCCTAGAGTACCAGATGGGCAGTCCAGGAGTGAACAAGTGATAGCCTGTAGAAAAATAAAGACAACAACCCATAACATTATTTTTTTTAAACGAAAGGAAAAAAAAGAGAAAAGAACATGAAAACAAGAGAAAAAAAAGGGAGCCTTATGTAGGGATATACTTGCTTCATATCTTACCACACCCATCACCCAGTTCGTGAATCGGTTTATTTCTAGAGTTGTGTTGCACCATACTATACTTGAAATAAATCAATAAAAGGAGACCATGTCTTTAAGAATTGCTCTGATTTTCCTGCCGACGAGTCTCACATCTTAAAGATGTAGCGTCTCTGACATGCTTGTGATCCACATTTTAAACGTTGGGGTGGATGAATTTTTCCAAAATGATGATGTCAGATTGTGAATGAGGAGAGAGAGAGAAAAAGTAGGTGATATCAGACTTGGAGACAGAGGCAAGCAGCTCAGGTGATGGAAGCAGTGAGGCAAACCAACAGCAGTGCCAAGAAATGTGGTCAACCAGGAATGGTGCAATCATGAAAGTGGAAGCTCCATTCTTTTCTAGTTCTTCACGGGAGATCTTGGAGGAGCGAGAGAGAATGAATGACACGGACACAATCTCTCCTTTGGTGCCAGGATTGCAGTTGTGAAGAGATTTTGTGGATCTGGATTCCATTTAAGAGCCTCATTCATTCCAGCAACGTGCCTTTCACATAATGCCCAGGATTGCTAGGATGTGCTTCAGTGAAACATCTAATGACCATCCTGAGATTAACAATTATTGTGATCCACTTTGGGTATGCTGGGCAGTGCCCTTGCTCAGGTCTGCCAGCTACCCACACAGAATGCTGCCCCTAAAGCCAAGAAATTATGGTTTAATTTCTGGGCGGCACAGTGGCACAGTGGTAGAGTTTCTTCTGCCTTACAGTGCCAGACATCAAGGTTCAATCCTGACTACAGGTGCTGACTGTACGGAGATTGTATATTCTCTCTGTACCGCGTGGGTATTCTCCGGGTGCTCTGATTTCCTAGTTGGTACGGACTTGGTGGGCCAAATGGCTTATGTACCGTATTTTTTAAATCTAAAGTCTAAAATATTAGAATAAGAGGATGGTATTCCAGAAAGTTTTCTGATCACAGCTCTACAGTCTTGGCACATCCAGTGAATGGCGGTGGACAAATGTAGATCTGATAATGGAAGCTGCATGACAATATTATTCCTAATTGGTGATACAATAATTGAGGTTGTATGCTAGATGAATACTCATCCTCACCAAAGATCAGAAGTACCGAGGTCTTCTCCTTCATCCTCCTGAGACACTCACAAAATGCTCACTGAACGTACCAGACACAGCAAAGACCATGTGCATCGTCCACCTTCTAAGTGTACTTCTGAAGAACCATGCCACAGAACCAGCTGTGTCTCTAGCCTGTGTCTCTAATGTATCTGTGTCTCTAGCCGGGTCTGAAGAAGGGTCTCATCCCAAAACGTCACCCATTCCTTCTATCCATAGATGCTGCCTGTCCCGCTGAGTTGCTCCAGCATTTTGTGTCTATCTTCATGTCTCTAATGAAGTTGTTCCTGCACAGATGCAACACTGGGATTTACTTGACAATGTGGAAGATTAAGTGCATCTTCTCTACAAACAGCAGGATAAATACAACACATCCTATTGCCACCCTGTCAGCATGTTCCTAATTAATAGTTTCTCAAATGATGAATCAGCCTTTTTTGTTTCCGTTTAGTTTAGAGGTACAGTGCAGAAACAGTCCCTTTAGCCCACCAAGTCTGCGCCGACCAGCGATCCCTGTACACTAACAGGATCATACGCACCAGGGATAATTTACAATTTTTTCCGAAGGTAATTAACCTACAAACCTGTAAGTTTTTGAAGTGTAGGAGGAAACCGGACCACCTGGGGAAACCCATGGGGAGAATGTACACATACCGTACAGACAGCACCCGTAATTAGGATTGAACCCAGGACTCTGACACTGTTATCTACTCTACCATTATGCCACCATGCCGCATGTGTGTGATATAACCTTTGTTTATAAATAGCGTTTTACATTTGATTCACACAAGCAATGTCCATTTGCACCTGGTAAGAGCTTGAGACTCGACCTCATTGCCAATATACCCTATATCCACAGTGTGGGACTCACTATTATTAAGAATGATTAAGAACCGGCAGTGTGTATACTGTAGATCCTAAAGCAGGTCAGATGCTGGAAATTCAATCCTGTCTCCCTAAGCTTCTCTGCCACTCAGATTGTGTAGGAAGGAACTGCAGACAGATACAAAATGCTGGAGTAACTCAACGGGACAGGCAGCATCGCTGGAGAGAAGAAGAAATGGGTGACGTTTTGGGTCGAGACCCTTTTTCACATTGATGTCAGGGGAGTGGGTGGCACATAGATTAGGTAGTGTAAGGTGTAAAAACAGTATCAAGGGAATGCAGATCAAGGAAAATGCAGAATAGATCATTGTTAGCTGGGAGAAGGTAACAACAAAGCAAAATTGACCAGGCACTGGTCGGAAAATTGGGAAATGGGAGGGGATGGAGAGAGAGGGAAAGCAAGGACTACTTGAAGTTAGAGAAGTCAATGTTCAAACCGCTGAGGTGGAAGCTACCGAAGCGAAATATGAGGTGCTGTTCCTCCAATTTGAGCTGGGCCTCACTGACAATGGAGGGGCCCAGGCCAGAAAGGTCAGTGTGGGAATGGGAGGGGGAGTTGAAGTGTTGAGCAAATGGGAGATCAGGTAGGTTTAGGCAGACTGAGTGGAAGTGTTCAACAAAACGATCGCCAAGCCTGCGCTTGGTCTCGCTGATATACAGAAGGAACTGCAGATGCTGGTTTACACCTAAGATAGACACAAAATTCCCGAGTAACTCAGCGGGACAGATAGCATCTCTGGATAGAAGAAATGGGTGACGTTTCAGGTTGAGGCCCCGTTTTCAGACAGAACCCTCTCCAATTAAATGATTATTGCAGATAATTTTATATTAGAAATTGGATATCCCATGATATTAATAGGAGATTGCCATCTTGTTTCTGAAATGATGAGAACATGGCCCTTTAACATCCGAACAAGTTCAATGAATGGTGGACCAGAAATTATTCAAAGTCATGCATGTATAGTGAAAGACCGACACTTCTTCAGTACGCAAAGAATCTCTAGGCAGTTATCAACTGGAAGCCGCCCACCACCATGACCGTACCAACCTTACCTGCGATGAATCTTATGGTACAGTTCAGCTCTCACTTGCAGTCCAACTTGGAGCATTGAATGATATCTTTGAATTATATCTTTATTTCGAACGATTAAAAAAAAGAAGAAAAGAAAAGATGAAAATGATTAAATAAAAGGAAAATTATATATATACATATATACATAAATACATACACACATACATACATATACATGTACATATATACATACATATACACATATACACACATACACATATACATAACATATATGTACATACATAAATTAAAAAATCAAAAGCCAATTTCAACATAATACACATTAGACTCGTTCGAAAAGGGATAGGAAGAAGCCTATGCTTGTCAAGTCCTACCCCCATTCTTCACCATTAACAAATGCAAAATTCAATAAAATAAACTAAACAGACAATTCAAATAAAACTACTCTAATCAAGCTATTGAGAAAAAAAGAACAAAAAAAGAAAAGAACAAAAATAACAAGCACCATTAACCTCTGTGAGATTTACATTCTCCTTCCTCATTACTTTACTTTTCAAATGTATATCTTTTGTACATTTTTAAAATTGCATTATATTCATACTTTGTTTAATCGTTTCGTCAAGACCATTCCACAAAACCACCCCACAAATGGAAATACACATACTTTTTATAAATTGGTCCGAGCAAAATGCTGTTTCAAGTTTAGTTTCCCTCTAAAGTTATAACCCCCCTCTCTGTCTTTGAACAGTTTTTGTATGTTTACAGGTAGCTGTTTATTTTTTGCTTTATAAATTATTTGTGCAGTCTTAAATTCTACCAGATCCTTAATCTTTAAGGTGTGTAATTTTAAATACAGTATATTGGTGTGTTCATGATATCCTACATTGTTTACTATACGAATAGCTCTTTTTTGTAGTGTGCTTAGTGATTGTAAAGTGGTTTTGTAGGTGTTGCCCCATACTTCCACACAGTAATTTAAATACGGTAACACAAGTGAGCTGTACAGAATATACAGTGCTCTCCCATTCAAAACATGCCTTGCTTTCCCCATAACCCCAATGCTCCGTGCTACTTTTGCTCTCACATGTTTTATATGGGGTTTCCAGCAGATTTTGTGATCAAGAATCACACCCAGAAATTTATTTTCATACACTCTTTCTATTTCAACATTATTTATCATTACTTATATTTGTTTATTTATTTTGCGGTTTCCAAACAGCATAAGTTTGGTTTTCTTTAAATTTAATGATAATTTATTCAAATCAAACCATGTTTTTAGTTTACTCATTTCTGCTGTGACCACCTCCAAAAGCTGTTGCAAATTGTCCCCATCACAGAAAATATTAGTGTCATCTGCAAATAACACAAATTTCAAGAGGTTTGACACCCTACATATATCATTAATATACAAAATAAATAATTTGGGGCCCAAAACCGACCCCTGTGGGACTCCACAAATTATTTCTAAGCATGTTGATTTGCAGTCCCCTATTTGCACAAACTGATGTATTTTACTTATGTAGCTTCTCATCCACTCTAGTACAACCCCTCTGATTCCATACTTTTCCAGTTTTTTGATTAGCAAATGATGATCAATTGTATCGAATGCTTTTTTCAAATCTATAAATACACCCACTGCATATTTCTTGTTATCTATAAAACTGGTAATGTCTTCAATTAACTCCATTAATGCCATGGATGTCGATCTGTTTGACCTGAATCCATATTGACTATCAACTAGCAATTTGTGCTTCTCGATAAAGTTATCTAATCTACTTACATACAGTTTTTCTAATATTTTTGAGAACTGAGAGAGTAACGACACCGGCCTGTAATTTGTAAATTGATTTCTGTCTCCAGCTTTGTATAGTGGGATGACTTTGGCAGTTTTCATTTTACATGGAAATACACCAGTTTTGAAGATAAATTGCAAATATAAGTTAAGGGTTTTACAATTACACCAATGACTACCTTGATTAAAGCCATATCAATGTCATTCCAGTCTGTAGACCTTTTATTCTTACAATTACTAACAATGTCAATAATCTCCTTTTCATCAGCTGTTTTCAAAAACATTGAGTTTGGGTTGCTGTCTAACAAATCCACAACCTTCCCCTCTCCTTCTTCTGACTGTGGATTATCAATTTCTTCTGCCTGTTTTGGTCCCACACTTACAAAAAATTTGTTAAACCCATTAACCACATCATTCATATCGCTTGTATCATTGTCTTTAAAATACTGAGGGTAGTTTATATTCATTGATCCATTCCTGATAATATTATTTAACACATTCCATATGCCCTTGATATTATTTTTATTATCGTTTAATATTTTATTATAATAATCTTTCTTACATATCATCAGGACCCTTACTTGATCCTGTGCTACAATGGAAAATATAATCAAAGCCAACCCTAAAAATCCCAAGAGTAATGTCACTACCAGGATGAGCAACCGCAATGTGAACTTAGTTGTGTGGAGATCAACGTCAAAATTCATCCTATTCTAAAAAAAAAGACACAGTACTGGAGTAGTTCAGCAGGTCACCCAGCATCTCTGGAGAATATGGATAGATAACCCTTGGGTCTGGACCCTTTTTCTGAAGAAGGGTCCCGACCTGAAATGTCATCTGTCCACGTTCTTCAGAGACGCTGCCTGACCCACTGAATTAATCCAGCATTTGACTCTTCTTCTCGCGTATGGCGTGCACAGCCTAAAGTTGTAGGACAGCTTGTTCTATTTGATCTTATTTGAATGTGCACACCAGATTGATTGCATTTGTCGAAACAGGGCGGACCATGTAAAGGTTGCAATCTCACACCCCAGCATTTGAATGAATTAATTGATACCTTATTATCACATGTGACATGTCACAGTGAGATTATTTGTCTTGTATACCCAAGGGTATACAAAGAGTCACCACATAGAGGGGCCAGCCAAAGCTACAAAGTATTCCATTTAGTCCCCAATGGCCCCCCTTTGTTCTCGGTGGCCCATCCGACCTCCAGCACCCACGTGGTCCGTCCATCCTCCTCGCCCGATCGCGACCGCTGCCGGGTCCTCTGCTGATGGCTAAGCAGCGTCGACCCAGAGCCCAGTGGTTTCATGTATATGAAAGATGTTGTCAAGCTGGAAAGGGTACAGAGAAGGCGTATGAGGATGCTGCCAGAACTAGAGGGTCTAAGCTTTAGTTTAGTTTAGTTTAATTTAGAGATACAGCGTGGAAACAGGCCCTTCGGCCCACCAAGTTCGCGCCGACCAGCGAGTCCCGCATATTAACACTATCCTACACACACTAAGGACGATTTTTTTATATTTACCAAGCCAATTTACCTACATAACTGTACGTCTTTGAAGGGTCGGAGGAAACCGAAGATCTCGGAGAAAACCCATGCGGTCACAGGGAGAACGTACAATCTTCATACAGACAGAACCCGTAGTCAGGATTAAACCCGGGTCAAGCGCTGTAAGGCAGCAACTCTACCGCTGCGCCACCGTGCCGCTTATAGGGAGAGGTTGAGTAGGCTTGGACTATACCTTGGAGCACTGGAGTAGAGCTTTATGAGAAAGGGGAAGAGATTTATTAGGAATCTAAGGGTTACCGTTTTCATACAAAGGGTGGTGGGTGTATGGAACAAGCTGCCAGATGAGGTAGTTGGGGCTGGGACTCTCCCATCGTTTAAGATACAGTTAGGTAGGTACATGGATACGACAGGTTTGGAGGGATATGGACCAAATGCAGGCAGGTGGGACTAGTGTAGTTGGGACATATTGGCCAGTGTGGGCAGGTTGGGCTGAAGGGCCTGTTTTCACACTGCATCACTTTATGACTGTGACTCTACTGCAAAAATGAATACTAAACCTATTAGTAGAAAGTGCATAAAAAGCATTAATTTTATTAATATGGTTTGGTGATACAAATGCTTAATGACTGGCTTTCTAAACTAACACAACTGAGTGCCAAAACAAAGAATTACAAATAGTTTTAACATATTCGAGTGAGTTTAAAATTATTTATTTATGATGTTATCAATAATGTTTTGCAATAAGACCACAATGAATATTTTAATGTGACATGATAAATGTCTGCTTTTACTGATTATACGGGTGCATTAGCATGTTTCAAGGCACTCGAAAGAAAACCTATCAATGATCGCAGCCATGGTTTACAACCATTTACTGATTTGAGGAGCTCTGCTCTGCTCTGCTTGATGATTGGTTTAACTAAGTAGCAGCTGCTTGATCTGGAGGCCACAATAGGGAATTTCAAACTAAAATCAACGAATGACAAATAGTTTTTAACATATTCGAGTGAGTTTAAAATTATTTATTTATGATGTTATCAATAATGTTTTGCAATAAGACCACAATGAATATTTTAATGTGACATGATAAATGTCTGATTTTACTGATTATACGGGTGCATTAGCATGTTTCAAGGCACTCGAAAGAAAACCTATCAATGATCGCAGCCATGGTTTACAACCATTTACTGATTTGAGGAGCTCTGCTCTGCTTGATGATTGGTTTAACTAAGTAGCAGCTGCTTGATCTGGAGGCCACAATAGGGAATTTCAAACAGGGTATGAAAACTCAAGGGTACACAAAAATGCTGGAGAAACTCAGCGGGTACAGCAACATCTATGGAGCGAAGGAGATAGGCAACGTTTCGGGCCGAAACCCTTTTGTGTACCTTCGATTTTCCAGCATCTGCAGTTCCTTCTTAAACACTTTGTCTACTACACTGCAAAATCTCTTCAAGGTATGCCTACTTTGAAGAACTTCTCCTCCTCCCTCCGGAGATCAGAAGAAGGGTTTCGGCCTGAAACATTGCCTATCTCCTTCGCTCCATAGATGCTGCTGCACCCGCTGGGTTTCTCCAGCATTTTTGTGTACCTTCGATTTTCCACCATCTGCAGTTCCCTCTTAAAAACAATGAAAACTCAAATTGGATGTAGAATATCAACCTGTCAGTCTATAAGCAAAATAAAAACAAACTGCTGGAGAAACTCACAAGGCCAGGCTGCATCTGTGAAGGGAAATGGACAGATAATATTTCAGGTCTGGAGCCTCTTCCCTCGGTCTGAAGAATGGTCCTGATCCGAAACATTTTCTGTCCATTTCCCTCCACAGATGCTGCCTCATTTGTTGATTTCTTCCAGCTGTTTTTTTATTGCCCAAGATTCCAGTACGTGCAGTTTCCCGTACCTGCCAATCGGTGATCTTGGTTGATATTGAACTGACTGCAATGGCACTACAAAGGAAACAAAAGGGATGATAATATTTTCTGCCATTTTCAGCAGGAGTACCAAGGTCAGTACTAGTCTGAAGATAGACACAAAATGTTGGAGCAACTCAGCGGGACAAGCAGCCTCTCTGGTTAGAAGGAATGGGCGACTTTTTGGGTCGAGACTCTTCTTCAGAATGAAGACGGGTCTTGACCCAAATCGTAACCCATTCCATTAAATCCAAAGATGCTGCCTGTCCCACTATGTTACTCCAGCATTTTGTGTCTATCTTCAAAGTAAACCAGCATCTGCAGTTCCTTCCTGCACATTACATCAGTAGTAATCTCTCTGGTGCAAGGACTATAGATCTTAAAGATCTTACCATAAGGCTGAAGAGGAATTTGGAGTGGGGAGAGGAAAAGTCCAGTTTTCATGATCCATGTTAGAATCAAGGCGTAGAGAGGACTAAAAAAAATGAGATTCTGTTGAAAAAATGTAAGCACTTGAATCCAAATTTAAAAGCAGGCTCATAATGGTAATAATCAAAACACAAGGTTCTGCAGATGCTTAAATCTTTATCAAAACACAAAGTGCTGGCGGAACTCAACAGGTCAGGCAACATCTCTGGAAGGAATGGATAGGCGTATCTGAAGAAAGACCCTAACCCAAAATATTGCCTATTTATTCCCTCCACAGATGCTGCCTGACCCGCTGGGTTGTTCCAGCACTTTGTGTTGTGCTAAAGGTAATAATCATTGGATAACTGCTTGAGCCACATGAAATTGTAATAAAGTGAATAAGATCAGAGAATGGAATGTGTAGTTTGACGATTTATAGTTTCAGTTCAGTTCAGTTTCAGTTTAGTTTATTGTCACGTGTACCGAGGTACAGTGAAAAGTTTTTGTTGCATGCCATCCAGTCAGGAGAAAGGCAATACATGATTACAATCGAGGCATTACAGTGTATAGATGCATGATAAGGGAATAACGTTTAGTGCAATGTTAAGCCAGCAAAGTTCCATCAAGGATAGTCCGAAGGTCACCAAGAGGTAGATAGTAGTTCAGCATTGCTCACTGGTTGTGGTAGGATGATTCAGTTGTCTGATAACAGCTGGGAAGAAACTGTCCCTGAATCTGGAGGTGTGCATTTTCACTCTTCTATACATTTTGCCTGATGGGAGAGGGGAGATGAGGGAGTGGCCAGGGTGCGACTCATCTTTGATTGTGCTGCTGGCCTTGCCGAGGCAGCGTGTGGAATAAACAGAGACAATGGAATGGAGTTTGGTCTGGGCTGCGTCCACAAGTCTCTGCAATTTATTGGATGGAGCCGTTCCCAAACCAAGCTGTGATGCATCCTGATAAAAAAGCTTTCTATGGTGCATCTGTAGAAGTTACAATACAATACAATACAATACAATTTATTACAATACAATTTATTTGTCACTTGAACCTCATAGAGGCTCAAGTTGGTGAGAGTTGTAGGGGACATGCTGAATTTCCTAAGGTTTCTAAGGAAGTAGAGATGCTGGTGTGCTTTCTTGGTCATTGCTTTAATGTACGTGGTCCATTAGTACCCCAATGTAAACTGGGCTATGTGTACTTCTTCGCTTCATGAAGTTGATCACTATCTCCTTTGTCTTGCTGACATTGAGAGAAAGGTTGTTGTCTCCACACCAGGTGTACAAGGAGTAAAGAAGGGGACTGAGAACACATCCTTGTGGAGCACCAGTGTTGAGGATTAATTTAGAGAACGATTTGGCTCCTATCCTCACTGATTGGAGTCTGTTGGTCAGGAAGTTGAAAATCATTTTGCCGACATGAGTGCTGACACCATGTCCCGTGAGTTTTGTGATAAGCTTGGGTAGTATAATGGTATTAAAGGCAGAACTGTCGTCTATGAATAGAAGTCTGACGTAGGTGTCTCTCTTATCCAGGTGTCCCAGTGATGAGTGTAGGGTCAAGAAGATGGCATAGTCCATGGGCCCGTTGTGGCGGTAGGCGAACTGCAGTGGGCCAAGTACTGCTGGGTAGACTGGATTTAATGTGTTCCATAATCAGCCTCTCAAAACATTTAATTATGGTGGACGTCCAAGGCCACTGGACCATAATTGTTTGTCATGAAGTAGCGATGTTACAAAACCTACCTTCAGCAGCGTTGCAGATCTGCCACTGGCTGTGTGTGTGACTCTGGTGCCTTTGAGGGGGCTGGGGGGGGACGGGATTAAAGATTAAAATGCAAGTTTGTATTGCTTGCCGAAGAGGGATTTCCTCGGGCTGCTAGTTGATGAAGAAAAATCGATCTGACTTCCTTATCCGTTTTTTTTTTTTTAATCGCTGGACAATGTAATAGTTGGATTAAAGTAAAACGCAACTTTGAAAGCCCTCAACGCCTTCAATGTGATGGATCACAATATCAGGACAAAACAAAGGGTAAGTCATTTATTTCACATATAATCTTGCTTCTTGCGGTGGCTTTAGTCTAATTTTATGATGCGAAAATGTTAATTATTCCCCAAATGATTCGGCCGTGTCACGCCTGCCGATATGGGGGTTAAAATTCACGGCAACGGCAAAGTTCCAATCGATCGCATTCCAGAAACACCCTCTCGCAAGATGATTAGAATTCTCTTTTTTTTGGGACAATCATGTCATAAGGGCATCGTCTATGTATGTGTAATTGTCTA
The DNA here is from genome assembly GCF_028641065.1 of Leucoraja erinaceus. Taxonomy (NCBI): domain Eukaryota; kingdom Metazoa; phylum Chordata; class Chondrichthyes; order Rajiformes; family Rajidae; genus Leucoraja; species Leucoraja erinaceus. The sequence continues at coordinate 145,326,241 of NC_073377.1, forward strand.
TCCATAATCAATATTTTTATATTAAATATCCACAACAGTTTTAGTCACATGTATTGTGCAAAAAAATAATAATTTTGATTATATTGAGAGTGGATATTTCTAGATTAATTTATGAGAATTTTTTATTCCTTTACATTTTAAACAGATGTCTCCGAAGAAGAAATGTGAAATTGTCAATCCAAATGCCCAGCAAAAGAGACTGAGTTAGACAGCATTCGCAGAGATTATCCGAATTTGGACTACTCAAAATGTGATGATCTCCAGGACATTCTTACTGGGAATGTAGTGGGCTGAAAGGCATATCATGCGTGATTTGAAGAGCAAAAACTTGTAGTTGACAATGCCAAAATTGAAAAGTTGAGGAAAAACAAGGTGTACAGAGTTGCTTATTGGTTACAATCTGAGGAGTATGATGATGCTACTGATTATGATATGCCAATGTACCAGCTAGCAACTGATCTTCTCCATAAAGACTTGGTCTATTGCTAGAAATTGTAATGTATTTACCTACCTGTTACGGACCTACAGCATATAACACTATAATACTAAAGTTTTGATCTTGAGAATATCACATTTTTGAATTTTCAAGGCAGTCTGGGTGTTTATTACTATTTCCGTCACAACGGTCAATTTTGTAATTAGCTACAATTAGGTAACTAACTAATTATATGCTTTAGTTTCAGGTCATCCAGGTAAGATGTTTTATATTTGTTTCAGAAGCTATAATCTATAATAACTGATCATTTCATTCAGTTCTCTTAATTTTTAAGAAAGTTATGGGCTTTTGACTGTCCTCGATCACAGCTTTTGTGTTAAGTCAATGGAAAAGCAACAGGGAATAAGATGCTAATTTCCGAGTATGAAAATGGCCATAACATTTTTAATACTGAAGATATGAAAATGAATTAGGTGACAAATTAAAGTTCTTTTTATGCTTTATCTGATGGGATAAATTACAGGCTTGATTTTTTAAATCCCAAAATTTTGTAACATTCCTACATGAAGGCTTGCTTTACTTCAGTACTGGGTGACATTGACAGCATTGACTACTGGGGGAAAGAAAATCTGTTCCATTAGACTAATCCATGTGAATTAAGGGCAGCACTGTTGCACAGCCGATAGAGCTGCTGCCTGATAGTAGGTATGTTACAAAACCTACCTGAATCGTGTCGATTCTGGCGCTGTTTAGAGGGGGCGGGTTTAAAACTCGATTTTTACTAGGCTGTTGAAATCGAAAATGTTCAGCCTAGTAAATCATTAACGGAAAATCGCTGGAAGACCCCATCGCAAAAGGTATTATTAGTTTTTATGGCCTTGTATAATAGTTATAGTAGTTTAAAAATCACTCTCTCAACCCGCGACGTCTCGCAGCCCCAGGGTTTTATAAAGCAAACAATTAAAGGTATGTACCTTATTTTTACATTAAAAGGGGCTTCTTATGACCCTGTATATAAAGTTTTCTATAGCGAATAGTTCATTTTGGGCTCTTTATATCCCGCAGTATTTCAATAGGGAACAAGATGCTAATTTCCGAGTATGAAAATGGCCATAACATTTTTAATACTAAAGATATGAAAGTAAATTAGATGTCAAATTAATGTTCTTGTTATGCTTTATCTGATGGGATAAATTACAGGCTTGATTTTTAAAATCCCAAAATTTTGTAACATTCCTACATGAAGGCTTGCTTTACTTCAGTACTGGGTGACATTGACAGCATTGACGACTGGGGGAAAGAAAATCTGTTCCATTAGACTAATCCATGTGAATTAAGGGCAGCACTGTTGCACAGCCGATAGAGCTGCTGCCTGATAGCACCAGAACCTGGACCTCAATTCAATTCTTACCCTGGATGCTATCTGTATGGGGTTTGCACATTCTCCCTATGGGTTTTCCTCAAGTGCTATGGTTTCCTCCCATATTCCAAAGACATGTGGGTTTGTGGGTTAATTATCCTTTGTAAAAATAAAAAGCCCCAAATGTGTCTGTAGTGGATGATAAAGTGGGATAAACTAGAACTGTTATGAATGGGTGATCGAAGGATGGCGTGGACTTTGGACCTGTTTCCATGCTGTATCCCAAGAAAGATGACATCCAGTTTCTTCAGAGATGACAACCTTCAATGACAGTGGACCACACTACAGGACAATCATCTTGTTAATTGCTGCTAAAAAAATATGAGTGACTTGGAGCTCAGAATTTAATGTACATGCTGCAAAGGACATGTGCTTTTTGGTACTGAGAGCACTGAAATATTGCTGGTTTTATTTGTTGGAATTTTTTAGTGCAATCCAATATATCATTGCTGTTTTAGTAAGCAATTTTATTGTTGATCTATTTCAAAATCGATCCATCAATCGTTATTAAACTGTTTGTCAGATATGTTCCATCACCTTTCATTCATTTTCAAAAGTAGTTGCCACACTTCAAAGGACGATGATGTACGATTAAAGACTTATGGGTATAACAAGATCCCATGTAAAATCATGTTCCTTCATTTGCATTGGCAAGTATCTAATTTTGGATCTATGAAGTATCATGGAATCAAATAATCAATCGGTACAGAAGAAACCCATTTGATCTACCGTCAGCAATATCTCTTTGAAAGTGCTGCCTAGTGCAGTAAAAGTCATAGAGTCATAGGATTATACAGTGTGGAAACAGGCCCTTTGGCCCAACTTTCCCACACTGGTAACATGTCCCAGCTACACTCGTCCCATCTGCCCGCGTTTGGTCCATATCCCTCCAAACCTGTCCTGTCCATGTACTTGACTAACTGTTTCTTAAATGTTAGGATAGTCCCTGCCACAACTACCTCCTCTGGCAGCTTGTTCCATACTCCCACCACCCTCTGTGTTAAAAAGTTTCCCCTCAGATTCCTATTAAATCTTTTCCCCTTCACCTTAAACCTATGTTCTCTGGTCCTCGATTCACCTAGTCTGGGCAAGGGACTCTGTGCAGGTATCCAATCTATTCCTCTCATGACTTTATACACCTCTACAATATCACCCCTCATCCTGTACTCCAAGGAATAGAGTCCTAGCCTACTCAACCTCTCCAATTAACTCCTTATAACATAACATAGCCTCACCCATAACTTTATAAATTTGTACACCTGAAGTGCATGATAATTTACCTATTTGGAATTGAATACTACTGGATTTCCACACTGTGTAATCCAGAACTTAACAAACTTCTGTAGAAAAATAAAGTCCTTTCTAACTTCCTCTGTAGATCTTCTGCTAGCTGTGATATGAGATGCCTGTTTGCCAGTGGAAGTAACTATTCCCTTGTTGCTTTCTTAAATTCCCTTCTCAATCTTGAATATCTTCATTAGGCATTCCTCAAAATGGTCCGGCTCAGAGGAAAGCAATTGCAACTTCTCCAGTCTCATGACACATTGAGCCTCCCTTGTCTCGGGGTGAAAAATGAGAAAATTTTCGAAACTCTCAGCAGATCAGGAAACATTTGTGAGGAGAGAAACAGACCTAACCTTTCAGATCAATGGTGTTTAATCAAAGGCTCGGTGAGATTTCAATGTTTTTTAGGATTGCAGTAATTTTAATATACTGAATCTCTGCATCCCTTTACTTTCTTGAAAAAATATAAAACTATGTTATGGTAGTTCATAAACTGTAAATATTAAACAAGAGGATCAAGTTTCCATTCAAATAATTTGTTTTATTTAGAATCATAGAGTGATACAGTGTGGAACAGGCCCTTCGGCCCAACTTGTCCACACCGGCCAACATATCCCAGCTACACTAGTCCTACCTGCCCGCATTTGGTCCATATCGCTCCAAACCTGTCCTATCCATGTACCTGCTTCTTAAACGTTGAGATAGTCCCAGCCTCAACTACCTCCTCTGGCAGCTTGTTCCATACACCCACTACGCTTTGTGTGAAAATGTTACCCTTCAGATTCCTATCAAATCTTTTCTCCTTCACCTTAAACCTATATCCTCTGGTCCTCGATTTGCCTAGAGACTCTATGAATCTCTGTGCATTTGTGAGAGATTTTAGAGATAAGATTAAAGTTAAATAGTTGATTTAACAAATTAGTTAAAAATACTGCGAGCCCAAAATCTGTATATTTCCTAGTCAAATAAAGACCATCAATCTGTACAAGCAGCCTACCTGACCCCTGTAAAGAGCAGGGCGCATGTTTGATACCTGAGGCTATTTAGTTATCATTACTTTCTCTAGAATAAATTCCATAGTTTCACTTCCGGACTCAACAGTCATTTTAGCTTTATGACCATCTCATTTGATGTGAAAGAAAATCACAGAGAATCTGGCAAGAAGTGGATGGACACCGAGCAGGAGGTGAGGAAACTTGAAAGGGGAGATTAATAAATCATCAGAAATACAAGTTAACCGGCGTAGAAGGCAAGGGAAGCAGCAGCAACTGACAACTTACATGCGGTTTTCAGAAAGAAAGAAAGACTTCCATTTGAGTCTGAAGAAGGGTCCCGTCCCGAATCGTCACTCATCCATGTCTACCAGAGATGCTGCTTGACCCTTGAGTTACTCCAGCACTTCATGTTCTGAGCATGACTCCAGCACCTGCTGCAGTTGCTCATGCCTCCATTGTACACCATAGGTTTGGTTGAGGTCTGTAGATTGTTGAAGATGCATACCTTGGCTTCCCACAGGAAAATGTGCATTCCTGGGCCTCTTCTTCTTGTCAATATATGCTTCCTGAGAAAATCAATCTACCAGCTTAGCAAAGTAGTCCAAGTTTTCTTGTGCTTGGTCATTAATCTTCGGCACTTGCAGGTGGTGAAGCTGTGCAGTGGGTATGGGATATAACACCTTTTTATTCTCAATATTAATGGTGGATCCTGAGCATCAGTATGGATTTCAGGTTTCAGTTAATCCTCTTTGTCCTGCTTTGCAGGTACTGCAATGTATTCAGGTTTACCGATCTATATCTATTTCTGGCTTTGGATTTGACATAAAGATGGACTAAGCTCAAAGGTTTCCTTAGTATAAAATGATGATCCTCGGTGAAATCCCTGATGGGATGCAGAATGTCTTCAAGCAAAATGAATCAAAGGCTTGGGACAATAATACAGCACACTGACTTTGATGTTGATGACAAAAGGTTCTGTCTCCAAATCAAGCTTTGGATAGTGCAGGAGGCTCTTGATGTTGACTCGGCTCAGTGGGCAGCAAAGCCTAAGCAGAAGTGCCCCAAGGCTCTTCAGAGTAGGCAGTGAAAAACTTCAGAGGGATCAGTGAACTCCACAAGGAACTGCTGGTGATGCGCTGAACATCAATTTATGAGATAGAGAAAGCTCCTCAATATAAACGAAATGTTTTAAATTGCATAACAATGACAATAGACAATAGATAATAGACAATAGGTGCAGGAGGAGGCCATTCGGCCCTTCGAGCCGATGGATGTATAGGGGGAGAACAAATGTGGCCGAATGTCATAAATCATGGTGTTGCTGCTCAGAAGGGAGAATAAAGGGTTGTTTATTGCTATAATATTTCTGCAGAGCATGTAAAAATGAACAGATAAAGAGTTGCACATTGCAAACGGAAGACAAACGCAATGTTATCATTTATTTCAGGCAATGTGAGCATTTATTTCAAGAGGGCTAGAATACAAAACCAGGGATGTAATGCGCAGGCCAGGCCGCATTTGGAGTATTGTGAGCAATTCTGGGCACCATATCGGTGGAGGGATGTACTAGCACTGGAGAGGGTCCAAGGGAGGTTTACAAGAATAATCCCAGGAATGAGTTGGTTAACATATGATGAGCGTTTGACAGCACTGGGCTTGTTCTCACTGGAGTTTAGAAGAATGAGGGGGGACCTCATTGAAACATACCGAATAATGGACGACTTGGATAGTGTGGAGAGGATGTTTACCACTAATGGGAGAGTCTAGGACTAGAGGTCATCGCCTCAGAATTAGAGATATCTCCTTGTAATGATTGAATGGCAGAGTAGACTCGATGTGCGGAGTGGCTTAATTCTGCTCCTATCACATGACTTTATGACCTTAGTTGCAAATAACAAAGGTCTGAAGCAAAGTAACTGATGTTAACAAGACTTTGAGAACCTGACACTGTATGAGGTTAAGCATTTATTTTGAGCCAGCATCAGGAAATTCAGTGATGCAAAATGATGCTGATATTGTCCATTTTCCAGGTAAACCACCTCCCAAGACATGATTTCAAAAAGTCATCAATGGCATTAGATACATGTTCACATTAGGTACATGTTCACATTGCCCATCATCCATGGGAAAATGTGCCCTAGAGATCTGCATGAACCAAAACATTCTCTACCTAAGCATGTGCCTAGGAATCAAGCCATGATTTTGGATGCAGATAATTTCCTAACCAATGTGTACAGATGCATAAGGTGTCATGAACAAGGTTAGTAACTGGGCCAGAAGAATGCAAAGGAATATGATGTAGCAATTATATCTAGGACTCTCCTTTGTTCTTCAGTTCTTAAATATTTATTGCACCCACATGTTTGGGACCAGTGAGGCGTGAAAGGATACTTAAATCTCTTTGCACATGAACACTTTCTTCTTCTTCTTCTTCTTCTTCTTCTTCTTCTTCTTCTTCTTCTTCTTCTTCTTCTTCTTCTTCTTCTTCTTCTTCTTCTTCTTCTTCTTCTTCTTCTTCTTCTTCTTCTTCTTCTTCTTCTTCTTCTTCTTCTTCTTCTTCTTCTTCTCCTTCTCCTTCTCTTCTTTCCTCTCCTCTCTCTCCTCCTCCTCTCTCCTCCTCCTCCTCCTCCTCCTCCTCCCTCTCCTCCTCCTCCTCCTCCTCCTCCCCCTTCTCCCCCTCCTCCTCTCCCTCCTCCCCCCTCTCCTCCTCCTCCTCCTCCTTCTTCTCCTCTTCTTCTTCTCCGTATGACGTGCACAGCCTAAAGTTGTAGGAGAACTTGTTCTATTTGATCTTATTTGATTATGCACGCCGGGATGATTGCATTAGTCGAAACAGGGTGGACCACGTGAAGGTTGCAATCTTCCACCCCAACACTTCCTAATTTAACACCATTTAAATAAAACTCGTCTTCTCTGTTTTTTCTACCAAACTTCACATTGATCTACATTTACCATATCTGCCCAACATATGCTTTTCCCCCTTACTCACTCACTCCATCTTTAATCTTGAACGCTCCTTACATCCTGCTCACATTTGTCACATTTTGGGGCGGCACGGTGGTGCAGAGGTAGAGTTGCTGTCTTACAACGCTTACAGCGCCAGAGATCCAGGATCGATCCAGGGTATGGGTGCCTGTCTGTACAAAGTTTGTATGCTCTCCCTGTGACTTGGTGGGTTTTCTCCAAAATCTTCGGTTTCTTCCCACACTCCAAATACGTACAGTTTTGTAGGTTAATTGTCTTGATAGAAATGTTAATTGTCCCTGGTGTGTGTAGGAAAGTGTTAATGTGTGGGGATCGCGGGTCGGTGTAGTCTCGGTGGGCCGAAGTTAACCTTTTTCTTTTTCATCCAGATATTCTATATTACTAAAAGTCTGACCTTGACTACTTCCTGAAGTTCTGTATATTGATTTTAGAAAAAAAATGCTGCCACTTATGGCTGTGATTTTTGGCCATCATACTCAGAATCCCCCGCTGCGCAGGACAAGAGAATTTTTCGCATTAATGAAAAATTATTAGTGGTTAAAAAATGTTGAGATTCTCTCTCCTCAAGACCACGTCCCTTCCAGAGGGACTATAAAACCCGGATGTGTTGAGTGCCTCAGTCAGTCTCTGCAAGATGGGGAAGCGAGAGGGTCAGTCTCTCAGTCTGAACTACGAATAACACTGAACACATGTGTACTAAACTGTGAGAGCCCTTAATGTGGTTTGAAAATGCTTGCTAAAAGTGTTATTTGGTTTGGAAATGATTGCTAAAAGTGTTTTTTGGTTTGAAAATGCATGCTAAAAGTGTTTGGTTTGAGGATGCAGAAGTTGCCTTGCCTAATTAAAGTTGCCTTGCCGAATTAAAGTTGCCTTGCTTAAAGTTGCCTTTTAACTGTGCCTTATTGAAAAGTGTGCAGCAGTTTTTGGAAGGAAAAACCATGAATAAACATTTTATTAGATCAGGACTGTGTTTAATGCAAAATTGCCGCTCATTCCGTGACTTCCGCTTAGTGGAGAGGTGGCGCTGAGTGCTGAAGGCGGCACGGAGGCGGAGAGGAGAGCTCTTCAGCGCGTCATCCACAGAGCTTCTGAAGTTACTTGGCATTTTAGTAGCAGCAGCTGTAGGGGAGTGTTTCAGAGTGAAAATGGCTTTAAATGTTTGAACATTCGGTTTAGACACAACTGTGTTATTATTTTGAAGGGAGGAGTGAAGGGAGGAGGGGTGACTGAGTGAACTGCCAGCGTACCAGCCATGAGTGACTGCACTGCCAGCCCACCAGCCATGAGTAAGTGAACTGCCAGCCTACCAGCTATGACTCACTGAACTGCGAGCCCAATAATCTATTCAGTCCACCCTCCCCCCTTTCTCTCACAGAGTCTGTCACCTGTTTTGGGCAGAATTTCTGGCAGTTTCTCAGCTGTCAGCCTGCCAGGTCTGAGTGACTGTACTGCCAGGCCTTGTTGACTGAGCCGCCAGCCCAAGAATCCATTCGGCCCACGATGTCCACACTAGCCCTCTGGAAACCAGTCCCTTCAGCGCACAACACCCATACTAGCGCTCCAGAAAGCCCCCCCCCCCCACTAGCCACCAATATTGGAATTGGTGGAGAGGTGCAATATTGCGTTGGGGGACCACCCATCCTGTGTGATGCTGGGACCCAACGGGTCCCACTTAAACCCCTGTCTCACGGTGCGAGTCCACCCACGAGTGATCCCGAGTTAAAAACAAACCAAACTCGTGGTAATCACAACGTGGTAATCATGGACTCTCACCGTGAGACAGGGCCATTAGTCTAGTTAATACATATAATCAATAGTTGAGGGCCAAACACTGGTGCCCCTTCCGTTTAAGTTGTAATATGTTTCATCTTTATTTTCTCCATTTGGATCTTAAAATTTGGTTTGAACCTAATCAATCAAACTACTCTCATGTGCTTGAGAATACATGATCAGAGAAAACTGCAAAGTTATAAACCATTAAGTAAGTATACACAATAAAACAATCTAGAAGATGGCAGCGCGTTTAGACGCAGCGGCTTTGCGCTCCCAAGTTCGAGTCAATTCGCAGCAGCCCGGTACCGAACGCGGCTGTGAAAATAAGGTATTTAAAAACTTCAGAACCCCGAGAACCCCTAGAACCCCTAGAAACCCCAGTACCCCCAGAAACCATAGTAAGTAACTCACCCCCAGGACGAGGAAATCCAGGACCCACATCACAATCCCGACAGGTCGCACATGGAGCCGCACGGAACTGCTCAACATCGGACGTGGCTGCGAGAAACTGGCTTGTGAGTACTACAGCACCCTTACCAAAATCCCGATGGAGCTTGGCAGAACAGCCCCCTGGATCACCACTCCAGAGGGTAGGAGACGGAGCAAGCGCCGGGAGCGAAAGCAGAAACGTGGAAGGCGAGCGGGGGTGCAGGACAGGCTACGGAAGGCTCCACAAAGACCATCGCTCCCAAGCGTCTTTCTCGCAAATGTCCGGTCACTCACCAACAAGCTGGATGAGGTAAGGCTCTGGATCAACACCCAGCGATCCCTGAAAGACTGCTGTGTGCTGATCTTCACAGAGATCTGGCTCAGCACGCTGGTTCCCGATGGGGCAGTGGACCTAACCAACTGGTCACTGCATCGTGCTGATAGAACAAAGGACTCCGGTAAAAGCAAGGGCGGCGGGCTCTGTATCTATATCAACAATGACTGGTGCACCAACCACACTACAGTAGAGAGCTACTGTTCCCCAGACCTGGAATACCTTGTGATTAAATGGAAGCCGTTTTACCTGCCTCAGGAGTTTACTGTGGTTATCATCATGGCACTCACATTTCAGAGGACCACACATGGTCCACCAACACCGCTGCGCTGGTCAAGAAGGCACAGCAACGACTGTTCTCCCTGAGGACATTAAAAAAGACTGGTCTGCCCCAACAGCTGCTGACAACCTTCTACCGCTGCACCACAGAGAGCATATTAACGTATGGCATCTCTGTGTGGTATCTCATCTGCACGGAGGTGGAGAGGAGAGCTCTTTAGCGCGTCATCCACAGAGCGCAGAGGATTGTTGGGACACAGTTACCAGCCTTGGAGGGCATCTAACACACACGGTGCCTCAGGAAGGCCGTCAGCATCCATAAAGACTCCTCACACCCATGTAATGGACTGTTCGAACTACTTCCCTCCGGCAGACATTCCAAGGCCTTCTAGGCCAGAACCTCCAGACTCAGAAACAGTTTTATTCCCAGAGCTATAGCGGCTCTGAACTGGCCCTGCTGATTGCCCCCCATCCCCCCTGGACTGTCTCCCTCAGATGGTCACGTTGCTCAGTTTATTTATTTATCTTACTTTTTTGACATCGGTTGGAAGCTGCATACTATATCTCGTTGCACTGATGTGCAATGACAATAAAATATATTATTATTATTATTATTATTATTATTATTATTATTATTATTATTATTATATTATTATTATTATTATTATTATTATTATTATTATTATTATTATTATTATTATTATTATTATTATTATTATTCTCACACTCATCTGCACCATAGCCATGTTAGAGTGTCTTACCTCCAATAGCCCTTGCGCCACTCGCGATCTGATCTGAAGGTGTTTTCTCTGTTCAAGAGAAAACTACCAGTATCCTCAAGATAGACTCAGAATGTTGGAGTAACTCAGCGGGCAGGCAGCATCTCTGGATAGAAGCAATGGGTGACGTTTCGTGTCGAGACCCTTCTTCAGATTTTCTATCATCGGTGTAAACTAGCATCTGCAGTTCCTTCCTAACAGTATTCCCACATCCTTTCTCCTGTTTGGGTTGAAAAGTACAGATAGGAACAGGCCCTTCAGCCAACAATGTACATGCCGAACATGATGCTATGTTAAACTGAACTCATCTGCCAGCACATGATCCATATCTCTCCATTCCCTGCAGATCCAAGGTTGAATGCAACTTTCAGTGAAAAATGTCCTTCCATTCAATAAAGAACAAACAATTCCTCATCACGCGACAAATAACAACAGTTATCAACCTTTCCCAAACCGTATTCTTGGAACAGTAGTTTACTTTAGTTTAGAGATACAGCGCGGACACAGATTCTTCGGGCCCACTGAGTTTGTACCGACCAGCGAATTCCCACACATTAGCACTATCCCACACACACTGGGGACAATTTACATTTATACCAAGTCAATGAACCTACAAACCTGTACATATTTGGAGTGTGGGACAAAACCAAAGATCTCAGAGAAATCGCACACAGGTCATGGGGAGAACGTACAAACTCTGTGCAGACAAATAACCGTAGTCAAGATGGAACCCTGGTCTCTGGAGCTTTAAGGCAGTAGCTCTACCCTTATGCCAACGTGCCATAGTCAGTGAATTTTAGAATGTTATTCATGCGTGTATTTTGAAATTCAAAGACTTCTAACAAACAAAGGTAGAATGTACAATATCACCACGCCAGACTGATTATAATGCTCGTGCTGTCTTCCACATCGTACCTCACCACTGAAATGAATCACTTCATACATCATGCGTTAAATTGTACTAGTCAGATGTCTCCTGAAATCTGTAACATTCTCCTCGCTATTCGGAACATTCTTTGGTGTCAGCAAACATAGAAATTATGCCTTATCTGCAAAATGCAGATGGTTAAAAGTAACAAACAGAACTGTGGTCGGACCCCAGCAGATATCATTGTGTGCATCCCATCAGTCTGGAACTTTCACCATTACTCTGTTTTCTCCCTCATTGCCAATTTCCTATACACCTTCCCACAGATCCTGTAATCCTATGACATTCAGAGAATGTAAGAGGACGAGGTCAATCCAAAAATGTTGTATAAAGATAACGTTACAGTTTTCAGTGTAATGTTGATAATCTGTGGTTAGTTTTATTCATACAAGGGATCTCTGCATGAACAGCAACACCAGCATTCATTGCCCATTATTCATTTCTTTCGAAAGGACATGTGTTCTGGCCTTTTGTGAGAGCAGTTTAACTTGGGTCTTAACTCCATTTGTGCCATTCTGGGACCTCAGGATAGTGTTGTACATTCCAAACTGAATGATACCAATGGCATTCACTTTGGTTTTTGCAACATGGTATTCCTGAAGCTACCTATTAGAAGACAAAAATTTTAAAACAGCTGATAGCAGAGATTCATTGCCAAAAAGTTGCAATTTTTACAGATGTCTGTGTCGACTATGTAAGTAAATGGCACAAAAGCATATAATATGGTAACAATACCTCCAAATATTGTGATCAATAGCATCACAAGCACATACGACTGGTAAGAAAGAACAAATACTAAAAGTGGAGATAGTGAGATGAAACTAGTTCTGCAGTTCATAGGGACCAACATATGTAAGTATGTCAGACTTTTGATTTTATGATGGGAGCTCGCGTGTATGTTGGGGTGTCCATAGGTTGGACATTTGTAACTCGGGCCTGAAAAATGTTTAGATACTTCTAATTTTTACACATTTTAATTCTTGCGAAACTCATTATTTAATATCTATTTGTCTATTATGTTCAGCACAAGAGCACAAAGCTCACAGAAGTTATTTGGCCACTGTTTCCTTTCACCTGATTCACAATATCTGTCTCCAGAGAAACTTCTTCATATTGACCTGCAGCCAAGACTAAAGAGTTTTTGAATGTATTTTATTAGAAGCGATTGTACAAGGATAAGGCGATCAACTTGACAGTTATACAATTATTGTACAGCTTCATTTTTAACATTAGAACTTAAATTTAAAAAAATGAAAAAAATGAAAAAAAGAGAGAAAAAAGAAGAGAATGAAGAAAGAGAAATAAGAAAACACAAGAAAACGACCCCTAAGCTACCAAAGAAGCGCAAGAGAAAAGAAAAGAAATAAGAAAAGAAAAGATGGAGAATTTGGAAGATCGGAATTTGCTCATACATTGATTTATTCAGATGTTGGAGATAGAAGAATCGCACCTATATTAAAAGGCAAACAATCTTCCCTCCCCTTTTTTTAACCAGTTTACCTGTTGGCATGTGTCATCCATCCAGTAGATTACGTTTTTAATATTAGTCGCCCAGTAATAGAAAAGGAAATTAGGAAGTGCTAAACCACCATTTTCTTTAGATTTACATAAATGTCGTTTGTGTATTCTATGGGTTTTATAGTCCCAAGTTTTTTTTTTTAACTTTTGGGGCGATAAATCGGTATTGATTAAAATAGATATAGGAGTTGTGGAAGGAAAATCATCTTTATGACATTTACTCTATAAGGGAAATAGGGAGTGTTTTCCAAAATTGAATGAGGGCATTTAATTTTGTAATTAATGATGGGAAATGTGTTTGAAATAGGGAGGTCTATTTTCTAGTCACATAAACTCCAAGGTATGTAAATTTTTCAGTAACAATTCTGAAAGGGAATTTTTTGGAGATGTGAAGGGTCTTCAGCTTTTATTGGCATAACTTCATTTTTATTCCAGTTTATTCTATACCCTGAGAAATAACCAAATTGTTTTATAAGGTTTAAAATATTTGGGATACTGACTTGAGAATTGGTGATGCATAAATGTACATCGTCTGCATATAACGAAATCTTGTTATTGGTATGTTTAGTATTGTATCCATGAATGCCCGGTTGTACTCTTATGGTTTCTGCTAAGGGTTCTATGGCTAAGGCAAATAACATTGGTGAAAGGGCACATCCTTGTCTATTACCCCTGGATAATTGAAATTTAGGTGACAGAATTTGATTACTCAATATTCTGGCGGTCGGGTTATTCAGTGATTTAATGGTCTCTTCAATATCTTTTATTGTAATCTCAGCACCTAATTCTTCTCGTTCCTCCTCATTAAGTGATGGAAGGTTGCAATTGTCAAGAATGTTCTTGATCTTTGCAGTTGGCTGATGTTTTGGATGCATATAGATTTTGATAGAATTTTAGGAATCTTTCATTAATATCTTTGGGTAGTGTGAGCAGCTCGCCTTTTTCTGATCTAATTTCTTGAATGGTGTGATCTTTTTACATTTTTCTCAGTTGACGTGCCAGAAGTTTGTGCGGTTTATCATCAAATTCGCAATTTGTTTGCTTAGTGTATTAAAATACCTTAACAACTTTTGCCGAGAGGATCTGATTTAATTTAAATTTTAATGCTGCGATCTTATTATGTTTAACAGTGGATGGATCAATCGCATTTTCTGAATAAAGAGTCACATGTACTATTTATAGTGATAAAATCTTCCAATAAACCAAAATGCAAAAAATGAACAAAGCCCAAAATCCCTCATGCAACTCAGGCAGCTCATAGTTCAGAGTTTAGTTGGAGTTCAAAGTGTTTAATAGCCTAATGGTTACCATATGACTGCATAGGTTTTCTTGGGTGCTCAAGTTTTTTCCACATCCCAAAGACATGTGGGTTTGTTGAGCAATTGGCGTCTGTAGGAAAGTGCAGGAATGGATGCGAAAATGGGATAACATAAAACTAGAGTAAGTCAGTAATTGACGGTCAGTGTTTACTCGGTGTGGGCCGAAGGGCCTGTTTCCATGTTTCATCTCTAATCTAAACTAAACATTTACCTCTATCCATAGAGATAAGCAAATGCAGTAAATGAGGTGTGTAGGAAGGAATGCAGATGCTGGTTTAAATCGAAGATAGACACTAAATGCTGGAGTAACTCAGCGGGACAGGCAGCATCCCGGGAGAGAAGAAATGAGTTTTGAGTCTGAAGAAGGGTGTCAACACGAAACGTCACCCATTCCTTCTCTCCAGAGATGCTGATGTCCCACTGAATTGCTCCAGCATTTTGTGTCTATCTAAAGTCAACAACCTGACCTGCCTAGGCCTGTCTATCTAAGATCTTATCAGCTCCTAAAATTATGGCAAAGATACTGAACTGTATGAAGAAGGGTCTCGGCCCGAAACATCACCCATTCCTTTGCTCCATAGATGCTGCCTCATCTGTTTGAATTGTAATTGATTGTATGCTTAGTTTTAACTGATTTGGATTTTTATACTTTGTGATGTGCTTCTTTTGGTGTGTTTCTTTATAATTAATCACGTATTTCTTTATAGAAAGTGGTGTGTTTTGTTATAATGCATGTTTATAGTTGGTGGCATGCTTTGTGGTTGATGGCATGCTTTTTAATGCTGGTTATCTAATTCCTTAGAGCTGCAAGTTTACATCTTTGTAGTTTGCAGTGTGCTTCTATGTAGCTGTTATCATGGCTGTGCCATGAAGCACAGCAATTGAAACAAATTCCTACAGGCTGCCAGAATTTAGAAGGATGTGTCAAAGTACCCCTCAGTTAATGGAGCAAAGGCTTGAAGGAAGTCCAAAAAAAATACTGTTCCCTGCATTTCCCTTCTAGATGATCCTGTCCACAGTACCTTGAGAAAATCAAAATCCATACTCCCATTCAGGGACATTTCCTGTGGCAAACTAAAGGGAGACACTTTTAGAATTACATAGTGGGGTTTGGGTCCTTCATAGAAACATAGAAACATAAAAAATAGGTGCAGGAGTAGGCCATTCGGTCCTTCGAGCCTGCACCGCCATTCGATATGATCATGACTGATCATCCAACTCAGTATCCCGTACCTGCCTTCTCTCCATACCCCCTGATCCGTTTAGCCACAAGGGCCACATCTAACTCCCTCTTAAATATAGCCAATGAACTGGCCTTAACTACCTTCTGTGGCAGAGAATTCCACAGATTCACCTCATAGTGTAAAAAATGATTTTCTCATCTTGGTCCTAAAAGACTTCCATCTTATCCTTAAACTGTGACCCCTAGTCCTGGACATCCCCAACATCGGGAATAATCTTCCTGCATCTAGCCTGTCCAACCCCTTAAGAATTTTGTAAGTTTCTATAAAATCCCCCCTCAATCTTCTAAATTCTAGCGTGTACAAGCCAAGTCTATCCAGTCTTTCTTCATATGAAAGTCCTGCCATCCCAAGAATCAGTCTGGTGAACCTTTTCTGTACTCCCTCTTCCTAGAAGATTGTCATGATTATGGTGCCCTTGAAGTCTCCTGGCGTGTCTACCTCTTCCTACCTGTCAAGGATAGGAATCTCCTTCTTCTTCTTCTTGTGTATGGCGTGCACAGCCTAAAGTTGTAGGACAACTTGTTCTACTTGATCTTATTTGATTGTGCACGCCGGGTTGATTGCATTTGTCGAAACAGGGTGGACCACGTGAAGGTTGCAATCTTCCACCACAAGGATAAGGATGAAAATTTGTGACTGAAGCGCCTTGTAGCAATGTTGCACACCATCACCAAAAACCTTCCTACTGCAATGGAGTCAAATTACTGGACAAACATGTAGAATATGTCCTCTGCATTCGAGCGTTTGGCGGCGCAGGGCCTGTACTCGCTGGAGTTTAGAAGGATGAGCGGGGGACCTCATTGAAACTGACTGAAAAGTGAAAGTCCTGGATAGAGTGGATGTGGAGAGGATGTTTCCACTAGTGGGAGAGTCTAGGACCAGAGGTCATAGCCTCAGAATTAAAGGACGTTCCTTTCGGAAGGAAATGAGGAGGCATTTCTTTCATCAGAGGGTGGTGAATCTGTGGAATTCATTGCCATGATAGGCTGAGGAGGCCGTCAATGGATATTTTTAAAGATTGATAGATTCTTGATTAGTACGGGTGTCATGAGTTGTGGGGAGAAGGCAGGAGAATGGGGTTAAGAGGGAAAGATAGATCAATCATGATTGGATGGAGAAGTGGACGTGATGGGCTGAATGGCCTAATTCTCCTCCTATCACATGAACATGAACTTATGAACCAAGGCCACTCCAACTTCAGTTATCACACCTCTGTCCACAAAACAATGCTTGCATATTTACACGTCAGGAGGCTTTGCTCAAAGATGTCATTGAATCATTCGCTCAGGCATATGAGAAATTGGGCCCTAGAGAAAGGGTCCTCCACCAACCTGAACCTGCTGTGCAACACTGAAATTCAACAATGAATATCCACAGTGAGACCCTGTTGACCACATTTTGATTTACTGTCACATTCAATACACTGGCGTAGTCTTTGACTGTATGAGAAAAAGAGTATTTTGTAGATCCATATTTCAAACCTTACATAAAACTTGCTATCAACTGGACAACAGTTCAGTTTAGTTAATTGTCATGTGTACCGAGGTGCAGTGAAAATCTTTTGCTGCGTGCTGAACAGTCAGTGAAAAGACAATACATGATTACAATCGAGCCCTTCACAGTTTATAGATACATGATATGGGAATGACGTTTAGTGCAAGATAAAGCCAGTAAAGTCCGATCAAAGTTAATCCAAAGGTCACCAATGAGGTAGATAGTAGTTCAGGGCTGTTCAACTGTGCTAAGAAGTTTGGATTACTTGTTCATAAGTTTTAGGAGTAGAATTAGGCCATTCGGCCCCATCAAGTCTACTCCGCCATTCAATCATGGCTGATCTCTGTCTCCTAATCCCATTTTCCTGCCTTCTCCCCATAACCTTTGACACCCATTCTAATCAAGAATTTGTCTATCACTGCCTTAAAAATATCCACTGACTTGCACACACGTTTACACACACCAGGCTCCTTAAGGCATTGGGAGGTGTGACCAATGTTGGCTCCATACAATCTTGAGCATCCAATGGCAGGAGAAATGAAATTCATGCAGGCCAACATAGACTCAGCATTGAGCACCTGATTTTATGCAGGCAGTTGTCGTGTGCAAGCCAATTTGATACTGTACAGAGCACCAGGCCCATGAACTGGATTCTTGATTCCCAGAAAAGAAAATAACAAAACTGCAGATGCTGGAAATCTGAAATCAAAACAGAAAATCCTGAAAACGGGACAGGCAACATCCTCAAAGAGGCAAGCAATATCATCAAAGGCATACACCAGCCTGGCCATGTCCTCATTTCGGACCACCCAGAAGGTGTAGTAACCATAAAACTTTGAGCACCAGGTTCAAGAATAGCTTCTTCCCAATAACAATGAGACTATTAGGGGCAGCACAGTGGCGTAGCGGTAGAGTTGCTGCCTTACAGCGCCAGAGAAGTGGGCTCAATCGTGGCCACAGGTGCTATCTGTATGCTGTCTGTATGTTCTCCCTGTGACCACGTGGGTTTTCTCCAGGTGCTCCAGATCCTCCTACACTCCAAAGACGTTCAGGTTTGTAGGTTAATTGGCTTCGGTAAAATTGTAAAGTGGTGTGCGGGGGATCACTGGTTGGCACAGATTCGGTGGGCTGAAGGGCCTGTTTCTGTGCTGCCTCTCAAAACTAAACTAAACTAAACACTTAAGGGGCTGTCCCATTTAAGCGACTTTTTCGGCAACTGCCAGCACCTGTCATAGGTCGTTACAGGTCGCCGAAAATTTTCAACATGTTGAAAATCCAGCGGCAACCAGAACAAGGTACGCCTCTTTGGGCGACCACTCACGACCATACAGGTTCACCCAGGTAGTGAGTAGTTTCCTAGTCACCCAAAGAGTCGTAGCATCTTTCTGGTCGTTGCTGAATTTTCAACATGTTGAACATTTTCAGCGACTTATGACGGTGCCGGCAGTCGCCGAAAAAGTCGCGTAAGTGGGACAGGCCCTTAAGACTCACCGGTCATTCCGTCTTCTCTCTGCTACCTTCTGGCAGAATGTACAAAACGTGAAAATGTGTAACATAAGACTCAGGAGCAGCTTCTTCCCCTCTCTTGTTCGGCTTCTGATGGTCCTTCCATAAGATGAAGTACCGTCCGATTCACCTTTACCCCATTGTGGACAATGGACTTTGTCTTTGGAACTGATGCACTACAATTCTGCACTCTGTATCTTCCCCTTCAGTCTATCTATAGGACTTGAGCTTTACTTAATTATATTTATGTGTTGTATGTCTGTTTTGTTTGGATATCCTGCAAATAAAAAGCTTTTCACTGGACCTGGTTACGCATGACAATAGTAAACCTAAACCTTGTTGCATTTGTGACTATTATTAGTTGAATGTTATTTGTCACTAAAAAAGGACATTTTGGTTAGAAACTCAATTTTGTTACTTGTTATTGCGATTGTTACTTAACTATCGCAATATAGAAAATAATCTCGGAATGCCGCAGAAAGAAAAAAAAAAATCAAAGGGCCTGGTTTTATATTGCTTCTTTTAAAATCTCAGAACATCTCAGGACAATGACAAAAATGTTATCATTTCTGAATTGCGTTCACTTATGTAATACTGTGTGGGCGGAACGCATTGCTGACGAGGTAATGACTGTACTTGGCCCATGTTTCGACACGAGTTCTGCTCATTGGGATTGATGAACCCTGAATAACAATAACCTGAATAACTCTAAAAGCCTCAATAATGGTTGTGGAGGAACTGAAGTTTAATGTTATAAATTACATCAGATAATTTATGAGGTCAATGTATGTCAGGGTAGTTCAATACTCCATTTTAGGTGACTGCAGAAGACTATGCGGGTGGTTGCACGGGAGTCACGGACCAGGCAATGTCTGCTTCTTTCTACAGATTGCTTCATCCTTGGGTGTTCAAGTTACTGAACCAAGATGTGATGCAACCGGTTGGTATGCTACCCACTGTACACTCATGGGGGGTTGGTAGAGTTCTGAAACTTTTGAGGAAGTAGAGGCATTGATGAGCTTTTCTGTTACGATTGCATCAATATGATGGGCCTAGGACAGATCAACAGCATCAAGGAACTTGAAGCTACTGTCTCTCTCCATCAACGTCATATTAATGAAGACCCATGTTCATGGATGCTTGGCTTTCTAGTCTACTGTAGTTTAGTTAAGTTTATAGATACAGTGCGGAAACAGGCCCATTGGCCCACTGGGTCCACGCCGACCAGCAATCCCCGCACATTCTCTTCTTGAATTCAACAATTTCCCCAATATTCCCTTGATTGTGACTTGTTTCAGTTATCCTCATGCTTCCTGGTGCCATACTTGTTCAAATGCTGATTTCATGTCAGGGCAACCACTTTTACCTCACCTTGTGAATTCAGCTTTGTTGTTAATATTTGGAGCAAGCTTGTTGTAGCATAGCGTTTCAGGATCTTGGAGGACTTTCTGCAACAATGCCATTTTCTTGCAACACCCCCATATCCCTTCATTTCCTTCATATGCAGAAATCTATCATTGTCTGTTTTGAATAACTCAGTGCAGTACTCCCACAAATTCTGAGCTAAAATAATTCTGTAGATTCACTGTTCAAAAGCAAGACCTTTTTTTTAGCATTGATGTTCAGAGGGATCTTTGGGGACAAATCCATAGCTCTACAAATGTGACAACACAAATAGATAATGTGGTGTAGAAAATGTCTGGTACGCTTGCCTTCATCAGTCAGGATATATGTAAGTGTCAGGAATCCAAGTTGCAACTTTGGACATTGGTTAGGACATTGTTTGGAGTATTGTAGATAGACCCAAAATGTTGGAGTAACTCAGTGGGACAGGCAGCATCTCTGCAGAGAAGGAATGGGTGACGCTTCGGGTCGAGACCCTTCTTCAGACATTTTGTGTGCAGTTCTGGTCACCACATTGCAGGAAGGATGTGGAGACTTTGGAGAGGATGCAGAAGAGGTTTACCAGAATACTGCCTGGATTAGAAGATATCAGCTATAAGAAGTAGGACACACGGATTATTCTCTCTGGATGGTCAGAAGGACGGGAGGCCTGAGAGAAGTTTTTAAATTTATAGATAGGGTGGACAATCAGAGCCTATTCTCAGGGTGGAAATTTCGAAGAAAATGCAGAGGAAATATGTTTAAAGTGAGAGGGCCAAAGTTTAAAGGAGATGTAGCAATGTTACAAAATTTTGAGATTTTAAAAATCAAGTCTGCAATTTATCCCATCAGATAAAGCATAACAATAAGTTTAATTTGACACCAAATTCACTTTCATATCTCAAGTATTAAAAACGTTATGGCCATTTTCATACTCGGAAATTAGCATCTTGTTCCCTATTGATTTTCAATGGACATTACAAAAAAGCTGTGATCTTGGATAGTCAACAGGCCATTTCTTAAGGAAAGATTAACATTTTTAAATAGCCTAAGTGTCCAAAGATTATTCACAAATAATTCACAATATAACATGATTTTTATATCTAATTTACATTAATTTATAGGCCAAATGGAAGGAATTTAGTGTTCAATTGCTGTAAATAAATGCCCATTAAATCGGCTTTCCAGTGGGTTTCTGTGAACGCGCTGGTTTAGAATGTTGACAGCGCGCTAGATTAGTGCCCTCAAATGCCGAGAAAAATACTGCGGGATATAAAAAGCCCAAAATGAACCACTCGCTATAGATAACTTTAATTACAGGGTTATATATATGCCCCATTTAATGTAAAAATAAGGTACATACCTTTAATTGTTTGCTCTATAAAACCCTGGGGCTGCGAGAGGTCGCGGAATAAAACAGTAATTTTAAAATTATCATAACTATATTATCGAGGCCTATAAAACTAATAATACCTTTTGCGACCGGGTCTTGCAGCGATTTTTCGTTAATGATTTACTAGGCTGAACATCTGCGATTAGTACAGCCTAGTAAAAATCGCGTTTTAAACCCGCCCCCTCCAAACAGCGCCAAAATCGCCGACATGGCTGAGGGCAGATTCCCAATGGCGATTCAGGTAGGTTTTGTAACATACCTAGGAGATGTGCAGGTTTTTTTATACAAAGATGGTGGGTGCATGGAACATTTGGCTGGGGTGATGTTGGAGCAGATACCATAATAGCATTTAAAACGGTTTGAACGGATAGACAGAAGTGCAGTGAATAGAATAGAATGCCTTCTATTGTCATTCAAACAGCTTGGTTTGAATGAAATTTCATTCCTACAGTCTTAACATTACAAAAAAACCCAAGACCTACACTTGACACAATGTACACAACCATCCATCACAATGAATCTCCAACACCTCTTCACTGTGATGGAAGGCAAAAGTCTTATCTCTTCCCTTTGTTCTTCTCCTGCGGTCCAGCAGTCCAACTGCAGCATTGAGGCGACTGGGGCTCCCGATGTTAAAGCCCCCGGCGGGTGATGGTAAGTCCCGCGGCTGTTTAAGCCGCGCCGGGCGATGTTAGGCCCCGCTCCAAGTCACTTTAAACCCCACGTTTCTGGCGGGAGAAGTTGCCATTGCGGGAGCTCTGAAAAGCGGTCTCCCACCAGGGAACTGTGAGCTCCCAATGTTCCTGTCCACCGGGCCTGCGGTCGGAGCCTCCGAAGTTCCGAAGTCAGATCGCAGCTGCGTGCCACTACAGCTCTTCCCATTCCAAAGTAGGCCAGATGGCAAGTCTGCAGGCTCCGCGACTGGAGCCCTCAGGTTTGTTCCAGTTGGAGGCCGCCGCCGGCTCCACAATGTTAGGCCCAACGACAACGGAGACCCGACAGGGAAAAAGTCATGTCCCCGTACAAGGAAGAGATTAAACGCCCCCCCCCCACATATACACAGCTACAAATTAATAAAAACTTAAATCAAAACCAACGGAGGGGTAGGGATCATGAACTTAGCAACTTGTTTGGCATGGGCATTGTGAGCAGAAGGATCAGTTGTTGTGTGGGACTTTTCTATATTTTATGTTCTATCCGCATCCCTGTCCTAAATGGTGTTCCCTTATTCTAAGACACCTAGAGCTTAACACACAAGTCTGGAGAAACATCCCCCTTGCATCCACCCTGTCAAACCCCATAAGATTTTTTTTTAAGTTTCAATGAAACTTTTCATCTCCTCATCTTCAAAATCTCTGGAGAATGCAAGATTAGATGAATAAATCTCTCCTCACTCCACCAGCTCTTAGTGATTCATGTACAGTAGAAGAACATCCAGATACCATTCTGCATTTTTCTTTTATGTGACTGACTCAAATGACTGACTCCAATTTACCATATTATATTTAATCTCCCATATTATACCTGCTTATTTCACATGTCTATAGCATTTTGAAGTATTTTCACTACTCACAATCCTGCCTTGTTTTGCATCCACAGCAGACATACGACAATATGACATTTAGTCCCATAAACAATTTATTTATATAGATTGTGAATAGATAAAGGCCAAACTCCGATTCCTATCGTACCTCATTCATCAAGGCCTTGCCTTCTTGCCTTGCCTTGCCTTCAATGTCTTGCCTTCAGCCTTCATGCCTTCAATGCCTTTGCTACAAAGCCTTGCCTCCAATGTCTTGAAGGTGCCTCAGCCTGCCAACTAGAGAATTAGCTGATTCTTCCCACTTGTTGCTTTCTGTTCATTAAGCCTGTATAATTCCCACCAAAACATTACCCCCAAGCTCATGTGATCTTGGCCTGTGGCCCAGTGTCCATGCTGGAACCTTTGTGGAAGTTTTCAGAAAATCTTAATGCAACATATCCACTGGTTAATATTTATTTGTTCCGCTGTTCATATGTACATAACACTCCAATAGATCATTCAAGCATGATTTCCCTTACATAAATCCATGCTGTCTGCTGTCTCTGCTTAATTTAAACATTGTAAATTCTTACAGGGCTTGACAGGGAAGATGGAATCTTACTTTTTCACTTGTCTGGGATGTTACAAATCAGTGGTCGCAACCTCTAAATAAACTATCAGCATTTTAGATCATAAGGACATATGTAATAGGAGTAGAAATAGGCCATTCGGCCCATCTAGTCTACTCTGCTATTCAATCATGGTTGATCTATCTCTCCCTCCAAACCCCATTCTCCTGCATTCTCCCCATATCCTCTGACACTCGTACAAATCAAAGATCTAACTATCTCTGCCTTAAAAATACCCACTGACGAGTGAGTGTGGAATTCTCTGCCTCAGAGGGCAGTGGAGGCCGGTTCTCTGTATATTTACAAGAGAGAGCTAGATAGGATTTGAAAAGAGCGGAGTCAGGGGATATGAGGAGAAGGCAGGAACGGGGTACTGATTGTAGATGATCAGCTATGATCACATTGAATGGTGATGCTGGCTCGAGCAACGCCCTGTACAACTGCAGAAGGACCTCTTTGCTCCTATACTCAACTCCTCTTGTATGAAAGCTAAAATGCCATTTGCTTTCTTCACTGCCTGCTGTACCTGCATGCTTACTTTAATTGACTAATGACCAAGGACCCCCAGATCCCGTTGTACTTTCCCTTTTCCCAACTTGATTCCATTTAGATAATAATCTTCCTTCCTGTTTTTGTCACCAAAGTGGATAACCTCACATTTATCCACATTAAACTGCATCTGCCAAGCATTTGCTCACTCACCCAACCTGTCCAAGTCACCCTGCATCCCTCATAGCAACCTCTTCACAGTTCACACTGCCACCCAACTTTGTGTCATCTGCAAATTTGTTGCTAATGTTATTTTTAATCCCTTCATCTAAATCATTCATGTATATTGTAAATAGCCGCAGTCCCAGCACTGAGCCTTATGGTACCCCACTAGTCACTGCCTGCCATTTTGAAAGGGACCCGTTGATCCTTACTCTTTGTTTCCTGTCTGCCAACCAATTTTCTATCTATGTCAACACCCTCCCCCCAATACCATGTGTTCTAATTGTGCCCACTAATCTCCTATGTGGGACCTTATCAAATGCTTTCTGAAATTCCAGGTACACTACATATACTAGCTCTCCCTTGTCCATTTTCCTAGTTACATCCTCAAAAAATTCTAGAAGATTAGTCAAAGCATGAGTTCCCCTTCGTAAATCCATGCTGTCTCGGACCGATCCTGCTACTGCTATATAAATGTGCCTCTTTTCATCTTTTATAATTGACTCCAGCATCTTCCCCACCACCGATGTCAGGCTAACTAGTCTATAATTCCCTGTTTTCTATCTCCAGCCTCTCTTAAAATGTGGGATAATATTAGCTTTATCTCTAAAGTTTACTTTAGAGATACAACGAGGAAACAGGTCGTTTGGCCCACCGAGTCCGCACCGACCAGCAATCCCCGCACATTAACACTATCCTTCACACACGAGGGACAATGGGAGAAAACCAAAGAACTCTGAGAAAAACAATGCGGTCACAGGGAGAACGTACAAACTCCGTTCAGACAGCCCCGTTGACGGGGTCGAACCCGGGCCTCTGACACTGCAAGTGCTGTAATGGGCCTGACCCACTTAGGTAACATTTTAGGTGACTGCAGAAGACTATGCGGGTGGTTGCACGGAGGTCACCTGGAAGTTCTAGTGGGATGCCAGGAGGTCAAAGGATCTTGTAGGTTCTCGTAGTTTGTGCTAACCGGTGAATTTACAAGATACAAGATACATTTAATTGTCATTTGGACCCCTTGAGGTCCAAACGAAATGCCGTTTCTGCAGCTACATTACAAACAAATAGACCCAAGACAGCAACATAATTTACATAAACATCCATCACATTGCTGTGAATAAGGCCAAATAAACCTCTCCACTGCACTGAATTTCTCAGAGTCAAAGTCAAAGCCCCCGGCTGGCGATGGCGATTGTCCCGCGGCCATTAAAGCCACGCCAGGTGGTGCGAGGTCGCACACCGGGTCTTGGTGTTGGAGCCCCCGGCGTGCGCTCGCAGAGTCCCGCGGCCATTCCAAGCCGCGCGGGGCGGTGATGTCATGCCCCGCTCCAGGAGCTCTTCAACCCCGCAACTGGGTGGGAGAAGTCTCGTTGCGAGAGCCTGTAGCGGTCTCCCTCCAGGGACCCGGGGCTCCCGGTGCCGCCGTCCACAGACCTGCCGTTGAAGCCTCCGACTCTCCGGTCGGGCCGCAGCAGCAGCAGCAGCAGCGCTCCTCCACCGCTCCACCCGCTCCGGACTCGGCCAGCCCCGCGACGGTGACGGTGAGTCGTCGGCACAAGAGTCCCCGGTCTCTTCCTGTTGGAGGCCGCTCCTCATTGCAGCCCCAACGATAACGCGACGACGAAGAAAAGGTTGGGTCTCCGTGCAGGGAGAGATTTAAAAAAGTTTCCCCCTCCCTCCCATGGCAAAAAATAACAAAATACCTGGGAAAAAAACGAGAGTCGCGCCGCCCACCGAGTTTCAATGGCTCATTGGGAAAAAAAACGTAAGCAGTCGTTTTTGGAACCAAGGATAACCGACCGGTAATGTTAAATGTACGCTGAGCTTCACAGCCATGTATCTCTGGCTTCTTAAAAGTTGGCTCGACTCCTTCTCCCCCCTCTTGCCCCCCTCTTTTAAAGGACTTACTGTACACTGTCTTAATTACAGTGCCAACCTTCCTGTCCATCACGGTGTGTGTCTGTATCACCTTGGCTTTGCACCGTGTGAATTTCACGCAGACAGTGCTCCTCCCACTTGCCCTGTCCCCCGCCTGCATAACGGGCTGGTGAAGGAAGCCGTGTGTGTGTGTTCCACTCTGACAGTCGTCGTTCCAGTTGTCGATTTTTCAGGCTACTGCCAGCAACTTGACAGTCGCCTGCAGTCGCCTGAAAAATCACCTTAGTGGGACAGGTCCATCAGGCAGCAACTCTACCGCTGCGCCCCCATGCCGCCCAATGGATACAATGTGATCTAACCTTCTGGATCATGTGGAACCCTGTCAAAGGCCTTGCTAAATTCCATCTCTGGCAGAGATCCTTGCTTTCTAATGAGATGTTAATGGAGGATCCCACTGGCATTTGTGATCAGACAGGAATTGTCTCAAGACATTATTTAAGGAAGTGAAGAGAATTATCCTGGTGTCCAGGCCATCATTTATCCCTCAACCAATGTATTAAACCTATTTATCTAGCTATAATTTATTTTGTGAGATCTTATTTGTATAGATTGCATGTTGAAATTCCTGTATTACATTTTAATAGCAGTTCTTAGTTGGATATTTGGCAGCTTGGGGCACACTAAGGTCAGGAAAGGCATTACATTAACACAAGCATTTTCACTTATCTCCTCTAAATTTAAATTTGACTTCAGATGATGCAAACATTTCTGATTCTTATTCTATCTCCTGTTGTTTTGACAATATCATCACAGGACTGCAAGCTCTTAATAAAACTTAAAGTGTTTTCACATCTCGACTACCAGAGATTAGACCAAAATTAAACACAAGTAAATGCCATTGACCTTTGTTGCTGTAGATTAGGTCAGAGATGAAAATATCCATGACATCAGGGAAATCGATGGTAGAGGAGGAAGATTGCCAGCACAATTGTAATGCCACAACAGATCTGCTATTTACTATTCATTTCTTCCAAGTGAATGCGACAAGGAGCCCACCAGAATTTACAAATCACACTCTTCCTTGATATTTTTATTTACTAATCTGTCACTGTCTGAAAGCTTACACATCACTCTGTCTGTAATTATGTTGACTAATTAATAAACCAAGTAAATAATTGGCATGAGAACTTAATTTACACTAGATAATGCAGCATAAAAGATGATCATTTATTTCAGTGTTTATGAAGTACTTCAATACCTTTTTTAAATGATGGCTAGAAGGTAGAAGTTAAGCCAATGTTTCAATTGCTAGCAATGGGTTATTTAGTGTAAACATATTTAATTTAGGGTTTATTTCGTTGATTTAGGAAAGAGGGCAATTAAAGTTCTATTTGCAAAGAATGCAAGATCATAGAAATACAGAGGTGTGAGAGGGAGGATCGGAGCAAACGTTTATTAGCTGCTATCATTAGTTCTGTTTAGCACGCTATTTCTTTATCGCAATATAGAAAAACATTACAAACCACTTCACAGTATGAAATCGCTAAATCCTGTTGATTCATAATTGATGGTTTATGGAGACTTACGGCGAAGCAATGCCTGCTATTTAAACATATAAATGAATTTTGGACTTCTGGTGGGGAAATTGAAATTCAAGAAATTGAATAAATGTGAAACAAAATAAATGCAAGTATCAGTGACTGAGAAGCTGAAGCTGCTAGATTTGTTGTAGAAAACCTCTCTGGATCACCAATGTGTAAAGGGAAGAAAGACTTAGGGGCACAAATGTTTAATTAAAAAGAGAGGCTAAGCAGTTAGCTTTTTAAATTATTATTAACATCTTTAATTAGTTTACATATGCATATTATTAAAATGATGTAATTTTAAATAATTATTTTTTTAATTCTTAATTTTTTTTAAATATATATTTTAATCATTTTTAAATAAGCAGCCATTAAATTTCTCTGATCAGCAGAGGGCTTTAGAAACGGTGGGAAAGGGCACTGACAGCATGAGCCGTCAGAAGCCATGAGTCTTCAGCCAGCTCCAGGATCCACTGCCTGCGGTCTACTTGACACTCACAGACCTCTCCATCCTTCAGAATGGTTGCAGTAGCAAAGCCTCCACAACACTGGCAGCTGCAAAAGGTTAATGCAGCTGCAGGGATTGTATGGGAGTTGACCCCAAGGCACGTGTTAGGTGATTCATGATTCAGCTATCATCATGACTGACTTAACATTTACAGATTTCACTGATCACGAGAGGATTAGTTCGGGTAGATGCACAGAGTCTCTTGCCCAGAGTAGGTGCATCGAGGACCAGACGACGTAGCGTTAAGGTAAAGGAGAAAGGATCTAATGGGAAACTGAGGGGTAACTTTGTCACACAAAGGGTGGTGGATGTATGGAACATATTGCCGGAGGAGGTTGTTGAGGTAGGGACTCTCCCAATGATTAAGGAACAGTTAGACAGGTACATGGATAGGACAGGTTTGGAGGGACATGGACCAATGCTGGCAGGTGGGACTAGTGTATCTGGGACATTTTGGCCAGCGTGGGCAAGTTGGGCCGAAGGGCCTGTTTCCACACTGTATCACTCTATGACTCTAACATTGAGCCATCTGAACAGAAACAAGGAAAAATGACTGGGATTAGTGTGTGCTGGCATTATGATTAAATTGCAGGACCAAAACGTGAACTCTTATTGAGTTCAAATCCCATCACAGGTTGGGAAATTTAAGAAATTAAATTAAAATGTTTTTCTAAAAATGTTCATATAATTGTGAAGCTAACAGATTTTTGCAGAAACCCTCTCTGAGTCACCGCCAAAGTGCGAATTTGAAGGAAAAATTAAACTTGGAAGGAAATCCTCTGAGTTGTATCAAACATTATTAAAGCAATATAAGGAGAATGCTGGGGTTGGGGCTATATTTGATTTGGTCTGAGAGAGTGAGGATGAGTGAGTGGTGGAAGTGTCAGCAGAGGGATTCATGGGAAATAACAACCATGGTTCAGCAAGTTTCAAGCTAGTCACAGAAAAGGATAAGGTTGTTACAAGACTTAAAAGGTCTTCAATCGGGGAGGACTGTTTTCAACAGTATAGGTCAGGATCTAGCAAAAGTACTGTAGATAGAGAAAAACATCACGTATTAAAGGCTATATTGCAAGAGCTCAGAGTTAGGGTGATCCTGGAAGGGTAAGAATCAAAGGTAGTAAGAAGAGAAAGGGAAAAAAAAAAAAGCCAAAGTACTGAAGGAACTCAGAGGGTCAAGCAGCATCTGTGGGGGGAATCAAGAGCGGAACTCGCTATCAAAACATGGAGGGGACGGGGGACACAATATTTTGGCGGCCACGCGTGCATGCGCACACTCACACGCGCGAGTCTTCGGAGGCTCAATCCAGCGCTAAAAGTAGAGATTTTAAAATCGGGATCACAAAAACTTGGGGGTAATGTCCCCCACCTCTCAAAACATGGGGGGGACGTGTCCCCTCTGGCCCCCCTGGGTTTTCCGTCCCTGGAGGGAATGGGCAGATGACGTATCGGATCGTAACCCTTCTTCAGACTGATTGGAGTAGGGGTAGAATCCATACTATAAGCAGATGAGATGTATCAATCAAAGTGATACCTTGATAAGATAAGGGATTGGTAGGGTGGAGTAAATGACTTTGAAAAAAAAAAACAAAAGAGACTTGAAACCTCAATGAAGGGGTGAAAATGTAAAGCTGATTTTTAGGGTTGGATGGGAACAAGCACATTGAGGAATATCACAATATTGGAGAGCTTCACACTGGTCCTCAAAGGATGAAAATGGGCTCAAGTGTTATCGACCAAAGTTCTGACCCAATGCAGCAAAATGTTAACATGTCTTTACTTTCAAGTTGATTGTTGACTATTTAACCTTTACTGTTGCAGTCTCTTTATTGATGCATATATTGATAAATCACTAAATTAATATCAAAATCAAGAGGTTTGATCGTATCGTATTGGATTCATGATTATTATAAAATCAGACCTTTTACATGCAAGTTGCTTGTTTTAAAATTGTTTTCACTTGCAGCCATGAACCCCCAGCAGCCACTCCATTTGTCACAGATTCACATCACTTCTTCAAATCCCGTTCTGGTGCCCCTGATGTGTATGAAGGGGGGGGGGGGGGGAATGCTGTAAATCCAGCTCGGCCTGCTGACTGTGCTGCCAAGTTTGCACATTCGGTTGGTCCCAGCAGCGGGTAGTCGGGCCGCACCAAGTTTAGCTGCCTTTCCGCTTTGGCATTTTGGCCTATGATCCGACTGCCCGCGGTGCCTGTCTATACGCGGTGTGACACGCATGGGTTTTCTCAAGACTTCGGAGGCTTTCCGTGAACACTCTAAAGGCATCCGCGGGTTTGTAGTGCAATACTGATGGGATTGGTATAAAAATTGCAACTGTTGCCCCTACTGTGTGTAGGATTTTTTTGTATGGGGATCGATGGTTTTGTTTCAAAAAGGGCCTTGTTTTGGTGCGCTGTAGGTAATAAACTAAACTAAACTTACTTTAACTAGTCCGCCTCTACCTTTCACAGTAACTCCCCTTCATGTCTTTCAGGTCAACCTTCCTGTATTGGCCTTCTTGCCAGAGTGAGACCAGGCAAAATGGGAAATTATCCTACTTTATTCCACGCAATACCCTACAAACCAACGTCATGACAATTGTGATTGCTTTCATTTCAGAGAAATATCAAAACTCATCCCTCCTTCCAATAAAAATGCGCACAATGATGTCATCCCCACCCAATTGAATTCTTGACTCATCTTTAATCCCCAAAGCCTAAATTTCCACTTTATTCTTCCTTCCCTGTCCCCCTTCACCATTCATGGTTTTGCCAAGCTTTGAATCAACTCCTCCCCTTCCCTGACTGACATTTCTTCTGACTAAAACTTCGAGTCTAACCTATCACCATGGGACAATTGTAAAAACTGCAAAAGGTTTAATCTTGGAGCAAAAAGCAAACTGCTGGAGGAACTCAGTGGGTCAGATAGCATCATTTTGGGCTCTTCATATTAAGGGAAAGAACCAAATAGCTTTGAATTGGTAGGATCTAATCTGGAAAATAACCACACTTGAACATGTTATTTTATGTTAAAGCCAGCCTATTTAGGGGATACTCAAGTATTTGTGTACTGCTTTGTTTTACAAAGGTTCACCTATTGCTTTAAGACATGGCAACTCAGCCCCATCTCCTCATTTCGCCATTAAACTTGGCTGTAATCTGCACATTAGACCATTATCAACCTATTACATTTGACAGGAATGTTATCAGATAGAGTCTATCTCTGGCTTAAAAGTATCCAACTGGCCTCCATCTGGGGCTACATAACTAGCTTAACTACCCTATCCTACACACTAGAGTATTTACAGTCTCATTTCTAAACACTGCACATCTTTAATAAATAGAACACAAAGTTCTAGAGTAACTGAGCTGTCACAGGCAAAATGTACAAACTCCGTACTTGATAGCTTTCGTAGTCTGGATCGAACCCGGGTTTTGAAGGCTCTAAACATCTCCTATCCACTGTCCTTCAGCTGTTAGAAACAAAAATGCTGGAGTAGCTCAGCATGGGAACAGGCAGCACCTCTCTGTTGACCTTCAGGGAAAAGGAATGGGTGATGTAAAATATCAGGTCGAGACCCTTCTTCAAGTTTGGTTGCCTGACCACACCAGTTGCTCCAGCAAGATAAGTATCCTTTATTGTCATTCAGACCTTTCGGTCTGAACGAAATTTCGTGCCTTGCAGTCATACATAGAATAAAATAACAAAAACACACAATAAACACAAATTTAACATCCACCACAGTGAGTTCACCAGGCACCTCCACACTGTGATGGAAGACAAAAGTCTTAAAGTCCTTGTCACTTCCCTCCTTGTTCTTCCTCTGCGCTGAGGCGATCGAGGCTTCCGATGTTGTGACCCCACCGGGTGATGGTAAGTAAGTCAGTCCCGCGGCTGAATCCGTGCTCCGCGAACATGCCGGTTCAAACCCGAGATTTCAGCATTTCCAAGCAAAAAAGTGACAATTTCATTTGTTTAATCTCATTCCTCAAGTCATTTGGTCAAAAAAAATTCTCATGTATAGGTAATAGCATTTATTCTGGCTTTTTTGTCTTCAATTTCTATTTGTTTTTTGTCGTCCATTAACTAGCTTGTCTGCGAAGGATTTTACCAACCTCAGTGAAATTGCCAAGCAGAATAACAACATTTTGAAATGAATGAAGGAGGAGGTATGTGATTCTCAATCTTGCTCTGGAAAATAAGTACGATTATATTTCAGTAGACAAATATCTGCGTACTATCAATAATAAAGACAGTGAATTTCCTGAGATGGATCCAAGTAGCCATCATATTCTCAATTTACTAAACTTTTCTGATCAGGGAGGTCATTTTTGAAAGTACAGATGGTCTTGGATCCAAGTAACAAGGGAATGAATGGTGACAGGGCCTCAAACAAAACAAAAAGATGATGTGGGCAGCTCGGAACAAACTGTACATAAGTACAGTGCATGCACTTCCTCTCGGAAGCCTTTGACAAAGCTGTTACCAATTCCGACTTAGCAATATGCTCTATCACTGACAAGGTCACTGTAGAAAAGTAAGCAGCATACACAGAGCAAAGATACAAATGGAAAAAGGACAAAAAAAAAAACCCTACACTTTGGAAGAAACAAGGACAATTTCAGCTGGTGGCAATTGCTCAACTTTATCCATTGCCCAATTTGAAACTACAAGTCATGAACACCGGCTAAGTAAGGAATGGGACCTAAATCCAGGGGATACTCAAGTATTTGGAGCCGCTTGACTTATCACAGTTGAGGTTGCTCTGCAGGCATCAGACATAACTGGGTATTAATTTATAAACTGCAGATGCTGGACTTTAAACCGAAGATATTACACAAAATGCTGGAGTAACTCAGCGGGACAGGCAGCATTCAATGTCATGGAGAAAAATAATAGGCTGACATTTCGGGTCAAGAGATCCTTCTTCAACTGCTAATGTTAAGAAGGGTCACAACCCGAAAGTAACTGAGTGGGGTCAGGCATTTCTCTCCAAATAGCAATCTTGGCACATGATAAGAAGCTGCAGTGTTGGGCCACGAGATCACAGAGGTAGACACAAAATTGCTGGAGAAACTCAGCGGGTGCAGCAGCATCTATGGAGCGAAGGAAATAGGCAACGTTTCGGGCCGAAATCCTTCTTCAGACTGAGGAAGGGTTTCGGCCCGAAATGTTTGCCTATTTCCTTCGCTCCATAGATGCTGCTGCACCCGCTGAGTTTCTCCAGCAATTTTGTGTACCTTCAATTTTCCAGCATCTGCAGTTCCTTCTTGAACAGATCACAGAGGAGGATTGGGTCTTAAGGCTGTACCCAATGCTTATTCAGTAATACATTTAGGTGCTTGAAATCATTAGTAGCCCTTTACTGGCAAATTTATGAAATATATTTCTTCTGGTTACTAATCCTATGCTCAGTTGCCCCTCGATAATGTTTCAAACTGAAAATAGATGCAAAATGCTTGAGTAACTCAGCGGGTCAGGCAGCATCTTTGGAGAGAAGGAATTGGTGATGTTTCGGGACGAGGCGAGTCTGAAGAAGGGTCTCGACCCAAAATGTCAAGCATTCCTTCTCCAGAGATGCTGCCTATCCTGCTGGAGTTACTCCAGCAAATATGCATAGACATAACCGTCCATTTATTACTGAAGTATGCATTGGGTTCCAAGCCTTATTTCTCAATTTACTAAACTTTTTAATTTTGGAGGTCAATTTTGAAAGTCAATTTAATTGTCATTTAACAAGGACCCCTGGTGAGGTCAAACAAAACGAAAAAGCCGTTTCTGCAGCCATACATGTACACACAAATAGCACCCCAGACACAAGCCTTTGGCAAGCTGTTACCATTTTACATAAACATATCCATCACATAGCTGTGATGGTCAAGGCCAAAAAAAGCAGCTTATCTCTACACTGCAAAAAGGACAAAAAAAAAAACCCCCGATGTCAGAGTCAGAGTCAAAGCCCCCAGCTGGCGATGGCGATTGTCCCGCGGCCATTTTGAAGCCACGCCGGGTGGTGCGAGGTCGCAATGGGACCGGGTCTTGGTGTTGGAGCCCCCGGTGTATCGCTCGCAAAGTCCCCGCGGCCAGACCAACCGCGCGGGCTGCAGGGCAGTGGTGTTAGGCCCCGCTCCAGGAGCTCTTCGACCCCACAAACTCGGGCGGGAGAATACGCCGTTGCAGGAGCCCCGAAAAGCGGTGACATCCCTCCAGGGATCCGCGGGCTCCCTGGTGCCGCCGTCCGCAACCCGAAATGTCACCAGCCTCCGACTCAGCAAATAGCAATCTTGGCAGCAGCAGCGGCAGCAGCAGCAGTTGGGCCACGAGACACAGAGGAGGATCCTCCACCGGCTGTACCCGCTCTTATTCTCGGCCAGGTCCGCGACATTAGCAACGGTTTAGTCGGCACCAGAGTCCCCGGCTTCTTCCCATTGGAGGCCTATCCTCGTTGCCCCTCAACGACAACTGAGACCCGACGAGATGCAAAAGGTCGGGTCTCAGCAGGTCAGGGAGAGATTCAAAAGTTTCCCCCCCCCCTGTTTCCCCACCCCCGAGTCCCCCCACACACACACGACCCAACATAAAATAACAAAAACTACATAAAAAGACAGACAAAAAATAATAAAAAACTCCGGACAGGCTGCAGAGGCCGCTGCTGGCTAGAGCCGCGCCGCCTACCATGATTGCTTATCACGCAATCCTCCTCTGTCGTCTCATGGCTCAACACAGCAGCTTCTTATCATATGCTAGTGCCCAGCTACTGTGCAGCTGCCTATGGAATGTGGGATTCAAAATCATTTGATGGTTCTTCTTGGTTCTTGGTCCTCCAAAATATTCCAAATGGAATTTAAACTTGAGGTACTTTGAGGTTCTAACCAGAACATGTTTTCAGTTGACAGACTGGTGCTGACTTCTGAGTGAATGAGGGTCAATAAGATATTTTTAAATCATCATTGGTGTTAGTTGATATTCTCTGCACTTTTGAAATGGGGTTACAAGTTGAACCATGATTGCTATTTGGAGAAAAGGAATAGGTGACATTTCGGGTTGAGACCCTTCTTCAGAATGAAGAAGGATCTCGACCTGAAATGTCATCTATTCGTTTTCTCCAGAGATGCTGCCTGACCTGCTGAGTTACTCCAGCATTTTGTGTCTATCTTCAGTTTAAACCAGCATCTGCAGTTCTTTCCTCTACATGAATATTATTTGATTGTTGGCTGTTGTGGTCAAGTAACCAGCCAACACTGCCTCTGGCCACACCGACCAATCCACCTTTATTAGGAAAATAGTGTCAGAGGACTGAAGGATGAAAATATTATAAATGAAAGTATAGCAGAGTAAAATAAATTTAAAATATATAAAAAGCACAAATCTAAAACAAAATGTGGTTATTCCTAGTTGTTAAGCATTAATGTTAAGTTTTATTTGAATAGTGCCGAGTACAGTGAGTTCAAGTTGATGGAAATAGTTATGGTAAAATATGAATATTGAGATACTGTATTGCTTAATGAATTGAAATAACTTGAAAAATAAATGGTCATAGAATTATTGTTGTTAGTTGAAATGTTCCAAATGTCTACGACAAGCTACACCAACCTACCACCTAGTCGACGTCAAGCTACCGGCAACCCATTAGGACGTCCACCTACGACCACACCTACACCAACCTACGACCGCACAGACGACAACCTACGACAACCAAAGTTAACCTGTGTCCACCCGCGACAAGCTACGATAACCAAAGACAACTAAAGACAACTGAAGATAATTCAGTCGCCAGTACTTGTCGCCGGTACCTGTCGCCGGTTGACGCAGGTTGACGTAGGTAGTCGCCAATGGAATTCACCGAAGTTCGCAGTGGCGACAACCTACATCACCTGGCGACAGCCTATGACAGCATCTACTTCAAGAGAAGTCAAGCTACGTTCATTGGTGTCAACCCACTGTGGCCGACTGTTGCCAAAAAATATTGAACATGTTGAAAATCCAGCAGTGACCAGAAAGACCCTACAACTCTTTGGGCGACTGAGGAGACTACTCACGACCATACAGGCGATATCCCGGCAACCATGTGGCAACAGCCTAGTTGCCTGTAGTTGCCTAAAAAAACACCTAAGTGGGACTGGCCCTTTAATAGCAACTTGTGGTGAAGTCAAGGAACTGCAGATGCTGGAGTTTTGAGTAAAACACAAAGTGCTGGAGGAACTCACCAGGTCAACCAGCATTTGTAGAAGAAATAGAGGTAAATCTGTATTTTTGTGAAATTTAAGACCTGTATTAATCTGTCCACGTAAATAATTAGGTGATTATAATTTCACCTGTAAATTACTGTTGATATAATTTAATATATTAGCTGTTGGTTAGTTGTTTTCATAATAATTTTATAATCTTCCAGTTGCTTCATGTGACTAAAGCCTCTTATAACTGGTGCCAGCAAACCCCATCAGAATCCTCTTCAAGGTATTGAAATCCAATCTGGATTGAGATACCCTAAAATGGCACTATTTTGAATCTGTGGCCTAACCTGTTATTGGTATTGTCTTATGTGACAGCTGTTTTTGTATCAAGGTCTTTTTTTCAATGCATGCACTTGAAAATTCAAGCATCCCATGTACTTCCCTCACCACTTTGACAACTTGACGTGTGATCTGCAAACAATTGAGAGCATCCAAACTTAAGTTATTGGAGAGATCTACTACCATCATCTCTGTCTCAGTTAATTATGCCCCCAAATTATCTTTCAATACCATGAATTATTTTCCAAATTCATTCTTTCACATTCAACCCCAGAGCCTTCTGAAAGTTCACATATGCAACATACACTGGAGTAAATTTATCTGCCTTCCACAACTTCATTAAAGACCTTCATTACATTGATCGAAAACAATAATCTAGACACTAGATTTTACCTCTTCTATACCGAGGCAATGTTGTGCTGAACACCAGCACCAAAAAAATCACTAAAAATTGTAAAATTGATCGCAAAGGTGAAATAGCAGTAGGATATTTTACTCCAAAGAAAACCTCTAGAATAAAAAAACATAGTTCCTGAGAGGACCACACTACAATTCAACACTTTGTTGCACAGTAACCAAAGGGTATTGGCTCCCCCTTGGTCATGTAGCAGGAACTTGGAACAACAACAATCCATCCGCAGCAACTCAGCAGGACAAGTAGCATCTGTGGGGATAAGAAACCAGAACATTATCTTGGCTAGCACAGAGGAAAATAGAACTGCAGAATTTTTCGAATGGGTTATCAAATTTGGCATAAGTTACATGCCCAGAGGGAGAGGGAGTTGAGTTGGAGGGAGTAGAGGGTAGAAAGGGTGAATGAGCTAAGACTCTGACCAGACTGATTCCTGGGATGTCAGGACTTTCATATAAAGAAAGACTGGATAGACTCGGCTTGTACTCGCTAGAATTTAGAAGATTGTGGGGGGATCTTATAGAAACTTACAAAATTCTTAAGGGGTTGGACTGGCTAGATGCAGGAAGATTGTTCCCGATGTTGGGGAAGTCCAGAACAATGGGTCACAGTTTAATGATAAGGAGGAAATCTTTTAGGACCGAGATGAGGAAAACATTTTTCACACAGAGAGTGGTGAATCTCTGGAATTCTCTGCCACAGAAGGTAGTTGAGGCCAGTTCATTGGCTATATTTAAGAGGGAGTTAGATGTGGCCCTTGTGGCTAAAGGGATCAGGGGGTATGGAGAGGAGGCAGGTACAGGATACTGAGTTGGATGATCAGCCATGATCATATTGAATGGCGGTGCAGGCTCAAAGGGCCGAATGACCAACGCCTGCACCTATTTTCTATGTTTTTATGTTTCTAAGAGATGGCTCGAGTGAAAATCCATGGATAATTAAGGACGTTACAACATATTTTAATTTCCCGACAAGGTTGACACAAAAAAACAATGTTCTCTTTAGTTTAGTTTAGAGATACAGCATGGAAACAGGCCCTTTTGGCCCATCGAGTCTGCCCGACCAGCGACCCCCACACATTAACACTATCCTATACCCACTAGGGACAATTTTGATATTTACCATCACAATTAACCTACATACCTGTACATCTTTGGAGTACTTTAATGTACTCTTTACTTTACTCTTTACTGTAGTTTCTTCCTCTGTGCATTTTTAGTTCTTTACAATATCTCTATTCCATCATCCCCCACTGTAGCATCAGCTTTGTCTTGTTCCTTTGTGTTAATTTGTGCTCCAGTATTTATAGGATTTATTTTGCGCTGCCACAAGTATTCTCATGAAGGTTGGAGACAATGACCAAAATCCCTTCAGGAAGGCAGCCATTCTCAAATTAACCAGCAGTGTCTGGTACAAAGATTGATCTAGTTCACACCGATTTGTGCACCCTGCTCTTAAGCATGCATTCGTGTTTTCTACACTGCTGGCTCCTTGAACAAATAAACACATACAACAACTAACCGGTTCTTTCCAAGAGATTAAGTAAGGATACTGTCAAATGTTTGAAGATTACATGTCAAGTTGTCATAGTGGTGAGGGAAGAACGTGGGATAATTGGCGTTGAATAAAAGACCTCGATACAAAAACATATGAGTTACATAATACAATACCAATAAAGTACAACACAGATTGTGAATCTGTGGAATTCTCTGCTCGCAGAAGGCAGTGGAGGCCAATTCACTGGATGTACTCAAGAGAGAGTTAGATTTAGCTCTTTGGGCTTACTGAATCAAGGGATATGGGAAGACAGCGGGAATCAGGTACTGATTTTGGATCAGCTGTGATCATATTGAATGGTGGTGCTGGCTAGAAGTGTCGAATGGCCTACTCCTGCACCTATTTTCTATGTTAATAGAACTAATGGGTTGGGCCTTGGATTCAAAATTGTGCCATTTTCTGGCAATCTCAATCCAGATTGCATTTCAAGACCTTGAGGTGGATTCAGATGGGATTTGCTGGTCCCAGGGATAAGAGGCTTTAGTTACATGAAGCACCTGGAAGAAAATTAAAATGTTATAAAGTTGTTCAAGGTCTGGATTGGTTTGAATAGAGGAAAAACTGTCCAGTGGTAGAAGGAAAAATAACCACGGGGTGCCTATGGATTGGATAATGGAACCAAAGCTATCCGCAAATTTCAAATAGTATTTGGTAAGTAGACAAGGGAGAAAATTTGCCAGGTTTTAGTGAAAGATCAAAGGAGTAGAGCTAATTGGATCACTTTTCCATAGTCAATGCTGACCTAATGGATCCAATGACCTTCTGTACTGTATTATAATTTCATGCATGATATTGTAGGAGCAGAATTAGGCCATTTGGCCCATCAAGTCTTCTCCACCATTCAATCTAGGCTGATCTATCTTTCCCCCTTAACCTGCCTTCTCCCCATAACCCTTGACACCCATACTAATCAAGAATCTATCTATATCTGCCTTAAGAATAGCCATTGACTTGGCCTCCACAGCCTTCTGTGGCAACAAATTCCACTGATTCACCACCCTCTGACCCTCTCACACCTAAGAGGGAGGAATTCATCTTTGGTCACATGCTCCAGAGGTGACTGACTCAATTTCAGGTATTGCTTACATTCAGCACAATATCCTGATCCCACCGATGAAATACCCTTTCGTTCTTCCGACGCTTCTGATGTGGTGAGACCAAATGTAGTCAAGATGACCGATTCGCCAAGTGCTCTTTTGTCCTTCCACGGGATAAAGGGATAGCTTTAATGTAATGGTATTCTAACCATGAATCTTACAACTTCTATTAAATTATTAAAATATGCAACTCCAGAAAACAGTAATCAAGGAATACAAAACACTTATTAAAAACTGCTGTTGAAATTTTCCACAGTGACTCGTGTTTTGCTATTCTCAGAACTGAGCAAGATTAATGCCTTACTTAGAAATGGGGGCTGCATCATATACAGTATAATCAATAACAAATATAATCTAATAGAGTTCATGAAATGATGTCATACCCATTGCTGTATGAAGTAGCCATCCTTTTCCTTTGTTGGGTACTTACCACACTTGACTTGATCAATTTAAAACTGGGGAAGATTAATGTATTCTTTGTAGCATTAGACTTAGTAGTACATCAGTTTTCTAATACTGATCAGTTGGGAGAGTGAATTTCCTCTTGTAATGACCTTGAGTGTAGTGATACAAACAATTAATTTACCCTGGTTCCCCTTGTCAACTTTCTAGATACAAGGGAAGGTAACAATTAATAGTTGACTTGCCAATTTATTATAATACAACACAGATCATTCTCTGTAGCTGTGTCCTTTAGAGGTCAAATATGTGCAGGATTCAGTGATTTCACATATTTTACGACTTGTTTTGTCACTTCTATCCATATATTCAAATGAATTAAATGTTCCTGGAACAGGTTTTAGGAAAATGCATGGCTTCTATTAAGAAGGTCATGTAAATTTAGATTCACTGCAAAGCACCGTTGCAGTTGTATTATTAACACAATGAGTTTTCTGCATTATTAGTTCACATTTTATGCTGAACTGATACATCACCTTGAATTTCGAAGCAAATTAAAAGATAATCGTTCGGTATTCAGCATTGCAGAAAATATATTGTTATTCTGCATTTTGTTGATAAATCAGTCATGATGTGCTTCATCAGCTTCAATCTACACATAAAAATAATGTGACTTGAAGGGAAAAAAGAGACATATTTCCTGACACTTCAGTGTTTAACAGCATAAAAAACATCCACATTTTACACGGCAATAGAGCTATCAGAATGAAATGCATGATTCCACCCAATATTTTCAGGAAATAAAACCTTACCCAAATACATCTCTTGTATCCCACCAACATCAGAATGATACAACACAAATTAGTTTATTTTCCCATTTTCCTATATTCCCTTTTCTCCTCCTGTGAAACCAAAATTCTTGAGTATTGTTCCCTTTACTTGTCCTTTTGCCCAAGAAGCAATCATCAAGTGTAGGTATGACACTGAATCTACAAGCAAGTTGACCATGGAAGAACAGCCAAACCTAGTTCTGTCCTCACCTGATATCCATGCAGTTTTACAGGTTCATGCAAGCTTTAGAAACATAGAATTGTTCAAGAAGGAACTGCAGATGCTGGAAAATCGAAGGTACACAAAAAAGCTGGAGAAACTCAGCGGGTGCAGCAGCACCTGTGGCTCAGCACTTCAACTCCCCCTCCCATTCCCCATCCGACCTCTCTGTCCTGGGTCTCCTCCATGGCCAGAGTGAGCAACACCGGAGATTGGAGGAACAGCACCTCATATTCCGTTTGGGGAGTCTGCATCCTGCAGGAATGAACATTGAATTCTCCCAATTTTGTTTGCCCTTGCTGTCTCCTTCCCTTTCTCCTTGTTTCTCCTTGCTGTCTCCTCCTCAGCCCTCGGGCTCCTCCTCCTCCTTTTTCCTTCCTTCTCCCCGCCACCCCCTATCAGTCTGAAGAAGGGTTTTGGCTCGAAACGTTGCCTATTTCCTTCGCTCCATAGATGCTGCTGCACCCGCTGAGTTTCTCCAGCCTTTTTGTGTACCTTAGAAACATAGGAACTTAGAAAATAGGTGCAGGAGTAGGCCATTCGGCCCCGAGCCAGCACTGCCATTCACTATGATTATGGCTGATCATCCAAATTCAGTTCCCCGTTCCTGCTTTTTCCCCATATCCCTTGATTCCATTAGTCCTAAGCACTATATCGAACTCTCTCATGAAAACATCCAGTGAATTGACATCTACTGCCTTCTGTGACAGAGAATTGCACAGATTCACAACTCTCTGGGTGAAAAGGTCTTTCCTCATTTCAGTCCTAAATGGCCTCC
Organism: Leucoraja erinaceus; assembly: GCF_028641065.1. Classification (NCBI taxonomy): domain Eukaryota; kingdom Metazoa; phylum Chordata; class Chondrichthyes; order Rajiformes; family Rajidae; genus Leucoraja; species Leucoraja erinaceus. The sequence continues at coordinate 145,368,379 of NC_073377.1, forward strand.
CCCTTATTCTTAAACAGTGACACCTGGTTCTGGACTGCCCCAACATGGGGAACATTTTTCCTGCATCTAGCCTGTCGATTCCCTTAAGAATTTTATATGTTTCTGTAAGATTCCCTCTCATCCTTCTAAATTCCAGTGAATATAAGCCCAGTCAATCCATTCTTTCATCATATGTCAGTCCCGCCATCCCGGGAATTAACCTGGTGAACCTACGCTGCATTCCCCGAATAGCAAGAATGTCCTTCCTCAGATAGTCTTTAGATAGTGATAAGTCGTAGGAAAGTGAACTGCGTTTCTTGAATCTCACTTACTTCAGAATACAAAGATCAGCTTTTAGTTTCCATTATCGGTTGAGACTCTACCTAACTAGAAATAAACTTGACAACTGCCCATGGGTACAAAATTTACATTAAGTTTATTCAGCTGGCATTCGACCCATTGGTGACATTTTCAAAGTGCCTCATGCTGTGACATCTAAATAAATGACCTTCTGAATTTATCATTGTGACAAAAGCTCACAAAGTGAATGCAGGCAGCCTGAAGGGTGTCGATTTGATTTTGATTTTCTGCCTGCATGCCAATTTCTATATCGCGTATTCAACAAATTGGGTATGTGCTGACTCTTTCATGTAAGTGGCAATCTGAGATTTCTCAATCACAGATCTCACTATATCTGACTGTTGTAAAACGGGAGGCATGAAATATTATTCTAGTCCCCAGCCCTTTTTTGCCCACCAGTCCCTTTTCTGCAGATGGAGCTGGGTGATGGGTGCATGGTCAGCTTTTGCTGCTGTGGGAGCTTCTCTTTGGTTTGTTCAATAAGTAATAGTAGCTATTAGGCCATTTGGTCCATCATGTCTACAATTCTAGGACTAAACGTCATAGCCTCAGAATTAAAGACGTTGTTTTAGGAAGGAGATGAGGAGACATTTCTTTAGTCAGAACGTGGTGAATCTGTGGAATTCATTGCCACAGAAGGCTGTAGAGGCTGTCAGTGGGTATATTTAAGGCAGAGATAGATAGATTCTTGATTAGTACAGGTGTCAGAGGTTATGAGGAAAAGGCAGGAGAATGGGGTTAGGAGGTAGAGATAGATCAGCCATGATTGAATGGCAGAGTAGATTTGATGGGCCAAATGGCCTAATTCTATTCCTCTCACTTATGACCTTATAACATTATTCAATCATGGCTGATCTATCCCACCCTCCTAACCCCATTCTCCTGCCTTCTCCCCATTACCTCTGTTGATGTTTAAGAGCAAAATGCAAGAGGAAACCTCATGTTGTGCTTGCATCTGCCATAAACAAGCAGTTGAAAATACAAGTGGCTGGAGGAACTCAGTGGGCCAGGCAATGTTCTGGGGTGTGATTGGATAGGCAGCATTTTTGGGTTGGGACCCATCATCAGACTGAAGGAGATACGTGCAAAGTTTGAGCTGTGGGTGCAAATGAAACACTAAGGATTTGGTGAGGGTTTAGGGGAACATATTAATGCTAGGTTTGCAGTTCAATTGATGGAAGTTCATGATAAGATGACCAACGGTGCACTGAGGGACTTTCGCAACCAGTTGTGCAGATGGAGAAGGCATTCACTAACTTTGATTCTGGATGCGAGATGTCTTACGGTATTATATGCATGGATTTGGGTGGCATTCCTGGCATTGACTTTGAATGTTGCCTCTAATATAGTCCCACAGCATTTGCTTGGAATATATCATACCTGGTTCAAGATGGAAGAGCCTTTTCCACTTCTGCGCTTCATTTGCCTCGGCCTGCAGTATTTGCTTGAAAATCTGATTGCCTGTTTATGCTGATGTGAAGCCATGGCTTCCAGCAAGTTATGTTCATCTTGGTAATGACTTCCACCTCTACGTTTACCATCAGGCAAGTCTCATTTAGTAATGTGGATTGCCTTTACTTAGCACTAACTATGTGGGACTGGTTCTTGCCAATTCTGAAACTGGTCCAACTGATATTCAGTGAGCCGATAAATAGCACTAAAACAAATGACTGGTGGCAAAATCGATGAATAGGGACAAAAAAAATACAAAGTGTTGGAGTAACTCAGAGTGTTGAGCAGCATCTCTGGAGTTTGCAGGTAGGGGTAGTTTCAGGTTGGGACTTTTCTTCATGTCTCTATAATTATGGATGGGCAGCAGAAATAAGTTCATAAATTCATAAGTCATAGGAACACAATGTGGCCATTCGGCACATCGCATCTATTCCACCATTCAATCACATCTGATCTATTTTCCTCCCTCAACCCCATTAGAAACTTAGAAAATATGTGCAGGAGTAGGCCATTCGGTCCTTCGAGCCAGCACCGCCATTCAATATGATCAAGGCTAAAATCATATCTAAAATCAGTACCCCGTTCCTGATCTTTCCCCATATCCCTTGATTCTAAATCTAAAGCTAAAGCTAACTCTCCCTTGGAAACATCCAGTGAATTGGCCGCCACTGCCTTCTGTGACAGAGAATTGCACAGATTCACAACTCTCTGGGTGAAAACGTTTTTCTACATCTCAACCCTAAATGGCCTACCCCTTATTCTTAAACTGTGACCCCTGGTTCTGGACTCCCCCAACATCAGGAACCGTCTCCTGCTTTCTTCCTGTAACCTTTGACACCCTTACTAATCAAGAAATGTTTGCATGGAGTTAGCAAAGGTTCAAATGGGGATGGATTAATTACACATCATAGTCCTAATAGCTGTTTCCAATGCTGTCCAGTTTAGCCCCCATAGTAAATGGATCAGAATGAGTTTTTCATCTTCAATTCAGCCGCTCTCAGACTAAGCTCTTGTGCTTATCTCTATCTGAGAGTCATACTCTATTTAATAAAAGACCAGTGGTGAGAAATCAAATAACCAGAAGTTAGCAAGGGAATAGAATGTGACTGACGCTGAGAAAAAGGAGCATGGATTGGTCATAAATCTTACATCCTAATGCAATTATTATTCGTAAATGTAATTTAAAATAAATGAAGTGGGAATTGTAGCTCAGAATCTCCAATACAAGGAGGGGTCTGAAATGGATAGGAGTAATGAAAAACACAAATTGGCATTGAGTAGCCACAAGCTACAGGCAGAGCTGGAGAACTGAGAACATAACAAGAAAATACACACTTTCAAGTAAGTCTATTCCAATTGCAAAATGCGTTGAACTGATAGATTTGCATCGTTACAGTGTGAAAGCATACAAAGCAAATAAGTTGGAATACATAAAAACATTATTTTTTTAAATTTCAAATCATTTTTGGAAAATCTCGTAAAGAAAATGAGATGAAATTTAACCTGGCAATGATACAAAAAGATGATGGTAAAAAAAAAATCCAGTGGATATAAAAATAGGGCTTTATTCACACTCACTATCACCATTTTGTATGCCCACTGAGTGTGAATTTCATTTTGAGAGCCGATAAATAAAAAGGGTATAAATGTAATTATTACAGTTTATCAAATTTAGAAGGCAAATCTCCTGATTAGCATCTACTATTTGAGTCTAGTTTATTGTCAGGTATACCGAGGCACAGGGAAAAGCTTTTGTTGCATGCTAACCAGCCAGCGAAAAGATAATACATGATTACAATCGAGCCTTTTACAGCCTACAGATACACTATAAAGGGAATACCATGAATAATTTTAGTGTATGATAAAGCCAGTAAAGTCTGATCAAATGATGAGTCTGAGGGTTTCCAAGGAGGTAGATAGTAGTTCAGGACTGCACTCTAGTTATGGTAAGATGGTTCAGTTGCTTGATGGGAAGAAACTGTCCTTGAATCTGGAGGTGTGCATTTTCACACTTCCATACCTTTTGCCAGATGGGAGAGGAGAGAAGAGGGAGTGGCCAGGGTGCGACTCATCCTTCATTATGCTGCTGGCCTTGCTGAGAACGAATGAAGTCAATAGAAGAGAGGTTGGTTTGTGTGATGGTCTGATCATCCACAATTCTCTGCAATTCTTTGCAGTCTTGGATGGAGCTGTTCCCAAACCAAGGGTGTGACGCACCCCAATACATGCTTTCTACGGCCCATCTGTAGAAAGTGGTGAGAGTTGTTGGGGACATGACAAACTTCCTAAGCCTTCCAAGGAAGTAGAGTCATTGGTGTGCCTACATGGAAAGAAGTGCAGTGATTTAAGAAGATGACTCACCATGATTTCTCAATAGATATTAGGGGTGAACAATAAATTCTGCCCTTGCCGTTGAATTCCAGACCCTAAAAAATTGTATCAATAAAAGAAAAAATAGCACTGGCCATGTACTCTGTAACAAACACATCATCAATGGACAATATTCCCTTGTCTCAGCTGCTGGTTGATATGGGTTCATCTCCTATCATAGTTGCCGTTATAATTTGTCCCATTGCCCAAGTTATTAATATCGATAGCAAATAGCTGAAGGTCCTGCAATGATCCGCAGATTCTGATTCAATCCAGAAATGAGTTTTTCATCCCAATTCTGTTTTCTTTCAGTCACCATCTCACCTCATTGCCAATATATTAGTCCCAAACCCCTGCAGTCTTGCGCTGTAAAGTTTTATCACTTTATTGAATGCTTTCTGAAAATCCAAAAACCCTACCTTAGTGATACCCCTTGAAACAACCTGTTTGTTAAATCTCCAAATAAGCAACAAATAAGTTAATCACCATTTCCTCTTCATAAAATATGTAAATTATTTGCGATTATCTGACCATTTTTTAAATCTCCTGTAATAACTTGGTTATGAGAGGATCGAAGGCTCAGGATGCAGGCTCGAAGGGCCAAATGGCCTCCTGCACCTATTTTCTATGATCACAGCATTTTTCCAATGACATGTGTGAGCTAATTGGCCTTTAGTTTCATGCCTTCTGACTCCCTCCTTACTTGAATAACAATGATGCATCCATAGTTTTCCATTTCACTCCAATATCTATGAAATGTTGTAGTTTACAACCAATGTATTCACTATCTCTGTAGTCATTTGTTTTCAGAACAATTGGTTTTAGGCCAGAAGGTCCAGCGTTATTCAGACTTTAGCTCCATTAGTTACCAGCAGTTTTTCTAATGATAAGGATTGGTTTTAAATTCCTTCTTCCTTATAACCTCTTATTTATCCTTTATTTTGGAGATTAATTTTAGTTTAAACTAAAAAGTCCGAGTATGTGATAATTGCTCGTTTCTAAGCTTCGCCCAGTTTAGTTTCAGTAAAAACACTGAATCAAGCACTTGAAACTAAATTTTATTTTACCAAAAGTGCATCACAGATCACATACTGTACCTATCCCACCATGGGTTTGATCCTCGCACCTGCCTGTTCAAGCCCTTTAGGCCTCGCTCAGACAAAGGCACTCCAGAAGTTCACACAATCCCGAACGTTCTTCCAGAAGATCGACGCTGAGCCTCGTGATCGTGGACTTTTATAAGTCCCGGGACCTCGAGGGGCCGAATCACATGGGGGTGGTCTCTTAATCACCCAATTACAGATATCGATTAACCCCATACATAACAGGCATTTCCCTAACCCAATGATACAACAGTTCTTCTTCTTCTTCTGTCTTATGTCTTTTAGACCTGCAGCTCGGTTGAGGCGAGCCAGGCCAACGTGTCATCGTCCAGGTCAATCAGACCTCGTTCACCATTCGGTGGCCGGTGTTTGGGGCAACTGGTGATGATGTGCTCCACTGTCTGTGTTGGGTCCCCACACTCGCAGCAGGCGCTGTCCACGAGGCCCCACCTTTTCATCGCTACTCCATAGCGTCCGACGCCTGTCCTCAAGCGGTTAAGGGTTGTCCAGTGCTTTCAGGGCAGGTCCTGGCCAGGAACGTCCATGGGGTCATTGATGTAATGGTGTAGCCTAGATGGTTCCGCTGACTTCCACTGGTCTCTCCATCTCGTCTTGACCCTGGCAGCCTTAGAAGTGTCAGCCGGTGTTGTGCAGAGCAGCCCTTGAGCTTACGTGGCAAAGAGGTGCCGTGACTTGAGGCGCACTCATCGTGGTGTCTCTGTGATGATCTGATGGAGGAGGTGGGATTCACTGTGCCTTTCGAGAGGGTGACGTTTCGGGTCAAGACCCTTCTTTTCAGACTGAAGAAGGATCTCGACACGAAACGTCACCCATTCCTTTTCTCCAGGGATGCTGCCGACCCCGCTGAGTTACTCCAGCTTTGTGTCCATCTTCAAATGACATCACGCGCTCCAGAAGGCTGTGCGTATGCATGAAATCGCGCGCGACCTTCGCGGGACCGTCGAGGCTAAACGCGACCACAAGGTCGCGTAATTTGCGTGCCAAGGACACGCAAGTGGGACAGGCCCTTTACACTATCTTTACACCCAGCGGGACAATTGACAATTTTACCAAGTCAATTAGCCTAAAACCCAAACCCAGTACATCTTTGGGGTGTGGGAGGAAACCATAGCACTCGAAGAAAATCCACGCAGATCACGGGGATAAAGTACAAATTCGATACAGGCAGCACCCATGGTCATCATGATCAAGGCAGAAACTCTACCGCTGTGCCTTCGTGCCACCAACCAATAAGGAATAATTGTTAAAAACCTGTCATTCTGTTCCCTGATATTAAATCCCCAGACTCATCTTCTGAGAGAAGAAATTTGAAGTGTTAGCTATGTTTTCATTTTATACATGTGTTGAAGCTCTGCCTGTTTGTACATTACTTCTTATTTTATTCAATCGCTGACTTCTCTCTCTTTAAAATGTGTTAGTCATTTCTTGTTGGTTGCTCAAATTCCCAGTTCTTTGGGCTACAACTTCCCTTCGCAAAACTGCACTGCATGTTAGTTCTCAAATTTCAAACCACACTTAACTCCCTGAGTTAGCCTGGGATATTCTTCTAAAGCAGCTTTTCTTCCTCATCTGAGTGTATTCTTTACATAAAATTATGTAATATATCCTCAAAGCCCAGGAAAGAAGAAGATCGCAAAGAGTGGTGAACATTGCCCAGTAGATCACAGGGAGGTCAGCACTCGTAATCGACCAGGCAATGTTCACCACTTTTGAAGGGAACGACCACACCTTCAAAGGTATCCATAGGGAGTGTGCTTCGAAAATGCAGCCAGCATCATCAGGGACCCACACCACACTGGCCATACTCTTATTTCCCTACTGCCATCGGGAATAAGGTATAGCAGTATGAAAACTGGAATGTCCAGGTTCAGGAGCAGCTTCTTTCCAACAGTCATCAGGCTATTGAGCACTACAAACCCCAAATAAATTCCGAACCTGTGTATACCAGGATAAGGATGATGACGATTTACTCTGGTGTGTTAAATGCATGTCTTTTTGTAAAGTATGATCTGAGAATAATTTAAATATTGTAAATATGTCGATAAACCTCTTCTTTAAAAATAAATCATCATTGAAATATGAGCACCACAATAATACAAGCATTCGACAATAGACAATAGGTGTGTGAGCAGGCCATTTGGCCCTTCGAGCCAGCACGATCATTCATGGTGATCATGGCTGATCATCCACAATCAGTTCCTGCCTTCTCCCCATATCCCCATGACTACGCTATCTTTAAGAACCCTATCTAGATCTCTCTTAAAAGTATCCAGAGAACCGTCCCCCACCGCCCTCTGATGCAGAGAATTCCACAGACTCACAACTCTCTGTGTGAACAAGTGTTTCCTCATCTCTGTTCTAAATGGCTTACCCCTTATTCTTAAACAGTGGCCCCTGGTTCTGGACTCCCCCAACATCGGGAACATGTTACCTGCCTCTAGCGTGCTCAAAACCTTAATAATCTTATACGTTTTGAATGCACCATGACAGACACCGAACAGCGCTATGCCCAGATCGAGAAGGAGCTGCTAGCTCTAGTCTTGGCATGCTCAAAATTTAAGGTTTCATCTTTGGGAACACATTCGCAGTCGAGACCGACCATCAACCACTCGTAACCATCCTGAACAAACCCATCCATGCGGCACCTGCACGTTTGCAGCGCATGATGATGCAGCTCCAGCGTTTCGACTTCAGAATCGTCTACAAAAAAGGAAAGGACATGCTCGTTTCCGACACTCTCTCACGTGCACCATGAGCATCTAGTGAATGACATCCCTATGAATGTGGTGAGCTTACAGTTCTCAAGGTTGACTTTGTTCCCACGGAACGCCTGCGTCGCCTGGCTGAACACACAACCACTGACGACACTCTTCAACTGCTCTCATTTATTATCAAAAGAGGCTGGCCAGATAAACAATCCAGCACACCACTGGAGGTGTAACCATTTTCCTAGTCCGTGATGAGTTTGTAATACAAGACGGTGTCATTGCCAAAGGTCACAAAGTCGTGATCCCATCATCCTTACAAGACGAATACTATAAAGAAGTACACAACAGTTACCCAGGCACCGAGGCCACGCTGGCTCACACACAGAGCATGTTCTACTGGCCTGTGATGTCCAAGTACATACGGGACAGAACAGCATCCTGCCCCATCTGCAACAGTTTGGCACCACACTAACAGAGGCAGCCTCTGCTACAACAACCTCCACCAGCACTGCCATGAACATCTCTGGCAGCGGACATTTTCAAATGGCACGGTAAACACTACCTAGTCCTAGTCGACTCCTGCTCCAACTGGTTCGAACTCGACTTACTGCCCACCATCACACCAGCAACCACTTTTCTGTGTTCGGCACACCAGTCTGCCTGCAAACTGACAACGAAAGACAATTCACCAGCCACGAATTTCAACACTTTGACAAACGATGGAACTTTCACCATGTCACAAGCAGCCCTGAATACCCCCAATCCAACGGGCTCGCTGGAAGTGCCCACAGGAGCGCAAAACAACTAATGTAATGCTCGCACCTGGCCAAGTCTGATGTATACCTCGACCTCTTAAACCTTAGAAACATTTCCAGGGACGGGGTCCTGGGTTCACCAGCTCAACACCTGATGTCTCGGACAACACGACCTCCACTACTGGTTACCCAGCAACAGCGAAGCCACAAGTGTTTAAACCCGCTGCGGTCCAGAAACACAACATTCAGAAGCGCTCCTATGACAAGTCCAGCAAACTACTGAAGCCGCTACTACAGGGTCAAGTAGTCTGTTTGCAGACTGCTGTGGGACATACCCATGTGGGTTTCATTGTCGGCCTGTCTAAGGAACCCCACTCTTACCTTATTAACGCCGATGGTGTCCTGTACAGATGAAGTCGCCAGCATTTGCTGCTTGTGAACGAACCGCGACCACCTCCAGCTGATCCATATGCTCCACCCCTGCCAATTAGACCCTCTACTGCTCCTGCTATCACTAGTCCCAGTGTGCACTCTCCACCTCGGTCGGCTACCCCATCTATCAACGTTACCACTCCCGGATGCTCACTCCAACAGTCGCTTCAAGTGTCCCCAGCTACTTTCTCCTTTTCGTGTTCACCGCCTCCCTTCCCCACTATGTTTCCTAGTACAGAGGGAGAGGGGTTTGTCCGCACGCATTCGGGTTGGATTAGTGACGGCCTGACAGATATGGCGAGTACGTTTACTTCCGTGTGTTTAAAATGTGCCTAACAATCTTTTCTCTTTACGGGGAAGGATGTAGATTGGTTACTGCATGTGAACCAATCAGAGTAGTGTAGCATCACTAACTCCACCTTACTGTACACTTTATATTAACACCCATTTCCTACATTAAGTAGTCTTGGAAGCGGTAGTGATAAACTATCAACATACTGTACCACACTACTATATGTTATGATTAAAGATGATTTAAACTTCAGACCTGTGTCTATTAAGTCATTTACACTGAGCATGGTTTTGCCAGCTGTCTAGATTTTTCCACTGATTAATGGGTGAGCCTTCATTTTCTTCACAGACACAGTAACATTAGGTCACACACTGCAGGGCCACATCTTTAGAGATTGAGACCTTCCATGGCAGTAAGTTGATTATTAGACTGTCTGCAAAACGTAAGACCATTGTCACGTGGTGTGTTAATGAAGATCACAAGGTGAATTGCAACTGGCAGCAATTTCAAATTTTTTTCTTGGGCAGCCACGTTATTTTGTCAAATACAACAGCCTGTTTGAAGGGCCCACACATAGCAATATGCGTTTCCAGATATATATGTGGGAGGGATGATAGTCAAGAAGGATGGAAGAATGGAATTGATGCAAATATGTTCATGAAAGCTCTCAGGAAACACATACCATCTCTCTAAAGAGACACAAAATGCTGGAGTAACTCAGAGGGACAGGCAGCATCTCTGGAGAGAAGAAATGGGTGACGTTTTGGGTCGAGAGCCTGCTTCAGACATCTGCTGTTTGGCTGAGTTACTCCAGAATTTTGTATCTATCTTTAAACCAGCATCTGTAGTTCCTTCTCCCCATCTCCCTATATGTTCCCCTGTGCATCTCACCCAATGCTGTTCTCGTTTTTGTCATCTCTTAGTTCACACACACCTTTGAATTACAACAGCACAATAAATGTTTAATTTTAAATCAAAGACACGTGAGTGACTATGTGAAGAGCCCGCCAGCCCGCATGCGCGTCTATACGTCGAGGCATGGCGCGGGATTCGGAGCAGATCGAAACTGCTCCCGCGGGAGCTCCAGAAACTAGCTGTATGGCAAGCGTGGGGCTGAAGATGTGGTCAGACATGGTCAGCAATGGAACTTTGCTGAAGCTCCAACAAGCAGGTCGATCTGGGCTCAGAGACGCTGGCATGTAAGGTCTCTTTACTAACCTCCGTAAAACTCCGAAATAGAGCAGTCTGTCACCCCGGGTTTGGATTTACTGGCAGCATGGTCTGGATTATATGTTATGAGCGAAAAAACAAACAAATAAATAAATAAATAAACCTCCGTGGCAAGAGAAGCCAAAATATCCGTCCGTATGATCAATAGATGAAACGATGGTTATCCAAGTGGAAACAGAGATATCTCACAGAGGATGTGTAGTCTGCCCAAGAACAAGATGGGTATATTTCTAATATTTTCTCAAGGTTGAAGAAAAGTGGAGCATGCCATATCAGGTTAGGATTTGGTTAGTCTGATCATGTGTTTGGTTAACCAGTTTAAGATGGATAATTGTCTTTCAGCAATTTAGCTGATTCAGAGGATTTAGGGCCTCAGTCGATCTTGATGATGCATACTTTTCCATATCTATACACGAGAGGCACAGATATATTTGGTGTTTTTGATGACAAAGCCAGTGGTGGAAAGTTTAGGCTCTACCTAGTGGTTGTTTTCAGGTCTAGGCTGTTTACAAAGATTCTAAAGCTAATTCTGCCCTACTCAGATCAAAAGGGCATTGTGCCATGGAGTCTATAGACTACATGCTTTTGTAGCTGATAAGACTCAGGGGTTTTATCAGTAGATGCCTCTTTCGATATTTAAGATGAGGTGACATGAATTTTAATATTGCCAATTTGGCCTACTCATTCAGGATGTCCATTGTAAAAGGCGGCTGAAAGAAGCTCCTATTTACTCAAAGTCACGAGTGATGGCTAGTTCAGCCTATTTCTCGTGCAGCTAGCTCTGCACGGTTGTATGAGAATTTCGTGAAAATGACACGTGAGCTACTTTTAAACAGAAGTAGCAGAGGTTTGTGTTTCTTTCAGTTTGGGCTTAGAGAAGCGATTATGTTATAGCACAATTGACACTGCTTGTGCTGCTTTGTCATTCCCTCTAGTACCATGTGGGACAATAAATCATTGGTTATTCTCCCACTGTTGACTAACGTTATGCAAGGTGTCTTTTATATGAACACTCTAAACCCTAGACTTATAGTAGTGTGGAATGTGTATCGGTAAATTATTATGCAGATATTCATCTACTGGATTCCTAATGGGAGCAGTATCTTTTAAGTTGATTATGCTTTTAGCAACTGATTTCAGCACAAAGAACACAGTCTTTACTCAATCTCCGGCTTGGTCTCTGGGTCATTACTGACATAAGGGTAGCTTGTTATGGGAATTATCTCATAAAGCAAAATGGTCACAGTTGGGTATAATTTGGAGTTGACAGCATACCCACCAGATAGGAGATTGGGGGTGTTATTATATATACAGGTACACTGAGCTTGCTAGTACCTATGAGATGAAGGATAGTTTCTTCATTGTTATTTAATTGTTTTCTCAAGAGATTGCTGGTGCAGACCATCTCAACATGAATAGAGTGTAAGCAGCTAATAGTGGGTGTGAATTCAAATAATTTCAAGTCTCACTCTTCCAAGAGGGCTGGCTCATTAGCAGCCAATAGAATGGATATTCCCATTTGATCATCTTTTTGCAACAGCAGGAGGCTTACATAGTGCACTTTCAGAAGTTATAACATTTGGTTAAATATGCCTGGATGATTGCTGATAGAATTCTGAACGGTGTTGCATGAGTTATTGTCTAACTCAAAGCTAATTGGGACTGCGGACCGATTAAGGGCAATGGACATGTATGCAAGTATGTTAATAACCCATGCCTTTTCTACCATTTATAGTTTCTCTGTATAAGTGTTTCACACACAGATCGGTTTATTGCATGAAACCACAGAGCTTCGAAGGCTTCACGTAGTCACTCACGTGACTTCGATATAAAATAGAAAGATTAAACGATAAGTTACCATTTGAAGTTTGATCTTTATTGTATGAGAAGTTGAAGTGAGGGATTACGTGACCTCCACTCCCAACCCTGAATCTCATAAAGATCATTCAGTAAGTCAAGAGTTATTAATCTTTCTATAGTTTAAGTTCGTGCAAGTGGTCTGTGGTTTCATACAGTTGCTCTGAAGATTGACGCACATACGGGCTGGCGGGCTCTTCACGTATTCCCTCACTTCAACTTCTCATAAAGTAAAAATCAAACTTCAAACGGTAAGTTCTCGTTTAATCTTTCTATTTGTGTAGATACTCCACTTACTACATCCTTCTCCCTGCTGCTGCCATTGCTTAGAATTGCAAAGCAAAATTCAATAATGTTCATATACTTCTTGGTAAATTGGTTGAAGTTGATATAAATGTCATGGCAATTAGTATTTTCCTCAATTTTATCATATATGAGAATCCTTTTTTTTGGCAAAAACCATTAAATCCACAAATAAACACAATCAGATGAGCAGCTGAGAGGATCAGAGCTGTTTATATTTTATATATATTGCAAACATCCCACCTGTATAATAGAAATAGAAGTGAGATCAAAAACTGGTAGCAGATTGGCACAGCTGGTGCTTCATAGTTCAGCACCCTGGGTTTCCATTCCCCTTATGATCTTGTACACCTCAATAAGATCACCCCTCAACTTCCTCCACTCCAAGGAAGATAGCCCCAGCCTATCCAACCTCTCCTTAAAACTTAAGGCCGTAAGCAAAGGTAAAATTCTGGCGAAACTCTTCTGCATCCTTATCAACTGAATGACATCCTTCCTATCACTGAAGAACTAAAACTGCACACAGTGCTCCAGGTATAGTCTCACCAACCACTCGTGCAGCTCCATCATGTCTAAACTTTTGTTCCCAATAGCCTTCCCAATGAAGGCAAGTAAGCCAAACACCTTCTTCATCACACTGCCCAACTGACTTGCCAATTTCAGGGAAGCTTGCCCCTGTACTCCATACCATCCATACCAGGCCTTCTTCATGAGTATGGCGTGCACAGCCTCAAGTTGTAGGACAACTTGTTCTATTTGCTCTTATTTGATTGTGCACGCCAGGTTGATTACATTTGTCGAAAGAGGGCGGACCATGTGAAGTTTGCCATCTCTCACCATACCATACCAGGTCATTGGCGATGTCCTTATTCTTTAGGAAATGGGGGTTCCCCTCTTCCATTATAGATGAGGCTCTCACTAAGGTCTCCTCGATATCCCGCAGCTATGCTCTTGCTCCCCCTCCCCCCATTTGTAACAAGGATAGAGTCCCCCTTGTTCTCACCTTCCACCCCATCAGCCGTCGCATACAGCATATAATCCTCCAACATTTTTGCTAACTCCAACGGGATCGCACTACTGGCCACATCTTCCCATATCCACCCCTTTCTGCTTTCCACAGAGACCTTTCCCACCGCAACTCCCTGGTCAAGTCGTCCCTTCCCACCAAACCATCCCCTCCCCAAGTACTTTCCCCTGCAACCACAGGAGATGCAACACCTGTCCCTTTACCTCCCCCCTCAACTTCACCCAAGGACCCCGACAGTTCTTTCAGGTGAGACAGAGGTTCACTTGCACCTCCTCCAACCTCATCTATTGTATCCGCTGTACCAGGTGTCAACTCCTGTACATCAGCGAGACCAAGCACAGGCTCGGTGATCATTTCGCTGAACACCTCCGCTCAGTCTGCCTTAACCTACCTGATCTCCTGGTTGTGCAGCACTTTAACTCCCCTTCCCATTCCCAATCTGACCTTTCTGTCCTGGGCCTCATCCATTGGCAGTGAGGCCCAGCGTAAATTGGAGGAACAGCACCTCATATTTTGCTTGGGTAGCTTGCACCCTAGTGGTGTGAGCAATGACTTCTCTAACTTCAAGTAGCCCTTGCTCTCCCTCTCTCTCCATCCCCTCCCCTTTCCCTGTTCTCCCACCAGTCTTACTGGCTGTGACTACATTTTATCTCTGTCCTGCCCACTCCCCTGACATCAGCCTGAAGAAGGGTCTCGACTCAAAACTTCACCCATTCCTTCTCTCCACAGATGTTGCCTGTCCCGCTGAGTTACGCCAGCATTTTGCACCTACCCCGGTACTCCCAGATCTCTCTGTTCTACAATACTCTACAGACCTCTACTATTTATTGTGTCAGTCATGTCCTGGTTTGACATACCAAATTGCAACACTCAAAGTGCAATATCCTAAAAATATGCGACTAGGTGAGTCATTTGGCCACTCCTAATTTTTCCGAGGGTTTAGCAACGTGTTAGATCTGGGGGAGAGTTGACAGAAATGTGGGGAGAACGAAATGGGTTACTGTGGAATCAGTGTAAAGGAAAGGTGGTAAATATTGATGGTCAGCGTGGACTCGATGGGTTTGCACTATATCTCTCTATGACTTTGCTCCTTCTCAAAATGTATTATACAAATACTTCCATATGTACTGGAACAAGAAACAACATTTACTTCAAATGAGTTTATTGATCTAGATGACTCATTTATTCTCCTCAAAACACTTGAAGCTGGCTCATTTGCTTCAAAGAACTGTGTCTGACTAGTTTCTCTCGTTTCCCTTTCCCGTGACTTTCAGTCTGAAGAAGCGCCTCCATCCGAAACGTCACCCATTCCTTTTCTCCAGAGATGCTGCCTGTCCCGCTGAGTTACTCCTGCCTGTCCCGCTGAGTTACTCCAGCATTTTTGTGTCTGTCTTGTGTCTGACTAGTAATGCTTGATTAGATATTCAATCCCAACAAAAACGTAAGATTGGAGACATCTGCTCTCAACATGACGCTTTTGATTCTGATGTGTCCTCTTTCTTCAATAAATTAGTTTCGCTACAACCCCGCATGCCCACTTCATTTATGAGTGGAGCCCTGAACCATTTTTCCTCTGCTACCTGCAGTTATACACTTGCTCCCCCCCCCCCCCCCCACCTCCAAGACAGAACAAAGATAGATGTCCCTCTCCTTAAATCTCACCCCACCAGTCTCTGCATCGAACAAATGATTTTCTGACATTTCCACCACCTTCAATATGATACCACCACCAGTCATATCATTCCATCCACACCCATTTTATCCCTCCTTGGCTCCAATCCCACCCCACCCTCCCTACTTTCCCCTGCCGATGTACCACCAATACCTACATCTCCTCTTTCACTTCCATTCTCAGACCCTTCCAGACCTTCCTGGAGAGGTAGCGTTTACGAGCATCTCTTCCAATCTTGTCTATTACATTCAGTACTCCCAATGTGGCCTCATGTAGATCAGTGAGGCCAAGCATAGGCAGGTGACTGCCTCACCGAACACTTCCCTGCTGCCAGCCAATGCCAGTTGGAGTTCCCGGTTGCTAGTCATTTTAATTCTCTTTCCCATTTCCTTTCTGTCCTTGACCTCATTCAATTCCACACTCAGCCCACACGCAAACTGGAAGAACAGCACCTCATATTCTGCTATGGTAGCCTACAACCCAATGGCATGAACACTGAAGTTTCGAATCTTGGTTAACTGTACCCACCCCGGCTATTCATCTGCCCAGTTCCCCCTCGCACACCTTTCTTTCCATTGTCCCCAACATCTAGTTCCTTTCTCTTCATGCTTCCACTGTAATCCAGTTTAGTTTAGTTTAGTCTAGTGCAAAAACAGGCCTTTCGGCCCACCAAGTCCGCACCGACCAGCGATCCCTGCACACTAACACTATCCTACACACACTAGGGACAATTTACACTATCCTATCCTACACACTCTAGGGACAATTTGCACTATCCTACTCTACACACACTAGGGACAATTTACATTTACAGTGCATTGAGAAAGTGTTCAGACCCCTTCACTTTTTCCACATTTTGGTACATTACAGCCTTATTCTAAAATTGATTATAGTAATTTTTTTAATCATCAAACTACACACAATACCTCATAACATAAAAGCGAAAACAGGTGTTTAGAAATTTTTGCAAAGTAATTAAAAAGAAATAACTGAAATATCACATTTACATAAGTATTCAGACCCTTTGCTGTGACTCAAAATTGAGCTTCGGTGCATCCTGTTTCCATTGATTATCCTTGAGATGTTTCTACAACTTGATTGGAGTCCACAAGTAGTAAATTAAATTGATTGTACATGATTTGGAAAGGCACACACCTGTCTATATAATGTCCCGCAGTTGACTGTGCATGTCAGAGCAAGAACCAAGCCATGAAGACAAAGGGATTGTCTGTAGACCTCCGAGACAGGATTGTGTTGAGACACAGATCTGGGGAAGGGTATAAAACATTTTTTGCAGCATTGCAGGTCCTGAAGAGCACAGTGGCCTCCATCAAACATTTTTTGCAGCATTGCAGGTCCTGAAGAGCACAGTGGCCTCCATCATTCTTAAATAGAAGAACTTTGAAACCATCAGGACTCTTCATAGAGCTGGCCACCTGGCCAAACTGAGCAATCAGGGGAGAAGGGCCTTGTGGAGATGGGAGAAACTTCCAGAAGGACAACTATATCTGCAGCACTCCACCAATCAGGCCTTTATTGTAGAGTGGCCAGACAGAAGCCACTCCTCAGTAAAAGGCACATGACAGCCCACTTGGAGTTTGCCAAAAGGCACCTAAACAAGATTCCCTGGCCTGATGAAACCAAGATTGAACTCTTTGGCCTGAATGCCAAGTGTCACGTCTGGAGGAAACAAGGCACTGCTCAACACCTGGCCAATACCATACCTACGGTGAAGCATGGTGGTGGCAGCATCATGCTGTGGGGATGTTTTTCAGTGGCAGGAACTGGGAGACTAGTCAGGGTTGAGGGAAAGATGAACGGAGCAAAGTACAGAAAGATCCTTGATGAAAACCTGCTCCAGAGCGTTCAGGACCTCAGACTGGGGCAGAGGTTCACCTTCCAACAGGACAACGACCCAAAGCTCACAGCCAAGACAACGCAGGAGTGGCTTTGTGACAAGTCTGTGAATGTCCTTAAGTGGCCCAGCCAGAGCCGGGACTTGAACCAGATCGAATATCTCTGGAGTGACCTGAAAATAGCTGTGCATCAACGCTCCCCATCCAACCTGACAGAGCTTGAGAGGATCTGCAGAGAAGAATGAGAGAAATTACCCAAACACAGGATTGCCAAGCTTGTAGCGTCATACCCAAGAAGACTTGAGGCTGTAATCACTGCCATAGGTGCCTCAATAAAGTACTGAGTAAAGGGTCTGAATACTTATGTAAATGTGATATTACAGTTATTTATTTTTAATTATTTTGCAAAAATTTCTAAACACCTGTTTTCACTTTTTTATTGTGGGCTATTGTGTGTAGATTGCTGATTTAAAAAAAAATAATTTAATCCATTGTAGAATAAGGCTGTAACGTAACTAAATGTGGAAAAAGTGAAAGGGTCTGAATACTTTCTCAATGCACTGTATACCAAGCCAATTAACCTACAAACCTGTAAGAAAGAACAGCAGATGCTGGTTTAAATCGAAGGTAGATGCAAAATGCTGGAGTAACTCAGCGGGTGAGGCAGCATCTCTAGAGGGAAGGAATGGACGATGTTTCCGGTCAAGACCCTCCTTCACATCGTCTGAAGAATGGTCGTGACCCGAAACGTCGCCCATTCCTTCTCTCCAGAGATGCTGCCTCACCCGCTGAGTTACTCCAGCATTTTGTGTCAACCTACAAACCTGTATGTCTTTGGAGTGTGGGAGGAAACCAAAGATCTCGGAGAATACCCAAGCTGTCAAGTCAAGTCAAGTCAAGTCTATTTGTCACATACACATACGAGATGTGCAGTGAAATGAAAGTGGCAATGCTCGCGGACTTTTGTGCAAAAGACAAACAACAAAACAACCAAACAAATTATAAACACAATCATAACACACATATTCTTTTACATAATAAATAATGGAAGGAAAAACGTTCTGTAGAGTTAGTCCCTGGTGAGATAGGCGTTTACAGTCCGAATTGCCTCTGGGAAGAAACTCCTTCTCAACCTCTCCGTTCTCACCGCATGGCAACGGAGGCGTTTGCCTGACCGTAGCAGCTGGAACAGTCCGTTGCAGGGGTGGAAGGGGTCTCCCATGATTTTGTTTGCTCTGGAGTTGCACCTCCTGTTGTATAGTTCCTGCAGGGGGGTGAGTGAAGTTCCCATAGTGCGTTCGGCCGAACGCACTACTCTCTGCAGAGCCTTCTTGTCCTTGGCAGAGCAATTCCCAAAGCAGATGGTAATGTTCCCGGACAAGATGCTTTCCACCGCCGCTGCGTAGAAGCACTGGAGGATCCTCGGAGACACTCTGAATTTCCTCAATTGCCTGAGGTGGTAAAGGTGCTGCCTTGCCTTACTCACGAGTGCTGAGGCGTGTGATGCCCATGTCATATCCTCAGAGATGTGGACTCCCAGATATTTAAAACAGTTCACCCTATCCACAGGATCCCCATTTATCCTCAATGGAGTGTACGTCCTCGGATGATGTGCCCTCCTAAAGTCCATGATCAGCTCCTTCGTTTTTTTGATGTTCAAGAGGAGGCTGTTATCCTGGCACCAGAGTGCTAGATCAGCCACCTCTGCCCGGTAGGCCTTCTCATCGTTGTCTGAGATCAGGCCCACCACCACAGTGTCATCAGCAAACTTAATTATTGAATTGGAGCTGAACCTAGCCACACAGTCATGTGTGTACAGGGAGTACAATAGGGGGCTGAGGATGCAACCCTGGGGCGATCCTGTGCTCAGGGTGAGGGACTCCGATGTATTCCCTCCCATCTTGACTACCTGGGGCCTGGCGGTGAGAAAGTCCAGGACCCAGGCACCCAGGGAGGTGTTGAGCCCCAATTCTGTTAGCTTCCCGGCCAGTCTGGTGGGGACTATCGTGTTGAAGGCTGAACTGTAGTCTATGAACAGCATCCTCACGTAGCCCCCCTTCTGGCTGTCCAGATGGGAGAGAGCGGTGTGCAAGACCTGGGAGACCGCATCGTCCGTGGACCTGTTCGGACGATATGCGAACTGCAACGGGTCCATGTTCCGAGGGAGGAAGGCGCAGATGTGATTCTTCACCAGCCTCTCAAAGCATTTCATGACTACTGAGGTAAGGGCCACCGGACGGTAGTCATTCAGACAGGCTGGGGAGGCATTTTTTGGTACCGGTACAATGATGGATTTTTTGAAGCAGGCAGGGATCACGGACTTGTCCAGGGAGAGGTTGAATAATGTAGTGAGCACTGGAGCTAGCTGCATAGCACAGGACTTGAGTGCTCGCCCCGAGATGCCATCGGGGCCTGCAGCTTTTCTCCTGTTCACCCGTGTCAGTGCCCTCCTCATGTCGTGCTCGGACAGCGAGAATGTGTGCACATTCCTCCCTTCAGCTTCGGTAGCCAGCCTGCTGCCGGTATTGTCAATAGTCGGCAGACCTGGAGTGGTGTTGCCCCTCTCAAAACGAGCGTAAAAAAGGAGTTCAGGTCGTCAGCTAGGGAGGTGCCGGCACATGCGGATGAGGGAGGGGTGCTTCGGTAGTTGGTCACGGGGAGAACGCACAAACTCCTTACAGAAAACACCCTAGTCAGGAGCAAACCCGGGTCTCTGATGTTGCAAGTGCTGTAAGGCAGCAACTCTACCGCTGCGCCACTGTGCTGCCCTTTTATTTTTTTTCTTGCCTTTTCCTGCCTCTGCCACCCAGTTCTTTTCCCCTCTTCCTGCCTCTGTAACCCAGTTCCTATCCTCACCCCCATTCGTTCATTTTTAATCTCTCCCTCGTACAGGTCCCCCATTTCTTTTCCCCGTCCACCTTCCTTTCCACTTCCACATTCCCTTGCCTGTCATCTCTGATCCTACATTTCGCTCCCCATCTTCAATCCATATCAGATTCACATCTACACATAAAGGGAACAAGCTGCCAGAGGAGGTACTTAGAGGCTGGGACTATCCCAATGTTTAAGAAGCAGTTAGAGAGGTACATGGATAGGACAGGTTTGGTAGGATATGGACCAAAAGCGGGCAGGTGGGACTAGCATAGGTGGGTCATGTTGGCTGGTGTGGGCAAGTTGGGCCGAAGGGCCTGTTTCCACACTGTATCACTCTATGACTCTATCTCTCTCCCATCTGACCCATTTGTTAATTACCCCCACCTTACCTGAATCTACCTATCACTTGCCATTTCTTGCCTCACTCCTTCCTTTCTCCGCCAGCTTTCTCCCCTCTATGACATTAGAATGTGGACCCAAAACGTCAGCTGCATATTTCCCTGCATTGATGCTGCCTGACATGTTGAGTTGTTCTGTAGTTTGTATTTTACTCGAAAACTTAAGTTGGTTCCCAGTTTTTCTGTTTATATTTTGAATTTGTTCAGTTAAAGTTAATTGCTGTTGTGCATTGTCTTTTTTACAGGTCGCTGAATGGTTCAGAACTTGTTAATGATGCAAATTAAAACATACAGCATGGAAGTAATCGCTTTGTCTCATTGCCATTAAGTGAACACTGCACAGTAGGAGTGCGTCTTATCAGAGATCACAATCGTTTGCATATTTTTATATACATAACAGCAGGAAATGTTAATTGGCAATAAACACTGAGTTATCCAGTTATTGGAGGTGGATTCAATTAAAGCAAGTGACTGCCGATTTGAATAATTAAAAAAACACCCTTACAATTTCATCTTTTTTTTTGCCGGATTTAATAGCATTAACAGATTTACGACAAAGAAAACATTTTATGCCTGATTTATTTATTTTGTGAGCTTCCGTGTACAAAATAGGTATCTGAAAAGATTAAATATGCCTTACATAAATCTGACAATTTTGTTTAGTTTATTGTCACATGTACCAAGGAGGAGAGATGGAGAGAAAGGGAAAGCAAAGGTTACTTGAAGTTAGAGGAATCAATACTTTTCCACTGGGTTGTAAGTTGCCCAAGCAGAATATGAGGTGCTGTTCCTCCACTTTGCATTTAGCCTCACTGGCAGTGGAGGAGGCCCAGGACAGAAAGGTCAGTGTGGGAATGGGAGGGGGAGTTAAAGTGTTTACAACCGGGAGGTCGGTTATTTGACTGGATGCTTGATAATAAATCAGCCCTTTCCACGTCACTGTGGATGAAGTTGACAAAATCAGGCCAATTGGACTACATGTTTAAAGGTCCTAAAATTAATCCTGAAGAAATAAATAATGTAATCTAATATTTTAATCTGCATCTATGAGTGAATTCAAGCTGAAATGCAGGAAGCTCAGAATCATCATTCATTTAATAGAGCTTCTTTTCTGGCTGCTTATCATTTACTAGAAAATATGGAGTGGGATAATTATAGGAGGAATTCCCATTCTCTTGAACATACAAAGGTTGCTTGTCTAAACCTACAGTCACATACCCCTGCCATCTCAGCAATCTTCCATGTGGTGGCCTGCAACCCTGCATGAAATGGTATGAAACTGCATTTGAATTTGGTGGCCTTGCACCCTGCATGAAATGGTATGAAACTGCACTTGAATTTGGTGGCATTGCACCCTGCTTGAAATGGTATGAAACTGCACTTCAATTTGGTTGTCTTGCACCCTGCTTGAAGTGGTATGAAATTGCACTTGAATTTGGTGGCCTTGCACCTGCTTGAAATGACATTAATGAGCATTAGCATTTGGTGGCCTTGCACTCTGCCTGAAGTGGCATGAATCTGCACTTGAGCTTGGTGGACCTGCACCCTGCTTGAAGTGGTAGGAAATTGCACTTGAGTTTGGTGGCCCTGTACCCTGCTTGAAGTGGTATGAAACTGCAATTGAATTTGTTGGCCTTGCACCCTGCTTGAAGTTGTATGAAACTGCTATTGAATTTGGAGGCCTTGCACCCTGCTTGAAGTGGTAAGAAACTGCAGGGCTGGTAGACTGGCATTTCAGTCACTCAGGCTTTGTGGGCTGGTAGCTCAGTCACTCAGGGCTGGTGGGCTGCCATTGGCAGCTCAGTCACTCAGAGCTGGTGCGCTGGCAGATCAGTCACTCAGGGCTGGTGTGCTGGCAGTTCACTCACAGCTATTCCTTGAAATTCAATTTCAAGCAGAGTGCAGGCCACCAAATTCAATTTCATAGCATTTCAAGCAGAGTGCAGGCCACCAAATTCAATTTCAAGCAAAGTGCAGGCCACCAAATTCAATTTCATAGCATTTTAAGCAGAGTGCAGGCCACCAAATTGCCAAACAACTCTGACTGTCTCCCCTATCCATACCTATCATAATTTTATATATTCCTATTAAGTCTCCCCTCAACCTCCAGCTTTCCGGAGAACATAATCAAAATTTGTTCAAGCTCTCGTTGTAGCTACACCTTCCTTATCCAGTTAGCATTCTGCTAAAGATCAACTTAATACAAATAGTTCATGCCCAAAATAAGGCACCGTAGCGGCACCCAGTGGTGGGGCTGTGAAGTCAGAACCCTCGTCATTGGTTGTCAATGTCACATGACCGCGGGGGTTCATTCACAGGCTTTGTGTTAGTAGTTAGCACTCCTCGCATCGACAGGAGCTGTATCCATTAGGTACACGGTATTATGTGCTTTTGTTTGTGTTTTGTTATTGGAAACCATTTTGCTCAACCTGCCTGGTCTCACTACCTTGGTGGCCCAGCCCATCGTAGAGGTCGTCCGCTGACCATCCCACCTTCGCTAGTTGCACCTGTTGAGCCTGTTACACCTGTAGAGGGGGGGGAGGTGAGGAGGGGGGGGGAGGGGGGGGGGGGAGAAAGGAGGGGGGGGGGGGGGAGGAGGGAGGGATGGGGGGGGGGGGGGGGGGGGGGGGGGGGGAGGGGGGGGAGGGAGGGGGGGGGGGGGGGGGATAGGATCCTGTAGCGGCACCTAGTGGTGGGGCTGGGAAGTCAGAACCTCATCAATGGTCGGCACTATCATGTGACCACAGGGGTTTTTAGTTAGTAGTTAGCGCTCCTCGCATCGACAGGAGCTGTATCCGTTAGCTAGACTAGGTACGCGGTATTACGAGCTTTTGTTTGTGTTTTGTTAATAAAAAACACTTTGCTCAACCTGCCTGGTCTCACTACAGCACAGTTATTAGGGGTGAATTACAAAGCCATGGGAAGGAATAAGCGAAGAAATGCTTTAATGCAAAGAACACATACCAGAAAAATATGGAAGTTTCTCACTATGAATGTCAACGTGTCGGCTTTAGGTAGTTTATACTACCTTAGTTAATAGTCAAAGCATGTAATATATGCAATTAAATGTTTGCAACTGCTTTTTAGCTGAAGCTTGCAGTTTCATGTGAGGAGGTAAATATGCTGCATGAACAGTGATATCCTCAACCCCTCACAATTTTAATTTCAATTGTGACCTCCCAAACGCAAATTGGAGGAACAGCACCTCATATCTTGCTTGGGCAGTTTACAACCCAGCTGTATGAATGTTGAATGAATGTTGTATGTGTATGAATATTGATTTCTTCAGCTTCAAGTAACCCTTGCATCCCCTCTCTCTCTGTCCTTCCCCCAGCCAAGTCGTTGTACCAGCTTCAAAGCCGTCTATTTGAGTCTCATTGTTTGTAACACCTTCTCACCTAGGCCACAGCTATCAACGGCCTTTATCATTGTTACTTTTTTTGCACACCTTTCATTCATTTGTTCCACATCTCTCTACATAACCATCTATATCTCTCGTTTCCCTTTCCCCTGACTCTCAGTCTTAAGAAGGGTCTCGACCCAAAACATCACCTGTTCCTTTTCTCCAGAGATGCTGTCTGACCCGCTGAGTTATTCTAGCTTTTTGTGTCTATCTTCAGAGAAATCACTGTTTATTTCCTTACAATGGATCTGAGAGTGCGATCATCTCCAGTGAGGAGGGTCTGTGTGACCTTCTCTTCAAATGCCTTGGGTTAGACAGTCCGACATTGGTGCCAGTCAGGTATGTGGCAGCAAGGATTTTTTTAAATTTTTTTCCTAGTTCATATAAAGTTTGTATGGCAAAGATAGGATTCCATTTTAAGTGGCCCTTTCTAAATGTACGTAAGCATGACAGGTAAGCTCAGTTCTGTGTGCCGTACAACTTCCTATACATGCAGGACTTTCAGCGGTGGAGTTCAGTGGTGCAGCGGTTGAGCTGCTGCCTTACTGCGCTAGAGACTCGGGTTTGATCCTGACTACGGGTGCTATCTGTATGGAGTTTGTACATTCTCCCCGTGACTGCATTGGGTTTCTCTGGGTGACCCGGTTTCCTCTCACACTCCAAAGACGTATAGGTTTGTAGGTAAATTGGTTTTGCTAACATTGTAAAAAATGTCCCTAGTGTGTAGGACAGTACGAGTTTAGTTTAAAAATAAGGTCCAGCGTTTTTCAGACTTCAGCTCCATTAAGTTATCAAGCAGTTTTTCTAATGATAGGGATTGGTTTTAAATTCCTTCTTCCCTATAACCTCTTATTTATCCTTTATTTTGTAGATTAGTTTTAGTTTAGTTTAGAGATACAGCGCGGAACAGGCCCTTCGGCCCACCGATTCCTCGCCGACCAGTGATTGTATGACTATGACTGACTCTAAAACATGGAACTCTAGAGTAATAAACAGGATGAACGTTTTAGTGTGAGAGAAATGGAGTTCCTGTCAAACTTCCATAAAATGGTGGACCAGCAAAGAAGTCCAGAAGACATTTATCCTTGGGAAGCCATCATCTTTTATTCCTTGAGTTCAGATAAAAATAGATCAATAGATCATAATTAATATGACACTTGATTAGAACTGACTGTTGCATGCATTAGCAGACGAATGCTCAGTTCATCTAAAATTTGCAGTTTAAATGAGGTGAAAGTCAATAGTTCTGAATAAAAATGTATTGCATTGATATGACATTACCCTGTAAGCGTTTATTGAACATTGTAACCAATGGAAATGAAAATAGGCATCTATCAGTTAAAATCTTCTAGGAATATAATTTGTGTGATGCTAATTAACATCAAACAGCAGTTATTCTGCATCTTCGCTCTTCAGAAGACGTTTAGTAAATCCACATTTTGTTTTTGAAGATCAGCGTTTTCATGAAATATCTACACAAACAATACTGATCACAAAATTAGATGTCTAGAATTGAATCATTAATGAACATTGACAGGGTTGATATATCTTTGACATGATTCATGCGTTTGCAAATTACTTTACAATAATTTTTGGTGAAGGATCCTTGACCTAGAATATTGACTGTTCTCTCCCCTCCCCTCCCCTCCCCTCCCCTCCCCTCCCCTCCCCTCCCCTCCCCTCCCCTCCCCCATCAGATGCTGCATGTCCTGAGTATTTCCAGTATTCTCTCTTTATATTACCTTTCTCAAAGAGTGACTGCACCTCGACTCCCTACCAGCCCTTGTAAAGATGCCATCTCAATCCTCAATTTCTTCAACCTCGCTCCCTCAGGATGAGGCCTTCTGGTGCATGGCTTCTGAAATGTCTTCATCATTCTGGCAATGCGGCTTCCCATCTGCCAAGGTAGATGTATTCCTAGCACATCAGCACTGATACGCCCTCTGCCCAGCCAGAAGGCAATGGACTCCTCGCCTTTCACCCCACTAACCTCCCAGTCTGACATTTCCACCACCTCCAATGCAATGCCGCCATCGATCGCTTCCCTGCCTCTCCAATTTCTACCTTCTGGAGTTAGCACTCTGCTGGTCCATTTGCCCCTCCCTGTCCCCTGGCACTTTCCCCTGCAAATAAAGGAGGTGTAACATCTCTCATCACCTTCTCCCTCACCACAATCCAGGAACCTAAACAGCTCTTCTAACCGAGGCAGAGCTTCACCTGTACCTCTTCCAATCAGATCTATTGTGTCTGGTACGTGGTGTGGCCAACTTAAATTGATGCTGGTTCCAAGCATATACGAGGCAACCATTTTACAGAGCATCTGCACTCTATCTGCACCGCCATCTTGAGCTTCAAATTACGTGGCGTTTTTAATTCTCCCTTCAAATCCCAACTTCTGTGAATTCCATCTCCATTGTCACAGAGCATTTGAATTTTACTTCGGAGTCACATGAATGACTACGAGAAGAACCCCGCTAGGACGCATGCATGTCATATCACTACACGCATTACAACAAGTCGCAGCAGGGGGAGGACGTCCCCTTAAGCGGCAGAATTAAAAGCCGACAACAGCAGGTAAGCGACTCTGCGTTTTTCCAATTTACTTTGCAGGAGGAAAAATGGACAGAGTGACCAGAAAGAATGCTGCCAAAAAGCTGCAGGGGGAGAACCGCGGAATTGCGGGCAGCCAGCAGCAACAGCAGCAGCCGACGGCACGGGAATCTCCCGCAGTGGAATCAGCTGTGCCCGACTTTGCTCCCGCACCGGCAAAATCCACTCCTCGGCCGGGCGGGAAGGCGAAGCAAAAGACGCATCATATGCCGGACTCGGACGAGTCTGACTTTGAGCAGCCGCGAGCGGCCAGTGCCCGTGAGCACCGGGGCCGGTTCGAGCGGCTGCAGGATGACGAGCAGCCAGGGAGCGGCCAGTGCCACAGAGCATTGGAGCCGGTTTGACCGGCTGCAGGACGAAGAACAGCCGCGAGCGACCAGTGCCCGTGAGCACCGGGGTCGGTTGGAGCGGTTGCAGTATAGTGAGCAGCCGGGAGCGGCCAGTGCCCGAATGCATTGGAGCCAGTTGGACCGGATGCAGGATGAGGAACAACCGCGAGCGACCAGTGCCCGTGAGCACCGGGGCCGGTTGGAGCGGTTGCAGTATAGTGAGCATCCGGGAGCGGCCAGTGCCCGAATGCATTGGAGCCGGTTGGACCGGCTGCAGGAATTGGAACAGCCGCGAGCGGCCAGTGCCCATGAGCACCGGGGCCGGTTGGAGCGGTTGCTGGAGGACATCCTCCAAAGTGGCAGACTCTGGGAGATGGAGGCTGGCCACAGTGGGCAATCAATAAGCCCCACAGCGGTACCCCTTGTGGGGCTGCATAGTGTCTCTTCCTCCTCGGAGGAGAACATGGAGGAACAGTTCTGGGCTGACCCTGAACAGGGCACAGAACTACATACCCCCAGTAAGCCAGGGGTGAAAGAAAACATGCTGGACATGGTAACCCAGTTCTTCCAGCCGGACCAAACCGGGGCAGACCTTGAGCCTAAGATAGCGGCAAGTATAGATTACATGTCCTTTCATCAATTGCAGACCCAGGCTCTTTCGGACACCATGGCACTGGTAACTGCAAATGTCTACATGTGCCAAGTGTAAACCAGTGCATCTGGAAGCATGTGGGGTCAGGGATTCGAACACAAGATTTGAAAATTCAAAAGGTCCTAAAAGGATTGACGGCGGGCATAACAGCTTTTGCCCGTACGTTGAAGGAGAGAGAAATGACCCAAGACTACCAGGATGCACTGGCTCTACTGTGTAATTCACAGTATGAGTTAAATAACATTCGGAAAAGTGCAATCCAACCACCACTGGATCCCAGATTTGCCGGCCTTTGTAAACCGGGAACCTCCAAACCACCGATTCTTTTGTTTGGAGAGGATTTATCCAAACAAGTCAAGGAACTGGATGAAGAGGCAAAAACGCTGGGGCTAATAAAGGCAGCCACCAAAACATACTTTGGCAAAAAAATTCAGCTCTACGGACCTCCCAGATGGGGAACATACAGCGCAGGGAGCGCAAAAACCAGGGGCACCCAACAACGGTCTTTTTTAGGGCACGGCCCAGGACGACCGCTCTGGAAAATGCGCCAGCCTCAACCCCAACAGCAGACCAGAACAACGGAGCCTCAACATCCAAAGAAGATAACGAGGAAATACCACACCCACCACCGGTAACCATGGAGGTAGGTGGGTCTGATTCCTTAAAAATGAAAGGGAGCACGGAAGTTGGAGGGAGGTTACGATATTATTTGGATGCATGGAATAAGGTAACTCTAGACACTTACATTCTAAGCAGTATCCAGAGTTATACCATAGAATTCATACTAAAACATAACCCTCCAGTACAGCATGCACCAGACCGAACGTTCGTGCTCACAGGCATAGAAAAATCTAAAGCACATACAGAACTCCAATGACTACATAAAAAAGGAGTAATTGAACACACCCAACACGAATCACAGGAATTTGTGTCCAATATCTTTATAAAAAACAAGAAAGATGGTGGTTGCCACATCATCATCGATTTGACAACTTTAAATACATTTGTAAAATACATTCACTTCAAAATGGAAACCTTTGTTACTGCTAAGCAAATAGTTTCAACAGGCTACTATATGGCAAGCAGCGATTTAAAAGATGCTTACTATACAGTACCCATCAGTGGTGACCACAGATGTTATTTGAAATTCAACTGGATGGGACAGCACTGAAAATACAGGGCACTACCAAATGGGCTAACTTCAGCCCCCAGGTTATTCACAAAAATTTTGAAACCAGCCTTGGCGTTACTGCGGAAACAAAAACATATGGTAATGGCATATCTGGATGACATATTTATTGTTAGAAAAACTTTCGAATTGGCTAAACTAGCAGTAACCGCCACGAAACTACTGTTCGAAGAACTGGGGTTCATCATCCATCCAGTTAAGTCTAAATTAACGCCTTCAACTAAAATGGATTACTTGGGGTTCACCATTAACTCGGTTCACATGTCAGTGACTTTGCCGATACAAAAGGCTACAGCCTTGCAAGAGGTTTGCAGCAAAATCATTGACGTCACCAAACCTTCCATTAGACGGGTAGCCAGGATAATTGGGAAAATAGTGGCCGCATTTCCAGCCACACAATTCGGACCTTTACATTATCGGAATTTACTGAGAGCAAAAATTAGAGCACTCAAAATTAATAGGGGCCATTTTGATAGGCCAATGGAGCTACCTACAAAAGCCATTATAGAACTAAAATGGTGGGAACACAACATCAAGTATTGTTCCAACCCACTAATTATCAGCAACCCGTCTATGACACTACAAACTGATGCCAGTGCACTTGGTTGGGGAGCCACCAATTCCATCTCGAGCTGCGGAGGGAGATGGAATGCACAGGAGGCATCATTGTTAAAAACGCGAGGTATAAATTACCTAGAGATGTTAAGTGCATTCCATGACCTTAAGTCATATTGTTCGGGATTAAATCACCAGCATGTTAGACTACAAATTGACAACACCACCGTGGTAGCATATATCAACCATATGGGTGGAAATAAGTCGACATCCTGTGACAAGTTGGCCAACACAATTGGGCAATGGTGCATCCAGAGGAATATTTGGATATCAGCTACCTATTTACCAGGTAAACTAAATTTAGTGGCAGACACAAGATCACGCAAATTCAATGAAAACACGGAATGGATGTTGAATAAAAGTGTATTTGCTGAAATTACAGCACGGTATCGAACACCAGATATCGATCTGTTTGCATCCAGGCTCAATCACCAATTACCAAGTTATGTTTCATGGGAACCAGAACCTGGGGCAGCAGCTACAGATGCATTTTCACTGCATTGGGGGAAATTGTTCATTTATGCATTCCCTCCTTTCTGCCTCATCAGTCGGGTACTAAGGAAAATACAACAGGATTCTGCATCTGGGATTCTTATAGTACCCGATTGGCCTACTCAACCATGGTTCCCGGAGATACTAGACATGGCACTAGAACCATGCATCACAATTCAACATAGACCAAATTTGCTGGTCCATCCAGTAACTCAGGAAAGTCACCCATGTCATAAACATACCAACATTAATTTATAGAGTCTGAAAGCGCCACTACAAGACATGGGACTGACGAACCGAACTATGGACATGATTGCATCGGCCCACAGACAGTCCACCAAAAAACAGTACTTGGTGCACATCAAGAAATGGGGAAAGTACTTTCACGACAATAACCTCCATCACAGATCCAATAATATTCCGTCTGTTCTGGAATTTCTGGCCAGTCTACACTACGATGAGGGGCTCAGATACAGTGCCATCAACTGTGCCAGAAGTGCTCTGTCTAACTACCTGTGGGAAGGAACAGAGCGGCAGTCTGTAGGGACTCACCCCCTGGTAATCAAACTAATGAGGGGCATTTTCAACACAAATCCCAGAAGAACCAGGTACACCCAAATTTGGGACGTGAGTATTGTTTTGACCATGTTGACAAACTGGTCTCCACCAACAGCTCTGTCCCTAGAGCAACTTACTATGAAGATGGTCATGCTGATGGCTTTGGTCACGGCACAAAGGGTCCAGTCTCCACAAAAACTAAGGCTGGACAACTTGACCATTTCATCTGGAAATCTGATTTTTCTAATACATGACTTAATAAAACAGAACAGACCAGGAACAACAGGGCAAATAATAGAATTCAGGGCCTACACAACCGATGACCGCCTCTGTGTAGTAACTCATTACTGCTATACATTGAACATACTAGAATCATCCGAGGGAAAGAAATGGCTCTGTTAATTAGCCACAAACAGCCACATAAAGTAACAGCCCAGACCATCTCGCGATGGCTAAAACAGGTCTTAATGAAGGCAGGAGTAGACACTAACGTTTTTAAATCTCACTCCACCAGGGCTGCAGCTACATCAGCAGCAAAACAACTGGATGTTCCAATGGACCAAATCCTCAAGACTGCAGGATGGTCAACGGAACGAACGTTCCAACGTTTTTATCATAAACCGTTCATAGAACCTGGAACGTTTGCAGAAACACTTTTAAGTTCTGTACTATGATTTACCCACAAATAGGGACTATGATTTGGATTTAATAAAAAAATTTTTTTTTGTTGTATCAAGATTGTATTGATATCTAATACTGTTAACACTATTCTCCCCACAATCAAGGCAGAAGTGAAGCATGGACTTGTTCCACGGCATAAAATCACAGAGCTTTAAAATCTTCACGTAGTCACTCACGTGACTCTGAAGTAAAATAGTAAGATTAAACGAGAACTTATCAGTTTGAAGTTTGATCTTTATTTTATGAGGAGGAACGTTGAGGGAATACGTGCCCTCTGCTCCCACCCTTGATCGTAGTCTGAACTGGTATCTCTTCTCTAATCTTACTATGTTTAGTCATTATAGTTATCTGTGATTTCACACCGCTGCTTTGAAGAATGACACGCATGCGTCCTAGCGGGATTCTTCACGTATTCCCTCAACTTTCCTCCTCATAAAATAAAGATCAAACTTCAAACTGGTAAGTTCTCGTTTAATCTTACTATTCTATTCCCCTTAGATAGCTTACAACCCAATAATGTGAACATTAAATTTGTCCAATTTCATGTAACCTACAACACCAGTCTTCCCCTCCCATAAACACCCACCTGGCTGTCTCGTTTCTTTCTCCCTTTGGCCATTCCTGCCAACCCCTTTCACCTACAACCCTGTGCCCCCTACCTGCTTCCATCTACCATCATCCCATCCCTGACATATGATGAAAGAATGGATCGACTGGGCTTAGATTCACTGGAATTTAGAATGAGAGGGGATCTTACAGAGATATATAAAATTCTTAAAGGACTGGATAGTCTCGGTGCAGGAAAAATGTTCCCGATGTTGGGGGAGTCCAGAACCAAGAGTCACAGTTTAATAATAAGGGTTGGGCCATTTAGGACTGAGTTAAGGAAAAACTTTTTCACTGGATGTTCTCAAGGGAAAGTTAAATATAGCTCTTAGGGCTAACTGAATCAAGGTATATGGGAAGAAAGCAGGAATGGGGTACTGATTTAGGATGATCATCCATGATCATATTTAATGGTGGTGCAGGCTTGAAGGGCCGAATGGCCTACTCCTGCACCTATTTTCTATTTTTCTATGTTTCTCCATATCTGGTTCCATGCATTACATATCAGACTCCATCCCACTCCGCCCCACTCTGCCCCACTATGTACTGCTACACGCAGGTAATCTTTCCTGGACCTCCAAATGCTGCTGCAGGGTCTCACGCAACTTGCATCTTTGCCTCCACAGGTGCTGCTTAATTTTCTAAATTCGCCCAGCTTTCTGTTTTTTGTTTTAGATTCCAACATCTGCAAAGTCCTTTATCCTTATCTTGTTCATAAGTGATAGGAGCAGAATTAGGCAGTTCGACTCATTGAGTCTACTCTGCCATTCAATCATGGCTGATCTATCTCTCCCTCGTAATCCCATTCTCTTGCCTTCTCCTTATAACCCCTGGCACCCATACTAATCAAGAATTAATCTATCTCTGTCTTAAAAATATCCATTGACTTGGCCTCCACAGCTTTCTGTGGCAATGGTTTCCACAGATTCACCACCTTCTGACTAAATAAATTCATCCTCATCTCCTTCCCAAAGGAATGTCCTTTGGTTCTGAGGCTATGACCTCTTGTCCTAGACTCTCCTATTAGTGGAAACATCCTCTCTACAGCCGTTCGACCCAAGACTCTACGAAGAGTCCAATAGAAGAGGAACAGAAAAGAATGTGTTTGAAGCATAATTTCCGAAACATGAGCCCAACTGGTAGACAACGGTAGATTGATGTAAAAATTTAGCATTTGAAGTAAAAAGATCTGGTGTTGAACGGTTTGAGATCATTGTACAGATAAGGAATGAATTGTGGATGTATTTAATGACAAGGTTAAATAGTTTAAATTAGAACCAGTGGACTAGAAATCCACAGAGGATAAATGAACATATGTGCCATAAGAGACAGACATCGGGGACTTCAAGCCACAGGAGATTCGACCGCCCCGAAGCGGGAGTTATAATCGCCCAGACGCGGGAGTTTCTATCGCCACAATGTGGGAGTTTCGATTGCCCCGACTCCGGGGCTTCGACCGCTGGCTGCAATAGTTCAACTGCCCCGACCAAGGGAGAATAGAGAAAAGTGATTGAACTTGATTGCCTTCCATCACAGAGGGAAGTGGGGAATCCACTGTGGTGGATGTTTATGTTAACTTTTATGTAGTTGGGTGTCTTGTTGCTTTTTTTTTAGTATGGCTGTACGGTAATTCAAATTTCACTGTGCCTTAATTTGTACATGTGACAATAAACTGACCTTGAAACCTTGAAACCTTAATATAAAGATGGTCCGTGCCAGCATTTGAATGATATGCTAAATTTTCTTTGAGCAGTGAAGGGAGACTGATGTCAAGGGAAGCAGATTTCCTGGTCATCTGCTGTAAGTTCAGTTTCTCAGGCAAGCCCCTGCAGAAATGTACAGCATACTGTAGGTGCTCAGAGAAAGAAGTCAATAGCTTGAACAAAGTTTGAGGCAGACTACAAACAAGTTGGAAGTGATGAAAGAGATTGAAACTCTTTGTATTGTGCCAGGTCTGGGACTTAGTGGAAGGTTTGAAGATTGAAGATCAATTGTGACCAGGAGAAATAACAGGAAGGCTTAGAGAAAATGAAAACAATGCTTTGAAGAGTGGGCAATTTATCTTCCGCTGATACTATAGGAGAAGGAGCATTTGAGGTTGTAATACATTATGTATGTCGATGGAGAGGGTAAATGGGAACTAAGATATTATTGGACATGTCTGATGGATATTTCGCACCTCACAAGTCTAGTGGATACAAACGAAATGGTTAATATCAGCTTTTGAGTATGGTGCAGTATTGATCAATGGGGAATAGATTTTGTTTCTGTGAAAAATACCCAGGGCTTATGAATATAGCAGAAAGCAGCATTAAAAAAAAAAAACTGTAAACAGAGTAATTGATGCTCCAAATTACGAATTGAAAGGGATTTCCGAGGAGATTTTTCTCTCTGTTGGTCCTCAAGGGCAGTAAAGAGCATAAAATAATGGAGATTTGCTGTGTGAGGTCAGTACTCTCCTGCTGTCTGTGAAATGCACAAATCCCCAATTGAGCGTCGGAAACTATTGTAAATACAGACATATCACTCACATGGTCTGTGTCATCATGTTTTTTTGTCACAGTCTGCCCTCTCCTCATTCTCATCCACTTCACCTCCCGGTACTTTTCCACCGGTCCCTCCTTCTCCTCACCTGCCTGCCTGCCACTCCCCTCTCATCAGCCCAACTCTCCTCAGCTGTTGCACTCAGTTGCCTCTGATCACCTATTATCCGGTATATAGACTCTCCTCACCGTTCACACAGTGCCAGATTGTCTCAGCTTTCATGCAAGACTCTCCAGCGATTTCCCGACTGCCTACACAGATTCGAACCTGCCTGCCCCTGACCATTCCGTCCTGTCGTCTTCCCGGATATCACCTCAGCCTTCTGTCCCCGACCACGGCCTTCATCCCGTACCTCCTGGTTTCTGTCTGCCTCTCTCCTGGGCTGTTTGGTGTATCCCTGCAATGGCTCCTCGACTTCCTGCCTGGCTTCGACTCTCCTTTCATCTGTCCCTCGCTGGTTTGTTTCCATCGTGTGTTGGATTTCCTGGTTACCGGACCTTCCGCTATCCCGACTATGTCTCCTGCCTGCCCCTCTTCGGAACCCTCGTTCTATCCTGAGCCTGTGTGTGAGTACGGTGTACCATTCCTGTGTTTCTACTCTGTGCTGCTATTGGGTCCAAGCTATACCCGTTACAGTTTTTAGTATGATGGTAAGAAAGAATATGGTGCAAGGAACATATAGACAAAGGAAGGAGAGAGAGAGGGAACAAAATGCTGGAGTAACTCAGCGGGGCAGGCAGCATCTCTGGAGAGAAAGAATAGGTGACGTTTCGGGTCAACCCGAAACGTCACCCATTCCTTCTCTACAGCGATGCTGTCTTTCCCACTGAGTTACTCCAGCATTTTGTGTCTATTTTCGGTTCCAATCAGCATCTGCAGTCCCTTCCTACACAGGATGGAAAGTATGTGATTTAGCCCCTTGAGAGTGCTTCACCATTATCATAGCTAACCTATGTCCTAACATCATGATCTACACATGATCCATATCTTTGTTAATTTTTAAAGGATTTCTTTGCTAAACAATCAATCAAACATCAACTGGGCACAAACTCTACACTTCGTATCCAGAAATGTTTGCAAACTTCATGTTTGCAATGCCTGTTTCAACTTTGTTTGAGAAAGTTTGAGCTTGTTTGAGGAACACGCTAAAAAGGAGGCAATCCAAAAAGGGGATAAATCTTTAAATATTACAGATTATCCCAAAAGATTTTATAAATATGTGAAGGGAAAAAGGGTAACCAGGAAGAGAATGGAGCTCTGAGCAATCAAAGTGGTCAACTCTGTGCAGCCACAGGATATAGGCAACGTCCTCAATGGGTATTTCTCCTCTGATTTTATCATAAAGAAAGTCATGAGGACCTGGGAGCTTGGGGCAATCAATGGAGTGTCTTGAAGGCAATCAGTATTATGGTCAAAAAGGTGCTGAAGGTCCTAATGCGTATGAAGGTAAATAAATCTCCCAGGTCTGATCGGATTTGGCTAAGGACACTGTGGGAAGCTGGAAAAGATTTCGCAGATGCCTATTTAAGAAGGGCTTAAGAGAAAAGCCTAGGAACAAAATGTCCACCACTGATTTTCCAGCAATTGATGGTGAGGAAGCTTATTTTAATCTGGACAAAATTTCGAGAGAGTACATGAAACTACCACCGGAAGTTCCCCAAATATGTGGTGCCCCCACAAAGTGAGGTGGCCGATCTCTAATTCACTGGGACTTCCAGGTCGATCAACAGCCCCCTGCAGCCGGGGTTCTGGAACTCGGGCTAAAGTGACAGAACCATTTCCATAGTAGACCTCCGAGTGACTTTGCAGGCCTAGTTCGGCTCTTCGGCTGCCTAAGTGGAGCGTTCTGGTACCGTTGGACTCCTCTCGGAGGCTGTGACCTCTGTTGGTGCGGCAAAACAGATAATTTAGAAAGGCTCTGGAACCAAGGATGCTGGAAAATCCATGGTGTACCTGTACAGGCTAGTACTGAGGGATAAGATCTATGTGCATTTATAAGGACAAGGGCTGATTAGCGATAGTTTTTACGTAGGAGGTCATGTCTCACAAATCTGTTAGAATTTTTGAAGATGTTAGCCAAAAGGGTTGTTGAGGGCAGAGCTGTAGATGTTGTATATATGGACTTCTCCTATTAAATAAGGTTCCACATGGTAGTCTGCTCTGGAAGGTTAGATCGCATGGGATCCAAAGAGAGATAGCTGAATGGATGGAAAATTGGCTCCAATGTACGAAGCAAAGGGTGATGGTGAAAGGTTGTTTTCTGACTGGAATCTTGTGACTAGTGGTGTGCCCTAGGGTATGGTGCTGGGTCCTATTTGCTATTTGTCATCTACTGTATATCAATGTTGTAGATGAGAACGTACAAGGCATGATTAGCAAGTTTACAGATGACACAAAAGTGGGTGATTTTATAGATAGTGAAGATGGTTTTCAAAAATTGCAGCACGATCTTGGCCGGTTGGGCACGTAGTCTGAGGAATGGTTGGTGGAATGTAATACAGAGAAATGCGAGGTGTTGCATTTTAAAAAGTCTACCCAGGCCAGAACCCACACGGTAATTGCAGGGCTCTGGGGAGTGCCATAGAACAGAGGGATCTAGGAGTGCAGGTGCATGGTTCCTTGAAAGGGTGCCACAGGTAGATATGGTGCTCATAAAGGCTTTTGGCAGATTGGCCTTCATAAGTCAGAGTATTGAGTATAGAAGACAGGAGGTCGTGTTGCAGTTGTATAAAACATTGGTGAGGCCAGATTTAGAGCATTAGGTTCAGTTTTGATCACTGTGTTATAGGAAAGATGCGGTCATGCTGGAAAGAGTGCAGATAAAATCTACGAGGCTGGTGCCAAGACTCAAGGGCCTGATCTACAGAGAGAGGTTGAGCAGGCTAGGACTTTATACCTTGGATCGCAGGGGGATGAGGAGTGATCTTATAGAGGTGTATGTCCATGAGAGGAGTTGATAGGGTAAATCCACAGAGTAGGGGAATCAAGAACCAGAGAGCATCGGTTTAGGTGAGATGGCAAAGATTTAATAGGAACCTGAGGGGCATTTTTTCACCCAGATGGTGGTAGGTGTAAAGGAAACTAGACGTTGTCCATAGTCCTTTAGCTAGATCTTTATTTAAACACTAATAACACACGTTCCAGTACTAACCACATCTGGTCTACACACGTACTGGAACCTAACAGGGAGGGAACATGCAGAGACTACAGCTAAACTATAGAATGTGGGAGGGACAATATGCTAATGAGGTAGTTACATATATGGTTGCATGCATAACCATCTACATCCCTTCCCTTAAGATAAATAGCAGCAGCAGGTAATTATACAGACCTGCACATAATAACAATAATAGTCAGAGAACATCTTAAACTAAGCATAATCACCATACCGATCAGGAGCCCGCACAACTCTGCCAGAGCGGGTCCGTACACCACCCTCACCTCATGGACAGTACTGTCAAACGCAACCAGGCCCAGATCCTGGCAGGCCTGATTACTTAGCAGAGGCACACAATCACAGTCCAAAACAAAAAACGATAAATCACGAGATGTCTTTTGCAGCTTGCAGTGGAAAGTTACCCTCCCCACAGGAGTCAGCTCCTCCCCACCGTAAGCTCTCAGCACCGATCGATCAGCAGACAGTTGCTCATTATTCCTTATCTTGTGGAAGAGCTTTGTTGAGATAACAGAAACTTTGGCTCCAGTGTCCAATTTCGCTGTGAAGGTCTTGTTATTGACAGTGACTAGCACCGATGGATCGGGGAGGCGAGTCTGGTTGTGCAGCAGATCGTAAACACTAGCATCCCCCATCGAAATGCTGGAGTCAGACTCGAGGGCGGAATCCTCCTCAGACTGAGAATCAAGGACATTGTCGATCCTTTGGAGATTATTGAGCACCTGGCGAGGTGGCCGAGCCACGTTCCCACGGGAACGGCACATGGACGAGAAATGGTTAAGCTTTCTGCAGTAGTTACAGGCTTTTCCGATAGCAGGACAAGCAGCCTGTGGCAAGTGACCGTATCCACAATTAGAGCACTTTCTGGCACCCTGGGGGCGGGGGACAAACTGGGGGCGAAACTGAGGTCTGGAATTACTGGGTGCCCTTCATGGCACGGACACAGTAGCCACAGCGACGTTGCAGTTCCCAGGACCTCTCTCCCCACTGGCCGGAGCAACGACCTCAGCTAGCCTGCAGGCATGCACAGCTTCATTTAACGTGAGATCAGGTTTCCGCATTAAATCAGTTCGCAGCTTTTGATCAAGCATTCCATTAACTAGTATGTCCCGCGTGAGCACGTCACGTAACTCACCAAAACGACAGCGCTGCGACAGGTGGCGGAGGTCTGCAATGAAACATTCCACCGGCTCCCCAGGCTGCTGCCTGCAGGAGAACAAACGTGTTCGTTCCAAGATACGATTTGAAGGCAGGTCACAGATTTCAGTGAATTTTCTCAGGAGACAGACTGGGTCGTCCGGAGATTCTGCATGCTCGACAACCTGGCCAGCCGCGTCCAGGACTGCTGGATGGTAGTCAAAGTGCCGAGCCCTCCTCATGGCATCCGGACCAGTGAGATTCAGCAGCAAAGATGCTCTGAGAGCAGGAGAGTCATTGTGGTGTGCGATGTTCACATAATGGTTGTAGTCCATTACAAACGTCTCCCATCGCTCCGCGATGTCAGCATCAAAAACTAACGGGGAAGGCTTGCGACACGACGAAGCCATCCTTGCACACACTTACACGACAAATGAATTAAAAAAACCCGATAAACAGAGGCGCAGATTTACACTGGCTGACACCATGTAAAGGAAACTAGACGTTGTCCATAGTCCTTTAGCTAGATCTTTATTTAAACACTAATAACACACGTTCCAGTACTAACCACATCTGGTCTACACACGTACTGGAACCTAACAGGGAGGGAACATGCAGAGACTACAGTTATACTATAGAATGTGGGAGGGACAATATGCTAATGAGGTAGTTACATATATGGTTGCATGCATAACCATCTACAGTAGGTATATGAAATGAGGTGCCAGAGTATCACAATGTTAAAAAAAACATTTGGTCAGATACAAGGATAGGATAAGTTTAGCGGGATATGTGGCAAACACAGGCAGGTGAGTCATGTAGATGGGGCATATTGGTCGGCGTGGATGGGTTGGACTGAAAGGCCTGTTTCCATGCTGTATGACTCAATGATTTAGATGGGCATGTTGGTCGGTGTGGGCAATTTGGGCCAAAAGTCCAGGTATGGCTCACAACAATACCAACGTCCAGGGAATGAGACCATCATGTGACCTTCAATGAGGATGTATATATCTTGTGATATTCACAAGTTTTGTCCCAAATCCATAAGTAAGAGACCTACTGCAGTCAATTCAAGTAGTCTGGCTATTCCAGAAAATAGCAACAGATCTCACAGAGAGTTACCTGTTACTACCCAAGGAATTTGGCATGTGTTAGTGATAATGGACTAATTTTACTCTGTCCATTTTTAGGTTAATGTAGAGATACAGCGCAGAAACAGACCCTTCGTCCCACCGAGTCCGTGCCGACCAGTGATCCCCGCACATTAACACTATCCTAAACAAACTAGAGACAATTTACAATTTCTTTTACCAAAGCCAATTAACCTACAAACCTTTAAGAGAGCTCCCCCTCCACTCCCCCCACTCACCAACGACAACACCACAGTCACAACTGCGGAATCATTTAAGGTCCTTGGAACCATCATCTCCAGGGACCTTAAATGGGAGGCCACCATTGACTCCACAGACAAAAAGGCCCAACAGAGGATGTACTTCCTGCAGCAGCTGAGGAAACACAACCTGTCACAGGCGATGATGGTCCAGTTTTAAACTGCCGTCATAGAGTCTGTCCTCACCTTCTCCATCATGAACTGGTTTGGCTCAGTCACCAAGCATGACATCCGGAGGCTGCAGTGCATCGTTCGATCAGCCGAGAAGGTTGTTGGCTGCAACCAGAAACACCAATGGATAATATTTGGTCGAAGGAACTGCACATGATGGTTTACACCGAAGATAGACACAAAATGCAGTCTGAAGAAAGGTCTTGATCCAATATGTCACTCATTCCTTCTATCCAATGGTGCTGCCTGTCCCGCTGAGTTACTCCAGCTTTTTGTGTCTATCTGAAGGAATTCCTTCATATCTCCTTTGTATTGGTACGTCCTTTAATTCTGAGGCTGTGGCCTCTGGTCATACTATTTAGTCAGAATAATGCATAGGAATGGCATCAGGACACTATCCAGCCAATCTAGTCATTGAGCCCCTGTTGAAGGTGGTGTATGATTGGTGTTACACCCCATAGCGGGCAACCTTGTACTCCTGGATCATCCTGCCCAGCGGATGAACAACGGATGTCCACATGGAAGGGACCATTTGTTCTCCTGAGGAGAATAAGGAGAGATGGCAACTCTGGTGTGAGCTATGAGATCACAGTTCCATGGAATGAATGTTGAAGGAAATAGATGGTTCACAATAGACTCAAAGACTACAAAGGGACTTGGCCAACCTCACTTGTGAGGGGCCCTCTACCCTCTGTGCAGCTGAAGTTGGTACAGCTTTGACCCAGCTCCTCCTCTCACTGCTTTGTCAGGGGCTCTGCCCTTTTGTGTTCCTACCCTCCCCATGTACCTGCTAGGTCTGTTTGGCAGCATACACCAGCTGCTGCTATGGATGCCTCTCAGTGCAGTTCCCAACTCCCTCCTTGACCACCCTCTCTCATCCCCCCTCGCACAACTAACGTATCCAGGTGAGTAGCCATGGTGTGAATTCTCACCATGAGGCCTGGTAGATCTCACTGCTCAGGTTCCCACTAACTCCTACAGGCTCCCCTCATCTGCCGATGCTGCCTTTCACTTGACATCTTGTGGCAAGCATATAATTAGTCAGCGCTCAACAATACAGATACTTAGTCACTTGTTAAGTAATGACAGGACTTTGACACCTCTTGTGTTTTGTTTGATTTGTTGAATTGTAATGGCTCCTGATATTACTGGAGAAAACAAAATGATGGCAGAAACAAACTGACATATGTCTGGAAACTCAAATAATTAAAATGGAGAATGTCTGTTTTGTGGGTTCTGAATGCATTTGATATTGTTCATGTTATCTTATGCATAATGTTTAACAGTTCATAATCAACATTTCATTGTATGTTCATTATTGACAATGTTAGGCCTTGTTGGTTTCTGTTTTTAAATGAAGACATTTTGTTTTGTAGCACGATTGTAATCTTAGTTTATTGTAGTCCTTGCATTTTTGCAGATATTATTGCTATAGTATCATGGTATGACTTTTTTTTAATGTCTTTCTGATTTTATTATTATTATTATTATTATTATTGTTGTTGTTGTGAGATTTTTCTTTATCAGTCACACCCCACATTAATTTTAGTTCCCACCTACAATTGTTGTATTGGGCATGTGTTTTGTGAATTGAGACTGTATGGTGAGTTGTTACTGTGATTGCCTGTGTCAAGAAAAGTAAAGCTGTGTCACCAAGATTGTCAACTCTAAATTCTGAGGGTAATTGAATATATTTTCGATTGAAATGTAAATGACTAAAACATTAAAATAAAAAATAAACAAAGGATTATTAATAATTAAAAGGATTAAGGTAAAGAAAAAAACCTTGAAAAAAATAATAATCTTTCTGTTTACTTCCTAATTCCCAACCCTGCTGAAATCGAACCTATATGTAAATGTGTTCCAAATCTATCAATGTCCAGATCTTCAATATTTGACAAAGCCCAGCTCTAATGCTGTTTCATAGGTCCTGTTCTGATTTGCAAGCAGGAGCTGATCTATTTTGTATTACTAAATGTAGAGATTTGCCATAAAATTGCACCCGAGGGCATTGTCTTGCAGTGTAATTTCCCTTAACTCCCTCTAAGGGGCTATCCCTCCATGACGACCTTATTGGCGAGTTTAGGAGATTCTGCGCTCGTCACAAGCTCGCAGCATGGTCGACAAATGGCCGTAGGTGGTCACTGGTAAGTCTCCTTCATGGACGAGAGGAGTTCCCGCATAGTGGTTACTACTCGCGGCCTCAGGTTGCTCGCGAAATTTGTTTTCAACGTTTAAAAATGTTCTGCGAGCAGAAATTGGTCGGCAAGGAGAAAATCAATACTTTTGCACTCGTAGTGCAGTGGTACTGGTGTCGGCATGTCGTTGTAGGTAGTCAAGTTAGCTGTAGGTAATCTCCTTTGCTGACCGGGCTTTTTAATTGGCTCATTGGGGGGAAAAAAGCGTAAGCACGAGTTTTCAGAACCAAGGAAAACCGACCGGTAATGTTAAATGCCAGCTAAACTTCACAGCTGTGTATCTCTGGCTTATTAAAAGT
Source organism: Leucoraja erinaceus (assembly GCF_028641065.1). NCBI lineage: Eukaryota > Metazoa > Chordata > Chondrichthyes > Rajiformes > Rajidae > Leucoraja > Leucoraja erinaceus. The sequence continues at coordinate 145,411,117 of NC_073377.1, forward strand.
TGTCTGGCTGCTTAAAAATGTCTACATTCCTTCTCCCACCTTCTCACCCCCTCCCCCCCTTCTCTTCCCCCCCACTCTCCCCCCCCCCCCCCCCACTCTCTCCCCCTCCTCCCCCCCCTCCCCCCCCTCCCCCCCTCTCTCTCCCCCCCCCTCTCTCTCTCTCTCTCTCTCTCTCTCTCTCTCTCTTTCTCCCTCCCTCTCTCCCCCCCCCCCTCCCTCTCTCCCCCCCCCCCCTCTCTCCCCAGCCTTTAGCATTGCGTTATAATCACAAATTCAGAAAACTGTACAATAACGTTAAATGATTAACTTTTACTATAAATATGGAATCTTTCTTTGTCTTTGTATCAGGATCGCCTTAATGGAATTCAGAAGGTTACATTGGCAAATTTGCTGTTCTTTAACTAAGATAGCAAACAAAGGCCAGATGTTGCATGGCAGATAATAAGGACTCTATGAGAGAATTGAAAAAGGAACTCCACTAAACAGTGCCAACTAAAAACTTAATTCATTATTGGCATCTATTAAACCTAGTGCAAAGTAGCTGCCGCACTGCCTGCATCAAAGCAATGACTTCACTTGGGAATTAATCCAGTATTTGTGAATTTTTCAAAAAGGTTTGCTACTGCTTTTTAGTTAGAAATTGGATCATGTAACAAAACGTGCTTTTATTAGTAAACTAGACTATGTGGGACCCGTTGAGTCTGGGCCCCCAACTCAATATTCCACCTCTCCACCAATTTATATATTCCACCCATTCACGCATAGCCTCAAACTGCGCAGGCGGGGCTGACGGGTTCCCATTGTGATGCCTCTGATACCCCTTCCTCCCCTCATCCCCCCCACCCCCCCACTCCACACCTTGCCCTTCAACCCCCATGCACTCATTCCCCCCAACCCCCCCCCCCCCCCCCCCCCCCCCCCCCCCCCCATCCACTGTTAGCGGCTCTCCGGCAGCGCAGCCATTCCCTCCCATTGGGTTCCCATAGTGACATAGAACACACAGGTATTACTGCGTAGGTGCAGCTGATGGGCACGACAAATGGAAACGGGATTTATTAAAGCTTAAAATGTGAATAACTCTTAAAATATAACAACAATTTAAATGTCAAAGAGGAGATTTATTCATTCCATTCTTTCTTCTTGCGTCTCTTGTGTTCTGCAGTGGGGGGAGGCTTCAGGCGAGGGCTGGCCGGTTGGGGGAGGGGGGGAAATCCTGCAGCCGGGGGGGGGGGGCGGCTTCAGATGGTGGCCATTCGGGGGGTGGCATTTTGGAGGGCTAGTATGGGTTTTTGTGGGCCGAGGGGCCGTTGGGGGTGGAGGAGCGCTGGCCGTGGCCTGCAGCTACCGTGGTCTGCCTCTCTGGGGGGGGGTGTGTGCGAAGCTAGGCGGATGGGGGGGTGAGGGCGGGGGTGGTGAGCTCTGCAGTTCCTGGCCCTGCTAGCGCCTGGCTCCCTCAATCCCCCCACCCTCACTCCTCACTTCCCCAGGATCTCGAGTTTGCACCAATCGGGCAGACTCCATGCTCCGGGCCGCCTCCTGGACTCACAGTTCACTCACTCATGGCTTCTGGACTCACAGTTCACTCACTCACGGCTTCTGGACTCACAGTTCACTCACTCACGGCTTCTGGACTCACAGTTCACTCACGCACGGCTTCTGGACTCACAGTTCACTCACTCACGGCTTCTGGACTCACAGTTCACTCACGCACGGCTTCTGGACTCACAGTTCACTCACTCACGGCTTCTGGAATCACAGTTCACTCACTCACGGCTTCTGGACTCACAGTTCACTCACGCACGGCTTCTGGACTCACAGTTCACTCACTCACGGCTTCTGGAATCACAGTTCACTCACTCACGGCTTCTGGACTCACAGTTCACTCACTCACGGCTTCTGGACTCACAGTTCACTCACTCATGGCTTCTGGGCTCACAGTTCACTCACTCACGGCTTCTGGAATCACAGTTCACTCACGCACGGCTTCTGGACTCGCTGAACACCTTCGCTCCCTCCGCCTGGACGTACCTGATCTCCCAGTTGCTAAAAACGTTAATTCTCCTTCCCATTCCCAAACAGACCTTTCTGTCCTAGGTCTCCTCCATTCTCAGAGTGAGGTTAAATGCAAATTGGAGGAACAGCAACTCATATTTCACTTGGGCCGTGTACAACCCAGTGGTATGAATATTGATTTTTCTAACCTCAAGTAACCATGGCATTCCTTCTCTCTCCATCCCTTCCCCCACCCAAGTCACACCAGCTTCTTGTTTTCACCCAACAAACAGCTAACAATGGCCTGTTTCCTTTATGCTGGTCAATAGACAATAGACAAATGGCGTAGGAGTAGGCCATTCGGCCCTCCGAGCCAGCACCGCCATTCACAGTCATTATGACTGATCATCCACAATCAGTACCCCGTTCCTGCCTTCTCCCCATATCCCTTGACTCTGCTATCTTTAAAAGCTCTCTCTAACTCTCTTTTGAAAGCATCGAGAGAATTGGCCTCCGCTGCCTTCTGAGGCAGAGAATATCACAGATTCACAATTCTCAGGGTGAAAAAGTTTTTCCTCATCTCCGTTCTAAATGGCCTACCATTTAGAATAAGGGGTCCTTGAATTGAAGCTCCTCATTTCTGCTCTGCAAGTCCTTCTGACTTTCCAAGGGCGGGGACATATAAACCCCACATTATCTCATCTACCAAGTCAGCAGTTGTAAATTACATTACTTTCCCTCCCTTGCATTAAGGACTTCAGGCTTTTGTTTTATTTTACACTGATATATATAGATATTTTTATTTATTGACCCTTTCTTTGGTTTTATTATGTTTTCTATCAAGTACTGTGTTTACAGAACTGCTTATTGTTCAATTTCAGTACATGTGACAATTAAACACTCTTGACTCTTTGTCTCCTATATATTAGTTACTTGAACCGTGCAACTGCTTTGACATTATAGTGAGTGCCATTTAAAGATGAGAGCTCTGACACAATAAGTGCTGGGATGAATCATGAGGTGTGCAATATTGGGCCAATGGTGCTGACTGTTTATTGGCAAGATAGGGCTGCATGAATATGCACAAATATTTCTATACCCATGACAAACTAATCCAGAGTGTGATCGAAACCAGCATGATTCATGTGTGACTCAACTACCTGGTGAACTTTGGCAGGCATAATTAGGAGATATGTGACTTACAAGTTGTAATAAAAATTAACTGTGGATGCTGGTTTATACCATAGATGGAAACAAAATGCTGGAGTAAATTAACAGGACAGGCAGCATCGCTCGAGAAAATGGATAAGCGATACAGGTTTGCGACCATTCCTTAGACAAGTACAAGTTATCCTTTGCAATTTGTATTATGTTCCTAGTACTGAAGAAACACCTTTTCAACACATTTTCTCTGTGCAAATATGGGTTTCTTCCCACAGAATAAATGGAAGAAAGAACTGTACAGCACTGGAATAGGCCTTTACGTCCACAATATCTGTGTCGAACATGATACCAGGTTAAGCTAATCTCCTCTACCCATGTTCCAAAGATATGCAGTTTGGCTAATTGGCTATAGAAAATGACTCCTCAGTTTAGGTGAATGGCCTAAGTACAGTTGAAAAGTAGAGGGATATAAGGAGCGTGGCAATGCCAAATGGTTAATTTGCAGTTTGAGTCGGGAGTCGGTGGGCGGCGCGACTCTCGTCAGCAGCGGCCTCTGCAGTCCGTCTGTCTTTTTATTATTTTTTGTCTCGTTTGAATGTAGTTTTTATTTTTATTTTTTGTGTATGTGTGTGGGTATGTGTGTGGGGGGCAAATTGAACAATTGAGGATTTCTTCCCCCCCCCCCCTTTCCCTTCTCGCCCCCCCTCCCCCCCCCCCCACTTCTCTCTCCCCCCCCCTCTCTCCTCCCCTCCCCCCCCCCCCCCCCCCCCCCCCCCCCCCCCTCCCCCCCCTCCCCCCTTCCCCCCCCCCCCCCTCCCCCCCCCCTCCCCCTCCCCCCCCCTCCCTCCCCCCCCCCCCCCCCCCCCCCTCGCCCCTCTCCCCCCCCTCCCCTCTCTCCCCCCCTTCTCTCTCCTCCATCCCCCCTCTTCTCTCCCCCCCCCCTTCTCGTCTCTCCTCCCCCCCCCTCCCTCTCCCCTCTCCTCCCCTCCCTCTTCTCCCCCCCTCTCTCTTCCCCTCCCCTCCCCCTTCCCTCTCCCCCCCCCCCTCTTCTCTCCCCCCCCCCCCTCTCTCTCTCTCTCCCCTCCCTTCCCTCCCTCCCCATCCCTCTCCTCTCTCTCCTCTTCCTCCCTCTCTCCCCTCTCCTCCCTCTCTTCTCTCCCCCCTCCTCTCCCCCTGCTCTCTCCCTCTCCCCTCCCCCTCCTCCTCCGCTCCTTCCCTCCCCTCTCCCTCTCCTCTCTCTCCCCCCTCTCTCCCCCCCTCCCCCCTCTCCCTTCTCTCTCTCCTTCTCTCCCCCCCCTCTCTCTCCCCCCCCCTCTCCCCACTCCCCCTCCTCTCTCTCTCTCCCCTCCTCCTCTCCTCCTCTCTCCCCCCCCTCTCCTCTCCCCTCCCCCCCTCTCTCTCTCCCCTCCCCTCCCCTCCCCCTCCCTCCCTCCCTCCCCTCTCCCTCCCTCCCCCCTCTCCCTCCCTCTCCCACTCTCCCCCTCCTCGCCCCCTCCTCTCTCCCCCCCTCTCCCCCCTCCCCTCTCTCTCTCTCCCACTGTCCCCTCCCCTCTCCTCTCCCCTCTCTCCCCCCTCCTTTCTCCCCCTCCTCCCTCTCCCCTTCCCCTCTTTATAGAACTCTCTCTCCCCCTCCTCTCCTCTCTCTCGTTCCTTCTCTCTCTCCCTCCTTTCTGTTGTACTCCCCCTCCTTCCCTCCTCCATTGTCTCTCTCCTCCCCCCTCCCCTCCCCCCCCTTCTCCCCTCCTCTCCTCTCCCCTCCCTTCCCTACCTCTCCCCATCTCCTTCCCTCTTCCTTTCCCCCCCCCCCCTCCTCTCCCCCTCCCCTCTCCCCTCCCCCTCTCCTCTCCCCCCTCCTCTCCCTCTCCTCCTCCCCTCCCCTCCCTCCCTCTCCCCTCCTCCCCCTCCCTCTCCTCCCCTCTCCCCCCTCCTCTCTCCCCACTCCTCTCCTCCCCTCTTCCCTCCCTCTCTTCTCTCCCTCCTCCCCCCTCTCCTCCCCCCTCCTCTCCTCCCCCTCCCCTCCTCTCCCCTCTCCTCTCTCCCCTCTCCTCCCCCTCTTCCCTCCTCTCCCTCCTCTCCTCTCCCCTCCCCTCCTCTCCTCTCCTCTCCTCTCTCCTCCCTCTCCCCCTCCTCTCCTCTCTCCTCCCCTCTCTCCCCTCCTCCTCTCTCTCCTCCTCCCTCCCTCCTCCTCTCCCTCCCTCTCCCTCCTCTCCCCTCCCCCCTCCTCCCCTCCTCTCTCCTCTCCCTCCCCCCCCTCTCTCCTCCCTCTCTCTCCCCTCTCCTCTCTCTCTCCTCCCTCTCCTCTCCCCCCCCCTCCCCATTCTCTCTCTACGCCCCTCTCAATATATCTCTCTCTCCCTCTCTCTCCTTCTCTCTCTCTCCTTCTCTCTCTCTCCCCATCCCCCCCTCTCCCCCTCCCTCCCCCTCCCCCTCTCCCCCCCCCCTCCCTCCCCTTACTTCTCTCTCGCTGTCCCTCCTCCCCCTCCCTCATTCTCTCTCTCTCTCCCCCCCTCCCCTCCCCTCTCCCCTCTCTCTCTCTCTCCCTCTCTCCCCCTCTCTCTCCCCTCTCCCCTCTCCTCTCCCTCCCCTCTCCCTCTCTCTCTCTCTCCTCCCCTCTCTCTCCCCCCCTCCCCCTCCCCCTCTCCCTCTCTCCTCCCTCCCTCTCTCTCTCCCCTCCCCCCCTCCCTCTCCCCCCTTCCCCCCCTCCCCCCCCCTCGCAGCCTCCCTCCCCCCTCCTCTCCCCTCTCCTCTCTCTCCCTCTCTCCTCTCTCCTCTCTCTCTCTCCCTCCTCCTCTGTCTTCTTATCTCTCCACCACTCTCTCTCTCCCTCCTCTCTTCCTCCGCCTCTCTCCCTATCTCTCTCTCTCTCCCCTCCTCTCTCCCTCTCTCCCTCCCTCCTCTTTTTCTCTCTCTCTCTCTCTTTCCCTCCCCCTCCCTCTCTCTTCTCCTCTCTCTCCCTCTCTCTCCTCCTCCCCCCCCCTCTCCTCTCTCCCCTCCTCTCCTCCTCCCCTCCCTCCCCCCCTCTCCTCCCCCTCTCTCTCTCTCTCCTCTCCCTCCCTCTCCTCTCCCCTCCCCTCCTCTCCTCCTCCCCTCTCCTCCTCCTCTCTCCTCCCTCCCCTCTCCTCTCCCCCCCTCTCCTCTCCTCCCCTCTCCTCTCCTCTCTCTCTCTCCCTCCTCCTCCCCCCCCCCCCCCCTCCTCTCTCTCCCCTCCTCCCCCTCCCTCTCCTCTCCCCCTCCCCCCTCTCCCTCTCCCCTCTCTCCCTCCCCCTCCCCCTCTCTCCTCCCCCTCTCCCTCCCTCCCTCCCCTCCTCTCTCCTCCCCTCTCTCTCTCTCTCTCTCTCCTCCTCCCTCCTCCTCCCTCCTCTCTCTCTCCTCTCTCTCTGCCACTCTCCCCTCCTCTCTCTCTCTCTCCCCTCCCCCCCTCTCTCTCTCTCCCCTCTCTCTCTCTCCTCTCCTCTCCCCCTCTCTCTCCCTCCCCCCCCCCCCCCTCCTCTCCCCCCTCCCTCCCTCCCCTCCCCTCTCACTCTTACTCTCTCGCTCTCCCCTCTCTCTCCCTCCCTATCTCTCCTCTCCCTCCCCCTCTCTCCCTCTCTCTCCACCCCTCCCTCTCTCCCTCCCCCCCCTCCTCCTCCCTCTCTCCCTCTCTCCCCCCTCTCTCCTCTCCTCTCTCTCCTCTCCCTCTCCTCTCCCCTCCCTCTCCCCCTCCTCTCCTCCTCCTCTCCTCCCTCCTCTCCCCCCCCTCCTCTCCTCCCCTCTCCTCTCCCTCCTCCTCCCTCTCCCTCCCCCTCCTCTCCTCCTCCTCCTCCTCTCCCCCTCTCCCCTCTCCTCTCCTCTCCTCTCTCCTCTCTCCCCTCTCCCCCTCCTCTCTCCCTCTCTCTCCTCTCTCCCTCTCCTCTCCCCCTCTCTCCTCTCTCCTCCCCCTCTCTCCCCTCCTCCCCCTCCCCCTCTCCTCTCCTCCCTCCTCTCCTCTCTCCCTCCTCCTCCTCTCCTCTCCTCTCTCCCCTCTCTCCTCTCTCTCCTCTCTCTCTCCTCTCCCTCTCCCTCTCTCTCCTCTCCTCTCTCCTCCCCCTCTCCTCCCCTCCCTCCCCCCTCTCCCCCTCTGCCCCTCCTCTCTCTCCCCCCCCCTCTCTCTCTCCTCCCTCCCTCTTCTCTCCTCTCCTCTCTCCCCCCCTCCTCCCCTCTCCCTCCCTCTCCCCCCCTCTCTCTCCCCCCTCTCCTTCCCCTCCTCTCTCCCCCCTCTCCTCTCCCTCCCTCCTCTCTCCCCCCCCTCTCTCTCTCCCCCCGTCTCCTCTCCCGTTAAGGAGGAATTCCTTTAACCAGCGGGTAGTTAAAGTGTGGAATTTATTGTCTCTGATGGCTGTGGAGGCCAAGTCATTGGGTATTTTTAAAAGCAGTTTGATAGATTCTTGATTAGTAAGGATGTCAAAGGTTACGGGATAAGGGCAGGAGAATTGTGTTTAGAGGGGCAAATGGATCGCCCATGATTGAATGGCAGAGTAGACTTGATGGGCCGCATGGTCTAATTCTGCTCCTCTGTCTTATGAATGTTTTCCTGGTGGCCTGAACGACCCGGTTCAGTGTTGTTTTAAGATTTATTTTTTTTTAAATAGAGAATACTGAAAATCGTCAGCAGGTCATGAAGATGCTAAGATAGAAAAAGCAGAATAACTCAGCAGATAGATGACCTTCTATAGCACAGGCCTGTTCTGATGCAGACAGGCATGGTTGGTTACTTGAAATTTTTGTATTCAGTGTTAAGTCTGAGGCTTGATGGGAGACGAGGTTTGGTTCCTTGAACTTACGCTGGGCTCTTGTGCAAGTGTAACCAACCAAAAACAGAGAGGTCAGAGTGGGAATTGGATACAAATTAAGGTGACAAAATGTGGAGGAAAGAACTGCAGATGCTGGTTTAAATCGAAGATAGACACAAAATGCTGGAGTAACTCAGCAGGACAGGCAGCATCTCTGGAGAGAAAGCATGGGTGACGTTTCAGGTCGAGACACTTCTTCAGAAAAGGTGACAAGAACTTGGAAGCTTGCAGTCACCCATATTGTCACACAATTTGTGTTTTGGTTTCCATGATGTGAGGAGGCTACTTTATGAGCTTCAAGTTGGAAGCGGTCCGGTGAATCGTTGCCTCCTCCGGAAGGAATATTTGGTTCCCTGCACATGGGACAGGAAGAGTTAAACTTGCGATTTCATGGGGAAGTTACCGAGATAAAGGAAATGGGGGGTTCGTGGGGATGAAAGAGTGGACCAGGATGTCACGGGAGAGGGGTCTCTTCAGAATGCTAAACTAAAAGAGGAGATATGGCTTTAAATTGTGGATTTGTAAACATGCTGAAAAAGAATACAGCTTCCATAATCTGTATCCAACACTGCAACTACAGTGTCTCTCTTGGATACAGAGATACTGGTATCTCTCCTGCATTTATTCTTCCATTTACTAAAGACACAGCCTCCACATGCTGATAAAAAAAAAAAACAACCCACAGAATATTCCAGTGGAAAAGCCATCCTTATCAGCAATGTAAGTGCATGTTGTATTATTAACACACCTATTCATGTTCCAAGGACCTACAAGTACACAATCGCTCTGCAACACTCCTGTCATATCTTCGGTGAAAATAGATAAACAGAGAATGAAACAAGGTTGGGATAAATAAATGTCAGGTCCACATAAAAGGGACGACTTGAATTACATCCAGCCATTGCTCTTAGGCAGTGCAGAGCTAGGGCCAGGAATCATGTCTGTCCCATTGTCTGCAGTCCTGACCTTCATTGGATTCTTAAAACATTGTGCAACCACCAAAAGAATAATGCTACCTACTCTCGTTATGATCATTGCCAGCAGTATTGCTCATTTTCTGCAAGGCTCAATGGGAGGTTCAATAAAATCTGTAGCTGTTGTCAAATAAAACTGGCCTGGCCTACACAAAGTTGGTCTCAATCTCTTAAAGGGGAGGAGCAATATGTCAACAAGAAGCCAGGCAGGGCAGTGAATCTTTGAGCACTGATACTACACAAGATCTTACCGATTCTGATTTTTCACTGGACCACTTGGTGGAGAAATCAAGATATGTATCCAAACAAAGGGGGCCAGGGGGGCTTCCGGCCATTTGGACATAGGGCAATGTTAGTGGAAAGCCCTGAAGATCAATGCCCAGAGTTGAATCCTGAGGATCTGGATGCTAATCTCATGTCTTTGTTGAAAATAGATAAACAGAGAATTCTGCAGCAAGGCTGGGATAACTAAATGGTAGACGCAAAATGCTGGAGTAACTCAGCGGGTGAGGCAGCATCTCTGCAGAGAAGGAATGTGTGATGTTTCGGGTCAAGACCCTTCTGGTCAAAAGAAAAAAAGGAAGTTTAATTGATTCTCATATGTGATCAGTTCAGAATTTTAACATTGGTCTCATCTACTTTCCAACCATTGTAGACACCTGATATCAAACAGAAAATGCTGGAAATGCTCAGCATCTGTGGAAAGAAGTGCAAGGTTAACGTTTCAGGTTGACAAACTATGCCCTTGATCTGAGGTATTAACCATGTTTCTCTTTCCACAGATGCTGCCTGACCTGCTGAACATTTCAAACATGTTCTGCTTCTATTTCAGATGAACAGCATCTGCAGTTGTTTTATTTTCTTTGCCTTGAGCAGAGGCTTAAGATTTCACTCCACAACTGGACAGTGTGCCACTTAGAAATCCACTTTTAGAACATTCTCGGTTTCCTAGTTCATTGTTGGCTGAATCTGTCATAAGGTTATAAAGTCATAAGTGATAGGAGTAGAATTAGGCCATTCGGCCCATCAAGTCTATATCACCATTCAATCCTGGCTGATCTATCTCTCCCTCCTAACCCTATTCTCCAGCCTTCTCCCCATAACCTCTAACAACCGTACTAATCAATAATCCATCTGTCTCTGCCTTATAAATATCCATTGACTTGGCCTCCACAGCCTTGTGTGCCAACGAATTCCACAGATTCACCACCCTCTAACTAAAGGAATTCCTCCTTGTCTCCTTCCTAAAAGGACGTCCTTTAATTCTGAGACTGTGACTTCTAGTTCTGCTAGTGGAAACATCCTCTCTGCAACCATTCTATCCAACCATTTCACTATTCAGTATGTTTCAATGAGGTCCCCCCCTCATTTTTCTGAAGTCCAACGAGTACAGGCCCAGTGCCGACAAACGCTCAGCATACATTACCCTGCTCATTCCTGGGATAATTCTTGTAAACCTCCTCTGGACCCGCTCCACATCCAGCACATCCAATTGTGTGGACACAGCAACCAACTTCCTCACAAAGACAAAGTAATTTTGTAAATTCAGCACTCACACCTCAGTGAAATATAGATTTCTTTTCTTTCAACTTATTTAACCGCTGCCATCACGTTACTTCTGGTTTTCCAGATCACTGCTTGTTAATTAGATTTCCAGCCCAAGATCTATTGCTGAGTGAAACAATATGTAGTCATTACATAGAATATAATGCACCAACAAATGATGCAGTACAATTATAAAGTAACACGTTTGATGCTCCAATATAGTTTCTTACTCAATCTAACAATAATATCATTTGTTTAATAACTTAACAATATAGAAGTGGAAGCTTGCACATGTTGAGGCAATAGAACTAGTGGGCTCCAGCAGGATAGTTAGAAATGGAAACTTCAATGTCAGGTTCCCAGAGACTGAGAACAAGTACAGGTTCCGCAGCAGAGGAGCCAGATAGAAACTCTAAATAGACTATGAGTGAAAGCTAATAGTTTACAATGAAAGCCTTGGTGCATTCACAGGATTGCCAGAAATCCTGGCTGCAAAATTCAAGCATTCACTTTTCATAGGACTGTACAAAAGGCAGAAAGCAGCATTGTGCGGTGTGTAACACCAATAATACAATTGCAGATGCACTATGTCGCTGAGAGCTAATAATAGCCAGTACACTGGGGCAACAACAGAAGCCAGCCAGGATGCTGAGGAATCTGTCACTTTTGATCATCATGGCTGTTGATTCAACATTCTCAATAACCAAAACAAGATTTCTAAGACATCAGACAAGAGGTACGTGCCACTTCTGTGTACGTCCCCATATCCCTTGATTCCCTTAAAACACAAACATATGTTAATTTTGGTTTTGAACATACTCCGTGGCTGAATTTCCATAGCCTTCTACAGTAGAAAATCACAACGTTTCAGTACTCTCTAGGTGAATACTTTTTTTCTTATCCTTTAGTCTTCTCATAGTTCTAGATGCCTCTGCCACTTCTGCCCTTCCAAGTCCTGTAGGAATTTTATGTCATTAATTTGATTCTTGCACATCATTATAAATTCAAGAGAAGACAGGTCCAGTATGTTTTATTTCTCCTCATAAGGCAAGTGGCCCATTTTGGGGAATCATTCTGGTTAACCTATATTACACTTCCTTTATTACACACTAGACTAAGTGGGACCCGTTAGGTCCCATGTTCACACGGGAGAGCTGGTCCCCCAGCGCAATATTCCACCTCTCCACCAATCCAATATTGGTGACTAGTGCCGGGGGGGTCTTTCTGGAGTGCTAGTATGGGTGTTGTGGGATGAAGGGACTGGTTTCCAGAGGGCTAGTATGGACATTGTAGGCCGAATGGATTCTTGGGCAGGCAGCTCAGTCACTGAGGTCTGGTGGGCTGGCAGCTCAGTCACTCAGGGCTAGTGGGCTGGCAGCTCAGTCACGCAGGGATATTCCTTGAATTTTCATTTCAAGCAGAGTGCAGGCCACCACGTTCAATTTCACAGCATTTCAAGCAGAGTGCAGGCCACCACATTCAATTTCATAGCATTTCAGGCAGAGTGCAGGCCACCATATTCAATTTCATGGCATATCAGGCGGAGTGCAGACCACCAAATTCAATTTCACAGCATTTCAGGCAGTGTGCAGGCCATCACATTCAATTTCATAGCATTTCAAGCAGAGTGAGAGCCACCGAATTGCCAAACAACTCATTGCATTGTCATTAAGGGAGAACAAATCATTTATTGCAAGTACATTGCAGACTCACAGTTCAGTTGATTCACAGCTTAGAATGACAGTCGTGGACTCTCCCTCGCGATCTTCCAAATTGACTGACTCACATCCAGGCATCCGGGGTTTTATAGTTCTGCTCTTTTATAGATGCACTCACTAATGGCCTGCATAAATGGAGCTGATATTCTTCCACTCCTACATTGAAAGTCCTACACTCTGTACCATGTGCCTTCCTATTTATTTTCTGCAGTGTATTGTGCACTAGGATACACAGGTCCACCTAAACCACAACATCTTTCAATCCCATGCCATTAAATAAATATTACTCCTTTCTATTTCTCTGACAAAGTGAATGACTTCATATTGCTCTACATCATATTCCACATGCTATGTCCTTACACATTCCCTTTGCTCTCTGTATTCCACTGTAGCCTCTGCCTCTCATTCACAGGCACGCCACTACAATACTTTCCACCATCAACAAACTTTAATATATATTATATATAGTACTTCCATCCAAATTGTTAATAAGACTTGGTGGCTGAGCATATTAATCCCAGTGCCCCGCCCACAATTTATGTTTCCAAATAATAATTATCCATCATTCTGCCTGCTTTGACCTTGAATCAAATCCCCACTCACTGTTTCCTTAATAATAGATTCTAGTATTTTCTTCCAAATTGATGTCAAGCGAACAGATCTATGTGGCCCACTTTCTCTTTTGTTCTTTTTCTTAAATAGTGGTGTTATATTTGCTGCCTAAATTGTGGAGACTATTCTGGAATCTGTAGATGTTTGGAAGATGACAAGATAGAGTGCACGGCAAACACTATTTTCATTGCAGTCTCTTTTAAATGTCTGCTGCACCAGTGATCAGGTCCCATTCATTTCTACCTCTGCTCAGTCCGCCAAAACCTACCTGATCGCCCAGTTGCGAAACATTTTAACTACCCCTCCCATTCCCATGCTGATCTTTCTGTCCTGGGCCTCCTCCAATGACAGTGAGGCCCAGCATAAAATGGAGGAACAGCACCTCATATTTCGCTTGGGCAGCTTACACCCCAGCGGTCTGAATATTGACTTCTCTAACTTCAAGTAGCCCTTGGTTTCACTCTCATTCCATCATCCCCCCCCCCCCCCCATCCCAGTTCTTCAACGAGTCTGACTATCCATCTGATGCCATTGTATCTCTGTCTGCTTCATTGTCACCTTCTTCTAGCTAACAATGGTCTATTTTACATTTTCCTTGATCTGCATCTCTTTTGATCTCTTACACTTCCTTATCTTCCTTCTCTCCCCTGACTCTCAGTCTGTAGAAGGGTATTTCCAGAGATGCTACCTGTCCCATCGAATTGCTCCAGCATTCTGTGTCTATCTTTGGTGTAAACCAGCATCTCCACTTCCTTCCTACATCACTTATACAATACTTCTGTTTAAATAATGTTAATATCTTTAAGTTTCTCAATGAATTTCAATCTGCATATTTCCACTATTTCCTGGAGGATTCTGTTCTCTACCATGAAGACAGGCACAAATATTTGTTTAATTTTTCCTGCCTCTTCTTTTCACAATATATTTTTCCTGTCTTTGTCTGTAAGGGGCCCACATTGACTTTGGCTGATGTACATTCCCTTCACTGTTGCTGCAGAATTCCTCCAGCACTTTGCTTCTTAACTTTAGCTAATCCTTGCCTTTTTATGTACACATAGAAACACTGATGCTGTGTTACTGTATGCAGTTCTCATTTTCCACTTTCACTTTCCCCATCAATATTTTGATCTTCCTTTGGTGAAGTTCAGAATTATTCCACAATCCTTGGGTTTATTCTTTCTTTGGCAATATTACATACTATTTTTAACTTCTCTTGTTAGCCAAAACTGAAGAACTTTTCATGTTTTCAAGAGCCAAGAGTGTTTTATTGTCACGTGCCCCAAAATTGCAACAATGATTTTTTCACTTGCCGCAGCGCAACATACATGTGAACATGTCCTGTATAATTACAGTTATTTAGGTGTACATGCACAGGTCCAAATAATGTTTTCTGTGATAGAGTCTTTAAAAACAGGTCTTTCAGCTCAACCCACCCATGCGGCCAATATGCCCCATCTACACTAGTCCCACCTGCCTGCGTTTGCACCATATCCTTCTAAACCTATCCTATTCATGTACCTGTCCAAATGTTTTTTAAACATTGTGATAGTGCCTCTACTATCTCTTCTTGCAGCTTGTTCCATATACCGACCACCCTTTGAGTAAAAAAGTTGTCCCTCAGGTTCCTATTAAAAAGTTGCCCCTTGGGTTTCTATGAAATCTTTCTCTCCTCACATTAAACCTTTGTTTTTAATATTCCTTCCCATTCCCATACTGACCTTTCTGTCCTGGGTTTCCTCCATTGTCCAAGTGAAGCTAAACGCAAATTGGAGAAACAGCATCTCATATTTTGCTTGGGCAGCTTACAACCCAGCAGTGTGAATATTGATTTCTCAAGTAACTTCAAGTAACCTCAGCATTCCCTCTCTCTCCATCCCTCCCCGACAAAAGTCGCACCAGCTGCTCGTTTTCACCCAACAGCTATCAATGGCCTGTTTCCTTTCTCATTGTTACTTTTTTTGCATATCTTTCATTCACTGTTCTTTATCTCTCTCCATCATTGTCTATAACTCTTGTTTCCCATTCCCCTGACTCAGCCTGAAGAAGGATCTCGACCCGAAATGTCACCCATTCCTTCTCTCCAGAGATGCTGCTTGTCTCACTGAGTTACTCCAGCACTTAAACCTTAAACCTGCCTTTGATGTTTCTTAGCTTCACCAAAAATGAATCTTGATTATTGAACCCTGTTCTTTATCCCCACCTCAATCTAAAATGGCTTCATTCTGGCACTGTGATTCCTGAACATGGGCTCCCCAGACAAGAGAAATATTTTCTCTGCACCCTGCCTCTTGAGCCTTGAAACAAAATTGTAGATTAAACGAGGTCTCTACAGCTGGCCGCTTCAATCCTCTTGGATGTATATCATCAGGATGTTGTGGCTTATTGGCTTTTAGTCTCACTATTTCTCTACAGCATTGTTTTTGCATGTGCGTATTTCTTATTTCTTACTGGTTCGTCATTCTCTAGACCCTTGACTCTCTGGAATTTCTGTGAATTTCTGTGTTTTCTTGCATTCTGTAAATGATTGAAAATTGAACAAAAGCCGATGATGGTAGAAATCCAAAATAAAAAAAGCAGTAAATGTTGTAAACACTCAGCAGGTCAGGCAGCATCAGAGGAAAGAGAAACAATTACTTTTTCAGCTCCTTCTCAGACCTGAAACATCACTTGTTTCTCTGTCCAGAGATGTTAACTAACTAATGGGGGTTTCAACATTTCCTGATTATTATTACACATTTTTCTACCCATTAGCTATCATTTAATGTCTCTTCAATTTTCTAAATTTCCCCTCACTGTAACTCTTCTGATCCCACTTCCTACTAAAGCAATAGCTACATCATCTGTTAGTCCATGCACCAGGATTCCAGCCTGATTCAAGTAAATCCCATCCCAAATTAACTGCTCCATCTTTCCCCAAGACTGGGCCCAGCGCCTCGTTTCACCATTAAAAGTGTGAGCCAGTCATTCAGTTCTTTGATCTGATTAATGCTTATTTACATGAGGCTCAGATAATAATCAAAGATTAGCCATGAAGCTCTGCTCTTTAACATGAAACCTAGCTGTTTCCATCCTTTCTGAAAAAACGGTCTTCTTTGTTCCACCTATGCCATTGGTCGCGACATGAATCTTCCCATGAGCCACAAAACAACTGTACCTTCCCCAGCTCTGGCAACAGGCAGGAAACACCACCTTTGGGGACTCCCACTCACAGCTGCTAAGAACATTCACTATTTCCCTTAACTTTGTCCCTAACTGTCCACGCTTATCACTACATTCATAGATTCATGGAATCATAGAGCAGGATTGGGTGGCATGGTGGTGCAGCGGTATGGCTGTTGCCTTACAGTGCTAGACAACCGAGTTCGATCCCGACTACAGGTGCTCTCTGTACGGAGTTTGTACGTTCTCCCTGTGGCCGCATGGGTTTGTCTCCAGGATGTTCGGTTTCCTCCCACATTCCAAAGACTTACAGGTTGGTAGGTTAATTGGCTTGCTATAAAATGTACAATGTCCCTAGTGTGTGTAGTACAGTGTTAATGTGCGGGGATTGTTGGTCAGTGCGCACCCGGTGGGCCAAAGGGCCTTTTTCTGCGCTGTATCTCTACGCTAAACTAAACGAAATAAACCCTTTGGCCATTGCAACCAATCAAGCACTCATTTGCACCGATAGATGTGCATCTTAAATGGCAAATCTGGATTTTCCTTTAACATGCAGTTGCAAATCAACAGACTCTTGATAAGTCCCAGTTTTCCCATGCTATGCCACTCTCTCTTTTAATTAACAGCTTGAGTAGGTTTAAAACTTCACAAATTGAAAAATAATCTAACTTACAATTGAAAGTTAGCCCAATGGCAAAAATCTCTGTTGAAGATCAGCCATGACCTTTCATTCCATTCGCTGTCAGCTTTCTGCTCTGGCCATAGTCCTTCCACCAAGGTCTACGCCAGCAGAAAGGCCTCTATAGTTTATCTTCTCCCACAACGTTCCCTTAGCTTGACTTGCTCCCTGTAGCCAGGTACTGTGGTGGGTTTGTGCATCTACCCTGCAATCTCTGCTCATGTCTTGCAAGAACACCAAACCTATTGTACTAGTTTGAGGGCTGAGACTGCTGCTTTGTGCCTTGTGGGTGTCTGGATGTAACTCACTTGCCAGGGGATGCTGAGCCTTTGGTTTGCTTTTGTGGTACAGTACTTATGTGGCTGGTTTAGATTTGTTTAGTTTAGTTTAGAGATACAGCGCGGAAACAAGCCCTTCGGCTCACTGAATCTGCACCGACCAGAGATACCCGCACGTTAACACTATCTTACCTAGACACACTAGGAACGATTTTACACTTATAACAAGTCAATTAACCTACAAACCTGTATGTCTTTGGAGTGTGGGAGGAAACAGATCTCGGAAAAAACCAATGCAGTCACGGAGAGAACATACAAGCTCCGTACAGACAGCACCGGTAGTCGGGATTGAACCTGGGTGTCCGTTGCCGCAAGCGCTCTAAGGCAGCAACTCTAGCGCTGTTCCACCACGCTGCCCTACAAACACAGTGGTCCAAAGGGCCCGTACCTGTGCTCTATTGTTCTGTGTTTTATGTTCTCATTCCCTTCCTGCACATTAGGGACAATTAACAGAGGGCCAATTGACATACAAACCCGCGAGTCTTTGGGACGTGGGAGGAAACCGGAGAACCCAGGGGGAAACCCACACGGTCAATACAATACAATACAATACAATACAATACAATACAATACAATACAATACGATGAATTTTTATTTTTCCGTTAGGAACTTTGGTTTATGCAGCCATACAACAAAAATAAAAAAATTTACTTCGGAGTCACGTGAGTGACTACGTGAAGAACCCGTCCAGCACGCATGCGCATCATTGCGTTTACACAGTGCAACAGCGACGAGTGGGAGTACAGGTGCTCCCGCTACAAGCCTGAAGGCCGTTAGGTAAGTACTTACCTTCAGTTTCAAATCACGACTTTGCTCTCGTTTGTTGCTCCAGGGGGAGCAAAGTAGCAGAGGGAAGCAGCCCCCATTCGACTCCAGGGAAGGAGCATTCCATCAGTGGAGGGGGGAGAGGCGGCAACGGGACCGCACACGCTGCGGTCCACAGCAGGGTACTGCGACGATGCCCAGTCCGCTAACAGCTGTCTGACCAACAGCAGCGGACTGGAGGGAAATTCAAAACCGGCCGGAATCTCTGCATACTCCCGACAAAGAGACTCGCTGCCCGAGAACCGCAGATACCGGCCGAAAACGGCAGGCAGCCTCCAGAGCAAGTCAGCAAGCAAACCTCGGGCTGGAGACAGACACAGAAGATGGAACCAGCAAGTGTCTGCTCTCCAAACCTTGAGTAAGGTCATGGAGTATAAAACTCCAGCGAGAATTGCCCCAGGAGCAGGGGCAAGCTCGCCAAGGGAGCATAACACTCCCGCTCCAGTGCTACAGCACTGGTCATCTCCCTTGTCGAGGGATTGACGGCGACCAGAGCTGGGTTGGTCAAGAAGAGGGGTCACTGGCTGAACAACATCGGGACTATGCTTGAGGTACAGGATCAGGAAGAGCTGCTGGGTGTGGCCGCTACGTGGCTTCACCACGAGCGAGATGGCCTTTCAGTCTCACTGACGGCCAGCCTACTACCTGTTTTTCCAAAAAACCTCACCAAGACAGGTAGCCATGAGGCATTGGATTCATCACGCCTCCCCTAAATTGCATTTACTCAAAGTGCCCACCATTATTGGGGGATACATTGAACAGGGCATTTTAAAACCGAAATATCTTAAAATTGCATTTGATACCCTGAAGTCAGCTATCATGTTCGCATGCTCATTCCAGAAGGGCAGGGTAGTATGACAAAGCACCCGTAAGCCTTTTAGGCCAGGGCCCAGAGCGGGCCCCATGGAAAATGCGCCACCCCCCTAACACACCATCCCTACAGACAAGGAACCAGAAACCAAAGAAATGAACACACCACCAAACAACAGTGAAGACAGATAAGTATGGTTCCTACCATCACCTAAAGGTGAAGGGTTTGTACTAACAGAGGGGGACGACTCACACCTGGTTGGGAAGCTATCACTCTTGGTAGTTATATACCAAACAATATTCAAGGGAAATAGAATTAATATCTTGCCACCAGTTCAGCTTGCACCCCAAGGGGTCTACCCTCCCACTAAGAAACATGAGGGTCTAGCTACTGGGAAAGATATACCAGGGGTCATAAGAAATCTCATATGAGCCTTTGGTACCAAAAAACCCCAAGATGGTGAATGTCGCACCATCATTGATTAACCACTTGAGTATTTCACCAGGTATACCCACTTATGGAATTTGTAACTACTACCATGAATTCCAAGGATACTTTATGGTAGACATCGACTTTAAAGATGCATACTATTCAGTACCCTTTTATATAAGATTTCTGATATACCACAATTTACCTGGATGGGGCAACCATGGCGAGCATTGCCACTTTTCATTCGCTGCACATCTCGCATGTGTATGTGACAAATAAACTTGACTTGACTTGATTTGAGTTGACTTATTATTGAATTGGCTTATATGAGCCGAAGCTATTCCAGAATTTCAAACCAGCCCTGACACTTAAGGAACATTTCGTCATGGCATGTCTATATATTAACGACAGACTATCCTTGGATATAGCTATATCAGCTGCATTAGCTACTAACTTATTTTAGCCTGGGCTCTGTCATATTATCCAGATATCTACGACCCCATCCACAACCAGTGCCGGATTTAGATGAAGAGAGGCCCTAAGCTGTTCCACTTGTGAGGCCCCCAACGACCGGACAGCCATGGTGGCTAAATCTCCCACAATTCAAAGCGAGGGAGAAAGTGCCCAGCGCCGACCAGTTGCCGTTGCAGTGCGCATGCGCAGGGCGGCCGATGATGTGCTGGCCGTGGTTGTGCGCATGTGCAAGGCGGCCTGCCGTGCTGGTGGATGAGGAGCGAGCGGAGTCCGGCGGCCCAGACACGGATAGCAGGGGGAGATGGAGAGAGAGAGATAGAGAGGGGGGCCGCCCAAAGTTGAACGGTAGGTGTTCTGCCTTGGCCGGAGGCCTCCCTAGACCTTGAGGCCCATCAATTTTTTTGGGGGGCCCCCTAGAAAGTGGGAGCCCTAAGCTATAGCTTGTTTAGCTTATACATAAATCCGGCACTGTCCACAACATTGTCTATCTGGTATTCATTAATGCTAACAGTTATGGTAATATTTAACCACCTATCAACTACGTGGCAAAAGTTATTTGGGATAGTAGCAGCATTACCAGCTACTGAACATTGTACCTTTCCAATGAGCTCATTGTCGACTTCAGGGGGCACAGCACAGCACCAACTTAGTCCCCCTACATATCAACGGCGAGTGTGTGGAGAGGGTCAACACCTTCCGGTTTCTCGGCGTCCTTATCTCTGCTGATATCTCCTGGACAGACAACACGACAGCGGTCATCAAGAAGGCTCAGCAGCGGCTGCACTTCCTGAGGGTTGGCAGACAGGGAGAGGCTTCAGAGGGTAACTAGGACAGCACAGAAGATCATTGGTTCCCCTCTCCCCTCCCTGATGGATATTTACACCTCCCGCTGCCTTAGCAGGGCAAAGAATATCATCAAGGACAGCTCCCATCCTGCGTTTGGACTGTTCAACCTGCTGCCCTCTGGAAGGCGCTATAGGTGCATCAAATTCAGGACAAATAGGCTTAGGAACAGTTGTTTTCCGATAGTCATAATTACTCTTAATTCACACATGCACTGACTTCACAGCCCAACACCCGGACTTCCATCTATTCTATCCACGTACTGAAATTTGGAACTGTAATGTGTATTGTAACTGTAATTTTTAATATTTTTTTAAAACATTTTTAATATTTAATATAATCTTTAAACATCTGCCTAAGAACACTACCTATTCATCCTTCACCATTTTGCCTTTATAGATATGTATATAGCGCCGCAGAATTGTGCACCTATCCCCCCCACCTCCCCTTTTGTTTTTGTTTTCTGTTTCTTGTTTTTTGTACTAAATTATATGTATGCACTGAGTACGAGCTGC
The DNA here is from genome assembly GCF_028641065.1 of Leucoraja erinaceus. Taxonomy (NCBI): domain Eukaryota; kingdom Metazoa; phylum Chordata; class Chondrichthyes; order Rajiformes; family Rajidae; genus Leucoraja; species Leucoraja erinaceus. The sequence goes on from NC_073377.1 coordinate 145,432,004, forward strand.
TTTTAATCTCATTGTACATGTATAATGACAATAAATGGCATATCTATATCTATACTAGTGTTCAAACTATATCCCATACCTAGAATATGGTGGCAAATGGACTAATCTGGAGTTGTTGTCACTATAGATACTGTGCATTAAACCTAGTTAGAAATATTGAGTATGTTCTATTGAGTATATTCATCGGACTGGCTGCAAGGCCACAAATGGGCCGACCTCGGGGTTTTTCAGAGGAAGAGGACATAACATTCTGGTGCCTTTCCCCACAGTGGAAATTTGATTCTGCTGTGGGGGGGGGGGGGAACGTTTGTGTAAAACTCTATATGTGTTGAGTCCATTTTTCTTTATTTGTTAACCTTTTTCTATGGTATGCAAACGTATTATCTATTTTTGTAAAGCACTTTGGTGCGAGTTGACTTAAAACGTGCTATATAAATAAAAGTTATTTACTATTGGGCAAGCATATTGCTCAGTAGTGCACCATTTTGCATGTTTGTTTATAAATTAACAACATCACAGTGGTGGCATATACCAAACCACTTGGGCGGAATAAAATCGATATTATGTGACAATTTATTTAACAATCGGTATGTCGTCAAACATGTTTGACCATCAATAACTTACCTATCAGGTGAGCTAAATACTGTAAACGAACATTTAAACCAAAAGTATTTGCTGAGATTACAAAGCAATATGGACACCAGATATCGATTACCTTATATTCCAATTGAATCGCCACGTACCAATGTATGTCGCATGAAACCAACTCAAGGCAGCGGCATGGATACATTTCCGCGTATTGAGGTGGGGAGGGGGAAAACTAATCTCTATGTTCTCCCCTTTTTTCTACCTCATCAATAGGTACTACGGTCTCATCAGTCGGGTACTACGCAAAATACAGTGGACTAAACCCACAGTCATGGTTCCCAATGGTCCTCGACATGGTCATCAAAACCCTATGATTCCCAATAGCCTAGGCTTATCAACCCACCCAGTTCAGGCATAAACCATCCATGCCACGATAAACTACTAGGTTGCAGGAAGAAAGGGCCTGGATTACAGAATTGGGAAGACCACTGCTGGGCCTGGATCAGACAGCACTATCAACATGATGACAGCATTCCGTCGCATATCCACTAGGGAACATACCTGGAAGAAACTGCTCAAACTCAGGAACTACACATTCAACTACAACAAAACCTGTACTGGAGTTCTTGGCAGGCCTTCACCACAATGAAGGACTCAGCTACTGCACCATCAATATAGCCAGAAGTACTCTGTCAGCCTACTCAACTCAGGCACCACGACAACAGGGCAAGGGTACCACCCACTGGTGATCAAATTCAGGAGAGGTATATTCAATTCCCATTCCCCAGAACTAGGTACACCCAAATTGGGATGTCAGTGAGGTCCTGATGTACCTTATGGGATGATCACCAGCCAGGTCCCTCACCCTGGAACAGCCTACCCTGAAGATGGATATGCTGAAGGCCATACCTCAGCACAAAGACCCAGTTCTTCCATCTACTGTGATTGGACAACATGGTGATAACACCAGACAGTGTCACATTTTCCATTCAGGGGCTGGCCAAACAGAGCAGACCTGAGGTCCAGTCATGGAATTCCAGGCATACCCACCTGTACCACGGTTATGTGTCATGACCCACTTAATGAACTACATTGACACAGTAAGAAATACCCGAGGGAGAGGAAAAAGCCTTATGGGTCAGTAACAAGAAACCTCATGGTCGGGTGACGAGCTAAACTACTTCTAGTGGCTCAAGCAGGTACTGGGAGTTGCTGGAGTAAATACTAACGTGTATAAATCTTATTCCACCAGGGCAGCTTCCACGTCAGTGACTAAGAGGATGGACGTGCCTATGGACCACATCCTGGCTACAGCGGGGTGGTCTAGGGAGTAGACGTTCCAAACTTTGTAACAAGCCGCTGGCAGAACCTGTATCGGTTGCAGAAATAACATTAGAATCTGCAAATATATAATTTAAGCCCGGGGAGGCATTTTTGTCTTGTTATTGTTGATAGCACCATTTTTGTTTTACAAACAGATTCATGGTTGATTACGATAACATGCTTCCTCCCTCGAATGACTTCGGCAGCGAGTGAAGTATGAACTGTTACACGGTTTGAAATCACAGAGCTTTAAAATCTTCACGTAGTCACTCACGTGACTCCGAAGTAAAATAGTAAGATTAAACGAGAACTTACCAGTTTGAAGTTTGATCTGTATTTTATGAGGAGTTATGATGAGGGATTACGTGCCCTTCCCCTCCCACCCTCAATAATAGAGATCAAACTGGTAACTGAGCTCTCCTTTTCTTTACTATATTTATTTCAATTACTGTGTCTGTCTGTGATTCCACACCGCTGCTTTGAAGTATGTCGCGCATGCGTGCTGGACGGGCTCTTCACATAATCCCTCATCGTAACTCCTCATAAAATACAGATCAAACGTCACACTGGTAAGTTCTCGTTTAATCTTACTATTATACAAGACACACAACCAACTCAATTTACACAGACATCCATCACAGTGAGTCTCCTCCTCACTGTGATGGTAGGCAAAGTCACTCCCCTGCTCACAGGGAGAACATGCAAACGCCACACAGATAGCACCCGAGGTTGGGATCAAACCCAGGGGGTCTACAGTGCTGTGGCAGTGGCTCTACCACTGTGTCGCCAGTTGGTTTTCTGGCCCTTAGTGATTCCCCAAGACGTTGATAAAGGGGGTCAGAGCTGTGATGATGCCATTGAATCTCTCCAACAAATGTTCAGGATCTCCTTTTTTTGGAGGGAGTCCACACCTGTGGATTCCAGTCAGTCAGATGACATGAACAATGTTAAATTGAATCTGAATCTGAACAACCAGGACAGGAAAATGATTTTATCTGAAATAATTGTGAACTGCCTGTTCACTACACCTCTTTAGAAATATGTATAAATACATCCTCTTGACTGCCTAGCTCTCTTAAAATCCATCTAAGGGATGGGCTGGGAATGTAATGGATGATTACAGTACCCACGTAATCTCTTCTTTCCCCCACAAGCTGAATTGTCATGAGACCTTGGCAGTGAGTTGTCTGCTTGAACCATGGCTGTTCTTCCAGTGAAGGTACTCTTATACCTTTGTTTGGTCATAAGGTCATAAGTGATAGGAGTAGAATTAGGCCATTTGGCCCATCAAGTCTACTCCGCCATTCAATCATGGCTGATCTATCTCTCCCTCCTAAACCCATTCTCCTTCCTTCCCCCCCATAACCTATGACACCCATACTAATCAAAAATCTATCTATCTCTGCCTTTAAAATATCCACTGACGGCCTCCGCAGCCTTTTGTGGCAAGGAATTCCACAGATTCACCACCTTGACTAAAGGAATTTCTCCTCATCTCCTTCCTAAAAGAACGTCCTTTAAATCTAAAGCGATTACCTCTAGTCGTAGACTCTCCCACCAGTGGAAACATCCTCTCCACATCCACACTATCCAATCCTTTCACTGTTCTGCATGTTTCAATGAGGTCCCCGCTCATTCTTCTAAACTTCAGCGAGTACAGACCCAGTGCCGCGAACTCTCATCAAAGGTTAACCTACTCATTCCTGGAATCATTTTTGTAAACCTCCTCTGGATTCTCTCCTGAGCCAACACATCCTTCCTCAGATATGGTGCCCAAAGTTGCTCACAATTGGACCATGGAGTCTCAGGATATTTTCCCAGCAGTTTTGGAATGGCAGTATTTTATCAAGTCTCGATCGAGTGCAACTTGGAGGTGGTTCCCTGCATCTGCTACATTGACCTTATGTTGGCAGAGGTTACAGGTGTGACAGGTGCTGTCCAAGAAGGCTAGGCGAGCAAACATGGTGCTTTTTGTAATTGTGCACACTGCAGATATGGTGCACTGGCAGTGGGTGATTCAATGTTTAGTGTAGTGGATAGGGTGCTAACCAAGTGAATTGCATTGTCCAGGATAGTAATAATGGTTGTAGGAGCTGCAATCATCCATATAGAAGTAGATGTAATTCCCCTTCATATTCATGGGTTGTGCTTTGTCGATGTTAATACATGAGTCCCTTCCACAGTATTAAACACTTGGTCCATTTAAATTGATGGTGTATAAGACGCCTTCCAGACGGCTTCCAGAGGAGGCAGGTGCCTTCCGGAGGGCTGTTGAGAAGCCGAGGTCGGAGCCTCACGGGCCGACGAAGCCCGCTACCAACAGCCCCTGGGTCAGCGGGGCACGAGGCTGGGGCCTGCGTCAGCTGCACGGAGGTGTCCAGAGAGGATCCGGTAGCGTTAGTGAAGAGTTCGTTGTTGCAGTTAATGATGGCGCAGACCGACGGACGAGGACGGGCCACGTGGAAGTGAGGACGCCGCTGCCGAGGGAAGGAATAATGGAGGATACAGCGTGGGGGGGGGCACCATGTGGGAGGGTGAAGAAAGGGGAAACTGGCGCGGGAATACTCTCTAACTCTGTAAGCGCCCTTTATGGACGACTATTTGTACACCTTGGGTATGCATGCAAAGAATTTCTGTGTGTTCATTCAAGTGGTCCCCTGGAGGTTGACGTTGGGGTTGATGATAATGGTTATGCTGCTGCATCTCAGGAGTGAGTGATTAGGCTCTTTTTGTTTGGAGAGTGTTGGTCCGATGACATGAACAGCCATGTCAGGAAATGGAAGATAGACACAAAATGCTGGAGTAACTCAACGGGACAGGCAGCATCTCTGGAGAGAAGGAATAGGTGATTTTTCAGGTCGAGACCCCAAATGGATGTCTATGTTGTCTGAGCTGCTCCTGAAGCTGCCTGTTGACTCTGTCTGCAGTTTGCCCTCTGGAGGGAGGAGCTTCAGTGACCTCTCTTCTGCAACAGTCAATAGCAAATATTTCAAACTGGATGGAAGCCTGATTCACAAATTTTATGGGATGGCCTGCCTTTGGAATAAAGTATCCCTGTAATTATGATCAAAGATCATAGAGCGGAGCAGGATACTCCATTCCTGCATAATCCAATGTACTGAGGTGTAGTACGTAATGGAGCGTCACGTCCACCATCTTGGAATGCTCAACCCGACATCCGGTTTCATTAACATACCACTCGTCAATGGAAAAGTAATAACCTGGTGAAATTGACTGAAGACCTTGCTGCTTAAAAAATGCAAGGACATAAAAAGTCATACTGTACCTCTAAAAATTATAGCAGATTAAATCTATTAATATTTTAAATTTCAAGATCTGGATGATTATTTTTGTAAGCATTGATTTATCACAGTGCTTGGGGTTAGTAGACTGGAATCACTCTATCTCTCTCTCTCTCTCTCTCTTGTTCTTTCTTGCTCTCTCCCTCTATGATCTTTGATTATGATGGCTACAATTACCTTACCAGCCTTCAGCAACATGGTTTCCATGCAGTGACTGTGACTAAAACGTTGGAGGTATTCAGCACAGTCATCCTTATTGAAGTCCACACCGTTCCTTCCTGGGATCCAGGCAGTAGATTCAGACAGGGGAATTATGACTTCCTGGTGAGGATCATCCCCCCGCTTCTCAATTTCCCACTTCTCGATGCTTGTCCTGCTTAATATTTCCTCTGTTTTTTTTCTCTCTCACTTATACTTTACTGAGATAAATATGTCTGTTAATGCGTAAGTGAAGGAACAATAGTTCAGTTTACTTTAGTTTATAGATACAATGCGGAAACAGGCCCTTCACCCCACCGCGTCTGCACTAACCAGTGATCCCCGCACATGAACACTATCCAAGACACTAGGGACAATTTACAATTTTACTGAAGCCAATTAACCTACAAACCGGTACATCCTTGGAGTGTGGGAGGAAACCGGAGCAGCTGGAGAAAACCCACGCAATTCCCGGGGAGAATGTACAAACTCCATACACACAGCACCCGTAATCAGGAACGAACCCGGGTCTCCGGCGCTGTAAGGCAGCAACTCTACCATTACGCCATCGTGCTGCCAAATAGGTTTAAGCATTCACCTTTATTAGTACAAAGTCCTCCAGCTCATCCTTGCAAACCTTAGCACCATGAACAAACCTTTGTAACCCCTAAACTCTTGCAGAAATGAAGCAAGTGTCATTAAAAATTAATCAGCAAAGAAATGAACTCATAATCCCATTTATCGGTGCTGGTGTAGGTAGGAAGCTGACATTTATTGCCTGGACGTGTAGGAGAGGCAGAGAGCCTGATTGTATTTAAAAATAACTTGGATGAACATTTGATGTGTCTGAAACTGCATTTCTACCGTCTGATATCTGAGAAATGGCCGGTTTGGCACAATGACTTGAAAAACTTTCCGACTTATTGCAAGTTTCTATAATTCATCATGGATTGATTTGTGTCAGCTGCCAGATGGCAGCATTCAAGGCTTTTAAGGACACTGTCTACTACTCACAGGTAGATACATCTACTCTCAGAAATATGGTGTAAACCCCTTAGGAAACAAATTCAATTTATTCTCTTGTGGATGTGCAGGTCTCCTCCACAGCTATCAAGGCTAACATCTTGGAAAACAATCTGCTACCACATTCTGAGCTGAGGTCAAATCATTTCTCATGTATCCTGTGTAAGATAAAAACAGCAGTGAAAAATATCTGGCAGCATCTCCATTGTTTATGACCCCCCTCTAGTTTCAGATCACTGTGTATCCTATTAATCCAAGTATCTTGCTTCTCGTACATTGGCAGGCTCTTTACCAAAAAAAGGAATAGAATTGAATTTACTTCATGAAAACAAACCATTTATAATTTATTCTCGTCTTCATACTTGAGCCTCCTCTCATTCTTTCATCATGTCTTGTCAAATTCTTCTTCTCAGAGGGTGGTGAATGTGGAATTCTTTGCCGCAGAAGGCTGTGGAGTCCAAGTCAGTGGATATTTTTAAGGCAGAGATAGATAGATGCTTGATCAGTACGGGTGTTAGGGGTTAAAGTTTCAAGATCAACATCAATTACCATACAGCCATACTAAGTAAAAAGGACACACAACCACGTAAAAGTTAACATAAACATCCACCACCGTGGATTCCACATTCCTCACTGTGATGGAAGGCAATTAAATTCAATCTTCTTCCTCTTTGTTCTCCCGCAGTCAGGGCAGTCAAATCACCCGCAGTCGGGGCCATCAAAGCCCCCGCAGCCAAGGATCGAAGCCCCCTTTGGGGTGATCGAAACTCCCGTATCGGGGTGCTTGAAACTCTCTCCGCAGCATGGAGCTCCCGAGTCGGCCTCTCCTTACCAGAGACCGCGGGCTTCACGATGTTAAAGTCCACAGGCCCCGCGGTTGGAGCATTGATCCCGGCAAAGGGATCACAAGCTCCTCAATGTTAAACTCCTGCAGACTCCTGCAGCTTGGAGCGCCGGGTCGGTCTCCAGGTTAAGGGGAGAAGGCAGGAGTAAGGGGTTAGGAGGGAGAGATAGATCAGCCATGATTGAATGGCGGCGTAGACATGAAGGGCCTAAATTTACTCCAAGAATTTATGAACATGACTAGAAATTCTAGGCCCCTTTATTGCAGATGTGAGATTGCATTGTACAAGCCTTCGGGACACGAGATGCATCTATAAATGGAAACTGCAGCGATGAATGTGCTGAATAATCCTGGCAATTTGCCATTTTCAATTAACTACATTAGGGAATGAAAACAGATGCTTCACATCTGCTCCTATCACTTATCACCTTATGACCATTCTATCAATGCCACATTTCACATCTCAGTGGGGTGGGGGGGGAGGGGGGGGATCATCCAGGTATGGGGGTTGGAGTCAGATGGCGGTGCATCAGGGTCAGTGACTGGGTGGGTGGACGCTCTCCCGCCTGTGGAGACGGGGGAGAGAAAGAGAGAAGGGGGAGAGAAAGAGAGGAGAGAGAGAGGGGGAAGAGAGAGGGGTGAGAGAGAGGGGAGAGAGAGAGCAGAGGGCAGAGAGGGATGAGAGAGAGAAGGGGAGAGAGAGAGAGAGGAGAGAGAGAGAGAGGAGAGAGGGAGAGAGAGGGAGAGAGGGAGAGAGAGAGAGAGGAGAGAGAGAGAGAGAGAGGAGAGAGAGAGAGAGAGAGAGAGAGAGAGAGAGAGGAAGGGGGAGAGAAAGAGAGAGAGAGAGAGAGAAGGGTTGCTCTGATTTCGTCCCAGATTTCAAAGACGTGCAGGTATGTAGGTGAATTGGCTTCTGTAAATTGTCCCTAGTGGGTAGGATAGATGGGTGATCACTGGTCAGCACAGACTCAGTGGGTCGACGGGCCTGTTACCACACAGAATCTCTAAACTAAAACCCAATTAAAATGCATTATTTAGTAAGTCATAAGAATAGTTCTGGTGCTAAAGAAATAGTGAAACTAATTCCATGAAAATATCTGAAACACTTCATATTTTAAATAGTCATAAACTACAACGGTGCACAAGGATGCTTGCACTTAAAACAAAAGATAAGTTTAATATTGTAATTTCATTGTTCAGTAGAGCCTGAAAGGTTCTCACTGTTTCAACTTTGTTAATGAAAGGCAACCTTGCCGTTGTGCTGTGATCCTTTGTCACAATAATAAACCTTCTTTAAAGTAAGGAGAAAGTACATGTTTTGTTTTCAAAATATACCAACAATGATTATAAAATGCTGGTGATGTTAAAAGTGTAGGATATCTAGCAGCTTGATTTCTAAATCCTTCAGACACTCACGAGAATAAGAAAATCTAATATTCGGTATCCGCTTTTTGGTAAATCAGTTCTGTCAATAGAAATGGGAAACCTCTTATCATTCCAGAAATTACAATTGACCTACAGTCTGAAAGGTAGTCAATATTTTAGATATCTTCAAATTTGAGATTATTTGAAAACATATACCCACGAATACCAAACACTGTTGCCAGATATATTTGACGGGTATGAATAAAAACGCAGAGTCAAATAATTTAATATCTTACTTGTACAATATCCTTCTAAATATAGAATATCCATCGTCAGATGTAATTAGAAGAGAGTGGGAACAGAACCCCCCAAACACAGATGGGTAAAATATTTCCTATATATATAAAATTGTTTGATTAATGTAAGATATCCTAATCCTATTTAAAATAATACACAGACTATATTACTCAAAAACTAAATTGAACAAAATGTTTCCAAATGTACTCCTATCTGTGAAAAATGTCTATCCCAAGAAGCAACTATAACACACTCCTTTGCCTCTTGCATAAAACTTCATAAATTTTGGAAAGGTATTTTTGAAATCTCAAAATTGTTAAAGACAAAACTGGACACCCATACAGAATTTATTATTTTTGGAACACCAGGAGCCTGCTCTGAGCTATCAATATTTCAAAGACGTTTCCTCAATTATAGCCTGATTATGGCAAAAAAACTCATACTTAAATTTTGGAAAAATGCATCCACCCCAACTCTTAAAATGTGGATCACAAGCATCTGAGAGTTTACATCTTGAAGATATGAGACTCGTCTTAGCAGGAAAATCAGAGCAATTTTTAAAGATATGGTCTCCTTTCATTGACTCATTATAAGCATAATATGGTGCAACACAACCTCGGCATTAAACCGATTTATGGACAGGGTGATGGGTGTGGTGAGAAACGAAGTAGGTATATCAACACGTTTTGGTCTCTTTTTTCTCTCCTTTCTTTTTATTACTTTTCGTTTTTGTCTTTTTACTTTTTACTTTTTTTTTCAAGTTTTTACTTATTCACTCTGCGACTACGCACTTTGGTAGTTTAGGGGTTTACACATTCACTATCTCTTTCACTCTCTCTATTTCTTGCTCTTTTTCTCTCTTTCTATTTCATTTCTGTCCAAATTAAAATGGAAGATGTACAATAAATGTATTTTGTCATATGCCCCGGTTTATACTACTGTACATAGCTTCTAATAAAAATATTATAAAAAAAAAAAGAAAGAAATCCTACACAAAGTACACCAGAGGGAGAATATATGCTTGAGGCTTAGCTTGTTCGACGCGCCACTGACACCACCTTAATGGAGACGAGCGATCTCAAAATTGCCAGTAGCCATAAGCATTTTCATTTTATAACAAGAAGTATTAAACACACAATTGAAACCGTTTCTTTGACCATATTAGTTTATTCGTATTTTTTACGAAAGCTTGCATTCACACCGTTTGCTGTCCCTTCTAATGCACAAATGTATCTGGTAAACCTCTACAAGGTCTTGCAAGATTAATGGATTGCAAATGGTATATTTTAAATGATTTAGTTTAGTTTATTATTGTCATGTGTACCGAGGTATAGTGAAAAGCTTTTATTGCATGTTATCCAGTCAGTAGAAAGCCAATACCTGATTGCCATCGGGCCACTTACAGTGTATTCTCATTTACATGATATTCTTTGCAGATTCACAATTTTTTAGCTTTTTCATATAGCACTGGTATATATATGTGCATTAATTTATTAACGGAGAATTAATATCTTTGAGGGTGAAATAATCCCAAATATTGAGTTCAAATAATACTTAACTTGGCAAATTAGTCTTCAAGTGAATGACTATTCTACAAACCCACGATATATCCACTCAGCATTGACAAATGGTACGTAAACCGTTTGCTGTTCAAGATTACATTTAGTGATGCTCGACTATACATGTCAATTAAATGTTGTCACCTCTCATTAAGCACGGAATGAGAAGATAATGAAAGTCATCTTTACATATGATCAGATGAAAATACAAATAAAAAAACAACGTCATACTCAACCTCCCCATCCCACTGAATTAACCATTGCCTAGAAATATTGCACTCAGTCTAATCTGTCTGCTATTGAAGGACTCATGTCTACCTTCGCTTATCAGCAGTTATACAAGGGTCTAACCTTGGGATTTAATAGATCAGAGTGGACTGCAATTTCATATTTTGAGATCATCTAGCTTTTCTTGATCTGAGAGTTTACAATGACTTGAATTAACAACTATGAACTCGATGCCCTCGCACAAAGGTATGAATTTAACCATACATAGTCACAGACGGTCACACAGTGGTCAATTTGTAATGGTACTTGTAATGTATTCATACATATTCATGTATATGTTAATGAGTTGGTGTTCAATATAAGCAGGGAATGTTGGGTAATAAATCTCTCTCTCGTGATCCAGGCAACCAAGATGTAAGTTGTTATTCATTCTGCCGTCCGGAATATAACAAAATAGTAAGATTAAACGAGAACTTACCAGTTTGAAGTTTGATCTTTATTTTATGCGAAGTTACGTCGAGGGATTACGTGAAGACCCCGCCAGCACGCATGCGCGACATTCTTCAAAACAGCGGTGTGGAATCACAGTAATAGTAAGTGAAATAAACATAGTAAGATAAGAAGAACTAGGATACCAGTTGACCTTTATAAGAGGGTGGGCATGGAGGGCACGTAATCCCTCGACGTAACTCCTCATAAAATAAAGATCAAACTTCAAACTGATAAGCTCGTTTAATCTTACTAGTTTACTTCAGAGTCACGTGAGTGACTACGTGAAGATTTTAAAGATCTGTGATTTCATGCCATGGAACAAATCCATGCTTACTCACTGCCAAAGTCATCCAAGGGAGGAAGTATGTTATCGTAATTAAACATGAATCAGTTTTTTAAAAACAATAACGATTTATTTTAACTAAGAAAATAATGCTCCCTCGGGCTAAATTATATTGCAGAACTTAAAATACTTTCTGCAAACACTGCAGGTCTGGCGATCGGCTTATTTTAAAATATGTTTTTATTTTTATTTTGTATTTATTTAATTAATTCTTTATTTCGAACAGTATAAAATAATGAAAAGCAAGTGCGAAACAGCATACAAAAAACAAAACAAGAATATTAATAAAGTGTCATAAACAATAGGTATAAATAAATGAAATCGTATGTGTCCGAAAAGGAGCAGGAAGAAGCCGAAGCTTATTAATTCCCATCCCTTATTCAACTGCTTATAATGATCTTATATAAATTTAGCAGCTATATGTACACCATATGTACACCAGCAGCTATATGTACACCAAATTATTTACATTTATACACTAATCAAATATTTACAAAGCCATACAAAAAAGAAAGAAAAAAGAAAAAAGAAAAGAAAAGAAAAAACCTTCATATACTATACAGTATCTTTGTCATATATACAACCCATCACCCTATAATTACCCTTCCCAATACAATCAGTATAACAAATACAAATATTTGTAAAGTCTTTTCATTAGACCATCCTGCTGTCACCAGGATATGGTCCATTGGCACCTCCATGTTTCTAGCTGCCGATGTTGCTGCTGCCCTGGTGGAATGAGATTTTAAAATGTCAGTATACACCCCTGCAGCCCCCAGAACCAGTCTCAGCGATCTAGAGATGGTCTGTACTGACACCCAGCCATGAGGCTGTTTGAAGCTGACCTATAGCACCAGTTTGCTTCCTCTTAAGGTTTTTGTTGTTTTTAGATAAAGCAGTAGGTGTCTCATGAGGCAAAACAGGGGGTCAGTTGGGTATGCCTGGAATTCCAGATTCAGTCCCGATGTTCCTGGTCTACTTTGTTTGACCAACTCCAAGATCCGGAAGGTTATCTTGTCAGTTGACGTTTTCATATTGTCCAATCTTAATTTGTATTGGGACTGGACCCTTTGAGCTGAGACCAATGCGTTCACATGACTGTTCCAGGGACAGGGGCATTGCTGGTGACCAACCCCTGGGACGTCAGTACAACACTGACGTCCCAGATCTGGGTGTACCTTGGTCTGGGAGGATTGGTGTTATAGATACCCCTCATTAGTTTGGCAACTAAAGGGTGGGATCCCATGGACTGCTGTCCCTGTGCCTGCCATAAATATGCTGACAGAGCACTCCTAGCACTGTTAATAGTGCTGTAACTCAGTCCTTCATCAAAGTGAAGGCTGGATAGGAACTCCAGGACGTTAGTAACTGTAGGTGTTTTGTATGCTACACCATTCCTTGAGCAGTACGATTCCCATTTCCTAATGCTGGAGAGGTACTGCTTTTTAGTTGATTCCCGGTAGGCCACCGTGATCATGTTCATGGTCCTGTCTGTTAATCCCAGATCCAGCAAAGGTCTTTTCAAATTCTGCAAGCCAACAGATTTATCCTGTCATGGCATGGATGACTCTCGCCCGTAACAGGATGGACCAAAAGATATGGTCTTTTAATAATGGTCATCTGCGGTTCAGATACCATGTCGATTACCACATGGAACCATGGCTGTGTAGGCCAATCGGGTACTACCAAAATACCTGAAGCTGAGTCCATTTGTATTTTGTGTAGGACCCGACTGATGAGGCAGAAGGGGGGAAAGACATAGAAAAACAATTTCCCCAATTCAGCGAAGAAGCGTCCATCGCTGCTGCCTCAGGGTCTGATTCCCAGGCGACATATGTTGGTAACTGGTGATTCAGTCTGGATGCAAAGAGATCGATATCAGGTGTACCATACCGCATAGTAATATCAGCAAATACTTTGTGGTTCAACATCCATTCGGTGTTGTCATTAAATTTCCGTGACCTGGTGTCTGCCACTGTATTGAGCTTACCTGGTAGGTAAGTTGCTGATAGCCAAATATGTCTGTCGACAAACCATACCCAGATTGTGTTGACCAGATTGTCACACGATATCAATTTTATTCCACCCTTATGATTAATATAAGCCACCACCGTGGTATTGTCAATTTGCAGGCGGACATGCAGATGGTGCATAGTTGAACAGTAAGCTTTGAGCCCATAAAATGCACCCAACATTTTTATGCAATTTATACCCAGTGTTTGTAGTAGTGATGATTCTTGTATGTTCCATCTAACACCAGTACTAGATATAGTGTTAGTTGCTCCCCAGCCATGAGCACTGGCATCTGTTTGTAATGTGACTGATGAGTTACTGGTACTTGGTTACTTGGCTGAAACTATGCCAAATATTTTCCTTCCTTTCCTTTCCTTCCACCATTGTAACTCTAAAATTGCTTTGGCTGGTAAATGCATAGGTCGATCAAAATGACCTGCTTGTTGTTTTAGGGCTTGCACCTTTGCCCTTTGTAGATTTTGTTAATGCAAAGGTCCAAACTGAGTAGCTGGAAATGCTGCTACTAATTTCCTAATCACTCTTGCCACCTGTCGAATAGATGGTTGATTAGTAACAATCAATTTGTTGCAGGCTTCCACCAAATCTGCTGCTTTGTTTTTTGGCAATGTTACAGACATATGGACATAGTTAATTGTGAATCCCAGATGGTCCATAGTTGTGGATGGTGTCAACTTAGATTTATCTGGATGGATGATAAATCCCAGTTTTTCAAACAACTGTTTGGTAGCTGAAACCGCTGATTGAGCTAATTCCAGGGTTTTCTCCACAATCAAAATATCATCAAGATATGCCATGTCAATATGTTTTTGTTTCCTTAATATTGTCAAGGCTGGTTTCAATATCTTGGTAAATAGTCTAGGGGGCTGGTTAACCCATTAGGCAACGCTTTATACTCCCATTGTTGCCCCATCCAGTTAAATTTTAGGTATGGACAATGACCCTTATGAATGGGTACCGAATACTATGCATCTTTTCAATCGATGCATGCCATGAAGTATCCTTCGGAAAGTAATTGTTTGGCAGTAACAAATGTTTCCATTTTGAAATGTATATACAGGTGCACAACCTTTTAACCGACGATCCAAATAACGAAAACCTCTGAATAGCGACATTTTTTCGGTTCTTGAAGAAAGGTCCTTGAAAACGTTCACCGAGGGCGGCCCGCAGAGGTGACAGCGGAACCTCCGGTCGGTCCTCGAAGAAAGGGGAACTAAATCCCCATTCATAAAAGAGGTGAGGGTATATTGCGCGGGAGGGTTAATAATTGACAATATGCTGCTGCCTGCCCGCTGGGTTAAAAAGTTCCCACGGTAGACACGATACACAGTGTATCGTGAGTCTTGCGTGGGAACTTTTAAACTCAGCGTGCAGGCAGCAGCAAATTGTCGCTCCCTTCAGTTTCACCCCACCTACACCCCTCTGCTCCCCGGCCATGTGTGTGACCCCTTCCCTCCCCTCTCCAGCTCCCCGCTCATTGCACCGGCGCGGGGGCTTTGCACTGTCTTAACGTCGGCGATTCTAGCAGCGCAGTGCAGTCACCGGAGACGTCAGGACCAACGGGACACCGACCCCCAGGCCCACCGCAAGCACGGAGATCCCAGAGACCCACAGCCAGCAGCAGCCCAGCCCCGTTCCAACTCCAGAGGAAAACTGCAAACTGGCCGGAGACGTCAGGACCACCAGAAGCCGCTCCCCGATGGGCCACTACGGCGACAAGTGGCAGTTCGCCCACAGCCCGAGCTGCGCCCTCTCATCGGGACACCGACCCCCAGGCCCACTGCAAGCACGGAGATCCCAGATCAGCAACTCCAGCCCAGCCCCGTTCCAACTCCAGAGGAACACACAGTGTATGGGCAGAAGCGGATAGTGTGGAAGGTACTTCTTGTTCTTGGGGTAGCGCAGCTCGGGCTGTGGGCGAACTGCCACTTGTCGCCGTAGCGGCCCATCGGGGAGCGGATTCCTCTGGAGTTGGATGGGGAGGGGGGTATTGTGCTGTTTGATCGCCCCCTACTATCCCAGGGACTGGGAGACAGGACGTTCACCGAGGGCGGCCCGCAGAGGTGACAGCGGAACCTCCGGTCGGTCCTCGAAGAAAGGGGAACTAAATCCCCATTCATAAAAGAGAAGGTGAGAGTATATTGCGCGGGAGGGTTAATAATTGACAATCTGCTGCTACCTGCCCGCTGGGTTAAAAAGTTCCCACGGTAGACACGATACACAGTGTATCGTGAGTCTTGCGTGGGAACTTTTAAACTCAGCGTGCAGGCAGCAGCAGATTGTCGCTCCCTTCAATTTCACCCCACCTACACCCCTCTGCTTCCCGGCCATGTGTGTGACCCCTTCCCTCCCCTCTCCAGCTCCCCGCTCATTGCACCGGCGTGGGGGCTTTGTAATGTCTTCACGACGGCGATGGCTGCAGGTCAGTGCAGTCACCGGAGACGTCAGGACCAATTGGACGTCGACCACCAGGCCCACCGCAAGCACAGAGATCCCAGAGACCCACAGCCAGCAGCAGCCCAGCCCAGCCCCGCTCCAACTTCTTCTGCCGGGATCAAGGCGCAAACTCGCGACCTTGCGGATATGAGCCGAGCACTCTACCACTGAGCCAGCCATTAAAATCTACGCAAAAAAATTTCCATTCCGAAGACCGACAAATTCTGAATTACGAAAGGTCTCTGGTCCCAAGGCTTTCGGATAAAAGGTTGTGCACCTGTACTTAACAAAAGTATTCAGTCTAGTTAAGTCAATGATGATGCGACATCCACCATCTTTCTTGGTTTTTGTAAAAATGTTTGATACAAATTTCAGAGAGTCATGCACTGTCCTCTCTATAACTCTTTTGGCATGTAATCTCACCAGTTCTGCATGTCCTTCCAACATTTCCAGTTGTGAGAGTACAAACTCGCTGTCAGGTACATGTTGAACTTGTGACATACTTTTTTGGATGAAATCAATTTTGTATCACTGAAAACTTTGTAGTATATATTTATTATTTGTAATAGCCCTCCATGCTTCCCAAAACAAGTGTAACCTTCCCCCTGCTAGTACAGGCCCCACACCTTTTATGTTCTGGAAGGAACCAGACCCACCTACCTCCATGGTTACCGGTGGTATGTTCATTTCTTCGGCTTCTGCCTCTTCAGTGGTCGAGGTGCTGGAGTGTGGGGTTGGCACATCTTCCAAGAGGGCTGCTCTAGGCCTTGGCCTAAAAAAGACCTTTGTGATTGTTGTGCGGCCCTCATGCTTTCACCAGCACCCTGGTGTTGATGCCTGCTGGTGGATGCATTGGGGTGCTGCCGTCTGGGGTGTGTGGTTTTGCTCGTTCCTGCAGCTGCCCTCATAAGCCCAATGGCATTAGACTCTTTGTCCAGTTATTTTACTTGCTTAGGCAAGTCTTTCCCAAACAGCTGTATCTGTGGTTGTGCCATTGCTGTTTTGCACAACCCTGTGAATTTGGGGTTGAGGGCAGGCAGATGGCGTTCCTTCACAGGCAGTTTATTTCATACTTTGTATTACACAGTAGGGCCAGTGTGTCCTGCTGCTTGTCCGTCTTTTCAACCCCATCAACGGAATGAGCGTAGGATGTTATAGCTGAAGTCAGGTTTTAGTACTTTCTGAAGTTTCACCTCCTGGGCCCTTATGCCCATTCCGATGTACCCCCAGATTTGACTGTTGACGGTGGGTACATTTAACGAGATGCAGTTCTCTCGAGGTATATATTTGTCCATTGTATCATTGACTACCTGTTCCTGCAGAGGTTGGAAGTACAGGTAGTCTATGCTGGCCGGCAGTTTGGCCTGCAATGGTTGTCCCGCTTGCAGTGGTACCGCAAACCTGTTGACCATTCCCAGCAGCTCTTCCTGGTCCTGCACCCCCAGCACACTGCTGGTATCTTCAGCCACGAACCCCTCTTCCAGGCCAGCCCAGCCCTGGCCCCCAACGCTCCCCTCTGTCGAGGGAGATGCGCTGGACAGCGCTGAATACGGTGCTGTTGTGGGTGTGCGAGCACTCCCATGGCGAGCTTGCTCCATCTCCCAGAGCAAGTCTCGCTGGAGCAGCTGCCCCATCAACCGCTCCATGCGGGATAGACGGTCACCTTTGCTGCTCTCGGGCAGCGCGTCCTCCTGGCCGGACTCAACCGAGTCTATCGACCGGACCGACTTTTGCTTCGCCTTGCCTCCTATTCGCTCCGCGGGTTTGAGCTGAGCAGCTCGTGCCGCTGGGCTCGGTTCAGCAGGGTTTGAGTCGGTGACTGTGGACCGCAGGGAATGCGGTCCCAGTGCCATCGGTCGCCCCCCACTGCCGGAACCTTCCTGGTCCACCACAGTCATACGGGACGCGACTTTCTTTATTTTCTTTCCCTTGTCCATGGTTGCTGTAACGCAAAACACAGCAAGGGTTCCAAATAAACGACCTCAGAATAAGATTAACTTACCTGCAGGTCCCGTTTTTAAACATTGCCGTAGAAGAGCTGGCGTGGTCTTCACGTAGTCACTCACGTGACTCCGAAGTAAAATTGGCGACAAGGATGGGATAGACTTTGTGAACTCATCCTTTAAATACAATACAGGACTGTTTTGCAACATGCAGTATTGTTTAACATTTTAAACAGTAAACACGGAGTTGTGTCGCAGTTGTTTGCGAGATGGACACGATAAGCCGCAGATCCTTCTATGCCGGGGACTGTAGTTTAAAACAGCAGCTGTACAAATCGTCAAGACTTTGTCAGGCTATCTCTATGTTGTGTCTACGTGGCAAGATGACGTCCTTGGGATTGTATAAGATTTTATAAGTTTTAGGTGAATTGTTACACCAGAACAAACAGGAAATCGGGATTTTTGAACGGACTTTAAAAAAAAAAAGAGAACGACACGATGGCAGCACCCACGGGCTACATCGGAAACCTTGGCACTTTTGACAAGAGTAGAGAGCCGTTCAGCTCCTATATGGAGAGAGTGAACATGTTTTTCACGGCAAACAACATAATGGAGATCAGTGGTGAAGGAGAGAGTGACTGAAACAAATAAGGCTGTTTGCGAAAGCATGAAAGTCATTCTGCTCACGGAGGTCGGTCCTGAAGTGTATGGCACACTCGTGCATCTCCTTGCACCCATAAAGGCAAAAGGCGTGCCATTCAATTACATTATTAAGAAGTTGGAGGAGCACTTCAACCCAAAGCCTCTGGAAATTGCAGAAAGCTATAAATTTAGCACTAGAAACTAGAAGCAGAATGAGACAATCAATGAGTAAATTGTTGTCTTGAAAAACTTTAGTTTGCACTGTAACTTTGGAACCTTTCTCAGACGGGCACTACTCAACAGATTCCGTTGTGGTCTAGTGGATGAACAAATTCAGTCCAAACTCACGAACACTCCAGATCTTACATTCGAGAAAGCTTGTAAGATTGCTACCACAATGGAGATGGCATCAAAGAATGCTCGCGAGTTTCGTCCACCATGGACTGCAGTGGTTGGTTACAGTCACAAGGCAGTGCCTATGGTCAAACCAAGAGGCGCTAAACCAAAACCAATGTATGGTTGTGAGCCGAGTTCAGCTAGTTATTATCGTTGCAACGTTAATCACTCATCCCAATTTTGTTAGTTCAAAATTGACAAATTCTATAACTGCCAGAAGAAAGGCCATATCGCCTCAGCATGTCGGGCCAAGCTTAAAACAGGAAACCAACAATCTGCTGGAAACAAGCAACAACACTAGAAAGGAGTTCACAACTTGGAGGTGAACCCAGATGGGAATGACCTTGGGTTGTACACCATTTATGCAACTAACATCAATACGCCTACAACCAGCCAAGACAAGGACTTTCGAACTAAACTATTGATAAATGAACAATTAATCAATATGTGTATTGACACGGCAGCAGATTGTTCGGTCATGAGCAAAGACCTGTACGAAAAAAAGTTCCCACAGATACCATTGTTTGAGAGTAAGGTCAAGCTGAGAACCTACTCGGGCGAAGTTTTGGAGACATGTGGACAAATGAACTGTAAAGTTTAGCATAATAGTCAGTCAGTAGCACTGCCCATCATAGTGGCCAGCTACAGAAATAAACCAACCTTGGAAAGGATTGGCTGAATAGAATAGAATTAGACTGGAAGAACATTTTCAGTGTTTGTCCAAATTACGTCCAAATTTGTCCAAATTACGTCTTGAAAAATTCATAAGCAAGCATGCAGAGATTTTTGCCGATTTCTGCACACATTCGACTTAAGCAAGATATGAGACCTCATCATCTGCTACAAAAAGATGTGAAATGGACGTGGGGAAAGGAACAGCAACGTGCATATGACATCTGCAAGGAAAACTTGACAAGTAACAAACTCCTAGTTCACTACGATACAACGAGCGAGTTGAAACTTCCTTGTGATGCTTCAAGTTATGGTGTAGGTACAGTGATCTCACACATAATGAATGATGGAAAGGAAAAGCCTATTGCTTTTGCATCCCGCACCCTATCACCAAGTGAACGCAATTATGCACAGATAGAAAAGGAAACACTCAGCATCGTGTTCGGAATCAAGAAATTCCATCAGTTTCTTCTCGGCAGACCATTCACCCTAGTGACTGATCACGTCACTACTAGTGATACTTGGTCTCAAGTCAGCTATACCTTCCATGACGGCATCAAGGATGCAGCGCTGAGCAATTTTGCTGTCCCAGTTTGACCACAAGGTTGAGTACAGAAGCTCCAAGTGCAACACAGTTGCAGATGTGTTGTCCCGGTTGCCCCATGAGAACTCTGATGTAGGAAGCAAGAACTTAATCTACACATTGCAAGTTGTAGATGAAGACATTCCAGTGACTGCAACAGAAATTGCAGCAGAAACAGAGAAAGACACTGTGCTGAAGTAGGTCTATGAACAGACATTGAATGGTTGGACTGAAATCGATGGTGGACTGAAATCGGTTCTGAAATCAGAGCTGAAGCCTTTCCATAATCGACTCCATGAATTATCATGTGAGCAGAGAAGCTTTAAGTGGGGTTACAGAGTGGTTGTACCAGAGTCTTTGAGAAACAAAATTAGGAATGAACTTCATGCCAAACCTCCTGACATAGTAAGCATGGTCAATTGCCAGAAGTTTTGTGTATTGGGCTGGTATTGACAGTGACATTGAGTCACTGGTGAGCAAATGTAGCATCTGCCAAAATTGACAGAGTTGACCACCAAAAACACCACTGCAACCTTGGTCATGGCCAATTAGACCTTTTCAGAGAGTCCATGTAGATTTTTGTGAAAAGGGTAATGATCACTTTCTGGTACGAGTAGATAGTCATTCCAAATGGATTGAGGTTAAGCATATGGGGTCAAGCACTACTACTGAGTGTACCATAGATGAGTTGAGATCAATTTTTGCATGCCATGGTTTACCAGAAGAACTTGTTTCTGATAACGGGCCTCAGTTTAGTTTAGACTGGTTCAAAGAGTTCATGCAGCGGAATGGTGTAAAACACACACTTGTTCCCCCATACCATCCAGCCTCCAATGGGGTGGCGGAAAGGTCTGTTAGGGTTGTCAAAGATGCTCTCAAGAAACAGGTTTTGCAGGTTAGTTCAAAGCTCAGCATGAAACATCGTTTGGCTAGTTTCTTGCTGAAGTACACAACCTCACAACACACAACAACAGGTTACTCACCTGCAGAACTGTTGATGAAGAGAAGGCTAAGAATACGCCTAAGACTAGTTCAACCTAATTTGTCCTTGAGAGTTGAGCAAAAACAGTTGTCAAAAACGCCATTTTGACTCCAACAACAAGGAGAAGTACTTTAAGTCAGATGAGCAGGTTCGTGTTCTCAGTCCTCCCAACAAGTCCAGTCAAGACAAATGGGATGTTGGGGAAATAGTGGAAGTGTGTGGAACAAAAAGATACTTAGTTGAAGTTGGAGATAGGATCAAAAGTGTTCATGTTGATCAAATGATTCCAGCCAAAGATGAACCAAAAACTGAGCATTAAGTCCTAATACCTGAGTTTGTATCTGAAAGTGAGTTAGAAGAGATCACTGTGATTGAAACACAAAGTTCAGTTAGTACAGACAAAGGAACAGATTCCTCTGGTCAAAGTCAGGGTACTAAAACAGAGCCAAACAAGCCTACAGTTGAGTTAACACGTAAATGGGGTGGAAGATTGCAACCTTCACGTGGTCCGCCCTGTTTTGACTAATGCAATCAACCCGGCGTGCACAGTCAAATAAGATCAAATAGAACAAGTTGTCCTACAACTTTAGGCTGTGCACGCCATACGCAAGAAGAACACGTAAATTTGTTACACCTGTTACTGATGGACGATCAGGCAGGGTCCGTAAACCAGTGGTTTCGGCCCGAAACGTTGCCTATTTCCTTCGCTCCATAGATGCTGCTGCACCTGCTGAGTTTCTCCAGCTTTTTTGTGTACCTCCGTAAACCAGTAGTCAGGTTAGGTTTGTAAGTTAAATAAATCACTGCACAAGTAAAACAAAAATGTGTAGATATGTAAAATAAATATAGTATGTTATCATTTAGAATTTTATGAAAACTGGTTTAAATTGAGTATCAAAACAACAAAATTGTAACTGAGTACTTAGATTTAATACTTTAAAAAAGGAGAGCAGTGTTATGTATTCATACATATTCATGTAAATGGTGATGAGTTGGTGTTCAATATAAGCAGGGAATGTTGGGTAATAAATCTCTCTCTCGTGATCCAGGCAACCGGCGTGTAAGTTGTTATTCTTTCTACCGTCCGGAATATAACAATACTCACCATGTCACCCCTTGTTAACTTTTGATTCTATCTCAATTATCAACCTCCCTCTGACTGCATTGAAGATATGGCTGAGAGGCCATTTGTCTGAGGACAAACTCTGTGGGCCATTATCAGCTGTCTCCTTTTCTCTCCAGCTTATGTTCACACTACTCCCTTAGCCTATAACATGCAGGAATTCAGCTTGAACTATCTTGTCTTTGTCTATCTTGCATCTTCTGACAGCCTTATGTTTGCTTAATACAATTTCAATAGATCACAATTAAGTTACACTCCATGGGTGAATCATCGTTGGCGGTCACTCGAAACGAGTATGACTGTCCTCTATATGGAGGACGCCTGTACGTGACTTTATTTAACGTGGGATGACTGGTGCACAGACAGCCCCCCCACGGTCCTTGACAGATCTGGGTCAGGATCCAGTGGCATGGAGTCCAAGATGACTGGGGACCCTTTTCTGCTGCAGCCTTCATCCGCCTTCCCAGCCGTTGTGACGCTCCACTAAAGTCAACCATCGTCCTCCGCCTGTTCCACTGTTGAGGTCTTGGTTAGATTGCTCTTTGTCAGGGACCTCCACCTCAACCTTACCGCCATGGGAGAATAGATATGATGAATTTGCCAATACAAAGCTCCCTTTGCTCCTACCCTACTTCATCCTTTTAATTGAATTGACTGATTGAAAGCTACAGTGTAGAAACAGCGCCTATAGCCCAATGGGACCATGTCGACAATCGATCACCTGTTCTCACTAGTTCAATGTGACCCCACTTTCTCATACACTCCCTACAAACTCAGACCAATCCACAAAGGCCAATTAACCTACAAACCCATACATCTTTGAGATGTGGGAGCGAACTGGAGGACCTGGAGGAAACCCACACAGTCATGGGGAGAACGTGCAAACTCCACGCAGACAGCACCCGAGGCCAGGATCAAACCTGGATCTCTGATTTAGTGAGGTTGCAGCTTGACCAGCTGCACCACTGTGCCACCTTTGTTTGAACCAACATCATTCTGTTGATCACTGTGATGTGAATCCCTGACTTCACCAATCTTTAAGGAAACGTGATCTTGTTGAAAGATCAATACAAAGGGGTTTTGATGGAAATGTTCATACATTTGCACAGGCTCCAAGTGTTTAATTTAGTTTGGCGATACCGTGCGGAAACAAACCATTCGGTTCATCGAATCCACACCGACCAGCGATTCCGGCACATTAACGCTATCCTACACACACTCATACCAAGCCAATTAACCTCCAAACCTGTCTTTGGAGTGTGGGAGGAAACGGAAGATCTCACAGAAAGACCACGTGGTCACGGGGAGAAAGTACAAACTCCGTACAGACAAGCACCCGTAGTCGGGATCGAACCCAAGTCTCCGGCGCTGCAAGCGCTGTAAGGCAGCAACTCTACCACTCTACCATTGTGAATTTTGACCAGATGGAATCAAGATGAATACTTTTCCATGGATTTCACCACAGGGATTCAGGCAAAAAAAAAAAGGATAATTAACCTTCAGCTAGTACCAAACAGCTGCACACACATCATCTGCAGCTTGTATGATTTTCTTAGTGAATGTACCACAGAGACCCTTGCTTCCTCATAGTATGTTGGGATATTATATCTGATCAATTTCTGCGCATGTCAGCCACTAAACTACTATTACACTAAACCACTATGCCTTTTATACTACTAAACTAATACACTATTACTAGGAAGATGCTGGTTTAGCACCTGAGCAGCTAAAGATTCAGCAGAATGACAATTGGTGTGATATGTTGCTGGCTGAATAGAGATTGAGACTTGGCAGACACATTATTGTGAGGGACCTGGGTTTAGGAAGTCTGAAGAAGCGTCTTGACTCATAACGTCACCCATTCCATCTGTCCAGAGATGCTCCCTGTCCCACTGAGTTTCTCCAGCATTTTGTGTCTATCTTCACTATTACTGGGCCCCTTTAATAATGATAAATGTGCACTTGCTGCAAGCCTGGCCACACTATTCATGTTCACAAACTGTGGTCCTAATCCCTTGTGCTTGCTCTGTTGCCACTATTCATCTATTCTCTTATCTATCAAACACATATCAAACATTTCTTAAATGATAGCATGGCATATTTAGTCATTAATACTAGTACTCCAGGGCCTCCTAACATGCTCTGTTATTTAAAAAAAATCATTTTTGCTCTCTGTTCTAATCATGTAAATTTAATCTTATCTCCAGTTTACCTTATTCAAAACAAAATAACCACCATGTATTATCTGAACATGGTGGCACTTTCGGATACTTTTTCAATCAAACAATATCAACAATTCCTCCAGCAAAGAAAAATTAACCGGGAACTATTTTCAACTCCTTGCGCCCATTCATATATCTTCCACCTCTCTTCCCTCTCTCTTCACGGGACATGTTGAATTGCACTTATTAGGTCACCATTGATCTCATTTACATTTACAAGAACCTGAGGGATAGCTTTTTCACACAAAGGGTGGTGTGTGTATGGAACAAGCTGCCAGGGGAGGTAGTTGAGGCTGGGACTATCCCAACTTTTAAGTAACAGTCAGACAGGTACATGGATAGGACAAATTTGGAGGGATATGGACCAAACACAGGCAGGTGGGACGGGTGTAGCTGGGACATGTTGGCCAGTGTGAGCAAGTTGGGCCAAAGGGACTGTTTCCATGTTGTATCACTCTATGACTCTATAACATGTATCCGCTATGAAGTGAATCTTCTTCTTTTCGTGTCCATCTTGTTACGAATGTTGGCCACGCTGTCATCGTCTGTCCTGAAAAGGACGCAAGCTTCCGGCGACAATCAGTGGAAGGCATCACTTGTCGTAATAGATGATGGTGGTAGCAGAATTAGCTCAGGATACTTCTAATTTCCAGCCCCGCGATGTGGGCGCTTCTGCTATGGGGCCATGAAGTGAATGGTGTTGTAGATGTGAATTTGCCCTGGATTTCCCTTGCTAGTGCTCATGACATAAATTGAATATATTTGCCTGAGGCACAGAAGCTGTCAAGATCAGATGTTCAATGCAGAATTGTGAAACTCCTGACAGAGATGATTTCTGAAATGAAACAAAAATATTTAAACTTATTTTTTCCATCAGAGTTACAGAAACCTTTGTTCCAACTGCTTCTCAGAGGCTTAGCTCACCATGAAGAGTTTGAATGCTCCACTCAATCTCAGCTTACTCAGGAGAAGATATGAAATATTCTATTTCCCCATTTCAGTGCTGAGGCAAACTGAGCATCAGACAGCTTTTCAAAGAATTGAAGGTCTGGCACTCACTGATTTATAACAATGATAGACACAAAAAGCTGGATTTACTCAGCGGGACAGACAGCATCTCTGGAGAGAATGAATGGGTAACGTTTCAGGTCGAGACCCTTCTTCAGACGTCTCGACCTGAAACGTCACCCATTCCCTCTCGCCAGAGATGCTGCCTGTCCCGCTGAATTACTCCAGCATTTTGTGCCTATCTTTGGTTTCAACCAGCATCTGCAGTTCCTTCCAACACGATTTATATCAAAGGTCTTTTTGAGAGGGACAAAGGGAAA
Source organism: Leucoraja erinaceus (assembly GCF_028641065.1). Lineage (NCBI taxonomy): Eukaryota > Metazoa > Chordata > Chondrichthyes > Rajiformes > Rajidae > Leucoraja > Leucoraja erinaceus. The sequence continues at coordinate 145,457,924 of NC_073377.1, forward strand.
TGCAACTTGAGTTTAACATACATTTTGTCATTGTTCTAAATGTCTTCATTTGAATATTTGTTTTCATTTGGAGGAGGAGATGGAACAATACTGGTGTGTATGTCAATGCACAGTGAAGCAGAAGAATTTCCCTGACAGTTACATCCAACTGGGAGGTGATTGTGTAATTGATAACTCTTAGAGTTTGAAGAAGGGTCTCGACCCAAAAAGTCACCCATTCCTTCTCTCCATCGATTCTGCCTGTCCCGTTGAATTACTCCAGCATTTCGTGTCTATCTGCGGTGGAAAACCAGCACCTGCAGTTCCTTCCTACATCTTATTTACAATTGGTAATTGATAAAACAAACATTGTTTTAAGATTTTCCCCATTTTATTCTCAATAGATTTTGAAGGAAAACACCCATCCCAGTTGTCCAGTTAGGTCTGTTTAAATGTCTGCTTACCTTGATTTTCTACTCACCTTAATCATCTGAGAACTAAACCAGTGTCATCAAAAGGATTCAAAGAACTGCAGATGCCAGTCTACAAAAGAGACATTTGGTGCCGGAGTAACTCAGTAGGTCAGGTGGCATAAATAGGTGAGGTTTCTGATTGGGACCCTATTTTGATCCACTGGAGTAATTCAACAGGTTACTCTGAGTACCTCAGAACAAGAAGTCTGAAGAAGAGTCTTGACATGAAATGTCCGGGTCATTACTTGAGTAATGCGCAAAGTCTCAGTACATTGAAGGTGGGAGAGGCACTCTTCCTACCGGGGTGGAAATCACTATCAAAACATGGAGGGGACACAATTTCTTGGTGGCTGCACGCGCACACACACACGTGAGGCTTCGGCCGTGGGCCTTGTGGACGATAACATCGGGAGATGACCTGGTTGGTGACCGAATCTGAACTCCAGCAATAGCAGCTTCGTCTGCCCCGAATTGTGGGGCTTCAATCGGCCCGTTCACGGGGCCTTTCATCGCCCGGCGCGGCTTAAAATCGGCTGCGGGAACTTCCAACGCCCGTCAGGGCTTCAACATCGGGAACCTCAATCGCCTTGATGCAGCAATTTGACCACGGAGCGATGGAAGATCCCGTGGCCAATTTTAAGCCGCGCCGGGCAATGAAAGGCCCTGCAAACAGGCCGATTCATGCTCTGCTCTATGATCTTTGCTCCACCAGGACGTCTCCCTCCTCCAATCACCGCGCTCTATCCTCAGTCCCATCCCCCTACTTCCTCCTGTGACCGACACCTCCCTCCTCCAACCATCGCGCTGAATCATCATGTACCCCCCCCTCCCCACTGCCTACTGACCAACGTCTCTCTCGTCCAATCGGTGCCCTCAATCATCAGTCCCACCCGCCACTGTCTCACGGAAAGCAGTGATTTTTAATAGATTTCTTTCACCCAATTTCAAAATCTGGTGGCAAAACATGGGGGAGATTGGCCCCCACCTCTCAAAGCATGGAGGGGACTCGGCACGCCTGTCCACCCCGGGATGCCCACCCATGCTTCCCACACCAATTAATTTCCAGTCCAGCAGGAAACAGATTGTAAAATCGGTCCCCACTAAAGTTTATGGGCAAGAGATATTTTAATATTTTGTGGATTTCAATATCCCAAAGTGATCTAACAGAGGTCACAAGTGCAACGCAACAGGATTTCTGGAGCCAATTTGGCTTAATTCTGGGTTACAGATTTAGAGCCATTTGGATAACTCATGTGGTTGATCCATATTTGTACGTGGGCAAAGACATGTGTCCATATTCTTTCAGAGGCTCACTATTGCAGTATACTCTCTAGAATTTAGAAGATTGAGAGGGGATCTTATAGAAACTTACACAATTCTTAAGGGGTTGGACAGGCTAGATGCAGGAAGATTGTTCCCGATGTTGGGGAAGTCCAGGACAAGAGGTCACAACTTAAGGATAAGGGGGAAATCCTTTAAAACCGAGATGAGAAGAACTTTTTTCACACAGAGAGTGGTGAATCTCTGGATCTCTCTGCCACAGAGGGTAGTTGAGGCCAGTTCATTGGCTATATTTAAGAGGGAGTTAGATGTGGCCCTTGTGGCCAAGGGGATCAGAGGGTATGGAGAGAAAGCAGGTAAGGGATACTGAGTTGGATGATCAGCCATGATCATATTGAATGGCGGTGCAGGCTCGAAGGGCCGAATGGCCTACTCCTGCACCTAATTTCTATGTTTCTATGTTTCTATGTTTCTACGCGCACATAGATGTAAGAATTCTGTAGGAAGGAACTGTAGATGCTGTTTTACACCAAAGATAGACACAAGACACAACTAAGCAGGACAGGCAGCATCTCTGGAAAGAAGGAATGGGTGATATTTTGGTTCGAGACCCTTCTTCAGAATTTGATTGAAATTCTTAAGGATTTCATTGTCCATTTGGGCATATGACAATAAAACACTCTTGGCTCTTCTTGACTCTTGCTCTGAAATCGAGAAAACAATCACCAGGATCAAAAGATCGGCTAAATCATATGCTTCACCCTTCAAGTGTGATGTGTAACAACTCTTTTTTATCTTTTTTTAAAATTTATTTTATTAGAAGCAATTGTGCAAGAATAAGGCAATTGACATGACACTTATACAATTTTTGTGCAGTTTCATTTTTAACACTGAAACCTGAATTAAAAAAAAAGAGAAACAAGGAGAGAATGAAAATAAATAAAATAAAATAAAATAAAGGAAAGAAATGACCCCTGAACGACCAAAGAAGTGCAATGGGAAAGAAAAGGAATAAGAAAAAGGAAGATGGAGATATACCTCCCCCCCCCCTTCCACCCCCCCCCACTCCACCCATACCAAGCATTGGTTTTAAAATTGTGTTCAACCATTCTGTTGTTGCAGAAATGCAGTGAAAGGAGACCATGTTTTGAGAAATTGATCTGCTTCTTCAGCCAAAACAAGCCTAATGTTTTCTAAAGCAACGTTTCTAAAAGTAAAAAATCCTTCTGTGATAAATTGCTGTTTGAAGCACTGTCTGCATTAGCTTTGACAAGCTATTATTGATTATCTGTCAACATTTCGGGAATGGTCTGAGAACATTCCCAGCAACATTCCCAAATCTGCATTTCTGACACCCATCCCCTCAAATGTCATCACCCAGCTCCAAACAATGTTCTATAAGGCGCTGGTCAGGCCGCATTTGGAATATTTGAGCAATTGTGGGCACCATATCTGAGGAAGGATGTGCTGGCTCTGGAGAGGGTCCAGAGGAGGTTTATGCGAATGATCCCAGGAATGAGCAGGTTAACCTATGATGAGTGTTTGACGGCACTGGGCCTGTACTTGCTGGAGTTTAGAAGAATGAGGGAGGACCTCATTGAAACTTACCAAATAGTGAAAGACTTGGATAGAGTGGATGTGGAGAGGATGTTTCCACTAGTGGGAGAGTCTAGTACCTCCCACTAGTAGCCTCCGAATTAAAGGACGTTCTTTTAGGAAAGAGGAGGAATTTATTGAGTCAGAGGGTGGTGGAGCTGTGGATTCTTTGCCGCAGAAGGTTATGGAGACAAAGTCAGTGGATATTTTTATGGCAGAGATAGATAGATTCTTGATTAGTACACGTGTCAGAGGTTATGGGGAGAAGGCAGGAGAATTGGGTTAGGAGGGAGAGATAGATCAGCCATGATTGAATGGCGGAGTATGCTTGATGGGCCGAATGGCATACTACTACTCCTATCACTTATGACCTTATGATCTTATGATGATCTGGTAGCACATTTGCACAAAGTAAGTGAGGAGAGACCGAAGTTTGAATTATAAACAGTTCAACAACACTTGAATTCATCTTCCCCAGGGGGTTGGAGCATGTAGTCTTCAGATTCAGACTCACTGCTCTTGACCCTGTAAGGATATCGAATAATCCTGAGTAATTGTTCATTGTAAGTCATGCCACCTGATTGCACGAACCAGAATCCTAGTCACTGTGGAGCACTAGAGAGACATCACACGTGAAGCTACCGTGCTTGGTGCTCTGACCCAGATATTCTGAATTACTGAAATATGAATAAATTGTTGATAAGCATCCCATGTTTCCTCTCCTGTGGGAATTTCTGCAGACATGAAAAAGGGCGGAATGGATCCTTCTCATGGCACAAACTGAGACATTTTCCCCAGTTGTCAGAATACTGCCAAAGCACTCCGCAGAATTAGAAATAGCATTTATTTTGCGAGGAATGGAATATTAAAACAAGGATATAATGCTGAAGCTTCGTAAGGCACTGGCCAGACCACATTTGGAGTATTGTGAGCAGTTTTGGGTCCCATATCTGAGGCGGGATGTGCTGGCATTGGAGAGGGTCCAGAGGAGGTTTACGAGCATAATCCTAGGAATGATTGGGTTAACATATGAACACTGTGTCTGAACTTGCTGGAATTTAGAAGGGTGAGGGTAGACCTCAGTTCTCCTCTCCCCTTCCCCTTCCACCGACCTTCCTTCCTCTAGCTTCACAATTCGCAACTCTTCAATGCTCTTGTCTCAAGCCCTTTGGTAAAAAATTCGAAATATGCAAAAATTCTTTGCATATTTCTTAAACCCCTTTTTCACGGGGCGATTTGACGCAAGAGTTAACCAGAGTTAACCAGTGGGAACCTCTTGCGATAACCGTACGGCATTCGTGGACCACCGTGGCGCTAGCGGCAGGTATTCGTGTAACTTGGTAACTCGGGAGAAAATTCAACCAAGCTTGAATTTCTCCAAGAGTGACTTGTACACTTGTGGTTGAACATTGCAACATTATATGCACGTAGTGGCCAGTGCGATATCAGTACTGACTCTTGCGTGTACCGTGGGAACTCCTGCGAACGGTGAACCCGGAAGCTGGACAGAGGGGACAGAAGGTGAGTAAAAATTGTCTTCTGTGGGATTTAATTTAAAAAATAAAGATTTGCATCCGCATATGGACATCAACTTATTCATGAGTTATGTTAATGAGATTCAAGAAAATAACTATAATCTTTAAAAGGGACTTTACTGAAAGGTCCCGCATTTTTATGGTCCGTGAGAAATTTTTCACATGTACTTCTTTGAGAGATACAGCTCGGAGTCCTCGCCGACCAGCGATCGATGCCTTTCCGAAGCAGGGTCCGGAACGCTACCAATCAATGTTCTCCAGAGACCCGTGTAAAGGAGTGAACTGCACATGCTGGTTTAAAACGAAGACAGACACAAAAAGCTGGAGTAACTCAGCGAGTCAAGCAGCATCTCTGGAGAAAAATAGGTGATGTTTCGGGACGAGACACATCTTCAGACTCAATTCCGATTAGGATGTCTGAAGAAGGGTTCCGATTCGAATCGCCACCTATTCTTTTTCTCCAGAGATGCTGCCTGACACGCTGACTTACTCCAGCTTTTTATGTTTTTCTTCCCAGATCTGACTTACCTGCTGAGTTACACCAACATTTTGTGTCCTTGTTCACTATGAACATTGAATTATTTAATTTTAGATAACTTACACTCTCTCTCTCTCCCCCCCCCCCACCCCCTCCTGTCCCCCCCCCCCCCCCTGCAGTAAATGTCGGTTAACCAGGCCAAGGTTTGCAACGCTGGTTCCCTCTTGGGTTCACACTATCCCTAGCCAACAATTGGCCTATCAGGGAACCAAATATAGACATAAAGTGCTGGAGTGATTCAGTGGGTCAGGCAGCATCTCTGGAGGAAAGGGTTAGGCGACTTTTCGGGTCGGGACCCTTCTTCAAAATACCCTGCTGAGGTCATCTGTTGTTGGCCCTGATTTGTCCCGGTCTTTTCTTGATTCCAGTTCCCCCCTACAATCATCCCGAAGAAGTGTCCTGACCAAAAATGGAATCTATTCCTTTTCTCCAGAGATGCTGCTTGGCCCGCTGAGTTACTCCAGCGTTTTGTGTTTAACTTGCTGATTCAGACAGTTTTTGATTTACTCTGAAACACACGTTGGAAATTTAAACTTGGGTGCAATTAACATTGTCTTACTACCGTGGGAACTCTTTAACTCAGCGGGCAGGCAGCAGTTAATTGTTGCTCCCTTCAGTTTCCCAGGGGGTCGGGACGGGACTGGAGTTGGGAGGGAAAGGTGGGGGAGTCGAGGGAGAGGAGGGGGAGACAGATGGGGGTGGCTTCATTTACTGGCGGCGGGTGTCTGTCACTGAAACAGGCAGGTGAGGTTTCACATCCACCTTGTATGTGCCTCTCTCTCTCTTCCTCCCTCCCTCTCACACAGGCTGAGAGACTCTGCCTCAGTAATTGTGTTCACTCCATCTGTGTCTCCCACATACACAGTAAAACTCTGCTTTGTGTGTGTATATACCAATTCAACCAAGGGAGGATATTTATAGTGTGTGAAAAAAAAGTGACATCATTTGTGCCACGTGATGATTTAATTACACTTGACAGTTTACAATGTCATTCAAGATTTAATGGGAAAGCTCGGGAGATGGACAAGTCACTCGCACAAATAACAGAAATGCCGAGTACCATGGGAACTCTTTGTCTACCCCCCCGTTATATCGTGTGATGTCGTGCTAGACCACGACCAATTCACTCTGGCTCCATCTTGCGTCAAGTCGCCCCGTGAAAAAGGCCTATTATAGACTGATTTATTTCTGTCAATTCTTCCCAGCTCATTGGGAATGCGGACATAATAAATGTTTCTAGCAAGACCACCACTTCACTTAACATGACAAACGTGTTCCATTTGAAAGAAAAAGCCAGGAGGATCTTTACCCATTGGCTATAGCAAGATGTCATAAAGCCATAGAGTGAGTCATAGTACAATGTGGAAATGGGATCTTCAGCACAACTTGCCCACACCAGCCGACATGTCCTAGCTACCCTCGTCCCAATATTTAAACCAATATGTAGAGGAACCAACGAGAGGGCAGGCATCCTAGACTGGGTATTATGTCATCTTCTTGCGATTCAGGCAGCAGCAGCTATGTAACGCCCTCCAGGCGCTGTAGCCAGTTCAATGTGCTGTTGTCGAGGGCCATGAGGTCTACCCCTCCACTAGGGGAGAGGAGGACAGCACAGTCAAAAATGACATGCTGCGCTGTTTGTTGGTCTGCTCCACACAAGCAGGCTGCTAATGAACGCAGCCCCCAGCGATGCGTGTTGGCGTTGAACCAGCCGACACCTGTATGGAGCCGGTTCCGGGCGACCCACTCTTTGCAGGGCAGGTCCGAGCTGGGTGGGCCTGTGGCGTTCGGTGCAAAAGTGAATTGTGGAGTTTGCAAAGTCTGTTCCCAGCTGGTTCTCCATGCTACTAGTGTGTTGAAACCAGAGCCACAGAGGGTCGCTGCGTGACGGGAGAAGGCGCCTTTTGGTCCAACTTCGCTACATCGACCAACATGTCCCAGCTACACTAGTCCCACCTGCCCGCGTTTGGTCCATATCCCTCCATACCTGTCCTATCCATGTTCCTGTCAAACATTTTCTTAAACGTTGGGATAGTCCCTGCCTCAACTGCCTCCACTAGCAGCTTGTTCCGTACAACCACCAGCCTTTGTGTGAAAAAGTTACATCTTGCGGCTCTGTTTAATATTTATTATTGTCCGCCTTCACAGCATCAGAATCACACATAAAGCCTGACTTACAATTCAAGCTGTTATCATATTGACATCTTATAAGGGCTTTGCATGGACATATGAATCAATAAGCAAAGAATCATAGTGTCTGGGATTGTCGCTTCCTGCTTAATAATAAACGTTGGAAGAAGCCAACTGCTCCCATTATCCTGCAAATTGCATTTCTCTTCCAAATATTTACTGAGATAGGATTGCCCATTTAATTATTTGTGTTTAATTCTGCAAAATACAAAATAGATAATAGCTTTCAGTCATTTTGGCTTGCTTCCTTTTTTTTTGTGGTTTTGTGTAACGTAGTGCAGACATACCCAGATAAATACCGGCCACAGAGGGATGCCTTGAGGAAACAATTGTGTATGTCACATCCAGTGAAAATCACGCCTTCCATTACTCAGCCTGTATCCAGGCATGTGTGCAAGCTCAGTGACCTTATACTAATAAGTGAACTAGTTATCATGCTTTACTGTGTGATTAGCTGGTGTTATCATTTCATCAGAAGCAATGCCAAGTGAAGGTGGAAGGGACTTCTGCCAGAATCAAATATGTTTTTAAAGGAGTAGACAAAACTCATCTGTGGGGTCATGGTCCAGGGGTGGTCTGAAGAAGGGTCTCGACCCAAAACCTCTCTTATTCCTTCTCTCCAGAGATGCTATGAGTTACTCCAGCATTATGTGTCTGTCTTCATGTTTTTAAAGGAACTCATTCCATCCAAAAAGCATTTGCCATTGAGCCAAACCCATCAGGAAGGTAGTAATAGGAAATGCAGAAAATATTCAGTAAGTGAGGAAATATCTGCAGAGAAAGCAAGTAGGTTTTCAAACAAACGTCTGGTAAGAGATTTGCGTATCAACATGTTTAATTGTTTGATCTTCCTGTTGACGGTGTTTAATCAGCTGTGTCGTTTCAGTCGAAACAAGGAACTGCAGATGCTGGTTTGCAAAAGAAGATACAAAGTTTTGGAGTAACTCAGCAGGTCAGGCAGCATCTTTGGAGAACATGGATAAGTAATGTTTTGGGTCGGGACCCTTCTTCAGATTGGGCATTGGAGGGAGGGAGAGGTCCATGGAAGAGGGGAAGGGCAGGACAAGGCCTAGCAGTAATGGGTTGTTACAGGTAATTAAGGGTGTGGAAGATTGCAACCTTCACGTGGTCCGCCCTATTTCGACGAATGCAATCAACCCGGCGTAGACAATCAAATAAGATCAAATAGAACAAGTTGTCCTACAACTTTAGGCTGTGCACGTCATACGCAAGAAGAAGAAGGTAATTAAGGATTTTTGAAATGCAGATGGTTAGACAATGGCCAGAGATGAAAAGACAGGAGGTGTGAGACAAAAGAATTGAAGAGTTGCGAATTGTGGAGCTCACGGAAGGAACGCAAGTTTACTAAAGAAGACACAGAGCGCTAGGGTAGTCCTGTGGGTCGGGACCCTTCTTCACACCGATTTTAGGGGAGGAAAGAAAGCTGGATGAGCTGGAACAGGACAAATCCTGGGAACTAATAGGCCGACACAGGGGGGGGGGGGGGGGGGGGGGGGGGGGTTGTTTGACAGGCAGATGGTTGAACAACGTCCAGAGATGAAAAGACAGAAGATGTGAGACAAAAAGAATTGAGAAGTTGCGAATCGTTAAGCTAGAGGAAGGAATGGCGTGGAAGCTGAGGGGGGGGGGGGGGGGGGGGGGGGGGGGGGGGGGGAGAAATAGGTGAGAGTCCAGGTGGGGTACAGGGAAGAGGGGGAAGGGGGAAAAAGATGGGACAGGGGTGTTTTATGGAGATGGGGAGGAATATGTAGTTACCTAAAATTGGAGAATTCAAGGTCAATGCTGTTGAGTTGTAAGCAACACCAACAGAATATGAAGTGTTTGTCCAGTCTGTGTTTAAACCCGATAGACACAAAAATCCGAAATAATTCAACGGGTCAGGCAGCGTCACTGGAAATAAAGGAATAAGTGGTGTTTCGGGTCGAGTTACTCCAACTTTTTGTGTCTACCTTCGGACCTTTTCCAGTATTTGTTTAGAAGAGAAAACTTAATTTACTGAACAATTTAATCTGTGGATATGAAGAAAAAAGTATTTCTGAAAATATTCAGTATATCAGGCAGAAGCTGCAGAGACCAAAAGCAGATTTTTTTGGACAAACTTTTTGGCAAATGTTAAGGATTTAATCATCCAATTTTTTTTTGTGTGTGCACGTTGGGCTGATTGCAGTAGTCGAAACAGAGTGGACCACATGAAGGTTGCAATCTCCTGAAGATGTGTAAAGATAAGGCCATACTGGTAAAATGTTAATGCAGCTGTAAAAAATATCTTGGGTTATAAAATCCCAAATACCTGCCCTGTGATGTATCTGGGGCATATTAAAGATATTGTAAAAATAGAAGATACATATTTGATGAAAGTTTTGCTTGCAGCAAGTAAGAAGGCCATTACCAGGCAGTGGCTTAATGAAAAAAAGTCCAAAACAGGAACAGTGGTTAGAAATTGTGCGAGACATCTTTAATATGGAGAAATTGACATATTTCTTGCGAGTCAAGGAGAATTCATGTGAGAAGATCTGGGAAGAATGGACCGTTTATTTGAGCCATGACACCAATTAGATAAATGCCGAGCCAGATATGCTAAGATTGTGTTATATAGAACTAGATGGTATGTTTGTATGAATATTGAATTATTTCCAAATAACTAATCAATGTAATGTTTTTTCTTTTGGTAAGTGAGCCACACGGTCTTATTCCAATTTTTTTGTTTTATTTACTTCTTTTTTTCTCCCCTATCTACTTATTTTTTTTAGTTTGCTTTTTTTCTTACTTTGCTTTATTTATGGTGACGGTGTTGCACTGTTTTGTATATATCTCTTAAAAATCAATAAAAATGTAAGTGAAAAAAAAAGAAGAGAAAACTTAATTTACTGAACAATTTAATCCGTGGATATGAAGAAAAAAGGATTTCTGAAAATATTCAGTATATCAGGCAGAAGCTGCAGAGACCAAAAGCAGATTTTTTTGGACAAACTTTTTGGCAAATGTTAAGGATTTAAGCATGCAAATTTTTTTTGTCTGTGCACGTCGGGCTGATTGCATTAGTCGAAACAGAGTGGACCACGTGAAGGTTTCAATCTCCCAGAATCTGCACCCTCCATGCAAGTACAGCCCATCACCTGCATAAGTGGGGGATGACAGACAGCCCTGCTTGTGACTGCGGACATCCAGTCCAGACCATCCCACATATCGTGAATGACTACTCACTGAGGCTTTTCCCTGGTGGCATCAAAGTCATGCACCCAATAACTGATGCAGTCCTGGCCTGGATTTCTACCCTTGATCCACAACTTTAGGCTGTGCATGCCAAAGTCAAAGCCAAAGTCAAAATCATTTTTATTCGTCACATGCACCCGAAGGTGCAGTGAAATGAATTTGCCAGCAGCAATACACTTAAAAAGAATACATAATACACAATAAGATTTAACACAAACATCCATCACAGCATTCTTCACTGTGGTGGAAGGCAACAAAGTTCAGCCAGTCCTCCTCCTTTGTCACCATACACAAGAAGGAGATCATGCAAAATTAACTATTTAATTGCTACTGTTAATTCAGCTGAGGAAGGTGACTGGATGAGAGTTCGACATCAATATTCAAAGAATGGATGTCCATGTATCAATCAAGGACAATAAATGGGTTCTCCAAAAATAATTTAAACCAATACTCCATAGGCTTGAAATGATTACAATTGTATATTTTAAATGGTTTAACAAAGTTTATTGGGGTGACAAGTCAATTATTACTTTCCCCTATTGGACTCTGAAATGTGTCAAAAATGATACAAATTAGGCTAGTTTAGTTTAGTTTAGAGATACAACACAGAAACAGGCCCTTCAGCCCACTGGGTCTGCGCCGACCAACGTTCCCCGCACACTAACACTATCCTACACGTACTAGGGACAATTTACAATTTTATCAGGCCAATTAACCTACAAACCTGTATGTCTTTGGAGTGTGAGTGAAAATTTGAGCTCCCGGAGAAAACCCATGCAGGCCACAGGGAGAAAGTACAAACTCCATACAGACAGAACCCATGGTCAGGATCGAACCCGGATCTGGTGCTGTAAGGCAGCAACTCTACTGCTGTGCCACCATGTCGCCACTAAATGTATACAATTTTTTTTTTTTTTTTTTAATTTGTTTTTATTAGAAGTACAGTAAATTACAGTAATACACATCACATATATCTTATTACATTTGTTGTACCATTTCGTTTTTCGAGCTTTAAAAAAGGTACAAATAAAAGAAGTAAGGAAAGTGAGCAAGAATCGTGAAGACGCAGGAAAGTGTTGGGAAAAGAAAGCCCCTTAGGGAAGAAGTTAGAGAAGGAAGTAAAGAAAGGAAATAAGACCCTAGAAAGAAAAGAAGAAAAAAAAGGAAAAACAATCGCTCTATTGTAACACAATACTCCGCAAAAAAGGATATAACAACCGTGTTTTTTTTTAATTTATTTTATACCCCCCGTTACCAGATCCTGGTACCATTTATATTTTAAATTACTATTGCACCTTATGCTTGTAATAGTGCCATAAATGCAGACCACATCTTTTGGAAGTGGTCTGCTTTGCCTGCTGGGAGGAGTCTTATCTCTTCCAAGTGTAGTGTTTCAAACATGTTTGAAATCCACATTTTAATTGTTGGTATTGAAGCATTTTTCCAAAATTTGAGTATAAGCTTTTTTCCCATTATTAGCTCGTAATTAAGTAAGTTCTTTTGAAACACATTTAATTCGGGGTTACCTTCCGATATTCCAAAAATGATCCATTCTGCTTTTGGTAGAAGTTTTATTTTAAATAATTTTGTGAAGATTTCAAATATTTTGTTCCAGAATTTTTAGATTTTTATACAAAAAACAAAAGTGTGCGCTATGGTAGCTTCTTGTGACTGACATTTATCACAAATGGGTGAGACATTGGAGAAAAGTTTATTTATTTTAGTTTTTGAATAATATAGTCTATGTAATGTTTTATATTGAATTAGAGTATGTCGTACGTTGATCGGGCATTTATGCACATATAGTAAGTGTTTATCCCAGCTCTCTTTTGAAATTTTTATAGCTAGTTCTTGTTCCCAGTCTCTTCTAATACCATCGGTTGTAGGTATTTCTATATTTAAAATAATGTTGTATAAGTATGATATTAGATTTGTTGATTCAGCCTTTGTCTTCATGGCTTCATCCAATAAGTCTTGTTATGATAGTCTTTTGTGTATTTTTTCAGATAGTCACGGATTTGAAGATATTTAAAATATTGATTATATTTAAAATTATATTTCAGTTGTAATTGTTGAAATGATAATAATTTTCCTAATTCATACAAGTCTCCGAGTGTTTTGATTCCCATTCTTTCCCATTGTGTAAATGATTTATCTATAATTGAAGGTTAACGACGGGTTATTGACTATTGGCATTAAAAGAGATAGATTTCTTAATTTTAGATTCTGTTTTATTTGTTTCCATGTTCTAATTGTGCTATGAATCATTGGATTTTTATTATAATTTTTCTTATTCAGATTCATTGGTGAGAGGAGAGTCGCTCCTGTATTACACGGAGAGCAGTCCTCTCTCTCCATTACAATCCAGTCCACCTGCTGGGCAGAGTTGTCCAGCAGGTGAATCATATTTTTAAATATTTACTGCCCAATTATAGTACATAAAGTTAGGGAGCGCTAGACCACCCATCTCTTTTAGTTTACTAAGGTGTGCTCTTTGTATTCTGTGGGATTTATAATCCCATATAAAATTTGTCTGAGTCTAGTTTTTTGAAAAACTTTTTTGGAAGATATATTGGAATTGATTGAAATAAATATAGGATTTGTGGTAAAAAGATTATTTTTATAGCATTTATTCGACCTATTAAAGACATCGGGAGCGTTTTCCAGAATTTGATTAGATTATTTAGTTTCTTAAGTAAGGGACTCTAATTGGCATTAAACATAGCGTGATAGTTTCTAGTGATTTCAATTCCTAAATATTTAAAATTTTCTGTGGCTATTTTAAAGGGGAATTTCAAGAGATGTGTTGAGTCTTTCGGTTTTATCGACATAATTTCACTTTTGTTCCAGTTTATTCTGTATCCTGAGAAAGATCCAAAGTCCTCAATTAGATTTAATATGTTTGGTATACTGATTTGGGGTTTTGTGATATACAGTAATACGTCGTCTGCGTATAAGGATATTTTGTTATTTGAATATTTTGTATTATAACCGTAAATATCCGAGTTTGTTCTAATTTTTTCAGCTGAAGGTTCAATTACCAGAGCAAATAACAGTGGTGATAATTAACATCCTTGTCTATTGCCCCTTGTTAATTGGAATTTCGTAGATAGTATATTATTAGTTAATATTCTAGCCATGGGTTTGTTATATAATAATTTTATCCATGTGATGAAGTTCACTCCCATTTGAAATTTTTGCAATACTTTAATCATATAATCCCATTCTACTTGATCAAACACTTTTTCTGCGTCCAATGAAATGATAGATAACTCTTGTTCTAGGTTTGTGAGAGTGCATTATGTTAAGCAGACGTCTCAGGTTATTAAATGAATGTCTATTAGATATAAATCCCGTTTGATCCTCATTTATTAATTTACTAACATATTGACAGTCTTCTAGCTAGTGTTTTCGCTAATATTTTTTAATCCATATTTAACAAAGCTATAGCTCTATATGAGCCTGGTTCTTCTATATCTTTATCTTTTTAAAGTATTAATGTGACCATTGATTCTGCTAGTGTTTCAGGTAAGATTTGTTCTTTAAAAGCGTATGTGTACATTTTCTGTAGACATGGTGTAACTATGTCGTAAAAACATTTATAAAATACATCACTGAATCCGTCTGGTCCTGGTGTTTTTCCATTCTTAAGTGTGTTTATTGTGTCTTCTATTTCCTTAGATGTAATTTGTGCTCCCAGTTCCTCTTGTTCCTTCAGTTCTGGTTTTGGGAGGTTACAATTGTCCAAAAATTCTGAAACTTTATTATTGTCTATTAGCGTTTCGATGTGTATAAATTCTTGTAAAATTGAGCAAATCTTTTATTGATATCATTAGGTAGTGTTAATAATTCCCCTCTATCTGATTTAATCTTTAAAATTGCATAATCATTTTCCCATTTTTTCAGTTGGCGTGCCAGAAGTTTGTGGGGTTTATCCCCAAATTCTAAATGTTCTTGTTTTGTAATTTGGAATAATCTTATAACCTTCTCTGATAATAATTTATTTAGCTTAAATTTCAGTATTAAAATTTTATTATGTTTATCCATAGTTGGATCTTTAGCATTATCTATATCTAGATGTCTGATTTGTTCTTCTAATTGTTTTTGTTCATTCTTATTCTTTTTGTTTTGAAAAGCTTGATACGAGATAATGACTCCTTTAATAAATGCTTTGAAGGATTCCCATAATAAAGTGGGCGATATATCTGGTGTATCGTTTGTCTCAAAAAATAGGTCCATCTGTTTTTTTAGATATATACTCCCTTGTGGGTCTTTCAGAATTTGCGAGTTAAACCTCCAGAACGATTTGTTCGCAGACATTCCTTCTAAAGTAAGTGGGGGAGTAATCTGAAATCGTATTGGTGTGATATTTTAGTTTCATAGTATAAGGGATTAGTTTTGTATCCACTAGGAAGTAGTCTATACATGAGTATGTTTTGTGTACCATTGAATAAAACGAGTATTCCCTTCCAGTCGGATTCGCGATCCTCCAGACGTCTGCTATATTTGTATTTTTTATATATGTATTTAAGAGTTCACTAATTTTAGATTTCATATTACCTCTTTGTTTTTGCATTGATTTATCTAAGTACGGATCTAAAACACAGTTGAAGTCTCCTCCAATTATAACATTTTGGTAGTTAAATTCTGCGATTGTATTCAGGATTTTATTAAAAAATTGAGGATTATCAAAATTGGGCGCATATATGTTTACCAAAGTGATTGGCGTAGCATGGATCTCTCCTGTAACTATAAGATATCTCCCTTCCTTATCTGATATAATGTTCTTTGATTTGAATGGTATTCCTTTGCGAATAATAATTGCGGTGCCTCTGGATTTCGAAGTATATGAGGAGTGAAATGTTTGGCCTATCCAATTCGCCATCTGATCTTGATGTTTAAGGTGCGTTTCTTGTAGAAAAGTAATGTCCGTGTTATATGATTTCAACTGAGCTAGTATTTTGCCCCTTTTAATTGGTTCATTAATATCCCTTATATTCCAGCTACACAGTGTGATTCCTCCCATTTTCTTTTGTTTATCATCTTGCATTTTCTCTGATTTTAATACCCTTATTCATTACGGTGCATCCATACCTCAGGACTCTGGATATTTGGGGGGCGTTCATATTACTAACTTCCTTGGTAGATCCCTTTTGCGATTTTCCTTGAAAAAAAAACACATAGTAGTGACATATTGTGATAAAAAAAAAATGGAACAAGTAAAATTACAGTGTCTGACGTATTCGACACTGTAGTGCGTGTCCGACGCGTCTGTGGGATTCGACATCTATTCGACTTCCGAAGTTGATGTTGTACAATTAGCTCCGCTCCTTTTATTACTCTAAACCTAGGAGGGCCGTACCATTTCAAAATCAATTATATTTCACCCAATTACACTATATATATATTTTATTCAGACTTATCAGATCTGTGTTCAGCTACTGTGAAATGTATTTACCTAACACTTTCATCTACTAATTATTTATAATAGTAAGATTAAACGAGTACTTACCAGTGCGAAGTTTGATCTGTATTTTATGAGGAGTTACGATGAGGGATTACGTGAAGAACCCACCCAGCGCGCAGGCGCGGCATACTTCCAAGCAGCGGTGTGGAATCACAGATAGACACAAATTGAAGTAAAGATAGTAAAGACCAATGAGACATCAGTCCGAGTTTGATCTATACAATGAGGGTGGGAGCGGAGGGCACGTAATCCCTCATCGTAACTCCTCATAAAATACAGATCAAACTTCGCACTGGTAAGTACTCGTTTAATCTTACTATTTTACTTCGGAGTCACGTGAGTGACTACGTGAAGACTTCAAAGGTCTGTGATTTCAAACCGTGTAACAGTTATATCACTCACTGCCGAAAGATCATTGAGGGAGGAAGTGCTATCTAAAGACCAACAAGTTTGTTAGTTTTAAAAACAAATGTTTATTAACTACAACAAAAAATAGCTCCCCTGGGCTTTAAATTATAAATTTGCGGTTTCTAAAATTCTTTCCGCAAAGACGTCCTTTTCCATCAGCGGTTTCCTGTAGAATTTTTGGAATGTCGATTCCCTTGACCATCCCGCTGCTCTGAGGATGTGGTCTAGGGGAACCTGCATCCGATCTGCCGCTGAGGTGGACGCTGCCCTGGTTGAATGGGATTTAAAAACATCTGTGTTAATCCCTGCCATGTTAAGGACCTGTTTCAACCATCTGGATATTGTCTGGCTGGTAACCCGTCCAAAAGGCTTTTTATGGCTGACCCATAAGGCTTTTTCTCTCCCTCTAAGAGTTTGGGTTGTGTCTAAATAATGATGAAGGTGGGTCACCACACACAGCCTAGGTTCTGGAGGGTATGCCCGGAAGATCAACGGGGAGTTGGATGTGCCTGGTCTGCTCTGTTTTACCAACCCCGGCATGGTGAAAGTAATGGTATCTGGGGTGGTCAGCATGTGGTCCAGACTTAACTGATGCAGCGACTGAACCCTCTGAGCAGAGACAAGCGCCATGAGCATAAGTGTTTTGTGAGTGGACTGTTCCAGGCTCAGGGATCCCACCGGAGGCCAACCTCGAAGGTGTGTCAATACTACACTAACATCCCACACTTGGGTGTATCTAGGTGTAGGGGGTTTGGTGTTATAAATCCCTTTAAGGAGTTTGATAACCAGAGGGTGGGATCCAACACTATGCTGTCCTATGGGCATGAGGTATGCGGACAGGGCGCTCCGAGCTGTATTGATGGCACTGTAGCTCATCTTTAGTTCATGGTGCAGGTGGGCCAGGAACTCCAGCACATCCGAGATCGAAGCCGTCTTGTAGGATGTCCCTGCTTCCAGACAGTACTGTTCCCATTTCCTGATGTAGGTCAGGTACTGTTTCTTGGTGGAAACTCGCAGGGATGCCGACATGGTGGTGATTGTTCTCTCTGATAACCCCAATCCCCGGTAAGGTCTGTTCAGAATCTGGAAACCAGGAGGTTCAATTTTTGGTGGCATGGATGACTAATGCCAGTTACCGGGTGAGTCAATAATTGGGGGTGGTTGTGAAGGACCATAGGTGTCTCTACCACCATGTCGTGGAACATTGGGAACCATGGTTGGGTAGGCCAGTCGGGCACGACCAGAATGCCGGAGGCTGAGTCTGCCTGAATTTTCTGGAGTACCCGACTGATGAGGCAGAAGGGAGGGAAAGCATAGAAAAAGAAATTTCCCCAATCCAGCGTGAAGGCATCTACCGCTGCTGCCTCTGGGTCTGGTTCCCAAGCCACATACATGGGTAGTTGGTGATTTAGTCTAGACGCAAACAAATCTATATCTGGCGTACCATATTGCTTGACAATTCTAGCAAATAGTTTTGGGTCCAACATCCATTCGATGTTGTCATTGAATTTTCGTGACCTGGTGTCCGCCACTAAATTTAGCTTGCCTGGTAAATAGGCAGCTGATAGCCAAATATGTCTCTCGACACACCATTGCCAGATTATAGTAGTTAATTTGTCGCATGATACTGATTTTATGCCACCCATGTGCTGGATATAAGATACCGCCGTAGTGTTGTCAATCATAATCCTAACATGCACATGCCGCATATCAGATGTATATGCTTTTAGCCCATAAAAGGCGGCGAGCATTTCCAAGAAGTTAATGCCCAGTGATTGTAGTAGCGATGCCTCTGAGTTAGTCCATCTGCCACCTGTGCTGTCTATGGAGTTAGTAGCTCCCCAGCCTAAAGCACTGGCATCCGTTGTAATGGTTATGTTAGGATTGGTGACGGCAATAGGACTGTGACTGTGCCAAATATTATCGACCCACCACTGAAGTTCTGATGTGGCTTCAGTGGGTAACTCCATTTTGCGGTCATAATGCCCTCTATTAAGACGTAATGCATGAGTCCTTGCTCTTTGCAAATTTTGATAATGCAAGGGCCCATGTTGGGCAGCCGGGAATGCTGCTACTATAGAGCCAATAACTCTGGCTACGTGCCGTATCCTTGGTTGCGGTGTAGCAATTAAATTGTTACAAGCTTCGATGAGTGAAACTTTTTTGTCTCTGGGCAGAGTGACAGTCATATGGATAGTGTCAATAGTGAAGCCTAGGTAATCCATGTTAGTAGTAGGCTCCAATATTGATTTATCTGGGTGTAGGATGAATCCCAAAGTTTCAAGGAGTTGTTTAGTGGCTAAAACTCCTGCGACAGCTAGTTCCCTTGTTCTCCCTAATATGAGAACATCGTCCAGATAGGCCACGACTAAATGTTTTTGTTCTCTCAATTTTTTCATGGCCACTTTGAGAATTTTTGTAAATAATCTGGGAGCTGTCGTTAACCCATTGGGCAAGGCTCGGTACTGCCATAGCTGGCCCATCCAGATAAATTTCAGATATTTGTAATAATCCTTATGAATGGGTACTAAATAGTAAGCATCCTTGATATCTATGCTTGCCATGTAGTATCCCTTGGAGATCAGTTGTCTGGCAGTGACAAATGTCTCCATTTTGAAATGTTGATACTCAACAGACTGATTAAGTGACGTCAAATCAATAATAATGCGACACCCACCATCTTTCTTGGATTTAAGAAAAATATTTGATACAAATTCGTGCGGCTCGTGTGTGGTCATTTCTATGATGCCTTTAGACACGAGCCTATCTAGTTCAGCTTGTCCTTCTACCTTCTCAAATGCTGAGGGAAGGAATACCCTTTGGGGCATGTGCTGAACTGGAGGTTCTAAGCCTGGTTTGAATTCAATTTTGTATCCACTGATACTGTTGAGTATAAACTTATTGTTAGTTAAGGAGCACCAAACATGCTTGAAGAACCTCAAACGTCCTCCTGTTAATACAGCACCCGTTGTCTGTGTATGTTGGCAGGAACCAGACCCACCTACCTCCATGTTTATTTGTGGGGCCGTTTTCGGTAGGTTTGGCCCAAGGTTGTCCGTGTTGGTGCTGCGGTGGGGCGGCGCATCTTCCCACGGCTCCGCCCTGGGCCCCGCTCTAAAAAAGAGCTCTGGGGGTAGTGGGAGGCGGTCACCAGGCTTTCACCAGCTCGGTACCTGCTGGTGGATGCCGAGGCGTGCTGCCAACTGGGTGTCTTCACCCTGCTCGGTCCTGGCCCTGCCCTCATGAGGCCTACTGGTTTGGCCGCCTCTTCCAACTCCTTCAGTTTTTTGGCCAAATCTGCACCAAATAGCAGCGCCTCTCGTTCCGGCGCTGGAGCTTTGCAGAGGCCTGCGTATTTCGGATTGAGGGCAGGCCTGATGTTGTCCCGCCGTAGGCTGTTGAGCTCATAAGTGGTGTTGCACATCAATGCGAGTGCATCCTGCTGAGGTATGGTTAGCTCTTCATTCCCGACGGACCGAGCAAAGGCGGTGATGGCTGCTGAGTGGAGTTTCAGGACCCGCTGCATCTTTACTTCCTGAGCCCTGATCTGCTGCCCCAGCTGGTTCCATATCTGCTCGTTGACCGTTTTTACCCGCAGCGCCTCGCAATTCTCTGGCGCTGTGTACGTATCAAGGGCCTGCTGGACGACCTTGTCCTGCAGCGGCTTGTTGGACAGCCTATTAATGCTGGCCGCCATTCTGGGTGGTAGTACCATCC
Source organism: Leucoraja erinaceus (assembly GCF_028641065.1). Lineage (NCBI taxonomy): Eukaryota > Metazoa > Chordata > Chondrichthyes > Rajiformes > Rajidae > Leucoraja > Leucoraja erinaceus. Next base: position 145,478,342 of record NC_073377.1, read on the forward strand.
CAGTCGTTGGGGGCGCTGCGTACCGGCCCACTACACCCAGTAGCTCTTCTTCTAGCACGCCCGGCATACTGATGTTGTCCTCCGCCTGCCCTTGAGATAGGCCAGCCCAGTCCTGGCCTCCCTTACTGCCCTCGAACAGAGAGGGTACAGAAGGGTGTGGTGAGGAGGAGGCCAAAGCCCGTCCTCCTGGGAGATGCCTAGCCTGCATCTCCTCATCGATCATTTGTTCTAGGAGCTGCCTCATGCAGCTGATGCGGGCGTCTCCCCGTTTCGGTGGTGGAGAGCGTTCCCGTTCCTCCGACGAATCGGAGGACACCGGCCGGTCGGTTTTGTGAGTAGCCTTCCTCCCTGTGCGGGGCGTCGATATCGGCAGCACAGGGGGCGGCTCGGTGTCGGGTGAGCGGGAGCGTTGAAATGGCTCCTCCGCTACGAGTGGCTGCCGCCCAGCTATGGACCCCTCCTCGGGTGGAGTTGGGCAGGCAGTCCTTCTGGCTGGTCGCTTTCGAGAGGCCATAATTCTCCCTTGAGCGACTCTGTAACACAAAAAAGGCACTTACCTGAGGTCTTGTCTTTATGCTGCAGCTGGAGAGCCTGGCTCCAGCTGCTGCCGCTGTTGCACTGCTGACGTAATGCCGTGCCTGCGCGCTGGGTGGGTTCTTCACGTAGTCACTCACGTGACTCCGAAGTAAAATTATTTATAATTAGTTATACCTTTGATAATAGTAAGCTGTTAGCTGTAAGGGTTAACCAGAAACAGGCTCCTGGAATCATGCCAGGTGCCTGAGTCTCCTCCCTTCCCCACACGAACTACATAACACTTAAGCTTTCAGTATTATCTACTTTAATTCTAAAATGTGTTATCTCTATATACGAGTTAGTCAGTCTTTTTAGCACATTATTACATTTTGCCCATTATATAGTTCAGGTTAGTTTCCATTAATCTTTCTATATTAGTATTGTTAATTATTGTTAATTCTCCATATTTTGTAAAGCTGTTTTAAGATCTTAAACCGCCCTTTGTCCTTGTGATGTTTTCCACATTCGGCTCTGCTGTTCGTTTCTGCGTTGCTTATCAGTCTTTCCTTCATTTTGAACAAAGAATGTCCTTGAGTTGAATTCCAAAGCGTCCAAAGGAGATAAGGTGTCTAGACCAGCGCACCTGGAAATTCTCTTCCATTGTAAACTTTTAGAAAATGGTGTTTCTTCCCTTATCTTCAGGTGTTGTCTGTGAAGTAATAAAAGGAAAGAAATTGTCCATATCATCCCGCTGCCTTGATTAATCTTCTGTTTCTGCCACAATCTCTTAGGCATATTTATAAGATGCGTCCGAATTAGTGAAAGTTTTCTCTTTTCCCTTGAAAGTAATGCGCATCCTGGCCGGATAAAAAACGCCATATCTGACATCTTTAACTCCATGGAGAATCTGTCTTGTCTGTGAGAACTTTCTTCTCTTTTGCACGATCTCATAGGGATAATCCCGGAGGAGTTTGATAGAGTCGTTTCCAAACGTCATCTTCACTCCGTATTTGATTTTTTTTCATCAACTCTTCAAGTGCTGAAATGTCCCGAAGTTTGACTATGATCTGTCGTGGGTGGGCTGGATCTGCTTGTGATCTTGGCTTACATCTAGGTATTCGATGTGCCACTTCAATTTCCGGTTCCACAGGTAAATTGAGTACATGTTTGATTAAGTTGGCAGTGAACTCATGTGTGTTGTTCCCCTCTGCCCCTTCTGTTACTCCCAGTATTCGCAAATTTTGGCGTCGTGAGCAAGTTTCTAGATCAAGGCATTTATCTGAGACTTTTGCCAGTTGACTCTTGAGGCTGTCTAGTTCTAGCTTCATTCCCTACATATCTTCAGCCATTTGATCAACAATTGTTTCCATGTCTTTCATTTCAGTTACATGTGAAGAAACAATTTCATGCACAGCCTCAAACTTCTTCTTAGATTCGTCTTCTCCTTTATTAATTCTCCCCATTAGCTCTTCATGCACATCCTCAATTCGTTTTTGTATAATGCCAATGCAGTCAATAACCTTTTGATTACCAGCATTGATGTTCGACATATTTTCCATCAATTTAACATTCATATTTTCCATAATTTTTGAGTTTCCAGCCTCAATATCCTTTCTCAGTTCTCTTACCGAGTTCTTTATCTCCTCCATTTCATTTTTCTCCTTAGTAGCCATCTCAGTCTTGGCCCTTGTAGCCATTCCAGAATCCACTTCAGAGGTCTGTTCTTCAGTTTTCTGGGTTTTCAGCAGTTTTGAGTGTTCTCTGAGGGCTCTGAGCTGAAGACGTTTTTTTTCATTTAAAATCCTTTATCCTCCGTTTAAATCACAGCACTTACTGATGACGTAATCAGAGCGATGTCCCGGGGCTCCGGTGAGTTTTTTTTAATTGGTCCCGACCTCCAGACCCAATTTTAAACGCGAAAAATGGCGATTTTACAGCAGCGGTGCTAAAAGATGCGACTGCTAGTCCAGCATGGCACCACCGGAAGTCCAAATGTATACAATTTTTTAAATTACATAAAACACAACGGAACATGAGTGGCCATTTTGCCAAATGATGGCAAGGATCAAACAGTTTAGATATGAGAATAATATCTCAGATATGAGAATAACTGGCATAAATGTGGTTGCACTCACTTGAGTGCATAAGATTGAAAGGTAAGTTCAAAATCATTCAGGATTCAATAAAAGATAAAACATTTCTTACAAGATAATGTTCCAAAGTTGCAGTAACAAGGATTCGTAACAACTCGCCACCATTCAAGGACTCCAGCAGTCCTTCTAGCTGAGACAACGTTTCACGTCCACCTCCTCCAACCTCATCTACTGCATCCTTCGTTCCAGTTGTGGCCTCTTGTACATTGGCGAGACTGAACGTAGTGTAAGTTCGGCAACCACTTGCACTCAAACTCATTCCACCAAGGCCTTCGAGATCTTCCAGTTGTTAACCAGTTTAACTCGCCTTCCCATTCCCATACTGACCTTTCTATCCTAGGCCTCCTCCATTGCCAGAGCAACACCACATGCAACCTGATATTTCCTCATATGTCACTAGGCTAGCTTACAACGCAACGGTATGAACATTAGGTAACTTCTGCAAACATGTCCCTTCCCTCTGCCCATTCTACACCCTAAAAATTCCACCCTTACTTCTACCCTCACCCCCCCCAACTCTGTTTCCCTGCAACCTTGCTGACCCAGTATCAGTTTCCCTCCATCCCCGCCCCTTCCACCAAAAGTCCTGCATCTAAGTTCACACTTTGTAAATACTGTATGTATCGTGTTTGGGCTCACACCTGTTTCTATCTCTAGCCTTTTCTCAGCTAACTACCTGTGAGGGAACCCCCACACCTGAGGTCATCCGGTGCCAGCAACCATTTTTCTGACCCCTTCTCTCTCCTAGCTTTCATTTCCGCTCCACCCCCAGTAATCGGTTTGAAGAAGGGTCCTGACCAGAAACATCACCTACAGTATCCGTGTTCACCAGAGATGCTGCGTTAAGGGCCTGTCCACGAGCATGCGACTCCATGCGGCAAGCGCGACCTAAGCGACTCCATGCGGCAAGTGCTACTTAACATGGTCGCTTGAGCTGTACAGCCTCGCGGGGCCAGTACCACTTCGATCGCCGGAGCCATATGGAGTTGTGCGGAGCTGGTAGCGACATCGTGCTGGGCTCCAAAAAACTGACCGCGTTCAAAAATTCCACGCGGCAACGGCCTGCCGGCCCGCAGCCGCCTCGACGCCGTACTTCACTCGTGAACTTTCCGCAGGCTTCGCTCGCACTTCATGTCACTCACTCGACCTCCGCGCGGCCCCCGCTTCTGGTTAGGTCGCGCTTGTCGCATGGAGTCGCTTAGGTCGCGCTTGCCGCATGGAGTCGCATGCTGGTGGGACAGGCCCTCTAGTCCAGCATTTTGTGTCTTTCTAAAGCTGTAAAATGTAGGGGCCTCTGGCCAAGTTGTTTTTTTCCCAGAGTGAAAAAAATCCCGAGAAAAAGAAAATTGGAGCACTATCAGCGTTTCCACTTTGATGGAAATTACCCAAAATTCTGGTTCCGGCCCGCTGGAGGTTTTGGGGGGAAAAATTGGGACCATCATGCGCCTGCGCAGTTAGGAGAAGCCGGTGATGCAGTAGCGACGCAAAGTGATGCTGTCTCTCCGCACGTGCGTAGTGGGCCAGGGTGGGTTCAGATCTCCATTTGCACTCCACACAATCACCTCGATGCCTCGTGTCTACCATAGATCCTAGGTGTCTACTCCAGCTAAGTAGTAGAATATTGCATTGAGGGCGTTCCCGTTGCTCCGGGGCGGGGGGGATTGCGGTGTCTGTGGCGCGGAGTCGGAGCCTCGCTGCGTGGGAGGGAGAGAGGGGGGAGGGAGGGAGATAAAGGGGGATGTGAGAGGGGGAAGGGGGGATTGAAACAGAGGAGGGAGAGAGAGGGAGGGGAGGGGGAGAGAGGTGGAGGGAGAGGGAGGGGGAGAGAGAGAGGAGGGAGAGAGGAGGAGAGAAAGGGGAGATTATCTTTAGTGAGATTGCAAAATTAAGGTAGGTTTTAGAGCAATTATATTTTCTTCTCCTCCATATGAATAATATCAAACAATTGGAACTGCTTTCTTTTCCTTGATAACAACACTGAAAAATATGTATTCCATAGTTTGCAACTTTTATTTTGCATCATATTTTTAACGTGCACACACTAACACAGTCGAACAGTAGCAGGCAATCAAATCAACACACAAAACATTTTCTCAAAAAAAGGTTTTATTTACTGTAAAAACTTACAGTATTTTATTTTTGCAGTGTTTGCATGCTCCTTTATTCAGATTCAGATTCAATTTTAATTGTCATTGTCAGTGTACAGTACAGAGACAACGAAATGCATTTAGCATCTCCCTTGAAGAGCGACATAGCAAACGATTTGAATAAAAAAATAATAAAATAATAAGTGTCCGGGGGGGGGAGGGGGGGGGGGGGGGGGGGGGGGGGGGGGGGGGGGGGGGGGGGGGTGGGGGGGGTGGGGGGTGGTGATGGGCAGTCACCGAGGTACGTTGTTGAGTAGAGTGACAGCCGCCGGAAAGAAGCTGTTCCTCGACCTGCTGGTTCGGCAACGGAGAGACCTGTAGCGCCTCCCGGATGGTAGGAGGGTAAACAGTCCATGGTTGGGGTGAGAGCAGTCCTTGGCGATGCTGAGCGCCCTCCGCAGACAGACTTTGGACAGACTCAATGGAGGGGAGCGAGGAACCGGTGATGCGTTGGGCAATTTTCACAACCCTCTGCAGTGCCTTTCCGGTCGGAGACAGAGCAGTTGCCATACCATACTGTGATGCAGTTGGTAAGGATGCTCTCAATGGTGCAGCGGTAGAAGTTCACCAGGATCTGAGGAGACAGATGGACCTTCTTCAGTCTCCTCAGGAAGAAGAGACGCTGATGAGCCTTCTTGATCAGAGTAGAGGTATTGTGGGTCCAAGAGAGGTCATCGGAGATGTTGACTCCCAGGAACCTGAAGCTAGAAACACGTTCCACCTCCGTCCCGTTAATGTGGATGGGGGTGTGCGTGCCGCCTCTGGACTTCCTGAAGTCTACAATGAGCTCCTTGGTCTTCTTGGAGTTAAGGGCCAGGTTGTTGTCAGCGCACCATGCTGCTAAGTGCTGGACCTCCTCCCTGTAGGCCAGCTCATCGTTGTTGCTGATGAGGCCAATCACCATTGTATCATCTGCATACATGATGATGGTGTTAGTACCATGATCATAACATTTTACAGTACAACTTGATTATTAAAACAAGGACAGCTTAAATTCTTGATTTAAAAAAATGTATATAACAATGACTCCAATCGTCCCATTCCAACCACTCATTACTCTTGACTCAACCAAAATTATTTCTGAAATATTGGTCATAAATTTGGTGCAAAAATGCTCGAAAATCAGGTTGAATACACCAGAGAGCATCTAAAATCCCAAAGCTTCCAGGGCGCTTAAGCGGGCCCTGGACCCCGGCAGCAAGGGCCTTTGAGCTTCGTGCTTGTGATATGCGCTGTGTGCATTTATTTCACATAATTTTTTTGTAATCCTGCCATGCCACCCCCTTTTTGAAAAGTTTTGTACGGGCCGGGTGTATAATATTTTTGACACTGTCATAGGCCTTTTTTACATATGTTGTCACAACGCACTGTAGTCTCTAAACACCACTTCAGTAATTTTCCTTGCCCTCCATTTCTGAATAATAGTGTTTTAATCTGATTACTCGTCACTAGCACTGGCAATAAATAAAAACGCAGCTTTCCACCCCTCATCTCATTGGCCATGCTCAGCTGCACATCGGTGTCAATCTGGTGGACTCTTCCATCTTCCTCTCGTTGTGGGGGTGGGCCTCACAAGTGGAATAGCCTAGGGCCTCTATTCATCTAAATCCGGCCCTGCCTGAGTAGTTAGTCTCACTTAGAGTTGTAGAGTCATAGAGTAATACAGTGTGGAAACAGGTTCTTTGGCCCAACTTGCCCACACCGGCCACCATGTTCCAGCTACACTAGTCTTTGTATTGTATTGTATTGTATTCAATTTATTGTCATTGTCTCAATTTGAGACAACGAAATGAATTTTCCTTACAGGCAGCATCGTTAAAAAAAAAATCACAAGAAAAATAATAAAAATAAATAATAAATAATAAATAAATAATAAAACATATTAAAAATAAACTTGAAATTGAATTAAAAATTTAAAATTTAAAGAAGCACAAACACATAAAGTCCACAACACAACATAAATGGCACCCAGGTGAGGAAGGCACCATAGTCCAGCCAGCCTCCCCTCCGTGTTCATCCATGGTCGGGGCCTTCCGAGCACCCGCAGTCGCCGCCCCGGGTGGCCCGATGTTCAGGCCCTCACGCCGGGCTGGTGGAACGCCGACGCCGAACCCCAACGGTGAGCATCCTCCTCCTCAGCGGCCCGGACCTTCTGATCAGCCGCCTCCCGCTGCCGTAGTCTGCAGCTCCTGAGTCCGCAGGCCGAGCTGGGCAGAGTCGCAGGACCCCGCGCTGTCCATCAGCGCCGCCCGCGTTGGGAGCTCTGCAAACCGCAGCTCCGTGATGTCGGCAGCAGGTCCAGCACTCCAGGCTCCAGACGGCGACCCCCGGTAAGGCATCGCCAGCCCCGTGATGTTCCAGCGCTGTCCCGCCGCTGCTGGAGCTCCGGTCGATCGCGGCAGGAAAGGCCGCGCCAATCCAGGTAGGTAGGCCGCTGTTGGGGGAGGGGGGGGGGGCGAGGACGCGACTCGAATAATAGTCGCGTCCTCACCAGGAAGCGGCTGAAGGACGGTATCCCCCGCACCGTGCCCTCTTCCCCCACATAAAGACACCAAAAAAATTTAAAAAAACACACTTTAACATAACTAAATAAACAAAAAAACAAAAAGATACCGGGCTGTAGGTGGAGGCTGCTGGCACCAGCGCCACCGGAAGTACAATAGTCCCACCTGCCCCCATTTGCTCCAGATCCCCCCAAACCTGTCCAATCCGTGTAATGAGTCCTTGTAAAGATGAACTGCCTAGGACCTGAAATATTAACTGTTTCACTTTCCACACATGTTAGCTGCCTTACTGACTGATCTCAGCAATTTTTCTTCCAGATTTCCAGCATTTACAAGTTTTATTTTGTTTTTATTCAGCATTCTTTTTAATACCATGGACAAAAGATTCATTGGCGCATGATTGGACAATTAAAGAGATGCTATATATTTGCATTGAAGAGATACTTTGAAGAGTGTGTGAATCAGAACCAGTCTCGGGGTAAGGAGACTCGACACCAAAATTCTATCAGAGGCAAAAATCTTTTTTATACTTTTGAAGAAGCTTCACAAGCCAAGATGCACAAAGGCATGCTATTGGTGATCAGCCATGTGGTGTGTGAAGATTGGGAAAGCTGTGCATTGGGCAATGGATTTGGGAAAGTGTGAAGTATTATTACAGGTAGGGGAGGGTGTAGAAAGGATCTCAAAGGGAGATGATCGATGGAAACTCCAAGTAGAAGAGCTGAACAGTTGATGGAGAGAGAGGTGAAATATTGTTGTTATATCTAATGTGCCTGTAAAGCTGCAGCAGTAAGAATGTAATTGTTTCGGTTCATACCAGTGAGATGACAAACAAATACTCTTGATCTTGATCCCTTAATTACTTAATGAACTGTTTTGATAGCATTATTGTAGACAGAATGATGTATGTTGACAGATGGTAAGGCCATAGATGCAAACACTCATTAGGAAAAAAGAGGCAATATCTACCTAACAGATGCCCGGGAACATTGGGCTAAAAATGAATGCAATTCCGAGGCATGCACTTACAAGTAAATCTATACAGAATATAATTAAAGATGCTGCTTCTGCACAATACATTAACTATTGGCTCTCTCAATATAGCACCAAGAGTCCAAGTGTGATGAATTTATGCATGAAAGAACAAGGTAAAACTTAAATCTCATGGACATTTTTTAGGTACAGTTGGTGCTGCCTTTGTTGGCTATTGTTTGACTATGTGGACTTTTCTAATCTTCATCAAATTATTGCCACTTTCCAAACAGCACAGAGCTCCCCCAAACTACTGCCTGCTCAGTTTCACTACACACATTTGTCTACTACTCTGCTCTACTTCCTTAGAAGGCTTAGGAAGTTTGGCATATATCAACAACTATCACCAACTTCTACAGGTGCACTGTATAAAGCATTTTATTGAGATGCATCAATGCATGGTTTGGGAACAGCTCCATCCAAGACTGCTAGAAATTGCAGAGATTTGTGGACAGCCCAGACCATCACATAAACCAGCCTCCCTTCCATTGACTCCATCTACACTTCATGCTAACTCGGCAAGGCCACCAACATAGTCAAGGATTAGTCACACTCCAGTCACCCCTCTTCTCCCCTCTCCAATCAGGCAAGAGGTACAGAAGTGTGAAAACACATACCTCCAGATTCAGGGACAGTTTCCTCCCAGCTCTTATCAGGCAACTGAACCATGTTATAACCAACTAGAGAGCGGTCCTGACTAACATCTATCTCAATGGAGACCCTTGGACTATCTTTAATCAGTCTTTATTTTGCACCAAACGTTATTCCCTTTATCTGTACACTGTGGATGGCTTGACTGTAATCATGTATAGTCTTTCCACTGACTGGATAGCACGCAACAAAAATATTTTCACTGTATCTCAGTGCATGTGACAATAAACAAAACCAAAGTTAAATTAACCTTTGCTGAGGTCTTCAGTAGTACAGTTTATTGGAGAGTACTTTTGTCCAGGTCTTGTGATGAATGCAGCTTTCTTGCCGCAATGTTGCCAACTCTACCCTTGAGACCAGTGAGCTTTCTCTTGGCAACAGCAACTCTACTGAAAACCTAACCTGTAAGAAAGTTAACTTCCACAAAGGAAAATGGATTAGGCGTGAGATGGATATTTCACATCATGTTGCAAAATGCATACCTTTTTTATGAAAAGACAATCCTAATTCATGAGCATTGGCAATACAGTGATGCAGCTGTTAGAGCTGCTGCCTCACAGTGCCAGAGACCCAGGCTCAAACTTGACCTTGGGTGCTGTCTGCATTGAGTTTGCACATTCTCCCTGTGACCGTGTGGTATCTTCTCACATCGTAATGACGCAGGGCTTGTAGGTTAATTGGCCTCTGTAGATTGCTCCGAATGTATAGGGAGAAAATGCTAGTATGAACGGGATTGCCAGCATGGACGCAGTGGGCCGAAAGGCCTGTTTCCGTACTGCATTTGTAAAACTAAACCTAATTGTTTCAGATAAATGAAATACCATTGAAATAGTTAAATTTACCTGTGCGCTCTCCAAGATCCAGAATTTGGAAACTTGTGCAAAGTGTGAGAACTGATTAGCATGTTAATTAATAGCAATTTCCAAGAGCTCACTGCCAGAACAATGATAATATTGATTTTCTGTCACCTGTTTATCTATCCCAGAGACAGAATGTGCGACTTGACTTTCACTATCTAAGTCAACAGAGAACTGATCATTAATAATACTTTCTTGACACTGTAGACCAATTTTATACAACATTGTTTAACATGAGCAAAAAGAAAGCGCTTGGGACTGGGTCAAATTTCATTCGATAAAGTATTAGTAAAGGTGACCAAAATCATGATGAATCAAATTGGTTGATTAATATTCTAATGAAAATGATAGAGGCTCAGATTTTAAGGAGAAAAATGTCAGTATTAGGGCCTTGCTATCTGAAGACATATCTGAAAGGCCTGTTTCCGATCAAAAAAACTTTTTCTTCTTTTTTTCAATGCAGGAGTAGGCCATTGAAATATTATGCCAGCTGTGCCATTCCAAGATCCATGGCTGATCAGAACTGATTAGCATGTTAATTACAATTTCCAAGAGCTCACTGCCAGAACAATGATAATATTGATTTTCTGTCACCTGTTTATCTATCCCAGAGACAGAATGTGCGACTTGACTTTCACTATCTAAGTCAACAGAGAACTGATCATTAATAGTACTTTCTTGACACTGTAGACCAATTTTATACAACATTGTTTAACATGAGCAAAAAGAAAGCGCTTGGAACTGGGTCAAATTTCATTCGATAAAGTATTAGTAAAGGTGACCAAAATCATGATGAATCAAATTGGTTGATTAATATTCTAATGAAAATGATAGAGGAACAGATTTTAAGGAAGAAATGTCAGAGCTTAGGGCCTCTATCTGAAGAAATATTTGAAATTGTTGTTATGATCAAAATCTTTTTCTTATTTTTTTTAATGCAGGAGTAGGCCATTCGGCCCTTCATGCCAGCACCGCCATTCAATGTGATCATGGCTGATCATCCCCAATCAGTACCCCGTTCCTGCCTTCTCCCCGGGGTGGGAGATTGCAACCTTCATGTGGTACACCCTGTTTCGCCAAATGCAATCAACCTGGTGTGCACAATCAAGTGAGATCAAATAGAACAAGTTGTCCTAGGAAGAAGAAGAAGAAGAAGAAGAAGAAGAAGAAGAAGAAGAAGAAGAAGAAGAAGAAGAAGAAGAAGAAGAAGAAGAAGAAGAAGAAGAAGAAGAAGAAGAAGAAGAAGAAGAAGAAGAAGAAGAAGAAGAAGAAGAAGAAGAAGAAGAAGAAGAAGAAGAAGAAGAAGAAGAAGAAGAAGAAGAAGAAGAAGAAGAAGAAGAAGAAGAAGAAGAAGAAAAAGAAGAAAAAGAAAAAAAAAAAAAAAAAAAGAGAAGAGAAGAAGAAGAAAAAGAAGAAGCCTTCTCCCCAAAATCATGCAAGACTAAGATCAGATCAGATTCAGATTCAACTTTATTGTCATTGTGCAGTGTACAGTTCAGATACAACAAAATGCAGTGGTTGATATATTGTGTTATCATGTTACAAAACAACGTTTTTCATGATTTTAGGTTTAAAGCACAGATATCCCATCAAACACAATTCATCAACGATCATCGAAGAATATTCAAATTAACAAGTCTTGAAAATGAAACAAAAATTGCAGCTACTGGAAACTTGAAAGTAAAACAGAAACTGTCAGTAAAGCACAACAGGTCAGCATCTGTGAAAAGAGAAATAGAAATAGCATTTCAAGTCAAAGACCCTTCGTCAGAACTGTGAAGGAGAGGAAATAAGTGAGTATTGATTTGCAGGGAAAAATTGGCCAGATGGATAGGACAAATTGAATATTTTTGATAGAATAAAGTCTGAAGAGGGTCTCGCCCTTAAACGTTACCTATATGAGACATATGACTATAAAACACTCTTGACATGAGTGAGCAGGAGTGAAACGGAGAATTAAAATGGCAAGAGACAGGAAGTTGATGATCACCTCTATTGACTGAACTCAGGTGCTCTGCCATGTGGTCACCCAATCTGTATTAACTGTCTGTGTCCCTGGAAGGGGGGGATGGAAGAGGAAAAAGGATATCTGTTACATCTCTGCAATTGCATGTAAAATTTTGAGGTGGCAGAAAATGTAAAACATGTGAATAAATTATAATAAATTAGCAGGAAAGTTAACAAGTGAATGCATAGCATAACAAATATTGAAATGGCCAATCATGGTGATGTTCTGCCTTTCTTGAATTGTCTACTTGTTTCCAATTTCCACCATTATGCATTTCTTTCTGATTTCTTAAGAGATGTAACTGAGCCAAGGCAGGCCCCAAAGAACAGCCAGTGAGTTCTACTATATGTGTAGAGAGGAACTGCAGAGGCTGGATTAAACAGAAGAAAGACCAAAAAGCTGGAGTAACTCAGCGGGACAGGCAGCATCTCTCGAGAGAAGGAATGGGTGAAGTTTCATATCCAGACCCTTCTTCAGACTGTCAGGTGAGAGGGAGATACAAAGATAATGACGTGTAAGGTGTGAAACCAGGACAAAGGGGATGGAGATCGAGGAAAATGTAGAATAGATCATTGTTAGCTGGGAGAAGGTAACAACAAAGCAAACAGAGATAAAATGTCCTCGGAGACAGTTGGACTGGTCGGAGAACTAGGAAGGGGGAGTGATGGGGAGAAGGGGCAAGCAAGGGCTACTCGAAGTTAGAGAAGTCAATGATCACACCACTGGGGTGTAAGCTGGCCACTACAATAAGTCTATAATATGTTGTGTAAGATGTATTTGTCAACAAATATGTAAACAAAATACATAACTGATTTCACATCCAAATGATATTTGTGTAGGAAGGAACTGCAGATGCTGGAATGGACAATAAACAATAGACAATAGGTGCAGGGGTAGGCCATTCAGCCCTTCGAGCCAGCCCCACCATTCAATGTGATCATGGCTGATCATCCCCGTTCCAGCGCCGTCTCTCCATAATCCTTAACTCTGCTATCCATAAGAGATCTATCTAACTCTCTCTTGAAAGCATCCAGAGAACCAGATGCCAGCAGAGAATTCCCTCTAAGGCAGAGAATTCCACAGACTCACAACTCTCTGTGTGAAAAAGTTTTTCCTCATGTCCGTTCTAAATGGCTTACCACTTACTCTTAAACTATGGCCCCTGGTTCTGGACTCCCCCAACATGTTTTCTAATGTGTCCAAACACTTAATAATCTTACCAAACACTTAATAGGTTTCAATAAGATACCCTCTCATCCTTCTAAATTCCAGAGTATACAAGCCCAGACGATCCTATCTATCAACATATGACAGTCCCACCATCCCAGTAATTAACCTCATGAACCTACGCTGCACTACCTCAATAGCAAGAATGTCTTTCCTCAGTTTTGGAGACCAAAACTGCACACAGTACTCCAGGTGTGGTCTCACTAGGGCCCTGTACAACTGCAAGAGGACCTATTTGCACCTATACTCAACTCCTCTTGTTATGAAGGCCAATTAGCTTTCTTCACTGCCTGATGTACCTGCATGCTTACTTTCAGTGACTGATGAACAAGGACCCCCACATCCTGGTATACTTCCCCTTTTCAGAAGTTGACACCATTTAAATAATAATCTGTCTTCCTGTTTTTGCCACCAAAGTGAATAACCTCACATTTATCCACATTAAACTTCATCTGCCATGCATCAGCCCACTCACCCAACCTGTCCAAATCACCCTGCATCTTCATAGCATCCTCCTCCCAGTTCATACTGCCACCCAGCTTTGTGTCATCTGCAAATCTGCTAATGTTACTTTTAATCCCTTCATCCAAATCATTAATATATATTGTAAATAGTTGTTGGTCCCAGCACCGAGCCTTGCGGCACCCCACTAGTCACTGCCTGCCGTTCTGAAAGGGACCCGTTAATTCCTACCCTTTGTTTCCTGTCTGCCAACCAATTTTCTATCCATGTCAGCACCCTACCCCCAATACCATGTGCTCTAATTTTGCCCACTAATCTCCTATGTGGGACTTTATCAAATGCACAATCCAGGTACACTACATCCACTAGCTTTCCCTTGGCCTTTATCCTGGTTCCATCCTCAAAAAATTCCAGAAGATTCGTCAAGCATGATTTCCCCTTCGTAAATCCATGCTGACTCGGACTGATCCTGCTACTGCTATCCAAATGTGCTGCTATTTCATATTTTATTATTGACTCCAGCATCTTTCCCACCACCAATGTCAGCCTAACTGGTCTATAATTCCCTGTTTTCTCTCTGCCACCCTTCGTAAAGAGCGGGATAACATTAGCTACCCTCCAATCCACAGGAACTGATCGTGAATCTATAGAACATTGGAAAATGATCACCAATGCATCCACGATTTCTAGAGCCACTTCCTTAAGTACTCTGGGATGCAGACCACCAGGCCCTGGAGATTTATCAGTCCAGTCCCATCAGTCTACCCAACACCATTTCCTGCATAATGTGAATCTTCTTCAGTTCCTCTACCACCCTAGATTTTCTGGCCACTAGTACATCAGGAAGATTGTTTGTGTCCTCCTTAGTGAAGACGGATCCAAAGTACCTGTTCAACTCATCTGCCATTGCCTTGTTTAAACCGAAGATAGACACAAAATGCTGGAGTAACTCAGCAGGACATGCAGCATCTCTGCAGAAAAGCAATAGGTGACGTTTTGGGTCGAGACCCTTGAAGGATCTCGACCCAAAACATCACCTATTCCTCCAGCTTTTTGTGTCAATCTTTGATATTTGTGAAATCTTGTTATATTTGCATACATATGGCAATGATAACTACAGCTCAAAGTCAACTTCAAAAGTGTTTTTTTGAATTACTTTAACTGATATATCAGATCACTCTTTTTAACACATGCAATTTTTATGTCATAATCTTACTTCAGAGTGAAAATGAAGAAACATTCAGATGACGAAAATATTAATTTGTGTATAATGATAGAACCATACCACAATTCTCGGAGGAATTTAGTGGAACCACTGTGCTGAACACCATGTTTTTGTCAGAAGTCCCTAACCCCACATATAGATTGTACTTTTAAATTAGTCACCTGCCAGCTCTGATCAATGGTGTGTGCAGCCAGGCTAGATGAAGGCATAGCTGAGTGTCAAATCTTACAACATTTATTGTCTTTAATCTTCAGAGGGAATCAGTCAGAGATCCCTTTCAAAGCCTCGCTGGTTGGTTTAAATTCAAGGGAGAAATGGGCACATTTTCCAAATCCACCTGTTTTGATTCCCTTGCAATACATTCTATAATAAGAACTCACTTTAATGAGAATATATTTCATAAATCATTAGTTTCTTAACCAATGAATATTTAATACATTTAATGTCAAGCTAAATGCAAACAGACAGCAGCATGTTCATTGGCTCTCCCGTCTTGTATTTAAAGGGATCGTTTTGAACATAATATTGGTTTTTGCAAAAGACCCATCAAGCGCTTTTTATTATCACAGTAAACAAATACTTTAAGTAAACAATCATTGTCTGGTTAATGATAGGAATGTGTTTTATTTGATTCAGCACAAGTGTACAGTCTATAATGACCCTGACGTATGCATTCAGTAACTCAGGCATCTACTTCAGACAGTTTTAGAAATGCTATGTTAATCAAAATTGCTTGGAAAACATTTTAATCTTGCTTCTTAAACTTTGACGTCGTTCCATCAACATTATTTGATGAAAGCTAAATCTGTCCACTGGAACCACATATTCAAATTGCACAAGGCAGGCAAAAAGTGGAATTGCTACAGGGTTAAGGGCCTGTCCCACTTGCATGTGACAGCATGCGTTTGGCGTGATCAAACGGAAGCGGAGTTCGCGCTAAGTTTGCGGTAAGTACCCGCTAAGTTCGCCCGTGACGTAATTCACGTCATACTTACTAATCAGCTGGGCAGGAGGTGGGCCGACTGTATTTGGACATCGCACGGCGTCGGGCAGTGACGTCAGAACGCAACGGCACGCCGGTTGGTGACGTCTTCGCACAACGCCATGTGCTAGGCATACGCCGTCAAGACACTGCATGCAACGTCAAGACGCTGCGTACGCCCTCAATGCGTCTGCACGCCGACAGGCCGTTGGCGTGCGGGATTTTCTGAGCCCCGCGTGATTTCGGGACCAGCCCCGTATAACTCCATACGCCTCTGCACTTGGAAGTGGGACCGGCCCCGCGCAGCCCGTACGCCTCAAGTGACCACGTTTGCTCGCGCCAGACGCATGCAATCGCATGCAAGTGGAAAAAGCCCTTAAGTCTCCTCAAATCTTCTGAAGCACTTTCTTCTTCCTTCTTCATTTTATCAAAGTGGGGTAGAAACTCATGCAAAGGGTTAAGACTGCTACTTTTGGCTTTCTGGTTGTAATTTTGTCATTAGAAAGTTGCTGTCTAATTGAAGAACGCCTAGTGATTTATGTGGTAATACTTGAACAAATAAAAATTTGGAAAAAAAACGCGTTGTGTAGCTTTTTGAATTTAATGGCATCATCTACCAGGAAAGAGTATTGCCACCATATGTTAATAGGTGCACAGTTTGAAATCTACTGTACTTGTATAACCAAGGGATGTAACAAGAACAAATGTAATATGAAGTGGTTATTTGCATATTTTTGGACAATTAATCAAAAATAGACTGAATTCATACCAGGCTATGAATTTTTGTTGCTTTATAGGGAATGGAGATATATGGACATGCATGCAGAGGAGGTTGTTTAATCTGGTATCATGTTCGACATGGACATTGTGGGCCGATGGGCTTGTTCCTGTGCAGCACTATTATAAGTCCCATGTTTGTTCCATTACAAGCTTACATTTTGGGACGTCTAAAAAGGGCAGGACCTACACAATGAATGGTAGGCCTCTGGGGAGTGTTGTAGAGCAGAGGGATCTAGGAGTGCAGGTGCATGGTTCCTTGAAGGTCGAGTCGCAGGTAGGTTCGGTGGTCAAAAAGGCTTTTGGCACAATTGTCTTCATCAGTCAGAGTATTGAGTATAGAAGTTGGGAGGTCATGTTGCAGTTGTATAAGACATTGGTGAGACCGCATTGAAAGTATTGTGTTCAGTTCTGGGCAACATGTTACAGGAAAGATATTGTCAAGCCTGAAAGTTTTCAGAGAAGATTTCCAAAGATGTTGCCAGGACTAGAGGGTCTGAGCTATGGGGAGAGGTTGAGTAGGCTGGGACTCTATTCCTCGGAATGCAAGAGGATGAGGGGTGATCTCATAGAGGTATATAAAATCATGAAAGGAACAAATCGGGTAGTTGCACAGAATCTCTTGCCCAGAGTGGAGGAATCAAAGACCAGAGGACATAGGTTCAAGGTGAAGGGGAAACGTTTTCATAGGAATCTGAAGGGTAACTTTTTCACACAAAGGGTGGTGGGTGTATGGAACAAGCTACCAGAGGAGGTAGTTGAGGCTGGGACTATCCCAATGTTTAAGAAACAGACAGATACATTTATTAGGGCAAATTTGGAGGAATATGGACCAAACGCAGGCAGGTGGGACTAGTGTAGCTGGAACATTGTTGGCCAGTGTGGGCAAGTTGGGTCGAAGGGCCTATTTCCACACTGTTTCACCCTATGACTGAATTATATTATTGCCATTATTTAATTATCTCACCTAATATAACAAATAATGGAACTCACTTTTTTGCAACCATTTTGCTTGGTGTTAAGTTCAGGTCTGATCTTGAATTTCCTGTGTTCAAATCTCCTTGTGGTATTTTGTAATGTGAGTTTCCTCTCTTTCCCAGCTCTCCTTTAAAATCCCCACTCCAGCGGCGAGTCAGCTGCGGTTTACTGAGCAGCAGTTTTGCCTTTGGACCAAAAGATTATGCATTAAATTCCCATTCCAGTGATGTCCTTCGGTCATGAAAGCTCTGATCCAAATGTAAGTTCTGCTTCTAGTCTAATTTCCTGGACCATTTCTGCAGTTGTCCAACAGATGACTGGTCAAACCCTATTCCCCTATAGTGCCTGAAGTATATCTGCACTGTCTCTTCAATTAATTTTCACCCATTAGTTGATACTCCTGACTTAATTTTGGCTCTGTTCAGATGCTCAAATTTTGCATTGATCATACCGCCATGTCATCCCCAAAAGAATTTGACATTTCTGTTTGTCGGATACCAGTGTATGTACATGTCTATTTGCAACTTTATTTCATTCATTTGGCTGTTGCTCCGTAGTTAAATCTTTCAGTCTCATTCAGACCTTTTCATAAGGTCATAAGGTCATAAAGTCAAAAGGGATAGGAGGAGAATTAGGCCATTCGGCCCATCAAGTCTACTCCGTCATTCAATCATGGCTGATCTATCTCTCCCTCCTAAACCCATTCTCCTGCATTTTCCCCATAACCTCTGACACCCATATTAATCACGAATCTCTCTCTCTCTCTCTGCCTTAAAAATATCCACTGACCTGGCCTCTGCAGCCTTCTGTGGCAAATAAATCCACAGATTTACTACCCTCTGACTAAAGAAATATCCCCTCACTTCCTTCCTAAAAGAATGTCCTTTAATTCTGAGGCTAAGACCACTAGTCCTACACTCTCCCACTAGTGGAAACATCCTCTCCACATCCACTCTATCCAAGCCTTTCACTATTTGGCATATGTCAATGAGGCTCCCTCCCCCTCATTCTTCTAAACTCCAGTGAGTACAGGCCCGGTGCTGACAAACGCACATCATAGGCGAACCCACTAATTCCTGGGATCATTCTTGTAAGTTTTCCTCGAGCTTTATATATTTCTCGATCCATCTCTGCTCTTCTCTCCTGCTTGCCTGCTTCCATGCCTTGCCTGCTGGGGTGAACAATGGACAATTGGGACCCATCGCGGGGGAACCGCTGTGGGAGGAAGGCGGGTGGGAGAACAAAGGAGGAACCAGCGTGCTTTGTAATTTTGTCAGCGCCGTAGGTGGCTGCTATTTGGATACCTTGGGTGTGCAAGCAAAGAGTTTTTACTGTGACTTGTCACATCTGACAAAAAAGTATCCCATCCCACTCCATGAACCATCTGCTCTCCTTCATTACTTCTGGCAGTGTAGCAACTTCTTGGAAATGTTAAAGTTAACAGTCTGAAGGATACGCAGCTGACTACCAGAGTCCCTAGCAGAGGCATACAGCCTCCCTTGCCCAGAGTAGGGGAATCAAGAACCAGAGCAGCGATGGAAATGGGTTTTAGGAACTAGGGGTACTCTAAGGTCCATGAGGCTGAGGTTGGGAAGGAACGGGGGGAGGATTGTTTAATGTGTGGTCATACCCATGTAAGAATACAAGAATGCATAACTTATTTATTGTGTACTTATAATATAATTTATTGTGTATTACATGTCATAGCTGCTTTCTTGAATCTCTCTCTTTCTCTCTCTCTCTCTCTCTCCCCCCCTCTCCCCTCCCCCTCTCTCTCCCCTCACTCTCTCTCTCTCTCTCTCTCTCTCTCTCACTCTCCTCTCTCTCTCTCTCTCTCTCCATTACAAAATGTTCCATAATGGTATTTAATCTACATTTTTTTCTGTCACCTCCTCTTTCTTTCTGTATGCCGTTTCTTCACCCACGCCTTCTGCCACGAAGAAGCCATATCCTCATATATTCTTCGGGGTTGAATTTTGACAGAGGAGGTCCCACCCACTTAATAAATAGAAGAGTTGAGAGATGATCAGTTTGAAGTCTTGCACGTTGTGGTGACAAGGGAAATTCATGCCACTGAAGCTTCTGTCACATTCTGCTGGGTATACCGGAATTGTATTTACAGCCATTAGCAGCTGCTGAAAACCTGCAGAAACTATCTTCCATTTAGATTCCTTGAATTCTCTAAAGGCTCTGATACAAAGCCGACCATTTAAGCCAAATTGTTCTGCCATTTCTTCTACATCATTATCTCCAAAGGTAAAAAATGAATCTTCTGGAATATTGTTAATATCTAAATATTTCGACTTGTTAATTAATTTTTTACATTTATCATTGGAAGCTGTTGTAGATTCAAGCAGCCTGGATTTCATATTATTGACCAAACTCCTCAAAAACTGTTGTCTATGTATAGTAGGTACTTTACCAGCTCTCAAATGTATTCCATTAAATATCATCTGGCTTGGTGCTTTCTCCACTTGAGTGTAACATTTTCCTGGCTTCTCTATTTGACATTCAAGAACCTTGATAGTGTGTTTAATTTCTTAATGTGCTTTACTAAGTGTACAATTTCAGTTCTGCAGTTCAAATGACTCTAGCAAACTATCCATCAACAAGCCCCAATTATTTACGAAAGCTGATGATTCTAATACTTTTTTCAGCCCCTCGTACTTTGCTCTCTCCTCACTAGATCTTAAAGCATCACAGCTTGCTTTTCCAAAATGCTCCCAAATAGCTTTATAAGATTGCCACATTGCCTCTACAGTTCAGTAAGATGAAACAACCCATCTTACACTGAAAACACAACCAGTTTTTAACTGTTGACAGTGAAGAGCCTCAGCGCATGCAGTTATTAACCCGTCCTGATTTTTAGGAGACCTATGATATAAGGAATACAATTTATCACAAAATATCTGAAAATGATTCAAACCTGCAACTTCACTTATAGCATCACCTACACTGAGTTCAAGCCTGTGACTGGCACAGTGCCAAACAGTTGCATTAGGGAAATCATCAAGAAATAGTTTTGCAACCCCTGCATTTTGTCCTAACATTACTGATGCACCATCAGTTACGGCTTCTGGTGGTCCTGAGCAGGAGAGTGGGGTTGTTTGCAGTTGCAGAGGGAGGGGGCAAGGGCGGTATAATTCCCAGTCTCAGCTCCTGTCTAGGGGGGTGGCCGGAGATGTCAGGACCAACAGGAACCCGCTCCCTGATGGGCCGCTACAGCGACAAGTGGCAGTTCGCCCACAGCCCGAGCTGCGCCCCCTCATCCGCAACCCGGGTTCCTCTGGAGTTGGAATGGGGCTGGGCTAGAGTTGCTGCTGGCTGTGAGTCTCTGGGATCTCCGTGCTTGCAGTCGGTGTCCCGTTGGTCCTGACGTTTCCGGCCACCCCCCTGGACAGGAGCTGAGACTGGGAACTGTACCGTCCTTGCCCCCTCCCTCTGCAACTGCAAACAACCCCACTCTCCTGCTCACCTGCAAGGGCGGTACAGTTCCCAGTCTCAGCTCCTGTACAGGGGGGTGGCCGGAGACGTCACAGCCTGAGCTGCGCCCCCTCATCCGCAACCCCAAGAACAAGACGTACCTTGCACACCATCAGCTTCTGTCCCTACAGTTCCTCTGAAGTTGGAACGGGGCTGGGCTGCTGCTGGCTGTGGGTCTCTGGGACCTCCGTGCTTGCAGTGGGCCTGGGGGTTGGTGTCCCGTTGGTCCTGATGTCTCCAGTGACTGGCACTGACCTGCTGGCATTGCCGACGTGAAGACAGTGCAAAGCCCCCGCGCCGGTGCAATGGGCGGGGAGCTGGAGAGGGGAGGGAAGGGGTCACACACATGGCCGGGAAGCAGAGGGGTGTAGGTGGGGTGAAACTGAAGGGAGCGACAATCTGCTGCTGCCTGCCCGCTGAGTTAAAAAGTTCCCACGCAAGACTCACGATACACTGTGTATCGTGAGCCTACTGTGGGAACTTTTTAACTCAGCGGGCAGGCAGCAGCAGATTGTCAATTATTAACCCTCCCGTGCAATATACCCTCACCTTCTCTTTTATGAATGGGGATTTAGTTCCCCTTTCTTCGAGGACCGACCAGAGGTTCCGCTGTCACCTCTGCGGGCCACCCTCAGTGAACGTCTTCAAGGACCTTTCTTCAAGGACCGAAAAAATGTCTGCTATTCGGAGCTTTTTGTTATTTGGAATTTCGGATAAAAGGTTGTGCACCTGTATATAGAAGTATGTCGTCTGTGTATAATGAGATTTTATTATTTGAGTCCTTAGTATTATATCCCTGAATATTCAGATGAATTCTTATATTTTCAGCCAAAGGCTCTATCATAAGGGCAAATATCAGGGGTAATAATGCACATCCCTGCCTATTGCCCCTCAATAATTGGAATTTTGGAGATAACGTATTATTAGTTAATATTCTTGCCGTCAATTTATCATATAATAATTTTACCCATACAATAAAGTTCTCTCCCATATTAAATTTTTGGAGCACTTTGTATAAATACTGCCACTCTACCTGATCAAATGCTTTCTCTGCGTCCAGAGAAACAATTGATAAATCTTCTTTTTCCATTTTATGTGAATACATTATATTAAACAGGCGTCTCAAATTATTAAATGATTGTCTTTTAGGTATAAACTCTGTTTGATCTGGATTTATCAATTTATTAATATATTTACTCAATCTTCTTGTTAAGGTCTTTGCTAAGATTTTCTGATCTGTATTTAAAAGTGATTTAGCTCTGTATGAGCCTGGTTCTTCTAAATTTTTATCTTTTTTTGGTATAAGCATAATAGTTGATTCAGCTAATGTTTCTGGTAGTTTATCTTCTTTAAAAGCGTGAGTATATAATTTAAGTAAACGTGGAGCCGTTATCTCTAGAAATCTTTTGTAAAATTCATTATAAAAACCATCTGGTCCAGGCGTCTTACCATTTTTCAATGATTTTATTGTTTCTCCTATTTCTTCAAGTGTAATCTGAGCTCCTAATTCCTCTTGTTCCGAGAGGTCAAGTTTTGGAAGATTATTTATCTAAAAAATGTTTAATTTTACTATCTTCTATTTTAGTTTTAGATGTATATAGATTTTGATAAATTTGAGCAAATCTTTTATTAATATCCTTAGGTAATGTTAGTAGTTCACCTTTCTCTGATTTAATTTTAGTAATAATATTTTCCTTTTCTTGTTTTTTCAATTGACGAGCTAAGAGTTTATGTGGCTTATCACCAAATTCAAAATGTTCCGGTTTTGTAATTTGGAATAATCTTACTACTCTTGCCGATAAAATTCGATTAAATTTAAACTTCAGTAGTATAATCTTATAATGTTTATCTGTAGTTGGATCTTTGGCATTATCTGTAGATCAGTGCATGTTCCTTTAACCATAGTGACCTCCCGTATTACTAACCACTCCCCATTGTCTCCAGTATAATTGTAGTGTCCGCCACCCGTACGAATCCTCCGACCTTCTGGTACTAAATGTCAACATTGTTCCTTCACAGCAGATGCAGTCCCTGGTGCAACACACTGCTGATGATCCTGCCCTGCAACAACTTGCGGACGTTATCCGCCGTGGTTGGCCTGACCGTCGCTCCGAACTGCCTGCTGGCGCTGCACCATATTTCCTCGTTCGCGACGAACTGGTGCTTCACGCCGGCGTGGTGGTAAAGGGTCACAAAGTCGTGGTGCCTGCCGCACTCCGGGATCATTATTTCCAGACTGCTCACAGCGGCCACCCTGGGGTGGAAGCTACTCTATCCCATGCCCAAAGCCAATTCTACTGGCCTGGCATGGCTCAGGACATCCGTGACAGGGTCTCCGCCTGCGCTGCCTGCAACACCCTGCACCCCCATCAGCAGCGCCAGCCTCTCCTGCAGCCGCCGGCTCCAGAGCTCCCATGGATGGCCGTTGCCACCGACCTCTTTGAGTGGCGCGGAAAGCACTTCCTGGTCCTGGTGGACTCCTATTCCAGCTGGTTCGAGGTCGACCAGCTGACCTCCATCACCTCTGCCGCTGTCATCGGGAAACTTCGCCACCACTTCTCCACCTTCGGCTCCCCGATGACCCTCCGGTCCGACAACGGCAGCCAGTTCTCCAGCGACGAGTTTAAAACCTTTGCTGCCCATTGGAACTTTCACCACGTTACCAGCAGCCCCGAGTTTCCTCAAAGCAACGGACTTGCTGAGCGGGCCGTGCGTAGCGCCAAGGAGCTGCTTGAACACTGCCGCCTGTTCCGTGCCGATTTCCACCTTGCCCTGCTCAACCTCCGCAACATTTCCCGCGACCCTGCGCTCGGTTCCCCTGCCCAGCGCCTTATGTCTCGCACCACCAGACCTCCCCTGCCGGTCTCCCAGCAGTCCCTCAAGCCCTCAGTACAAAATCCTGCCACTGTCACTGAGCGCATTGCCAAAAAACAGGACACCCAGAAGCGCTCCTTCGACAAATCTGCCCGGCTACTTCCACGTCTGCTCCCGGGGCAGGTTGTCCGGATGCAATCCCCCACTGGCCACTACCGCCTGGCCGTCGTAGTCGGCGACGCCGGTTCTCCGCGCTCCTACTTCGTCGACTACGAGGGGGCTATCTACCGTCGCTCCCGCCAGCACCTACTCCTTGTGAATGAGCCCGCTCTGCCTCCCGCGGATCCTTCTCACCCCCCCCATCTCTTCTCGACCTCCCGTTGCCCCTCGCGCCCCGTCTACACCTCGCATGCCACGCACGCTACCTTCACAACTGTCCGCCCCTTCCCCTGCCTCGCCTGTCAAGCCAGCATCGCCCGCAAAACCTCCCTCCCCTGCCAAGCCTGTTTCTCCACCCGCAGCCCCGCATCCTCCTCCACCCGCCTCCCCTGCCCATCCCCCGGCTGCCGTCCCTTCTGTTCCCGACGATGAGGAGGAGGGCGGTTTACGCACCCGCTCTGGCCGGCTGGTCAGGCCGCCTGTCCGCTACGGGGAACTCGCATAGTATTGTACTGTTGCCGGTGCGGTTGGTGTTCGTAGCGTATGAGCCGTGGTCACTCTGTATAGTACCTGCCACGCTTTTGTTTCCAAGAGGAAGGATGTAGATCAGTGCATGTTCCTTTAACCATAGTGACCTCCCGTATTACTAACCACTCCCCATTGTCTCCAGTATAATTGTAGTGTCCCCACCTCTAGCTCGCTCTCTAGCTCCAGTGATGATCACGGACAGCTACAGCATAGTGATAAACAGTTACCTAAATAAATAGTTACAGTAAAAGACTTGTGTGTGCAGTATGTCATTTTACATTATCTAACACTAATTGTCTAATTTCCTGTTCTAACATCAGTTGTTCTGTCTTATTCTTTTTGTTTTGGAAGCTTTGGTATGAGATTATAGCTCCTCTGATAAATGCCTTGAAAGTTTCCCATATAAAGAAGGTGAAATACATGGTGTCTCATTTGTTTCCAAAAAAAATTTTCATTTGTTGTTTTAGATATTCATAACCTTGTGGGTTGTTTAAGATTTGTGCGTTGAACCTCCTGAAAGATTTTTTACCCGGCATTCCCTCAAGTTTTAATAGGAAAATCAATGGGGAGTGATCAGAAATTATACTATTGTGGTATTCAGGATTGATCGTATATGGAATTAATTTTGTATCCACTTATAAGCAATTTATTCGTGAATGAGTTTTATGTACCGATGAGTAAAACGAGTATTCCCTTCCAGTTGGATTAGCAGTTCTCCATAAACGGTTATATTAGTATGTTTTATATATTTATCTAGAAGTTCACTATTCTTAGATTTTAAATTACCCCTCCTTTGTTTTACTGATTTGTCTAAATATGGGTCTAAAACGCAATTGAAATCCCCCCCTATTATTACATTTTGGTAATTATACTCTGATATTATATCCAGAATTTTATTAAAAAATTGGGGATTATCAAAATTCGGAGTGTAAATATTTATCATAGTCAATGGGGTGGAGTAGATTTCTCCCGAAACTATAATATACCTTCCCTCTTTATCTGATATAGTATTCTTTAATTTAAATGGTATACCTTTTCGAATAATAATAGCCGTACCTCTAGCTTTAGAAGTAAATAAGTTTGACCTATCCAATTTGCCTTCAATCTCATCTGTGTTTGTTGTTTCATGTGCGTTTCCTGCAAAAAGGTTATGTCCGAATTTAATTGGTCCAAAATCTTGCCCCTCTTAATTGGTTCATTAGCACCCCTAATATTCCAGCTGCTAAATGTAATTCCTCCATTCTTTATTTGTCTATCCTCTTGCATTATAAATCAGTTTGGTAATTTGATTCATATGGTGCAACCAAATGCCTCAGACCTCTGGGTGTTGGGTGATCACCCCGAACCTTTCGAGTTATTTTGCATCGCCTTCCTCTATTCTACCTTAATTAAAAAAAAGAAAGCATGTGTTGTGATATATTAATTTAAAAAAATAACAAATAAGAATTCTGGTACACAAAAATGCTGGAGAAACTCAGCGGGTGCAGCAGCATCTATGGAGCGAAGGAAATAGGCAATGATTTGGGCCGAAACCTTTCTTCAGACTGGTCTGAATAGACTGAACTGGACTGATACATACATTAGTCTGAAGAAAGGTTTCGGCCCAAAACGTTGCCTATTTCCTTTGCTCCATAGATGCTGCCGCTGAGTTTCTCCAGCATTTTTGTGTACCTTCGATTTTCCAGCATCTGCATTTCCTTCTTAAACACAAAAATTCTGGTAGTGAATTAAAAAGTGATATTAAGGTATCTAAGAGGCGATACCTTAAAAACAAAAAGCCACCAAATGTGGGAAAAAAATTGTAGTCTTCCGTTGTTGATGTTGTACATTGAGCTCCGTCCCCTTAACAGAGTATCGTTAAATGTTGCGGGCCATTTTCATATTCTTTTAAGATTTATCCAACCAGAGCAGATAAAAACAGAAAAGACTTCAGAAAG